>NC_088213.1:23371180-24013680 GCF_036934945.1 Oncorhynchus masou masou | reverse complement strand
GCGGATGGTATCCTGAGGGATCTCCTCCCAGACCTGTACTAAAGCATCTGCCAACTCCTGGACAGTCTGTGGTGCAACGTGGCGTTGGTGGATGGAGCGAGACATGCTGTCACAGATGTGCTCAATTGGATTCAGGTCTGGAGAACGGGCGGGTCAGTCCATAACATCAATGCCTTCCACTTGCAGGAACTGCTGACACACTCCAGCCACATGAGGTCTAGCATTGTCTTGCATTAGGAGGACCCCAGGGCCAACCGCACCAGCATATGGTCTCACAAGGGGTCTGAGGATCTCATCTCGGTACCTAATGGCAGTCAGGCTACCTCTGGCGAGCACATGGTGGGCTGTGCGGCCCCACACCATGACTGACCCACCGCCAAACCGGTCATGCTGGAGGATGTTGCAGGCAGCAGAACGTTCTCCACGGTATCTGCAGACTCTGTCACTTCTGTCACATGCTCAGTGTGAACCTGCTTTCATCTGTGAAGAGCACAGGGCGCCAGTGGCGAATTTGCCAATCTCTGTGTTCTCTGGCAAATGCCAAACGTCCTGCACGGTGTTGGGCTGTAAGCACAACCCCCACCTGTGGACGTCGGGCCCTCATACCACCCTCATGGAGTCTGTTTCTGACCATTTGAGCAGACACATGCACATTTGTGGCCTGCTGGAGGCCATTTTGCAGGGCTCTGGCAGTGCTGCTCCTGCTTCTCCTTGCACAAAGGCGGAGGTAGAGGTCCTGCTGCTGGGTTGTTGCCCTCCTACGGCCTCCTCCCTGTCTCCTGATGTACTGGCCTGTCTCCTGGTAGCGCCTCCATGCTCTGGACACAACGCTGACAGACACAGCAAACCTTCTTGCCACAGCTCGCATTGATGTGCCATCCTGGATGAGCTGCACTACCTGAGCCACTTGTGTGGGTTGTAGACTCTGTCTCATGCTACCACTAGGGTGGAAGCACAGCCAGCATTCAAAAGTGACCAAAACATCAGCCAGGAAGCATAGGAACTGAGAAGTGGTCTGTGGTCACCACCTGCAGAACCACTCCTTTATTGGGGGTGTCTTGCTAATTGCCTATAATTTCCACCTGTTGTCTATTCCATTTGCACAACAGCATGTGAAATGTATTGTCAATCAGTGTTGCTTCCTAAGCGGACAGTTTGATTTCAAAGAAGTGTGATTGACCTGGAGTTACATTGTGTTGTTTAAGTGTTCTCTTTATTGTTTTTGAGCATTGTACTTCGTGGGTGAAGGAGAAGCGGTGGGGGCTTGGGCCAGTTACTGCAGGGGTGCAGGGCCGGAGTTGGGGTAGCCAGGTGGAAAGCATGGCCAGCCGTAGAGAAATGCTTATTGAAATTCTCGAGTATCGTGGATTTATCAGTGGTGACAGTGTTTCCTAGTCTCAGTGCAGTGGGCAGCTGGGAGGAGGTACTCTTCTTCTCCATGGACTTTACAGAGTCCCAAAACGTTTTGGAATTAGTGTTGCAGGATGCAAATTTTTGTTTGAAAAAGCTAGCCTTGGCTTTACTTACTGACTGTGTGTTTTTATTGGATCCTGACTTCCCTGAAAAATTGCATATCGCGGGGACTATTCAATATTCAATGCAGTAAGCCACAGGGTGTTTTTGTGCCTGTCAAGGGCAGTCAAGTCAGGACTGAACCAAGGGCTATATCTGTTCTTAGTTCTAAATATTTTGAAAGGGGCATGCTTATTTAAGATGGTGAGGAAAGCGCTTTTAAAGAACAACCAGGCATCCTCTACTGATGGGATGAGGTCAATATCCTTCCGGGATACCCAGGCCAGGTCGATTGGGAGGACTGCTCGAAGAAGTGTTTTCGGGAATGTTTGACAGTGATGATTGGTGGTAGTTTGACCGCGGACCCATAACAGATGCAGGCAATGAGGCAATGATCGCTGAGATCCTGATTGAAAACAGCAGAGGTGTATTTGGAGGTCAAGTTGGTCAAGATGATATCTATGAGGGTGCCCATGTTTACGGATTTGGTGTTGTACCTGGTAGGTTATTTGATAATTTGTGTGAGATTGAGGGCATCAAGCTTAGATTGTAGGGCGGCCGGGGTGTTAAGCATATCCCAATTTAGGTCACCTAGCAGTACGAACTCTGACAAAAGATGGGGGGCAATCAATTCACATATGGTGTCCAGGGCACAGCTGGGGGCTGAAGGGGGTCTATAACAAGTGGCAAAAGTGAGGGACTTATTTCTGGAGAGATGGATCTTTAAATGTAGAAGCTTGAACTGTTTGGGCATAGACCTGGATAATGTGACAGAACTTCGCAGGCTATCTCTTCGATAGATTGCAATTCCGCCCCCTTTAGCAGTTCTGTCTTGACAGAAAATGTTGTAATTGGGGATGGAAATGTCCGAATTTTTGGTGGCCTTCCTAAGCCAGGATTCAGACATGGCTAGGACATCAGGGTTGGTGGAGTGTGCTAAAGCAGTGAATAAAGCAAACTTAGGGACGAGGCTTCTGATGTTAACATGCATGAACCCAAGGCTTTTATAGTTGCAGAAGTCAGCAAATGAGAGTGCCTGGGGACACACAGGGCCTGGGGACATACAGGGCCTGGGTTAACATCTACATCAAAAGAGGAACAGAGGAGGAGTAGGATGAAGGTATGGCTCAAGGCTATGAGAACTGGTCGTCTAGTGCGTTGGGAACAGAGAATAAACAGAGCAGACTTCTGTGCGAGATAGGATAGATTCAGGGCACAGTGTACAAACAAGGTTATGGTAGGGTGCGAGTACAGTGGGGGTAAACCTAGGCATTGAGTGACGATGAGAGAGGTTGCATCTCTGGAGGCGCTAGTTAAGCTAGGTGCGGATTCCGCATGTGTGGGGGTGGGACAAGGGAGCTATCTGAAGCATGTTGAGCAGGACTAGGGGCTCCGCAGTAAAATAAAACAACGAGAGCTGCCCTAAACAACAGTATACAAGGCATATTGACATTAGAGAGAGGCGAAAAGCAATCACAAGTGTTGATTGGGAGAGCTAAGACAAGAACAGGTGAGACAACAACGGGTAACCAGCTAAGACAACAACAATGGGTAAATGGCAATAAATGGGCAGAGAGGGTCAGTTAGCTACACACTGGGCCTGAGTTCGAGGCTGGGGCTGACAGAAGTACCGTTTTAACAGTCCAGCAGGCATCAGCTGTGTAGCCAAGTGATCATAGTGTCCAATGAGCAGCAATAGATGAAACAAGGAGCCGTTCGGTAGTCTATTACTACGCTAGGCGAGAGGGAGACAGTGTTCAGGAAGCTAGCAGGCTGGTGCAAGCAGATGGATCTTCAGCACATCCACGGCGCAGAGGCCGGTTGAGAGCACATCGGCCGATTTACGTCAGCAGATCAGCTAACCAGTCATGATGGATCGGCGGGGCTCTGTGTCGACAAAGGGTCCAGGCCAAATTGGCAAGAGAGGTATTGTAGTTGGTGTACTTCGTTGCTAGACGGGCGATGGGCCTAGCTCGCGATGGGCCTAGCTCGAGGCTAGCTCGAGGCTAACTTCTGGACAAGGGCACAATAGCCACTCGGTAGCAGCTAGCTAGCTGCGAAGATCCGGTGTAATGGTCCAGAGCTTGCGGAAGGAATCCGGTGATGTAGTGTGAAAAAATGCAGTCCGATATGCTCAAGGCTGATATCACTCTGTCCAGACTGGCAGGTATTATCCTGGCTATCCGGGCTAAAGCGGCTGGTGTCCGTGCTAAAGGTGAAGACCGCTAGCAGTGGCTAACAATGACTAAATAGCTAGTAGCTAATTAGCTTGCTAGCTGCTGATGGCTAGCTGCTGATGGAGGTTCCAGTTATAAGTAAAGAAAATAGCAGATCCGTACCACATTGGGTGAGGCGGGTTGCAGGAAGGTATATTTAATTCGAAAATGGAAAAAAGAGATTGAAATATAATTAAATGTATACAACAATAAAAAACGAAAAAGACTGAATATTTACATGGGACAAAAACAAAATACGTCTTATTGCCTCGCCATCTTGAGAAAAACATACTGCTATCACTATCAATGTTGTCAGTCTCTGGTGAGTGCAGGGCATGGTAGGCTACAGCCGTTTGCTAGTTGTAGTGCAGCCATTGTCCAGAGCCTCATATGGCAGTCAAATGTTTGTCCTTGTTTTGACCCCACATAGTATAAGACAGTATAAGACAGGTGTAAGTAGATACTGTGAGAGAGATTGATAGAAGACCTCTGTAGCAGAATAACTCACTAGTAAAGGACCGTTGTATGTGCTACAATTTAACATGGAAACAGTTTTCACGCTTACATGTTTCTGTAGGTAAGCGATCTCTGATCGCCATTACCTCCGCCCTAAAGCCTTTAGCATTGAGTCAGTCTTGAGTCAAACTGGCTGAACAGTATGGCCATCATAGGGCAGAAATGAGAGGTGCTATCTATGTTGCAGTAAGCTGATGATAACCTTGATATTTCTTGATGTTTCTCTCTCTCATCTCTCTCTCTCTCTCTCTCTCTCTCTCTTCCCCATTTAGTCTTTCCTCTCTGGCAGTGTATGCGGCCAGGACAGTTCTGCTTTATTCTAATTGCATCCCTTCGATTAAAGAAGCTTGTTTTCCTTGATTACTTTGATGTTGAAATGGGAGCAGGGGAGCAATTCACATTCATTCGTCAGTATGTTTTTCCCCCCTCCGCTCTTTTGTGCTAACAGCAGAATTCCTATTTATATATTGGCACTGGAACTAAATTACTGCAAACATCTCTGTGTGCCAGCAAGGCAGAACGGGATTGGACTGTAACATGTCAGTGCCCCCTGCTGGTCATCACTGTAACAGCACCATGCCCGGTAATTCCAAACACGTATGGCAGGAGGGCCAAAAGGAACACATTGGAATGGGTACCATGAATCTTTGCTGAATGAATTCGTCATGGCTAGATTCTTGACTGTGATCTCAAGACATCACATATTTGTGCTCCCATATTCACAGAGCAGTGGACCAGTGTGAATGTCAAAGCTCCTACAGAAGAACATACTGACGGTATAGGATTCAACCAATATAAAGATGACAAAGCTTTATTCTTCTCCATATGTTTTAAATGCCATGACCACGTACAGAAGTCTACATTGAGACCCTCTTGTCTTGTGGTATTGAGAGGACACTTTTTGAGGCCTCTTCCGAGATGATCTGAAGCACAAAGCATCAGATGTCCTTCTTTAACGAGACTTTATCACAGTGGAGTCTTGGAGCCTCCTGCTGTGCTCCCTACTGGGATCTGAGAGCCTCTCCCCAGCCTCTCCCCAGAGTCCTATCACACACGGGTAATAACACTCAAACACATCAAGGGGATTCATTCACTTTACCAGGGTCCCCAATTCCCCCCATTCTGATTCTGAGAGCCTGTGTCTGTGTTTTACCCAGGCCTATATCAACTGTGTAGAGAGTTATATAAGTGTACACAAACTGCAACAAATACTTTGGCAATTAGAATTTTAGCAGTCAGATATGGGTCAATTCAGGTTTTGATTCAGCCGCTGAGAGCCCAGCTGGAGCCAAAGCCCATGGATAAAAAGGTTCCTTTTTTCCATGTATCTAGGGTTTAGGAGAGAGAGAGAGAGAGAGAGAGAGAGAGGGGGGGGGAGAGAGGGGGGAGAGAGAGAGAGAGAGAGAGAGAGAGAGAGAGAGAGAGGGGGGAGAGAGAGGGGGGGAGAGAGGGGGGAGAGAGGGGGGGAGAGAGAGGGGGGAGAGAGGGGGGGAGAGAGAGAGAGAGAGAGAGAGAGAGAGAGAGAGAGAGAGAGAGAGAGAGAGAGAGAGAAAGAAAGAAAGAAAGAAAGAAAGAAAGAAAGAAAGAAAGAAAGAAAGAAAGAAAGAAAGAAAGGGAAAAAGAAAGAAAAAGAAAGAAAGGGAAAAACAAGACGGGGAATATAGAAAATACAGCCCATTGAGCTCCAGCATCAATCGCAATAAAGATAAACACGGTGCAATTCAACCCTTGAAACTAACCAGTTATTTTATATATATCTTCAGAATCAAGCCTTTCTTCTGAGAACGCTATCTACAGATCCCTACATAATAATAATAATATATCCCATTTAGCAGACGCTTTTGTCCAAAGCGACTTACAAGTCGGCTGGGGCCACTACTTTTTTACATATGGGTGGCCCCAGCGGGAATCGAACCCACGACGCTTGGCGTTGCAAGCGCCATGCTCTACCGACTGAGCCACACATTTTATATATATCTTCAGAATCAAGCCTTTCTTCTGAGAACGCTATCTACAGATCCCTACATGAACACCTCCTCTATTACACATTAGTAAAGCTGTGGTAGCCTGTTATAGCATGTTACAATTTACAGTATCTATTCTATATAATAATTGATAGTGCAGAATGCCGTTGCATGTCTTAATTGCTTAAGCCAATAATACCATAAAGTGTGTTGCAGCACCTGGGGAGAATAAGAATGATTGTCTTCATTAGTATCCTGTGTTTTCTCTCTCCAGTGTTGTGTTGTTTCACACAGATGAGATCCCCTACTGTTCTGTTCTGTTCAGCCTATTGAAAGGCCAGAGACACAACAGTATGTACGTCATGGTTTAATCGTTTTCGTGGTATCTCTGCCACTCTACGAGGTGTTTGTTTTCTATTAGCCCGTATGAATTTCCCACACTGGTGGATGGAGGGATGGAGCAGCTGGTACGGCACAAAACCCTGCTGCCAGCCTTGAGAATACTCGTGTAGGAGGACAGCAGGTTTCCCAGGGGCTCCGTACCCACCTGGATATACACCTACATAAACAACTGTGACACTTGTTGTACTGTTCACAAGACAAAGTGAATGAATGAGATACTGTAGATGAAGACCTCCTGGGCTGACAGGGACATCTTCCCTTTAATATGCTTTCATTGTACATATAAAGGTCACTCTGCCAACACTAAACATGTCAGACCAGATGTTGTTGTTGATACCGCACCTGTCACGAACAGGGAGTTCAGGCATATACATAAACATACACCTCCCCCCACACACACAAATGTAGACACACAAGCCAACACACACTCAAATATAGGCCTACACACACACACACACACACACACACACACACACACACACACACACACACACACACACACACACACACACACACACACACACACACACACACACACTAGCAGATACACCTGAAGTAATATCGGGTGTGGATTATCCTCTATAATAGCTTCATCCATAAAGCAGATGCAGATATGAAATCTGCATAATCATGTACATGTAACATATCCCATCTCCACTGTATTCAGCCTGCTGCTGAATGGAACTAATGACATGAAAATGTATGCATAACCATTATACAATGTGAACTTTAATTAAACCAAGAAGCAACTTAGAGGAGGTGGAATTGTTTAATATACATTTAATTTACAAGTATTACAACTCAGTCCTAAAAAGGAAAACATCAAGTAATGACAGCAGTTTTATGAACCTCTCAAACTGTTGTTTCAACCAAACACTGTTCTATGGAGCTATCTGTTCTCCCCCTCCCATCAAAAGTGATAGTAGATGGAGAGCTACTGTCCTGCTCTTCACTGAGAAGTCAGACTGATTAGCATTTGTGATTTAAGCTCATCTTTAATTAACCTTGTTCTTAATTCTTTCTCTCGCTAATTTCCCTCTGGAGACAATAGGATAATGCAGTGAAGGCTCATGGGATTGCCCATCCTTAGCACTCTCTGGCTGATAGAGATACAGTGTGTACTGTACAAACTACCAGCAATCAAGACAAAATCACACTGCGATTCTGTTGCTGTAGGCCTGGGATAAGAAGCTGTCATATTCTAATTACAACACGTTTACATAAGTAAGTAATATACTGTACATGTATAGTAATATAATATAATGTACAATAATATAGATATCTATGCAATTTAGCTGACAATTTTATCCTAACTTACATACATTTTAGGTAAGGGTGGCTCAGGGAATCGAACCCATAACACAGACAGTGCAAGCAGCATGTGCTACCAACTGACCCATACAGGATCACCAACTACACCAACTAACCCATACAGGACCACCAACCCTACCAACTGATTCATACAGGACCACCAACTCTAACAACTGATACCTACAGGGCCACCAACTCCACCAACTGACTCATACAGGACCATCAACTCTAACAACTGATTCATACAGGACCACCAACTCTAACAACTGACACGTACAGGGCCCCCAACTCCACCAACTGATTCATACAGGAACACCAACTCTAACAACTGACACGTACAGGGCCCCCAACTCCACCAACTGATTCATACAGGAACACCAACTCTAACAACTGACACGTACAGGGCCACCAACTCTACCAATTGGGCCATACAGGACCACTAACAATAATAACTGACACGTACAGGGCCACCAACTCTACCAATTGGGCCATACAGGACCACTAACAATAATAACTGACCCATAAAGGATCACCAAAAATACCAACTGATTAAAACAGGACCACCAACTCTACAAACTGATTCATACAGGACCTCCAACTATACCAACGGATTCATAAATGACCACCAACTCTACAAACTGACCCGTACATGAACACCAACTATACCAACTGGTTCATATAGGACCACCAGCTCTACCAACTGACACATACAGGACCACGATCTCAACCAACTGGCCCATACAGGACACCAACTACACAAACTGACCCATACAGGACTACTAACTATACCAACTGATTCATAGAGGACAACCAATTCTACCAACTGGGCCACACAGGACTACTAACTATACCAACTGACCCAAATAGGCCCACCAACTATACCAACAGAGTCATACAAGACAACCAATTCTACCACCTGGGTCATACAAGAACATAAACTATACCAATTGGGCCATAAATGACTACTTACTCTACCGACTGACCAATACAGGACCACCAACTCTACCAACTGATTCACACAGGACCACCAACTCTACCAACTGGGCCATACTAGACAAACAACTCTACCAACTGAACAATACATGACCACCATTCTACCAACTCACCCATACAGGACGAGCAACTCCACCAACTGATTCATAAATGACCACCAACTCTACAAACTGGTTCATACAGGACCACCAACTCTACCAACTGATTCATACAGGACCACCAACTCTACCAACTGACACATACAGGACCACCAACTCTACCATCTCGTTCATAAAGAACCATCAACTCGACCAACTGACCCGTACATGACCACCAACTCTACCTACTGATTCATACAGGACCACCAACTCTACCAACTGATTCATACAGGACCAGCAACTCTATCAACTAGGCCATACAGGACCACCAACCATACCATCTGATTCATACAGGACCACCAACTCTACCAATTGGTTCATGCTAGACCACAAACTAAACCAACTGGGCCATACAGGACAACCAACTATACCAATTTGGCCATACAGGTCCACCAAATCTTCCAACTGACCCATATTAGACCACCAAGTACACCAACTGACAAATTCGGGACCAACTTGACCAACTGATTAATACAAGACCATCAACTCTGCCAATTAGGCCATACAGGACCACCAACCATACCAACTGATTCATACAGGATCATGAACTTTACCAATTGGGCCACAGAGGACCACCAATTCTAACAGAATGATACAGGACCTCCAACTATAACAACTGACCCATTCTGTCCCATGCCAGCAGCATACCACCCTGCATAAGACTGCTGACTTGCTTCTGAAGCTAAGCATGGTTGGCCCTGGTCAGTCCTGGATGGGAGACCAGAAGCTACTGGAAGTGGTGTTGGAGGGCCAGTAGGAGGCACTCTTTCCTCTGGTCTAAAAAAATATCTCTATTCCCCAGGGCAGTAATTGTGGATACTTCCCTGTGTAGGGTGCTGTCTTTTGGATGGGATGTTAAACGGGTGTCCTGACTCTCTGAGGTTATTAAAAATCCCATGGCACTTATCGTAAGAGTAGGGGTGTTAACCCCGGTGTCCTGGTTAAATTCCCAATCTGGCCCTCAAAACCATCACGGTCACCTAATAATCATCAGTTAACAATTGGCTCATTCATCCTGTAACTATTCCCCAGGTCGTTGCTGTAAATTAGAATGTGTTCTCAGTCAACTTAACTGGTAAAATAAAAAACAAAAAACTCAGGACCCGGAAATCTATCAACTGACCAATACAGGACTACCAACTGACCCATACAGGACCACCAACTCTACCAACTGACCCATACAGGACCACCAACTCTACCAACTGATTCTTACAGGACCACCAACTCTACCAACTGATTCTTACAGGACCACCAACTCTACACACTGATTAATTCAGGACCACTAACTGATTCATAGAGGACCACCAACTCTACCAACTGATTCATACAGGACCACCAACTCTACAAACTGATTAATTCAGGACCACCAACTGATTCATAGAGGACCACCAACTCTACCAACTGATTCATACAGGACCACCAACTCTACAAACTGATTAATTCAGGACCACTAACTGATTCACACAGGACCACCAATTCTACCAACTGATTCATACAGGACCACCAACTCTACAAACTGATTAATTCAGGACCACCAACTGATTCATAGAGGACCACCAACTCTACCAACTGATTCATACAGGACCACCAACTCTACAAACTGATTAATTCAGGACCACTAACTGATTCACACAGGACCACCAACTCTACCAACTGATTCATTCAGGACCACCAACTCTACAAACTGATTAATTCAGGACCACCAACTGATTCATAGAGGACCACCAACTCTACCAATTGATTCATACAGGGCCACACAGGACCATTAACCTCTTGATACTCCCCATCCCGGATCCGGGATCGTGAATAAAGCCTCAGTGTTAGTCTGTGTTAGCCTACCAACTGACCCTTAAATCAATGTTAGTGGTGGCTGTTTAACAGTCTGATGGCATTGAGATAGACGCTGTTTTTAAGTCTCTCCGTCCCTGCTTTGATGCACCTGTACTGACCTCGCCTTCTGGATGATAGCGGGGTGAACATGCAGCGGCTTGGGTGGTTGTTGTCCTTGATGATCTTTATGGCCTTCCTGTTACATTGGGTGGTGTAGGTGTACTGGAGGGCAGGTAGTTTGCCCCCGGTGATGGGTTGTGCAGACCTCACTACCCTCTGGAGAACCTTACGGTTGTGGGCGGAGTAGTTGCCGTACCAGGCGGTGATACAGCCCGACAGGATGCTCTCGATTGTGCATCTGTAAAAGTTTGTGAGTGCTTTTGGTGACAAGCCGAATTTCTTTAGCCTCCTGAGATTGAAGAGGTGCTTCTGCACTTGCTAATAAACTTGCTCATCGAATCAGCGTATTCGTCAATGTTGTTTGACGCAATGCGGAACATATCTCAGTCCACGTGATCGAAGCGTCTTGAAGCGTGGAATCAGATTGGTCGGACAAGCATTGAACAGACTTGAGCGCAGGATTTTCCTGTTTCAGATCATGTCTATAGGCTGGAAGCAACAAAATGGAGTTGTGGTCAGCTTTTCCAAAGGGAGGGCGGGGGAGGGCCTTATATGCGTTGCAGAAGTTTGAATAACAATGATCCAAGGTTTTACCAGCCCTGGTTGCACAATCGATATGCTGATAGAATTTAGGAAGTCTTGATTTCAGATTGGCCTTGTTAAAATCTCCAGCTACAATGAACGCAGCCTCAGAATATGTGGTTTCCAGTTTACATAGAGTCAAATAAAGTTTGTTCAGAGCCATCGATGTGTCTGCTTGGGGGGAATATATACGGCTGTGATTATAATCGAAGAGAATTCTCTTGGTAGATAATGTGGTCAACATTTGATTGTGAGGAATTCTAAGTCAGTTGAACAGAAGGACTTGAGTTCCTGTATGTTGATATGATCACACCATGTCTCGTTAATCACAAGACATACCCCCCTGCCCTTCTTCTTACCAGAAAGATGCTTGTTTCTGTCGGCGCGATGCGTGAAGAAACCAGCTGGCTCTACCGACTCCGATAGTGTCTCGAGCTACGTTTCCGTGAAGCAAAGAACGTTACAGTCTCTTATGTCTCTCTGGAATGCTACCCTTGCTTGGATTTCATCTACCTTGTTGTCAAGAGACTGGACATTGGCGAGTAGTATGCTCGGGAGCGGTGCGCGATGTGCCCGTCTCCGGAGCCTGACCAGAAGACCGCTTCGTCTGCCTCTTTTACGGCGTCGATATTTTGGTTCGCTGGCTGGGATCCGATCCATTGTCCTAGGTGGTGGGCAAAACAGAGGATCTGCTTCGGGAAAGTCGCATTCCTGGTCATAATGATGGTGAGTTGAAATTGCTCTTATATCCAATAGTTCCTCAACAGTGTATGTAATAAAACCTAAGATTACCTGGGGTACCAATGTAAGAAATACCACATAAAAAAAAACTGCATTGGTTCTTAGGAACGCGAAGCGAGGACGACCAACTCTACCAACTGACCCAAACAGGATCTCAATCTCTACCAACTGATTCATACAGGACCAGCAACTATACCAACTGAAAAATACAGGACCTCCACTCGACCAACTGTGCCATACAGGACCATCAAACTACCAACACACCCATATAGGCAAACCAACTATACCAACTGATTCATTTGGAACCACCATCTCTTCCAACTGATTCATACTGAACCACCAATTCTACCAATTTGGCCATACAGGACTACCAACTGGCCATGCAGGACAACCAACTCTCCCAACTGATCCGTACAGGACCACCAACTATACCAACTAGCCAATACAGGACCACTACTAACACCAACTGATTCATACAGGAACACAAACTATACCAACTGAAACATACAGGACCACCAACTATACCAACTGGGCCATACAGGACCAGTGACTCTACCAACTGATTCATACAGGCCCACTAACTCTACCAACTGATTCATTCAGGACCAGCAACTATACCAACTGAAAAATACAGGACCTCCACTCGACCAACTGTGCCATACAGGACCATTAAACTACCAACTGACCCATATAGGCCCACCAACTATACCAACTGATTCATTCGGGACCACCATCTCTTCCAACTGATTCATACTGAACCACCAATTCTACCAATTTGGCCATACATGACCACCAACTGGCCATACAGGACAATCAACTCTCCCAATTGATCTGTACAGGACCAACAACTCTATCAAGTAACCCATACAGGACCACCAACTCTACCAGTTTGTCCAAACAGGACCACTGACCCATTAGACCACCAACTGACAAATTTGGGACAAATTATTCTACCAACTGACCCACACAGGACCACCAACGATACCAATTGATCATACAGGACCACAAACTATGGAAACAGATTCATACAGGACCACCAATTCTACCAACTGACCCATACAGAACCACCAACTATACCAACTGGACCCATACAGGACCACCAACTATAACAACTGACCCATACAGAACCACCAACTATACCAACTGGACCCATACAGGACCACCAACTATAACAACTGACCCATACAGGACCACCAACTATACCAACTGATTCATACAGGACCAAAAACTATACCAAATGTTTCAAAAAGGACCAGCAACTATACCAACTTGCCCATACAGGACCACTACTAACACCAACTGATTCATACAGGAACACCAACTATACCAACTGAAACATACAGAACCACCAACTATACCAACTGGACCCATACAGGGCCACCAACTATAACAACTGAAATTGGGCCATACAGGACCACCAACTCTACCAACTGACCCATACAGGACCACCAACTCTTCCAACTGATTCCTACAGGAACACCAACTATACCAACTGACACATACAGGACCACCAACTATAGCAACTGATTCATACAGGACCACCAACTATACCAACTGATTTATATAAGTCCACCAACTATACCAAATGATTCATACTGGACATCCAACTATAGCAACTGATCCATACAGGACCACCAACTATACCAACTGATTCATACAGGACCACCAACTGTACAACCTAGGCCATACAGGACCACTAACTCTACCAAATGATTCATACAGGACCACCAACTCCACCAGCTGACACATATGGGAAAAGTAACTCCACAAACTGACCCATACAGGACCACCAACGATACAAACTGATTCATGCAGGACCACTAACTCTACCTACTGATTCATACAGGACCACCTACTATACCAACTGATTCATATAAGTCCAACAACTATACCAAATGATTCATACAGGACCAACAACTCTACCAACTGACCCATACAGGACCACCGACTATACCAACTGGGCTATACGGGACCACTAACTCAACAAACTGACCCATACAGGACCACTAACTCTACCAACTGATTCATATAGGACCACCACCT
Organism: Oncorhynchus masou masou; assembly: GCF_036934945.1. Classification (NCBI taxonomy): domain Eukaryota; kingdom Metazoa; phylum Chordata; class Actinopteri; order Salmoniformes; family Salmonidae; genus Oncorhynchus; species Oncorhynchus masou. The sequence goes on along the minus strand of NC_088213.1, from coordinate 23,999,313 downwards.
CCACCAGCTGACACATATGGGAAAAGTAACTCCACAAACTGACCCATACAGGACCACCAACGATACAAACTGATTCATATAAGTCCACCAACTATACCAACTGATACTTAGAGGACCACCAACTATACCAACTGATTCATACAATACCACCAACTATACCAACTGATTCATACAGGACCACTAACTACCAACTGATTCGAACAATACCACAAACTATACCAACTGTTTCAAAAAGGAACAGCAACTATACCAACTGTCCCATACAGGACCACTAATAACACCAACTGATTCATACAGGACCACCAACTATACCAACTGGGCCATACAGGACCACTAACTCTACTAACTGATTCATACAGGACCACCAACTATACCAACTGGGCCATATAGGACCACCAACTATATCAACTGGGCCATACAAGACCACTAACTCTACTAACTGATTCATACAGGACCACCAACTATACCAACTGGGCCATATAGGACCACCAACTATATCAACTGGGCCATACAAGACCACTAACTCTACTAACTGATTCATACAGGACCACCAACTATAACAACTGTGCCGCACAGGACCACCAACCATACAGTCTGATTCATTCAGGACCACCAACTCTAACAACTGACACATACAGGACAACCATCTATACCAACTGGGCTATAAAGGACCACTAACTCTACCATCTGACCCATACAGTACCTCCAACTGTACCATGATTCATGCAGGACCACCATCTATACCAACTGGGCTATATGGGACCACTAACTCTACCATCTGACCCATACAGGACCACTAACTCTACCATCTGACCAATACAGGACCACCAACTATAAAAACTTACCCATTTAGGACCCCCAACTCTACCAACTGGGCCATACAGGACCACTACTAACACCAACTGATTCAAACAGGACCACCAACTATAGCAAATGATTCATATAAGTCCACCAACTATACCAACTGATTCATACAGGACCACCAACTCTACCAACTGATTCATACAGGACCACCAACTATACCAACTGATTCATACAGGACCACCAACTCTTACAACTGGGCCAAACATGACCATTATTAACACCAACTGATTCATACAGGAACACCAACTATACCAACTGAAACATACAGGACCACTAACTCTTACAACTGGGCCAAACATGACCATTAATAACACCAACTGATTCATACAGGAACACCAACTATACCAACTGAAACATACAGGACCACTAATAACACCAACTGATTCATACAAGACCACTAACTCTACCAACTGATTCATACAGGACCACCAACTCCACCAGCTGACACACATGGGAAAAGTAACTCCACAAACTGACCCATACAGGACAACCAACTAAACAAAATGACCCATACAGGACCTCCAACTATAAAACCTGACCCATTCAGGACCCCCAACTCTGCCAACTGGACCATACAGGACCACCAACTATACCAACTGATTCATACAGGAACACCAACTGTAGCAACTGATTCATATAAGTCCACCAACTCTACCAACTGATTCATACAGGACCACCAACTATACCAACTGATTCATACAGGACCACCAACTATACCAACTGGGACATATAGGAACACTAACTCTCCCAACTGACCCATATTGGCCCAAAAAAACTGATTCCTGCAGGACCACCAACTGATTCATACAGGACCACCATCTCTACCAACTGGGCCATACAGGACCACCAACTCTACCAACTGATTCTTACAGGACCACCAACTCTACCAACTGACCCAAACATCTCTTGAAGATCGGAAAATAAGTTTTCTTACTCCTTATTGTTGACTGATTTTACTATACATCACTAAATAATTTAATCAGAACAAAATAAGCTTTATCTTTTACAATTTGATTATCCAATACAACTCTTCCTGCAAAATGGCATTACTAATTCCATGCTCCCATTTCAGATTTGCAGTGTGTTCATCATTTTACATTACTCACGTTCTAAATATGTCCACAGTAAATGTTTCCTAAGAGTAGTTAATCAATTTCTATTGATTTCCACTGAACCCTGGTTTGTGATCTGTACTAATTTACATCAACTGCCAGCCTTTTCTCTGGACAAACAGTTATATTTACCCATGCAGTTGGTGAGACAGAAGAAAGATGGAGGGAGGCGGGTCCAGATAAATGCTCAGCATGTAATGAGTCCTGCGTCACAAATGGCACCCTATTCCCTATATAGTGCACTGCTTTTAAACAGAACCCTATGGGTCCGGGTCAAAAGTAGTGCTCTATGTGGGAACAGTGAGTGTTAGTTCAGCAGGCTGGCTGGCTGTAGAGCAGAGGCAGAGGCCACAGAATTAGGTCACCCTGTTTACTGAGCTGCAGTGTCGTCGTCCATACCCTCAGAGATCCACTGAGCTAATATCGTTGTTCAGAGGGAGAAACAGACTGAAAGGACCATAGAGAGACAACATGTATCAGCTACCACCCAGGAGCCCACTACATAGGGCTTCACAATGGATCTTGTGACACAATATGGAGCGTCAGTACTGTGTGGTTCAGGAAATTCTGCAATGATTATGCAAGAGCCTAGCTCAAGAATCTAGCTTTTTGCATACATCAATGTAGTATGTGCAATTTGTACAGAATACAGTATGTGTTTATTACTGTGGTAAGAGTGAGAATCAATTCAAACACAGATTTTCAGATATTAACATGTTTTTGTTTCTTAGTCTAATCCGTGAAGATGAAAGTACAAATTGTCTGGTGGAAAAGAAAGCATTCACATGACATAAAACAACGAAAATAATCAACATCCTCATCACTCACACAGTAAATAGAAATTACTCATTTCAACTGTAACGAATTAAATTATATACACTGAGTGTACAAAACATTAAACATTCCTAATATTGAGTTGCACCACCCCTTTTTGCCCTCAGAACAGCCTCAATTCGTTGAAAGCGCTCCACAGGGATGCTGGCCCATGTTGACTCCAATACGTTCCACAGTTGTGTAAAGTTGGCTGCATGTCCTTTGGATGGTGGAACATTCTTGATACACACGGGTAACTGTTGAGCATGAAAAACCCAGCAGCGTTGCAGTTCTCGACACACTCAAACTGGTATGCCTGGCACCTCCTTCCATACCCTGTTCAAAGGCACTTAAATCTTTTGTCTTGCCCATTCACACTCTGAATGGCACATACACAATGTCTCAATTGTCTCAAGGCTTAAAAATCCTTCTTTAACTTGTCCCCTCCCCTTCCTCTACACTGATTGAAGTGGATTTAACAAGTGACATCAATAATGGATCATAGCTTTCACCTGGATTCACCTGGTCAGTCTGTCATTGAAAGAGAGGTGTTTGTAATGTTTGTAGAATCAGTGTATGTCCTTCTGTGAGCTCCATTTATAAATTCATTCATAACAGACACACAATGCTTGACAGACAGTTTACCTGTAATAATTGCTTAGAAGTAGTGTGTGTGTGTTTGTGTGTGTGTGTGTGTGTGTGTGTGTGTGTGTGTGTGTGTGTGTGTGTGTGTGTGTGTGTGTGTGTGTGTGTGTGTGTGTGTGTGTGTGTGTGTGTGTGTGTGTGTGTGTGTGTGTGTGTGTGTGTGTGTGTGTGTGTGTGTGTGTGTGTGTGTGTGTGTGTGTGTGTGTGTGTGTGTGTGTGTGTGTGTGTGTGTGTGTGTGTGTGTGTATGTACGCATGAGCGCGAGCGAGAGTGCCTCTGTGTGTGTGTGCGCATGCGTGAGTTTATGTTTCTCACTGTAAAGGTGCTGATTATTCGTCTTAGAAATGTGTTGTGTTCCAGGAACTGTAACAGCACAACAGGCAATGTCATCTGCCAATGTCATTTCACGCTCGGTTGGGTGTGAATCAATTTCATTCCATGGAACAATTACTCAAGATTGCAATAATCTTTTTCAGCCCAATCATAATACTTGAATCAGATCATTGTGCTCAGGATGGGAATAGACAGGCCAGGCTCAGTGCTTTGAGAGTGTGACATTGCAGACCATGACAGGTCATTTCTACAGAGCCAGCCACAGAAATCATAAATCTTTTTATTTTTTGTATTTTAATCTACAGCTGAAGTGAAATATTTCCCTTTTTTTCTCTCTCTCTGGCTAAATAAATAAATACCACTCGTGATCCCTGTGAGCTCTGAGAATCCTACAGTTTACATAGTGGAGGCATACTAGTCAAACAGCACACTGAATGGCTAGGAGATAAATGCTCTCAAACTCTCCCATTACTCACAAGAAGAATGTTATAGCCTCTGGCTGAGAAGAAAAACAGAAAGCCTGGGGTTGCGTCCCAAATGGCACCCTATTCACTCTATAGTGCAATACTTTTGACAAGGCACTATACAAATCAAATTTTCTTTGTCACATACGCCGAATACAACAGGTTGTAGTGCTTACTTACAAGACCTTAACCAACAATGCAGTTTTAAGAAAATACCTCAAAAAAGTAAGAGGGAATAGGTTGCCATTTGGGACATTTGAGACATATTCTGGATTCTTAAAAGAAACGCTTATAAGAAGTCCCGCTACGCCCTCCGATGAACCATTAAACAGGCAAAGCGTCAATACAGGACCAATCATATCCTACTACACCGGCTCTGACGCTCATCGGAGGTGGGAAACCATCACAGATTACAAAGGGAAACTCAGCCGCGAGCTGCCCAGTGACTCAAGCTTCGAGGCAAGAAACACTTAACCATGCATGAGATCACAAGCTGTTCTGGACGACTGTGTGATTACGCTCTCCGTAGCCTATGTGAGTAAGACACTTAAACAGGTTAACATTCAGACAGATTACCAGGATGCGTACTCAGAGCAAGCGCTGACCAGCTAGCAAGTGTCTTCACTGATATTTTCAACCTCTCCCTGACCCAGTCTGTAATACCTACATGTTTCAAGCAGACCACCATGGTCCCTGTGCCCAAGAACGCCAAGGTACATTGTCTAAATGACTATCGCCCTGTAGCACTCACATCTGTAGCTATGAAATGCTTAGAAAGGCTGGTCATAGCTCACATCAACACCATCATCCCAGACATCCTCGACCCACTCCAATTCGCATACCGCCCCAACAGATTCACAGATGATGCAATCTCTATTGCTCTCCACACTGTCCTTTTTCCACCTGGACAAAAGGAACACCTGTGTGAAAATGCAGTTCAGCGTTCAACACCATAGTGCCCTTCAGCCTCATCACTAAGCTAAGGACCCTGCAATTAAACACTTCCCTTTGCACCTGGATCCTAGACTTCCTGACGGGCCGCCCACAGGTGGTGAGGGTAGGTAACAAATCATCAGCAAAGCTGATCCTTAACATGTGAAAACCCCTCAGAGTGTATGCTTTCTCCCCTCCCGTATTCCCTGTTCACCCACGAATGCAAGGCCATGCACAACTCCAACACCATCAAATCAAATCAAATTGTATTTGTCATGCACCGAATACAATAAGTGTAGACTTTCCCGTGAAATGCTTACTTACAAGCCCTTAACCAACAGTGCAGTTCAAGAATAAAAAAATATTTACCAAGTTGACTAAAATAAAAAGTTATAATAAAATTAACACAAAAAGTATATCGAGTCAGTGTGCGGGGGTACAAACTAGTTGTAATCTGTACATGTAGGTGGGGGCGAAGTGACTATACATCGGTAACAAACAAACAGCGAGTGTACAAAAAGGGGGGAGGTCAATGTAAATTGTCTGGTGGCAATTATATGAATTGTTCAGCAGTCTTATGGCTTGAGGATAGAAGCTGTTGAGGTGCCTTTTGGTCCTAGACCTGGCGCTCCGGCACTGCTTGCAGTGCGGTAGCAGAGAAAACAGTCTATAACTTGGGTGACTGGAGTCTCTCACAATTTTATGGGCTTTCCTCTGACACTGCCTATTATATAGGTCCTGGATGGCAGGAAGCTTGTCCCCAGTGATGTATTGAGCCGTTCACACTACCCTCTGTAGCGCCTTACGGTCAGATGCCAAGCAGTTGCCATACCACTCAGTGATACAACCGGTCAGGATGCTCTCGATGGTGCAGCTGTAGAACCGTTTGAGGATCTATGGACCCTCCTTCCTCCTGAGGGAGAAAACGTTTTGTCGTGCCCTCTTCATGATTGTCTTGGTGTGTTTGGACCATGATAGTTCGTTGGTGATGTGGAATTTCGACCTGCTCCACTACTGCCCCATCGGTGTTAATGGGGGACTGTTCGGCCCGTCTTTAACTGTAGTCCACGATCAGCTCCTTTGTCTTGCTCACATTGAGGGAGAGGTTATTGTCCTGGCACCACACTGCCAGTTCTCTGACCTTGCCCCTATAGGCCGTCTCATCGTTGTCGGTGATCAGGCCTACCACTGTTGTGTCGTCAGCAAACTTAATGATGGTTTTGGAGTCGTGTTTGGCCACGCAGTAGTGGGTAAACTGGGAATACAGCAGGGGGCTAAGTACACACCCCTGAGGGGCCCCAGTGTTAAGGATCAGCATGCCAGACATGTTGTTGCCTACTCTTACCACCTGGGGGGCGGCCCGTCAGGATGTCCAGGATCCAGTTGCAGAGGGAGGTGTTTAGTCTCAGAGTCCTACATTAAGTTTGCCGATGACATGACGGTGGTAGGCCTGATCACCGACAACGATCAGACAGCCTACAGGGAGGAGGTCAGAGACCTGGCAGTGTGGTGACAGGACAAAAACCTCTCCTTCAACGTCAGCAAGACAAAGGAGCAGATTGTGGACTACAGGAAAGAGAGGGCCGAGCACTCCCCATTCACATCAACGAGCTGCAGTGGAGCGGGTCAACAGCTTGAAGTTCCTCGGTGTCCACATCATTAAGGACCTATCATGGTCCAAACACACCAACACAGTTGTGAAGAGGGCATGACAACACCTCTTCCCCCTCAGGAGGCTGAAAAGATTTGGCATGGGCCCTCAGATCCTCAAAAAGTTCTACAGCTGCACCATTGAGAGCATCCTGACTGGCTGCAGCACCGCTTGGTATGGCAACTGCTCGGCATCTAACCCCAAGGCGCTACATAGGGTAGCGTATGGCCCAGTACATCACTGGGGCCGAGCTCCCTGCCATCCAGGACCTCTATATCAGGCGGTTTCAGAGGAAGGCCCTAAAAATTGACTCCAGCCACTCAAGTCATAGACTTTTTTTTCTGCTACCACACAGCAAATGGTACCGGAGCACCAATTCTGGGACCAAAAGACTCCTGAACAGCTATCTAGACTATTTGCAGTAACCCCCTTTTTTTACTGACTCTCTTGCACACTCTCTACACACACACAAACACACACACACACACACACACACGTCACACGTCACACGTCACATACAGTACAGTGCTGCTACTCTGTTTGTCTAATCTGTACATAAATGTACTGTACATATTTCCTCCATTACCTCAACCTCCTCTGCCTCATATCCCTGCACATTGACTTGGTACCAGTACTCCTTGTATAAAGAGAAAAGCAGACATTTAATATCCCTTTGAGCATAATGAAGATATTAATTACACTTTGATGATGTATCAACACACCCAGTCACTACGAAGACATAGGCGTCTATGGCAAGACTTGAAAATGGTTGTCTACCAATGATCAACAACCAATTTGACAGAGCTTGAAGAATTCTAAAAATATAATATTGGGCAAATATTGTACAATCTAGGTGTGCAAAGCTCTTAGAGACTTACCCAGAAAGACTCCCAGCTGTAATCGCTGCCAAAGGTGATTCTAACATGTATTGACTCAGGGTGTGAATACTTAAGTCATTTAGATAATGTAAATGAGATGATATTTGTCAATATATATACCACTAGGCTACCTGCCGCCCCAGGAATTTGTTCTTAATGTTCTTAATTCTTAACTGGCTTGCCTAGTCAAATAAAGGTAAAATATATATTTTTAAATACATTTCTAACGTTTCTAAAAAGATGTATCCACTTTGACATTATGGGGTATTGTGTGTAGATGGGTGATATAGAAACATCTATTTAATAATGTTTTAAATTCAGGCTGTAGCACAACTAAATGTGGAATAGGTCAAGGGGTCTGAATACTTTCTGAAGGCACTGTAGATTACAATTCAGTATCTGTACCCCACACATCTGTAAGGTCCCTCAGTTGAGCAGAGAATTGAGCAGCAATCAACCGATCGCTGCCCGCATCCGCCCGCCCGTCAAGCATCAATACTCTGGACGGTTCTGACTTAGAATATGTGGAAAACTACAAATACCTAGGTGTCTGGTTAGACTGTAAACTCTCCTTCCAGACTCACATTAAGCATCTCCAATCCAAAATTACATCTAGAATTGGCTTCCTATTTTGCAACCAAGCATCCTTCACTAATGCTGCCAATCATACCCTCATAGAACTGACTATCCTACCAATACTTGACTTCAGAGATGTAATTTACATAATAGACTCCAACAATCTACTTAGCTAATTGTATGCAGTCTATCACAGTGCCATCCGTTTTGTCACCAAAGCTCCATACTACCCACCACTGCGACCTGTACGCCCTCGTTGGCTGGCCCTCGCTTCATATTCATTGCCAAACCCACTGGCTCCAGGTAATCTACAAGTCTTCGCTCAGTAAAGTCCTGCCTTATCTCAGCTTACTGGTCACCATAGCAGCACCCACCCGTAGCACACGCTCCAGCAGGTATATTTCACTGGTCATCCCCAAAACCAACTCCTCTTGGCCGCCTTTCCTTCCAGTTCTTTGCTGCCAATGACAGGAACGAATTGCAAAAATCACTGAAGCTGGAGTCTTATATCTACCTCACTGACTTTAAGAAACAGCTGTCAGAGCAGCTTACCGATCATTGCAGCTGTACACAGCCCATCTGTAAATGGCCCACCCAACTACTTCATCCCCATGTTGTTATTTATTTTTTTGTTCCTTTGCAACCCAGTATCTCCACTTGCATATTCATCTTCTGCACATCTATCACTCCAGTGTTCAATTGCTAAATTGTAATTATTTCACCACTTTGGCCTATTTGTTGCCTCTATTGTGTTATTGACTGTACGTTTGTTTATCCCATGTGGAACTCTGTGTTGTCTGTGTCGCACTGCTTTGCTTTATCTTTGCCAGGTTGCAGTTGTAAATGAGAACTTGTTCTCAACTGGCCTACCTGGTTAAATAAAGGTGAAATAAAAATATGTATATTTTTTTAAATTACAAGCAGTGGAGGGTAGAGCAATGGTGTAGCGGGAGGACATCTGTCTTCTGTCCTCCCCTGGGTATATTGACTTCAGTACAAAACCCAGGAGGCTCATGGTTTTCACCCCCTTCCATAGACACAATAATTATTACAACTTCCGGAGTACGTCCTCCAACCTATCAGAGCTCTTGCAGCATGAACTGACATGTTGTCCACCCAATCAAAGGATCAGAGAATGAATCTAGTACTGAAAGCATAATCTACAGCTAACTATCACTGCAGTGCTTAAAATGTGTTGAGTAATTGACTCAAGGACAAAGAAAGACAGTAGTTGAACAGTTTTGAACACATTAATTTCTTCCAAAATGTGGGAGAAGAGAGAGAAATAGAGAGAGGAATTTGATCATTTATTTTCACTTTCAGTTTCACTTACTTAGCTAGCAAATGCAGCTAGCTAGTTTAGCCTACTGAAACACTCTGCTCAAACAGAGGGATGCTACATTAGCTAGCTGACTATGACTATCCAACATACCACTCAAACTCTTCCAAGTCAAGGTAAGCGTTTGGTTTTATTCATTTATTGCAATACATGAATGTGTCCAAACTCTCGTTTGCAACCGTTGGACTAATGATTACACTTTATATCAGCTATATCACCTCAAATGTGTCTCTTGACCTGTGTGCACCTACACTGTGTGCACCTACAACTGTCATTCATTCGTAGGCTAGGTTGTAGCAACCTCATGATGAGTATAGGGAAAATTCGACTATCATGTAGTAACCTAAACCTATCGCTGTTACATTGAACTGAGTGAATGAAATACGAATGACAGTCATCCAATATGCTGTAATAGAAATAAGCCAATGCTCAAGAAAGAAAAATTGTAAACGACACTGACCACCACTGGTTACAAAAAAAATCCCTTACGTTGATTACTTATTTAAAATCCAATCAGTTTTCCACATGGATTCAAATTCATCACATTGAATTTTGTTGTTGAAATGACGTGGAAATGTTGTTGTTTTTTACGTTTTTGCCTAGTGGATAGGGTTTTAGATCAGAGACATTGTTGTCATTTCTATCATGAACACAGGAAAGAGGATCACAAACGGGAGTGTGAACATGAATTCAGAATGATGCTTTATGTGTGTAGCATGGGGGACAGGTGATGTTTCATTGTGGAGCTATTCCCCTTACACCCACACTTTGCAAAGCACAGCTTCGGTAGAGTCTGAAGAAAGACACCCTACTTGTTGCATGTTGTGTTGCCACAGCAATATTTACATTTATCATGGAAGTCAGCTAAACAAATAGATGAAGTACAACAACATCACATGTTCTGTACTTCATTTACTTTACAGGGCTGAGCCACGTGGGTTAAAAACCAACAAACCATAACTTTCCCTGAAACTTCCTCCCCCCACGGTGACCGTTGATGGGATTCTCCCTGACAAAGCATTCATTATTGCAGAGAACAGAGTGCACTATAATCTCTTCTCCTCCTCTTTTCTCTTCCCTCAATCCTCTAGCTCTCTTTCTCTCACTCTCTCTGTCCAAGTCAAGATGAACACTGTCTGGTTGCAAAATGCAATCTGACGCTATGGTGACAGTCAGAGAATAATATATTTTATAGCTGTAGCTGGTACCATTATTGTGTTCTGCTGCATGACCAGAAGTGCAGATCAAATGGAAACAACTGCTGAGTGCCAGTTAGGAACTGATCCTGGTACAATGGGAGAGACTGCTATGGAAATGAGAATGAGGAGGCAGGATCCCGTGCTAGTGCAGATTAAACTCTTTTATTGTTTATCTGGGAGTTCAATGCACTGGGCCTCAATGGTATCCATACACACACAGTAGGTCCAGACACAGCAGTCTACACCCCATCAAAAAGGTCACACACTGACTGAGCCAGGATATAACATTTAAGAAATATGCAGTACATATTGTTTAGTCAATTCTGTTGGAATCGTTCACATTACTGAAGAACTAGCTTCATTTAATAATTGTTTGTGGTAGAATCTGTTTGTCAACATTATAGTTTTTTGTTAATAGAAACATATTTCCACATTAAGAACAATGTCAACATGTGTACAGTATGAGCCAATGAAACACCACAAATATGCTTTTTAATGCATATACAGTACATACACCCAGCATTGTAGGCCTCTCAGAACTGATTGTAGCAGATGCAGTAGGATTATAATTATTTCATAGGCCTGATAGAACCTGTGTAGAAATCAAGATTTCTTCAAGAGCTTCACATCGCAGAGAGAAACCTCCTACCAATTCACTCACTGCAGGACGGCAAATATATAAAAGAGTAACCCTGTGGCAGTAACAAGCCAATAAAGTACCGCTATGTTTTACAGGTGAGTGAGACAATGGAGCAAAAAGGATTGTTACCTTGCAAAATGTCACTCTGTACTTTACAAGGCAGAGAGTGGACAGAGTCTGTCCAGCAGAGCACTCTCTGTTATTAAGGGTTAGGATCTGACAGAGAACTGTGGTTCCATCAATAACCTTGTGATGGAGATTCTGTGTGATGTTGTGAATGGTTGTGGTGGTTGTGGAGATGATGATGATGATGATGATGGGTATTTCTTAGGTTTAGGTATAATTTAGAATATACCCTTTGCAAATAATATACAGTGCCTTGCGAAAGTATTCGTGCCCCCTTGAACTTTGCGACCTTTGCCACATTTCAGGCTTCAAACATAAAGATATAAAACTGTATTTTTTGTGAAGAATCAACAACAAGTGGGACACAATCATGAAATGGAACGACATTTATTGGATATTTCAAACTCTTTTTTAACATATCAAAAACTGAAAAATTGGGCGTGCAAAATTATTCAGCCCCCTTTACTTTCAGTGCAGCAAACTCTCTCCAGAAGTTCAGTGAGGATCTCTGAATGATCCAATGGTGACCTAAATGACTAATGATGATAAATACAATCCACCTGTGTGTAATCAAGTCTCCATATAAATGCACCTGCACTGTGATGGTCTCAGAGGTCCGTTAAAAGCGCAGAGAGCATCATGAAGAACAAGGAACACACCAGGCAGGTCCGAGATACTGTTGTGAAGAAGTTTAAAGCTGGATTTGGATACAAAAAGATTTCCCAAGCTTTAAACACCCCAAGGAGCACTGTGCATGCGATAATATTGAAATGGAAGGAGTATTAGACCACTGCAAATCTACCAAGACCTGCCGTCCCTCTAAACTTTCAGCTCATACAAGGAGAAGACTGATCAGAGATGCAGCCAAGAGGCCCATGATCACTCTGGATGAACTGCAGAGATCTACAGCTGAGGTGGGAGACTGTCCATAGGACAACAATCAGTCGTATATTGCACAAATCTATTTATGGAAGAGTGGCAAGAAGAAAGCCATTTCTTAAAGATATCCATAAAAAGTGTTGTTTAAAGTTTGCCACAAGCCACCGGTTGGGAGACACATAAACATCTTCCACAAACATCTGGAAGAAGGTGCTCTGGTCAGATGAAACCAAAATTCAACTTTTTGGCAACAATGCAAAACGTTATGTTTGGTGTAAAAGCAACACAGCTCATCACCCTGAACACCGTCAAACATGGTGGTGGCAGCATCATGGTTTGGGCCTGCTTTTCTTCAGCAGGGACAGGGAAGATGGTTAAAATTGATGGGAAGATGGATGGAGCCAAATACAGGACCATTCTGGAAGAAAACCTGATGGAGTCTGCAAAAGACCTGAGACTGGGACGGAGATTTGTCTTCCAACAAGACAATGATCCAAAACATAAAGCAAAATCTACAATGGAATGGTTCAAAAATAAACATATCCAGGTGTTAGAATGGCCAAGTCAAAGTCCAGACCTGAATTCAATCGAGAATCTGTGGAAAGAACTGAAAACTGCTGTTCACAAATGCTCTCCATCCAACCTCACTGAGCTCGAGCTGTTTTGCAAGGAGGAATGGGAAAAAATTTCAGTCTCTCGATGTGCAAAACTGATAGAGACATACCCCAAGCGACTTACAGCTGTAATCGCAGCAAAAGGTGGCGCTACAAAGTATTAACTTAAGGGGGCTGAATAATTTTGCACGCCCAATTTTTCAGTTTTTGATTTGTTAAAAAAGTTTGAAATATCCAATAAATGTCGTTCCACTTCATGATTGTGTCCCACTTGTTGTTGATTCTTCACAAAAAAATACAGTTTTATATCTTTATGTTTGAAGCCTGAAATGTGGCAAAAGGTCGCAAAGTTCAAGGGGGCCGAATACTTTCGCAAGGCACTGTATATTATGTGTGCTAAGTAAGAACTAGAAGCCAAAATTCATACATGGAATGAAATATGAATTAATCTAAGCCAACAACAGAAAACCAAAGCAGGGATGATACTGCACGTATAGTTGAAGTCGGACGTTTACATACACCTGAGCCAAATACATTTAAACTCTGTTTTTCATAATTCCTGACATTGAATCTGAGTAAAAATTCCCTGTCTTAGGTCAGTTAGGATCACCACTTTATTTTAAGAATGTGAAATGTCAGAATAATAGTAGAGAGAATGATTTACTTCAGCTTTTATTTCCTTCATCACGTTCCCAGTGGATCAGAAGTTTACATACACTCAATTAGCATTGCCTTTAAATGGTTTAACTTCGGTCAAACGTTTCAGGTAGCCTTCCACAAGCTTCCCACTATAAGTTGGGTGAATTTTGGCCCATTCCTCCTTACAGAGCTGGTGTAACTGAGTCAGGTTTGTATAGAATTTTGTATAGAATTGAGGTCAGGGCTTGTGATGGCCACTCCAATACCTTGACTTTGTTGTCCTTAAGCCATTTTGCCACATCTTTGGAAGTATGCTTGGGGTCAGTGTCCATTTGGAAGACCCATTTGTGACCACGCTATACTGTATCTTCCTGACTGATGTCTTGAGATGTTGCTTCCATATATACACAATTTTCCTACCTCATGATGCCATCTATTTTGTGAAGTGCACCAGTCCCCCTGCAGCAAAGCACCCCACAACATGATGCTGCCACCCCAGGGCTTCACGGTTGGGATGTTGTTCTTTGGCTTACAAGCCCCCCCTTTTTCCTCCAAACATAACGATGGTCATTATGGCCTAACAGTTCTATTTTGTTTCATCAGACCAGAGGACATTTCTCCAAAAAGTAAGATCTTTGTCCCCATGTGCAGTTGCAAACAGTAACCTGGATTTTTTATCGCGGTTTTAGAGCAGTGGCTTCTTCCTTGCTGAGCGGCCTTTCAGGTTTTGTCGATATAGGACTTGTTTTACTGTTGTTTTACTGATACTTTTGTACCTGTTTCCTCCAGCATCTTCACAAGGTCCTTTGCTATTGTTCTTGGATTGCTTTGCGCTTTTCGCACCAAAGTGCGTTCATCTCTAGGAGACAGAACGTGTCTCCTTCCTGAGCAGTATGACAGCTGCGTGGTCCCATGGTGTTTATACTTGCGTACTATTGTTTGTACAGGTGAACGTGGTACCTTCAGGCGGTTGGAAATTGCTCCCAAGAATGAACCAGACCTCAAATTAAGATCCTACATCTGTACCACTGGTCAAACAGCTTTTACTCTACCTCGGCCTACTGTGTTTACGTGGCTTGTTTTACCGAAATACAAAAGCACCAATGCACTAACTCACAGCCCTCAATTACCAGGAGCCGCTGAGCAGCCAAAACACTGGCCTCATCATGTCAGCGTTAGCCTTCTCCAGTCCACCGTGACTGCAATCACCAGCGCACAACACAAATATAAACACATTAGACTTAATTAGATCATGGCCAGGGCTTTGACTCAATGAAATCTAATACATATTATGTTGGATTTAATCCAGTTGGTTTCTATGGTGTTGTTGTTTCAGTGTGTGGGGAATGAGGCAATGAGGGAATGCAGTGCTGCTGTGGGCTGGAGCTTGTTTGTGTGTCTCTCTGGTCCAGCCATTGTTTGGTGGGTGTGTGTGCGCGCACATGCATGCATGTATGTGTGTGATCCTGCATACATATGCATGTAGGTCACTGTGAACATATGCTCCTTTCCAGCTCTCCTCCTAACTATGTTGAACACTGACCTCTACCACATGGCAGGCTTCTGGGTGTGAGTTGATCCAGGGGGACAACACTGCGGTGGGTCCTGGTGCCACGGGTGATGGGTGGGGGGTTCTCGGAGGGGCTGGAGGGGGGCTGTCACAGGTTTGTCCATCTCCTTGCTCACGGCCAGACGGTACCGGTCTACTCAGCCGACACCTCCACACAGAGAAAGAGAAAAAAGGGGGAGGAAAGAGGAGGGGCAGGGGAAGAGGAGGGGTAAGAGCGGTGAAGGCAAAGCAGGTTAGAGACGATCAGAGTGAAGTGGACAGGGGCACCATCACTAGTGAAGTCACTGTAGACTGATCGTAGCCCCCTGTTCATACTCTTCGCTGTCCCTCCTTGTGTCTGCCAATGCCATGCCTCTGTTAACTCTACATGACACCATGGATCACAGAGATCAGTTCTAGTGCTCCTGACAGAGACCAGCGGCCTCCCTCATCTGTACCATTAGAACAGCAAGCAGCACCAGGCGCCCTACAGACATCTCTGTGTCCACACCCTGGAATCAATTAGACACCTCTGTCTGCATTGGCACTGGGCATGTCCATACCAGTGACGTCATCCTCACCCTCAAGTCATTATTAACATCTGGAGCTGGTGCTGGTGGGAGAGGGAGAGAGAAGGAAGAGGCACTTGCCCTTCACTGTAAAAAGTGAGACGGTGCTATTGTTCATCTGAAGTGCTTTTACTCGAAAATTAGATTACATTTGTCTGAAATCAAATAATACATTTAAGTCACACATCCAATTTTTAGAAATTGCTTTCAACACCTCGTGCGCATGTGCATTTCGTAATGTTGGCAGGGCAATGTAGCGGTGGCAGCCTATCAGAATAATTGTAGGTGTGGCTTATTGGGAGAGTGGCTTTCAGTTTGTTGTTTTGGCCACCCGTGATAGTGAATATCATTCCAATGAATGTGTTCTCTTTTCTTTGTTAGACAAGGTTAATCTTGTACATTGCCAGCACTGAATCCATAATGATACTTGTATAACTGCATGTGATACTAAAGAGTCTGATAAGGTCTCCATTTTTAAGATTGTCACCATTTGGCTACAATATAGTTGAAAAAGTAATGTAAAAAATATGTTTGGAGTCATTATTTCCTGTTATTGAACCAACTTCATTTATTGATTTACAGGGAATTTATTGAATTGCTTGTAACCCAGTTGAAGAAATTAGAATAGGTAATTCCAAAGTTTAAAATCAATTTGGAACAGGATGAAAAATGTGTATCTACGTGAAATATTAGTTTGTATTTATGTTATTTATTAGGTTTAACAAAAGGGGAAAAGTAAATTCAATGTTGAAAGAAATAAGTTGTAACTTGAAAAATAGGTTTGTTAATATTCAAATACAACAATTGACATTGATTGAATCATATATTTGGTTTTCAATTGAGAAAACCTAACTTATTTACTTGTAACCACTTTAAGTCATTTTTTACAGTGTTGTTTATAGCAGACCAGGAGGAGCATGATTATGATCGACATGCCCCCGAATTCACAGGCCAGACAGAAATGCCAAATGATCGCCCACTTGGCGTTATCAAATCAAAATCAAATCAAATGTATTTATATAGCCCTTCGTACATCAACTGATATCTTAAAGTGCCATATAGAAACCCAGCCCAAACAGCAAGCAATGCAGGTGTTGAAGCACATTGGCTAGGAAAAGTTCCTAGAAAGGCCAAAACCTAGGAAGAAACCTAGAGAGGAACCAGGCTATGAGGGGTGGCCAACATGGTCAAGATGTTCAAATGTTCATAAATGACCAGCATGGTCAAATAATAGGTCTGGGACAGGTAGCACGTCCGGTGAACAGGTCCGGATTCCATAGCCGCAGGCAGAACAGTTGAAACTGGAGCAGAAGCACGGCCAGGTGGACAGGGGACAGCAAGGAGTCATCATGCCAGGTAGTCTTGAGGTATGGTCCTAGGGCTCAGGTCCTCCGAGAGAGAGAAAGAAAGAAAGAATTAGAGAGAGCATACATAAATTCACACAGGACACCGGATAAGACAGGAGAAGTACTCCAGATATAACAAACTGACCCTAGCCCCCCGACACATAAACTACTGCAAAATAAATCATGGTGGACCCTCACGGCTCTGATTTCTCAACTGTCTCACAGTGACCAACAGAGAGACAGAAGTAGGTGTATCTGCTGCTCGTAACCTGACCAGAGCCTGCTGCCTGCCATCCTCCCGCCGGCCTCTTTCCCACACTATGAAACCACTCAATTGTCACAGCCGCTGCCTCAGCAGCTTCCTGGCCAACGGACACAATGAGTGACATTAAGAGGCCCATTGCAGTAATGTGCAAACATCACTGTTTGGCTGGACCCAGCCATGCTCTCCCCCCAGAAGGACTCCCAGAGCAGAGCAGGACCCAAGGCTGTGTGCAGTTACACATCTCTAATCCTGTAATTACTGGCCCATCAGCGCCTAGTAAAACCATAATTGCAAACAGCTGTCTGTTTGTTTTTCCTTTTCCTCTCTCCCCAATCTGCAGCCATGACCAATCTGACATTTGCTAACGCATCTCTGGACCGCCAATAGAGGGGTTTGGGTTCGGGTTGAGAGATCCGGTCCAAATTACACTTGGCTGAGTCCCCGTGCCAAGTAGGGGTAGATTGAGCAACCTCAAGTATGGCAGCAGCTCTTACTCAAACATCCCATGGTTCCAAAGGCTAGAGTGTGATCTCAGAGAGAAATGGATACAGAATCTAAACTGAAAGAAAGAAAGACAGAGAAACAAAAGAGGGATGTACAGACAGACAGTGAGATATCCCAGGGGCAGTCTTTGCTCTGGACTCAGATGATCAATAGAGACATGTCTAACTTCATTCCGTTCTGTATTCTCAGTGAAGGTCATTGTTTGCTTTTCTCTCTTTGTACTTTGTTACATTTCACAGTCTATTGCTTCATTATCATATAATGACTTGAAGGCTCCTCCATCTCATTTGCAAAAAATGATAGCAGGCATGACAGAAAAAATGACTTCAATTCAGCTCCACAGTAAGAAATACATTATGTTCTGTGTAAAGTAGCCTACAGCAGATAAATATCAAATGGAAAAACAGAGACAAAAACTGTCAAGAAATACAATCAAAAAACAATAAAGCCAAACAACACAATCAGACTACAGAGAAATGACATGATTAAAGTTGTTTATAATACCAGAATGGAAATTATTTTTCTAAATTGTCTTTCTGCAATATTGCTTCTTATGTGGTTAGGGACACAGTGCAACCTCATATACTGAGTAATTCTGCATACCGGTACACGTACAACATGTTATTAAAACAAAAGAGGTGCAGAAAATACACACCTGATATTATACATGAATCAAGGTAATACGTTAATAAGATTATGACATATAATCTGTAGACTTCATAAACTACTGTCCACTGGTTTGTGAGATAGGCTACCTTATCCCGCATTGCCTCTGCGTTCTGGCAACACAGGATCATTTCATGGGTTTCATTCCTGGCAATCCCCAGGAGTCAGCATCAGACAGAGACAGGAGACAGGCAGGCATTCTAATGTGCTGCTTGGCTCTCTGTCCTCACTCTGCTGTAGCAACGCTGATAGAAATGATGGTTTTTATATGTATCTCTCTGAGTGGCAACAGATGTTTCTCCATTCTACCGGCAGCGCTCTGTTCCTGAGGGAAATCAGGGAAAACTACACACTATAAAATTAAACCACTGACACTTCACCAGCCCTGAAAGCAAGTTGGCCTGCAGCATCGGCAGCTAGCAAGCTGGATCGAATCCCTCATTTCTCATTCTGGAATTGCTGGTCTTCTCTCATCTGCAGCTAATGTTCATCAACAGTTACGGGATCAACAGTGGACTTTTTAATGGATAAATACAGACTTGTTTTATACAATGGGTCAATTGTATATGATATCAACTAATAACATACTTTGACTGAACATAGGATTAAAAGAATCCCAGATGGGAATCCTGGCAGCTGCAGTACACAGTTCACACAAACACTAACTATTTACATTAGCTGGTGCCACAGCTGATTTTCTGCTTCTACGCCAAAATGCAATTGTGTTGAACATCAGTGTGTTCCAGTTCAAATGTGGTCTTCTCTGGTTTTGAAGATGTTGAATTGTTATTATATACTATTGTTGGAAGACATCTGAAGATGTTGATTGTTATTATATACTATTGTGGAAGACATCTGAAGATGTTGAATTGTTATTATATACTATTGTTGGAAGACATCTGAAGATGTTGGATTGTTATTATATACTATTGTTGGAAGACATCTGAAGATGTTGAATTGTTATTATATACTATTGTTGGAAGACATCTGAAGATGTTGGATTGTTATTATATACTATTGTTGGAAGACATCTGAAGATGTTGAATTGTTATTATATACTATTGTTGGAAGACATCTGAAGATGTTGGATTGTTATTATATACTATTGTTGGAAGACACTGAAGATGTTGAATTATTATTATATCTATTGTTGGAAGACATCTAAAGATGTTGAATTGTTATTATATACTATTGTTGGAAGACATCTGAAGAAGATTGTTGGACATCTGAAGAAGTTGGATTGTTGATGTTGTTATTATATACTATTGTTGGAAGACATCTGAAGATGTTGAAGACATTGAAGATGTTATTATATACTATTGTTGGAAGACATCTGAAGAAGATGACATTGAAGATGTTGGATTGTTATTATATACTATTGTTGGAAGACATCTGAAGATTGTTATTATATACTATTGTTGGAAGACATTGAATTGTTATTATATACTATTGTTGGAAGACATCTGAAGATGTTGAATTGTTATTATATACTATTGTTGGAAGACATCTGAATTGTTATTATATACTATGACATCTGAAGATGTTGGATTGTTATTATATTGAAGACATCTGAAGATATTGGATTGTTATTATATACTATTGTTGGAAGACATCTGAAGATATTGGATTGTTATTATATACTATTGTTGGAAGACATCTGAAGATATTGGATTGTTATTATATACTATTGTTGGAAGACATCTGAAGATATTGGAATTGTTGGAAGACATCTGAAGATGTTGGATTGTTATTATATACTATTGTTGGAAGACATCTGAAGATGTTGAATTGTTATTATATACTATTGTTGGAAGACAT
Organism: Oncorhynchus masou masou; assembly: GCF_036934945.1. Classification (NCBI taxonomy): domain Eukaryota; kingdom Metazoa; phylum Chordata; class Actinopteri; order Salmoniformes; family Salmonidae; genus Oncorhynchus; species Oncorhynchus masou. The sequence continues at coordinate 23,978,891 of NC_088213.1, read as the reverse complement.
CTGAAGAATTGTTATTATATACTATTGTTGGAAGACATCTGAAGATGTTGGATTGTTATTATATACTATTGTTGGAAGACATCTGAAGATGTTGGATTGTTATTATACCGTAACTAATGTTGGAAGAATCTTGAAAGATGTGGGTTTTATAAAACAATTGCTTGGTGAACCTGAAACCATGTTCTTCTGGCCGAGCCAAAGACACTATAAACATGAAACCTACTGTACACTGTGTCTACAAAAAATTAAGTATTTCCATGACATAGACTGATCAGTTGAATCCAGGTCAAAGCTATGATCCCTTATTGATGTCACTTATTTAATCCACTTCAATCAGTGTAGATAGAGGGGAAGAGACATGTTAAATAAGGATTTTTAAACCTTGAGACAATTTAGACATGGATTGTATATGTGTGCAAGACAAAATATTTAAGTGCTTTTGAAAGAGGTATGGTAGTAGGTACCAGATTCACCAGTTTGTGTCAAGAACTGCAACATTGCTGTTTTTCATGCTCAACAGTTTCCCGTGTGTATCAAGAATGGTCCACCACCCAAAGGACATCCAGCCTACTTAACACAACTGTGGGAAGCATTGGACTCAACATGGGTCGTCATCCCTGTGGAATACTTTCAACACCTTGTGGAGTCCATGTCCCAACAAATTGAGGCTGTTCTGAGGACAAAAGAGGGTACAACTCAATATTAATGTTTTGTACACTCAGTGTTTATCTTCAGTATGTATATGACTGTGGCTTATTAAAGAGCAAACGAATGCAACAAAAATACTTATTTGTCTCAAGGTACCTATCTCAAGGTACGAAACGATATCATAACCGCCATCGATAAAAGACAGTACTGTGCAGCCGTCTTCATCGACCTGGCCAATGCTTTCAATTCTGTCAATCACCGCATTCTTATCGACAGACTCAATAGCCTTGGTTTCTCAAATGACTGCCTCGCCTGGTTCACCAACTACTTCGCAGACAGAGTTCAGTATGTAAAATCTTTACTCTGTATATATCAACGATGTCGCTCTTGCTGCGGGTGATTCCCTGATCCACCTCTACACAGACGACACCGTTTTGTATACATCTGGCAATTCTTTCTACACTGTGTTAACTAACCTCCAAACGAGCTTCAATGCCATACAACACTCCTTCTGTGGCCTCCAACTGCTCTTAATCGCTAGCAGAACCAAATGCATGCTTTTCAACCTTTCACTGCTCGCACCTGCCTGCCCGACTAGCATCACTATTCTGGACGGTTCTGACCTGGAATACGTGGACAACTACAAATACCTAGGTGTCTGGCTAGACTGTAAACACTCCTTCCAGACTCATATCAAACATCTCCAATCCAAAATCAAATCTAGAATTGTCTTTCTATTTCCCAACAAAGCCTCCTTCACTCACGCCGTCAAACTTACCCTAGTAAAACTGACTATCCTACCGATTCTCGACTTCGGTGATGTCATCTACAAAATACCTTCCAATACTCTACTAAGCAAATTGGATACAGTCTATCACAGTGCCATCCATTTTGTTACCAAAGCGCCTTATACCACCCACCACTGCGACCTGTATGCGCTAGTCATCTGGCCCTCGCTAAGGAATTCGTCGCCAGACCCACTGGCTCCAGGTCATCTATAAATCTATGCTAGGTAATGCTCCGCCTTATCTCAGCTCACTGCTCACAATAACAACACCCACCCGTAGCACGCGCTCCAGCAGGTATATCTCACTGGTCATCCCCAAAGCCAACACCTCCTTTGGTCGCTTCCAGTTCTCTGCTGCCAGTGACTGGAACGAATTGCAAAATCGCTGAAGCTGGAGACTTACATTTCCCTCACTAACTTTAAACATCAGCTATCTGAGCAGCTAACCGATCGCTGCAGCTGTACATCCCCATATTGTTTTTATTTACTTTGTGGCTCTTTTGCACACCAGTATCAGTACTTACACACCATCATCTGCTCATCATCATCTGCTCATCTATCACTCCAGTGTAAATCTGCTAAACTGTAATTACTTTGCTAATATGGCCTATTTATTGCCTTACCTCCTCATGCCATTTGCACACACTGTATATAGACTTTTGTCTATTGTGTTATTGACTGTATGCTTGTTTATTCCATGTGTAACTCTGTGTTGTTGTTTCTGTCGCACTGCTTTGCTTTATCTTGGCCAGGTCGCAGTTGTAAATGAGAACTTGTTCTCAACTAGCTAACCTGGTTAAATAAAGGTGAAATAAATCAAATTCAATTTAAAAAATGTAAAATCTAACCACACCCCCAAGACCAAAATCACATTTTTCTTAATGAGAATCAGAAAAACACAAGCGGAAATCGGTGCGTTCAGGCACCCTTTAAAATGCTGCATAGAGTATATCAGATCATATCCACATCCATGTTAGCGTCATAATAAGGACAGTCGTTTATGTTCTGACAAGAGCACTACAGTATGTACAGTATGTACACTTTTCTATCTATAGCTCTGGATCCAACAGCAGCATACATCTGAGATGACATCACATCCTGTTCTATCACCTCTCTAATTATAATGATTCCCTCCACACTACCACTGCCTGGCTCCCAGTTGAACCTTGATAAAGGGATTAGTCTGTAGGCACAATGTAAATACTCTAGTTCAGAAGGAGCACAGTAATGGCCACGCTGTTCATACAGGTAGAGGAGTGGAACAAAGCATTTTTAATGACCCTTTTAATTGCCCCTTTAACACTATGAATTAGCATTTTAATGATGGTTATGCAATTAGGGGTGGGAATGGCTGTGAGAGCTAGCTTCAGGCTGCAATTACTGCCTCTCTCTCACTTTCAGCTTCAGACTGCTATTGCTGCCTCTCTCTCTTGTTATTTCTCTCTAGCTCTGTGTCTATCTCTCAGCCCAGAGATCACAGTTAGCACTCAGAGATATATCTCTCTCTCTCTTGCTCTCTATCTCTATACTGTATATATATGTACAGTGGGGCAAAAAAAGTATTTAGTCAGCCACCAATTGTGCAAGTTCTCCCACTTAAAAAGATGAGAGAGGCCTGTAATTTTCATCATAGGTACACTTCAACTATGACAGAAAAATTAGAAATTTTGTTTGTTTGTTTGTAGGTGACCAAATACTTATTTTCCACCATAATTTGCAAATAAATTCATTAAAAATCCTACAATTTGATTTTCTGGATTGTTTTTCTCATTTTGTCTGTCATAGTTGAAATGTACCTATGATGAAAATTACAGGCCTCTCATCTTTTTAAGCAACTCCTGTGGCGGGCTGGGCGCAGTGCACGCTAACCAAGGTTGCCAGGTGCACAGCGTTTCCTCCGACATATTGGTGCGGCTGGCTTCCGGGTTGGATGCGCTCTGTGTTAAGAAGCAGTGTGGCTTGGTTGGGTTGTGTTTCGGAGGATGCATGGCTTTCGACCTTCGTCTCTCCCGAGCCTGTACGGGAGTTGTAGCGATGAGACAAAATAGTAACTACTAACAATTGGATACTATGAAATTGGGGAGAAAAGGGGGTAAAATTCAAACAATGTTTTTTTTTAAAGGAAATGAAAAAAAAAGTTTGGGGTCACTTAGAAATGTACTTGTTTTTTAAAGAAAATCAAATTTTTGGTCCATTAAAATAACATCAAATTGATCGGAAATACAGTATAGACATAGTTAATGTTGTAAATGACTATTGTAGCTGGAAATGGCTGATTTTTAATGGAATATCTACATAGGTGTACAGAGACCCATTATCAGCGACCATCACTCCTGTGTCGCAAAACACCAGTCTCAACGTCGACAGTGAAGAGGCGACTCTGGGATGCTGACCTTCTTGGCAGAGTTGCAAAGTAAAAGCCACATCTCAGACTGGCCAATAAAAAGAGAAGATTAAGATGGACAAAAGAACACAGACACTGGACAGACGAACTCTGCCTAGAAGGCCAACATCCCGGAATCGCCTCTTCACTGTTGACATTGAGACTGGTGTTTTGTGGGTACTATTTAATGAAGCTGCCAGTTGAGGACTTGTGAGGCATCTGTTTCTCAAACTAGACACTCTAATGTACTTGGCCCTCCCCCCAAAAAGTGGAGATTATGATTAATCAAATCCAATGTTATGTGTCACATGCTTTGTAAACAACAGGTGTAGACTAACCGTGAAATGTTTACTTTCCAACAATGCAGAGGTAAAAATAAAGATACAAAATAAAAAATAGAAATAATGACATGAGGAATAAATACACAGTGAATAATGAATAACAATAATGAGTCAAAATAACACGGCTTCAGTGCCTTCAGAATGTATTCACACCCCTTGACTTTCCCCAAAAAACATTTTTTACAAATTGGAATAAAATATGAACACTGTTGTGTCAAAATACAAGAAAAAATTGAATATTCTATAAAAGATGAATGCAATATAAAACACAAATATGACTTCATTAGATAAGTATTCAACCCCCTGAGTCAGTGCATGTTAGAATCACCTTTGGCAGTGATTACAGCTGTGTCTTTTTCAAAATTCTTCAAACTCTGTCAGATTGGTTGTTGATCATTGCTAGAAAAACTTAAAGTAGATTTTGACTTAAAGTAGATTTAAGTCAAAACTGTAACTCGACCACTCAGGAACATTCACTGTCTACTTGCAACTCCAGTGTAGATTTGGCCTTGAGATTTAGGTTATTGTCCTGCTGAAAGGTGAATTTGTCTCCCAGTGTCTTTTGGAAAGCAGGTTTGCTCAAAGGGATATTCAGTGTCTTCTTTTTTCTTTTTTACCCATCTACCAATAGTTGCTCTTCTTTGCGAGGCATTGGAAAACCTCCCTGGTCTTTGTGGCTGAAACTGTGCTTGAAATTCACCACTCGACTGAGGGACCTTAAAGATGATTGTATGTGTGGGGTACAAAGATGGGTTAATCATGCTCATGTTATGTGTGTGTGGGTGTATGTAGTGTGCCTGTGTGTGTATGTATGAGATGGGTTGTCAGTTTAAGTATGTGTGAGTGAGGGGGTGAGTGTGTGAGTCCAGTGTTTGTGCATAGAGTCAGTGCAAGAGAGTTAGTGAAAAAAAAGGGTCAATGCACACGCCCACAAGGGCGGAAATGTACTTTTTTTCAAATGAAAGACGACGCCTATAGCTTACACATGATGTTGCACAACAATTTAAAGGGCAACTCCACCATATTTTCATTATCTCCAGCACAAAAAAAGCACATTTCTACGTTTTGTAGAAAAAAAAATTGAATTAAAAGTTCTACTCTATGATGTCATAAAAAAAGTTCTACCCTATGACGTTCTACCCTATGACATCATCATACATTTTAAAAACTGTGATTTACAAACATTATGAGATTAAAAAAAAAAAATAGGACGTTTCTTTTTATCTTTTTAACCACAGATAGAAATGTGCTGTTTTTACATGTAGACACTGGGTTGGTGCTGGAGATAATGAATAGGAGGTTGAACAGTAGGGATTGAAAAGTGGATAATTTGTCAAGTTTCTCTTATTTCAGACCTACTCATTCAAGGGTTTTTCTTTATTTTTACTATTGTCTACATCGTAGAATAGTGAAGACATCAAAACTATGAAATAACACATACGGAATCACGTAGTAACCAAAAGAGTGTTAAACAAATCAAAATATATTATAGATTTTAGATTCTTCAAAGGAGCTACCCTTTGCACACTTTTGGCATTCTCTTAACCAGCTTCTACTGGAATGCTTTTCCAACAGTCTTGTCGTGTCTTTACTATCATTAACTGAAGACTTTTAGTTTTTATCAAAGATTCTCTGTAATTAGAATTACGTGATTAACTTCTTAAGGGATAGGGGGCAGCATTTTCACTTTTGGATAAATAGCGTGCCCAATTTCAACTTCCTGCTACTCATGCCAAGAATATAAAATATGCAAATTATTAGTAGATTATGATAGAAAACACTCTGAAGTTTCTAAAACTGTTTGAATCATGTCTGTGAGTATAACATAACTTATGTAGCAGGCAAAACCCTGAGGACTGACCGTTCAGAAAAAAAAGAAAAATTGAGGTCTCTGTCTGTTCAGTGAGTTCTCATTGTGAAACAATATTTCTTAGGCACTTGTTTTCAGTTCCTACCACTTCCACTGGATTTGGTTGAGGTTATTCCTTTGTGCAATGAAGAAGTATGGCCATCTAGGAACTGGGTAACACGGTTGAGAGTTGCGCAAGACTTGAAAAGTAGCGTTGGTTTGTTGTCTTCCTGTATTGAACACAGATAGACCCGTCTTCAATTTGATTGATTATTAATGTTTAAAAATACCTAAAGTTGTATTACAAAAGTAGTTTGAAATGTTTTGGCAAAGTTTACAGGCAACTTTTGAGATATTTTGTAGTGACGTTGGAAGCTGTTTTTTTTTTTAGATCAAACGCGCCAAATAAATGTACATTTTGGATATATATGGACGGAAGTAATCAAACAATTGTGACCAATTGTGATGTTTATGGGACATATTGGAGTGCCAACAAAATAAGCTTGTCAAAGGTAAGGCATGTTTTATTTTATTTTATTTCTGCGTTTTGTGTAGCGCCTGCAGGGTTGAAATATGCTACAATGAGGAGACTCAGTTACATACCAAACATCTGAAAGCGTCTCTTTGTTTACTGTTGTGCTATCATCAGATAATAGCTTCTTATGCTTTTGCCGAAAAGCCCATTTAAAATCTGACATGTTGGCTGGATTCACAACGAGTGTAGCTTTAATTTAGTATCTTACATGTGTGATTTAATGAAAGTTAGATTTTTATGTCATCTTATTTAAATTTGCCGCGCTGCATTTTCCCAGGCTTTTGTCCAAGTGGGACACAAGCGTCCTCTATCCTAGAAAGGTTAACTAATCAGGAAAATGTAATTAACTAGGATGTCGGGGCAACAAGGAAAATATTCAGATTACAAAGTTATAATTTTCCTAATATAGCTTTTCAGATAATTTATTTCTGATCAATTAGTCTTCTGATTAATGACTACCTCACGCTAGTCTCATTCCAAACGTCGTAAATTGTTGGTTATCTGCACGAACCCAGTCTTCACTATGAGTCATTCATACATCAATTGTCTTAAATCATTTATTTATTAACTAACTAAACCATCACAGAAGTGCACACACAAACAAACCAAGTAAATATGGTTACAAGAAATGATAAGGGAATGTGCCCTAGTGGGCTAAACCGGCATGGCGGCTTGTTAGACAAAAGGGGAGTGGGGGTCAGCTGAGAAGTCACTACAGAGTTGATAATTATAACATTTGAAATGCTAATCCTTTGCACATGAACGCTCACTCATTTGGGAACAATTGCAATCAATATATATATTTACGCTCAGTGTGTCGTCGGGGTCTCTGTTGAAAACTTTGTTTCTTTTAGAGAGTGTCCGTCAACTCGTTCTCTCTGTCGTGGTTAGAATGGATAGTTCAGAGTGACATTCATTCATGTCGTTATGGATAGATGTTTTCCAGCGGTGGTCGGTCTTCGCGTTCAATGATACTGAATTTCTAGCTGCAGACTGGTAATTAATATCAAAGACTTGTTCTTATTTTGTCGGTATCGATAGTCTAAGAGTTTAACCTGTCTAGGACACAGGTTCTGCTAGCAGAACCCTCCCCCAACATTCCACTGAAAAGGCAGAAAATATTTAACTTTCACACATTAACAAGTCCAATGCAGCAAATGAAAGATAGACATCTTGTTAATCTACCCATCGCCTCCGAAATGTTTTACAGCGAAAACACAACATATATTTACATTCGATCACCACCAAATCCAAAAAAACACAGCCATTTTTCCCAGCCAAAGATAGTCACAAAATCAGAAATAGAGATAAAATGAATCACTAACCTTTGATAATCTTCATCAGATTACACTCATAGGACATCATGTTACACAATACATTTATGTTTTGTTCGATAATATGCATATTTATATCCACAGATCTCAGTTTACATTGGCGCCATGTTCAGAAATGCCTCCAAAATATCCGGAGTAATTACAGAAAGCCACGTCATAAAACAGAAATACTCATCATAAACTTTGATGAAAGATATATGTTTTACATATAATTAAAGATACACTTGTTCTTAATGCAACCGCTGTGTCAGATTTTTTTTTTAACTTCACGAAAAAAGCCTACCATGCAATAATCTGAGACGCGCTCAGAAATACACAACATTTCTCCGCCATGTTGGAGTCAACAGAAATACGAAACTACATCATAAATATTCCCTTACCTTTGATGATCTTTCATCAGAATACAGTGTCAGGAATCCTAGTTCCGCAAAAAAATGTTGTTTTGTTTCGATAATGCCCATTACTAGTGTCCAATTAGCTACTTTTGCTAGTACGTTTAGTTCACATTTCCAAAAGCTGGCACCGGTCCAGGCGAACTCGGACGAAAACTTCAAAAAGTTATATTCCAGGTCGACTAAACTGGTCAAACTAAGTAGAGAATCAATCTTCTTTGTTATTATCATATATATCCAATAACGTTTCAACCGGAGCATTCGTTTTTGTCTACAGAGTAATGGAACGCATGGCAATATCATGAGAAGCGATATCCTGACCAGGAACTGGCATTCTGCCAGACCACTGACTGGAATAGCTGCCATCCGGTCCCACATCACACTAGAGGCTTCATTCCACGTTCTACTGACTGGTGACATCGAGTGGAAGGCGTAGGAAGTGCGAACAGATCCATATCTTACTGGGGTGTGAATAGGCGATGAGTTGAAAATCAACCAGCCCCAGAATTTCCACTTCCTGTTTGGAAGTTTGCCTGCCATATGAGTTCTGTTATACTCACATACATAATTCATTGTTTTCTACAATGTAGAAAATAGCAAAAATAAAGAAAAAACATTGAATGAGTAGGTTTGTCCAAACTTTTGAATGGTACCATATATATATATATATATATATATATATGTAGGCTAACAGAGCTTCCAAATGACCATTAGAAATAATTGTGCAGCTCTATGCAAATCAGGCTGAGATGTATCTGAGCGTGATGGACTGGGAAAAAGAAGAAAGCATAGCATCATGACAAATGTGTCAGGTCCATTTCTGTGCCCCAGGCATGTTTTGAAAGAACTTGCAATATACAATACATCCGTTTTGAAATGGTGAATGTAATGTAATATAAGGGAGCAAATTGTGTTTAAAAAAAAACATTTGAGTCTAAATTGCACTGGATCAAAGATACAAAAGCAACAAGCAATTGTGATTACATTCATAGAGGTAATAAAGGCAATCATTAAAAACATGCCATACTGTACATGCCTGTAGTCAAAATTAGGGTGAGAAGAAACATGCGCATATTACCTATATTTTTTCACATGACACAAATTTTATCTATATTTAAGCCCATGGAAAAATCAGCTTGAACAGCTATTAAATGTCACATGTAAATGAATCTATCAGTGCTCACACAGTGACAGCCCCTTTCCCCAGTCTGGTCCAGATCCTGTGTGAGGTGATCACTATGAGACAGGTTATGGTGTTATTTATGATTGGACACTAATAGCATTCTTCTGTGTGGTTCAGACTTTTATGAGCTGAAAAGAGCTCAAACCCAACATGTGCTCCGCTCTACTCTAGGCCTGCATCCCAAATTGCAGCCTATTCCTTATATAATGCATAACTTTTGAAAAGTGCCCTATGGGCCCTGGTCAAAAGTATTAACATTAACATTAACATTTAAGTCATTTAGCAGACGCTCTTATCCAGAGCGACTTACAGTATTGTGCTATGAAGGGAATAGGGTGCTATTTGGGACGTGAACCACACTCCCTATGTAACCTACAGCTTGTAGAAAATATATCAGGCCCCTGCGATCAGATCCATGCCCCTCTTATGAATAATCTCACTGTATTTGTAGTTATCGGTTGACGGGCCACGGGCTTGGTTTGTATTTAGCGATCCCATTAATATTATTTTCCTGAAGAGGAGACATACATATTGAGGGGGACTAATAGTTGTAGAACAGTGGCTTCTCTGTGTTTAGGGTTTCAGCTGGGAGTGGGGCATTCAGAACACACACACACACACACACAGGAGCAGCTCTAATTATTTTCACTGAGATGAGGTCAGACCCAGCAGCCAGCGCCCAGTCATGAAGAGAGGCCCAGGCTTGTTATCTTGAATCTGCAGACAAACAAACAAACATGCACTCTAATATACAGCCAGCTCCCTTCAGCCTTCCAGCTCTAGTCATAATCCTATCAAACTAAACACAAATCTAAACATATTAATATACAAGCACAAAGACCTAACCATGAATAGGAGTTATACAAACATGATGATGACTGCAATCCTATTGCAGTGTATTAAGGCATCGTAGTTTATTTTCCTTCCACAGACCATGCGGTGCTGTTTCTATGGCATGATGACACATGAAGCAGTAAAGCTGTTATTAGGTTGTTTTCCCCCTCTTGGATGTCTACAAGGAAACCATTATCTAAATGCCTCAGTAATGTTCCCTGATGGTTGGCCCAGTTGTCATGGTGAAAGCTATGAATGTTGACTCCGTGATATGGATGGTTACATATGGGTAGGTTGTTTTTCAGTGAATAGACAAAATACATGGCATATTCTAATACAAATCAATGTATGTACATGTAGATCCTTCAAGGACTGGCTTCATAATGTGGTTAAAGGAAGTCCAAATCATCATATCACATAATCAAACTCTATCATAACTAATATTGCAGGGCATACAGTGAGATGACAGCACTCTCTCAAGGCACATCGAACACAACAACCCTTTGACATACGTAGTCATTTATGATGTAGGGTGATATGCAGTATGCTCCTATAGCAGTAATGTATGCCCTAACAATTGGGGGAACAATGTTCGGCTTTTTTCTGCCTCCTGCACATTATGTTGTTGTTTTGTAAATGTGTACAAATTATCCTTCTATTTGTGAAAATAAACATAGTAAATCAAATCAAATCAAATGTATTTATATAGCCCTTCGTATATCAGCTGATATCTCAAAATGCTGTACAGAAACCCAGCCTAAAACCCCAAACAGCAAGCAATACAGGTGTAGAAGCACGGTGGTTAGGAAAAACTCCCTAGAAAGGCCAAAACCTAGGAAGAAACCTAGAGAGGAACCAGGCTATGTGGGGTGGCCAGTCCTCTTCTGGCTGTGCCGGGTAGAGATTATAACAGAACATGGCCAAGATGTTCAAATGTTCATAAATGACCAGCATGGTCGAATAATAATAAGGCAGAACAGTTGAAACTGGAGCAGCAGCATGGCCAGGTGGACTGGGGACAGCAAGGAGTCATCATGTCAGGTAGTCCTGGGGCATGGTCCTAGGGCTCAGGTCCTCCTGGAGAGAGAAAGAAAGAGAATTAGAGAGAGCATATGTAGGGTGGCCAGTCCTCTTCCGGCTGTGCCAGGTGGAGATTATAACAGAACATGGCCAAGATGTTCAAATGTTCATAAATGACCAGCATGGTCGAATAATAATAAGGCAGAACAGTTGAAACTGGAGCAGCAGCACAGCCAGGTGGACTGGGGACAGCAAGGAGTCATCATGTCAGGTAGTCCTGGGGCATGGTCCTAGGGCTCAGGTCCTCCGAGAGAGAGAAAGAGAGAGAGAAGGAGAGAATTAGAGAACGCACACTTAGATTCACACAGGACACCAAATTGGACAGGAGAAGTACTCCAGATATAACAAACTGACCCCAGCCCCCCGACACAAACTACTGCAGCATAAATACTGGAGGCTGAGACAGGAGGGGTCAGGAGACACTGTGGCCCCATCCGAGGACACCCCCGGGCAGGGCCAAACAGGAAGGATATAACCCCACCCACTTTGCCAAAGCACAGCCCCCACACCACTAGAGGGATATCTTCAACCACCAACTTACCATCCTGAGACAAAGCTGAGTATAGCCCACAAAGATCTCCGCCATGGCACAACCCAAGGGGGGGCGCCAACCCAGACAGGATGACCACATCAGTGAATCAACCCACTCAGGTGACGCACCCCTTCCAGGGACGGCATGAGAGAGCCCCAGTAAGCCAGTGACTCAGCCCCTGTAATAGGGTTAGAGGCAGAGAATCCCAGTGGAAAGAGGGGAACCGGCCAGGCAGAGACAGCAAGGGCGGTTCGTTGCTCCAGAACCTTTCCGTTCACCTTCCCACTCCTGGGCCAGACTACACTCAATCATATGACCCACTGAAGAGATGAGTCTTCAGTAAAGACTTAAAGGTTGAAACCGAGTTTGCGTCTCTGACATGGGTAGGCAGACCGTTTCATAAAAATGGAGCTCTATAGGAGAAAGCCCTGCCTCCAGCTGTTTGCTTAGAAATTCTAGGGACAATTAGGAGGCCTGCGTCTTGTGACCGTAGCGTACGTGTAGGTATGTACGGCAGGACCAAATCAGAGAGATAGGTAGGAGCAAGCCCATGTAATGCTTTGTAGGTTACCAGTAAAACCTTGAAATCAGCCCTTGCTTTGACACGAAGCCAGTGTAGGGAGGCTAGCACGGGAGTAATATGATCAAATTTTTTGGTTCTCGTCAGGATTCTAGCAGCTGTATTTAGCACTAACTGAAGTTTATTTAGTGCTTTATCCGGGTAGCCGGAAAGTAGAGCATTGCAGTAGTCTAACCTAGAAGTGACAAAAGCATGGATTCATTTTTCTGCATCATTTTTGGACAGAAAGTTTCTGATTTTTGCAATGTTACGTAGAAAAAAGCTGTCCTTGAAATGGTCTTGATATGTTCTTCAAAAGAGAGATCAGGGTCCAGAGTAACGCCGAGGTCCTTCACAGTTTTATTTGAGACGACTGTACAACCATTAAGATTAATTGTCAGATTCAACAGAAGATCTCTTTGTTTCTTGGGACCTAGAACAAGCATCTAAAAAAACATTCAGATGGTCATGACCAGAGAACAGAACAGACTGTTCCACCATAGAGTCTCCTGAACCAGTTCACCTCCCCCATATCAGCCACATTCTGCTCACCATCACAAGGCTCCATCACGTGGACTCCCTTTATCAAATTTGATATTTTGCAGAATCCACTTGTCCGCATTTACAAAAGGGAGAGATGATTCTCTTTAAGGTCACCTCAGCACTGGTGCTGAATGAATGACATTTAGACTACATTTTCCTATTTTTCGCCATTTGCTTTGAAAGGACTTTCTCTCTCTCTACCCCCGCACACTGCACCAATCAAAACAAATGTGGAAAGATGAATAGCTACACCTGCCACTGTAGCTTTTGTATTGTACTTCACTGGGTCTCCCATAATTACACAGCAGCTGCCTGCCTCGACCTCAGCCCCTCACTCACAATCCAACCCTCACCTTAAAGAACGTCAGGCTCAACAACATGCTTCTTAGAAACAGAAACAGCTAGAACACAACACAACGTGATTCACAATGTCCACTCATAATAGAGTAAACAACTGTGTAAAGAGTGTAAGTAGGGCCTACTAAATGTAAACCTCAAATGAGCCCACAGACGCCTTGCAATGATCATGAGCCAATGGGTAAAACAAATGGATTCGAATTATCCCAGTGAACACAATACTGCTTTTCACATCATGTACTCATAGGGGTGTATGTGTTGTGTAAAAATGGATGCTATGTAGGTAGAATTTCTATAGCACATACCAGTCTTTACAACAGACAACATTGATAACAGTGTACCTACAGTGAACCATATCAACAAGGTACCTTGAAATAGTGATTTGCCCTGTAACAAAAACAATGTATCTTCTTGTGTTTCCTATCCAGAATAATCACATTATCTTAGTCCATATGTCCAAGGCTTCCTCCAGCTACCTGACCTTTTTCTCAGGCTAAATCTTATCCGCCTTCAGGATTTTATAAGGATTTCTACTCCTTCATATTCTATTTGCGATGTCCTACAGACGTTTAATTTGCATGACATTTAACGAAAACCTAATGGTAAGATCAGCGATATGATTAATTTTGAGGTTGACTGTAGGATATAGTAGGTTATACCTCTGAGGATATACATGTGAAGTGAATAAGTTCACTCACTCAGAGTCACAGGCCCCATTTCTATGTGGGCTAAAGAAATTACCTTCTGGACACAAGCTCCATTAAACAGCACTGTCTGTCTATGGATCTTCTCAAAAAAAACATAAATATGTATTAAAGCTGACTAATCACCAGCTAACTCGAAGTGTTTTCTCTAGCAGGGATTTTCTCCATAGTGACCTTTCCTTTTCTACCATTACTTTAGAGACAGAGAGAGAGACAGAGAGAGAGACAGAGAGAGAGAAGAAGAGGAGAGACAGAGAAAGAGAGAGAGGAGAGACAGAGAGAGAGGAGAGACAGAGAGAGAAGAAGGAGAGAGTGAGAGAGAGACAGAGAGAGAGAGGAAGAGAGAGTGCGAGAGAGAGAGAGAGAGAGAGAGAGAGAGAGAGAGAGGAGAGCAAGTCAGAGAGAGAGAGAGAGAGAGAGAGAGGAAGGAGAGAGAGACAGAGTCAGAGTCAGAGAAATGATACAACCACTTAGAAGCATTAGCTTCTGTTAACAGTTGTTTACTTATTCGTTGGTAGAAATTCTACGTAAAATGAGTCAGAGTTTGTTCTGAATACCATCCTTCCACCGTGCAGACCAAATAAAGATCAGACTCAGAAAAACAAAAAAGTTCTAAACGTCCCCATTCTGCAAGGCAGAAACCTAATGCTTACATCTGTCTCCAACTCCTAGGTAATACATGACAGCATTTGGGGTGTATACATATGCTTCCAGAATCACAAATAAGGGGGAAAACTGACTTTTCTTTAAATGAAAGTTGACCTCTCTTGGCACACATCTGTTTTTTTTGCGATCAAACAACTGGCGACGTGAACAGGCCACCCCAAAGAAACCAGTGTGACACTTCAGAACAGATGGCTTTGACAAACAATTATGAATATCTGGGTGATTTCATAGTGAAATGAAGTCCCCACAAACAATCAGTAGATGTGATCCACACACACACACACACACACACACACACACACACACACACACACACACACACACACACACACACACACACACACACACACACACACACACACACACACACACACACACACACACACACACACACACACACACACACACACACACACACACACACACACACACAATGTGGATTTGATCAGCCCTGCTCCCTGCAGTTACAGGGAGATCAGTGACATTCTTCAAGGCCAGAGAAAGATTAAAGATGCTCTCTGTCTGTCAGGGTTCTGATCATATATTCACAAACGAGGCCTGTGAAGAACACATCTTTAAAGAGTGGCTTGCAGGAAATAACATGAATACTTATTCTAATGACAGACCATTATACTAATCATATAAATGTCCCATTACAAGAGGAGCAGATTACACCCCAGCGTAGTGTTCAGATGCCCTTTTTCATTTTAGACTGCCAGGCTAGCCTTTATTGGTTAGCACATCTCGGTTTGAAAATGATGTTTGTAAACCTAATATTCACAATATTCCGTTATCAACAGCTAGACTTCTGAACCACTATGGGTTAGTGACATAATCATCCTCTATACTGTCTGTTTTGGTCATGAAGCATGTAGTATCTCTCTTCAACCATAACAACATCCACTGCTATGTGAAATTTGGCTCAAACCATAAAGATAAAAAGCTAATGACATTGTGTAATGTGCATAATATAGAACACATGCCGAGGCACATTTGTGCACAACTGCAAAGATATCCAGTCAGACTAGTTTCTATAGGACTTCATATTTCACTGGTAATACAATATGCACTTATGGCAGTGGAACATTGAAGATCAGGAGATAAATTAATTTGACTTTCACCCAGGTTTTGCTTCAACGCGTGACGCCTTGGATTCTCTAATAGCCAAACCCTGGCAGAGTGAGGAATTTAATATCTTATTCCCTTCTGTATGTCTTTCAAGTAAAACATTTCCATATCACTCTTCAAAACATCTCTTTCTTAGGTATACACAGTGCACCTATTACGTCCGTCGTCGGAATGAGACCAAAGCGCAGCGTGGAAAGTGTACATCATCTTTATTTAAAATTGTAACGGCTCTCGTTGGTAGAAGGAAGAGTGGACCAAAGCGCAGCGTGGAAAGTGTACATCATCTTTATTTAAAATTGTAACGACTATCGTTGGTAGAAGGAAGAGTGGACCAAAGCGCAGCGTGGAAAGTGTACATCATCTTTATTTAAAATTGTAACGGCTCTCGTTGGTAGAAGGAAGAGTGGACCAAAGCGCAGCGTGGAACGTGTTCATGATTCTTTTATTTCAAAAACACTCAAACAAGAGTAACAAAAGCGAAAACGAAAGCGCATAGTTCTGTCAGGTAGAAACACTAAACAGAAAACAAGATCCCACAAAACCCAAAAGGAAAATGACAACTTATATGTGATCCCCAATCAGAGACAACGATAGACAACGATAGATAATCAGCTGCCTCTGATTGGGAACCACACTCGGCCAAAACAAAGAAATAGAAAACATAGACTTTCCCACCCGAGTCACACCTTGACCTAACCAAACATAGAGAATAATAAGGATCTCTAAGGTCAGGGCGTGACAAAAATTAACGCCAAAAAAACAACAAAAGATAAACGAACGTAAGTTCTGCAGGGCTATACAGCTACTGTGCAAAAACATGATCCCACAAACTAGGGTGGAAAGCAGGCTGCCTAAGTATGATTCCCAATCAGAAACAACGATAGACAGCTGCCTGTGATTGGGAACCATACTCGGCCAACAAAGAAATAGAAAACTAGAATGCCCACCCAAATCACACCCTGACCTAACCAAATAGAGAAATAAACAGGCTCTCTGAGGTCAGGGCGTGACAGCACCAAATGGCTTGTTTCGTAAAGCCACAGTACCATAGAATAGCTGCTAACTTAAATACATCCAATCAAATAAGAGTTGCTGTGTTTATAGATACACCTCCCAGAGTGAAATGGTGATGACATATTTTTCCTTTTTATTTTATTTTAATTAAATTGTCTCTTACAACAATTAAAGACAATGTCAGTCATGTGTCTTATTTCTCCTTAAAGCAACAGAGAGAGAAGTCATCCAAGGCCATTACAACATCAATGTCTCAATTCTGCTAAATGGCAGAAGAAAGATAATAGACATGTGTGCATGCATATTAATTAACTGATAATGAGAAGATAAGAGCCCTTCTCTCTGCAGGTGTGGAACCACTAATCAATTGCCAGTGAAAATGGGGTAAAAATGTGTTTTGTTTTATCCCACATCTGAAATTAAAAAGCTATTTAGAACCACATTTTCCAACAAAGTGCTTTTCATTTATCTTCTCAAACACATTATTCAATCACACTTTCCATTTGTATAATGGTAATATTTTCATGTAATTTCCCGCTTCCTCTGTGATGGGTATTTGTGATATGGGCTTTGTGAAATGGCTATTCCCTTCCAGCTCTATTCACTCGCTGGTAATACATTTACAATATATTTCAGATGAAATGTCTTGAGCAAATGAACCAGGGCCTTGGACAGTCCACCAAATACTGATGGATCACTTTTGCACCCTGGTGGTGACATACAGAACTGTTGGTATGTTTATATGCCCCCTGGTGGCAGAAAAGGGCATTGCAGTATTATGTATTTGTATCTTTGGGAACCATTTACTTTATGGGTAAGAACAAGCAGCCTGCTGTCTACCCAAACACAGAGCTGTAACAGCTTCCTGATGCAGTGTTATGTAGTGTTGGAGCCGAGGACTGCTGGAGTGGTCAGTAATATGCTGTACAGCTGGAAGAAAAAAAACTGCCTTCAAAGCCTACTGATTTGGCTGCTGCTTGGTTTAGCCTGCGGCAGGATTGGAAGCTTTTGAAATAACTGATTGTAACTGCCACCTTAGAACAGAGGTGTGTGATAGAGAGTGAGATAGAGATGGAGTTAAGAACAATAAAGGACATTAGTCAGATTGAATCTGTACATTTACTACCATGTCTCATTGTTGTTACAATGACCATACTGGCACATTAACAGGATATAAACATGGCACTGTGGACACTGAAGGTCCAGTTGAGAGATTGCGAGAGTGTTCTGGACCAGCAACAGTAGAAAGTGTAAGGAACCTGTGGCAGGAAGTCTACATCACAGAGGGGAGTGTCTGGCTGGTAGGCTACATCACAGATCGGGGTGTGTGGCTGGTAAGTCTACATCACAGAGTGGAGCGGGGTGTGTGGCTGGTAGGTCTACATCACAGAGTGGAGTGTGTGGCTGGTAGGTCTACATCACAGAGCGGGGTGTGTGGCTGGTAGGTCTACATCACAGAGCGGGGTGTGTGACTGGTAGGTCTACATCACAGAGCGGGGTGTGTGGCTGGTAGGTCTACATCACAGAGTAGAGTGTGTGGCTGGTAAGTTACATCACAGATCGGAGCAGGGTGTGTGGCTGGTAGGTCTACATCACAGAGTGGAGCGGGGTGTGTGGCTGGTAGGTTACATCACAGAGTGGAGCGGGGTGTGTGGCTGGTAGGTCTACATCACAGAGCGGGGTGTGTGGCTGGTAGGGCTACATCACAGAGCGGAGTGTGTGGCTGGTAGGTCTACATCACAGAGCCGGGTGTGTGGCTGGTAGGTCTACATCAGAGAGCGGAGAGTGTGGCTGGTAGGTCTACATCACAGAGTGGAGCGGGGTGTGTGGCTGGTAGGTCTACATCACAGAGCGGGGTGTGTGGCTGGTAGGTCTACATCACAGAGTGGAGCGGGGCGTGTGGCTGGTAAGTTACATCACAGATCGGAGCAGGGTGTGTGGCTGGTAGGTCTACATCACAGAGTGGAGCGGGGTGTGTGGCTGGTAGGTCTACATCACAGAGTGGAGCGGGGTGTGTGGCTGGTAGGTCTACATCACAGAGTGGAGCGGGATGTGTGGCTGGTAGGTCTACATCACAGAGCGGGGTGTGTGGCTGGTGGGTCTACATCACAGAGTGGAGTGTGTGGCTGGTAAGTTACATCACAGATCGGAGCAGGGTGTGTGGCTGGTAGGTCTACATCACAGAGTGGAGCGGGGTGTGTGGCTGGTAGGTCTACATCACAGAGCGGGGTGTGTGGCGGGGTGTGGCTGGTAGGGCTACATCACAGAGCGGGTGTGTGGCTGGTGGGTCTACATCACAGAGCGGGGTGTGTGGCTGGTAGGTCTACATCACAGAGTGGAGCGGGTGTGTGGCTGGTAGGTCTACATCACAGTGGAGCGGGGTGTGTGGCTGGTGGGTCTACATCACAGAGCGGGGTGTGTGGCTGGTAGGTCTACATCACAGATCGGAGCGGGGTGTGTGGCTGGTAGGTCTACATCACAGATGGAGCAGGGTGTGTGGCTGGTAGGTCTACATCACAGTGGAGCGGGTGTGTGTGGCTGGTAGGTCTACATCACAGAGCGGGGTGTGTGGCTGGTAGGTCTACATCACAGAGAGCGGGGTGTGTGGCTGGTAGGTCTACATCACAGAGCGGGGTGTGTGGCTGGTGGGTCTACATCACAGAGTGGAGTGTGTGGCTGGTAGGTCTACATCACAGAGTGGAGCGGGGGGTGTGTGGCTGGTAGGTCTACATCACAGAGTGGAGCGGGGTGTGTGGCTGGTAGGTCTACATCACAGAGCGGTCTACATCACAGAGCGGGGTGTGTGGTGGTAGGTCTACATGTGGCTGGTAGGTCTACATCACAGAGTGGTGTGTGGCTGGTGGGTCTACATCACAGAGCGGGGTGTGGCTGGTGGCTGGTCTACATAGGTGTACATCACAGAGTGGAGCGGGGTGTGTGGCTGGTAGGTCTACATCACAGAGAGCGGGGTGTGTGGCTGGTAGGTCTACATCACAGAGTGGAGCGGGGTACATGTGGCTGGTAAGGTTACATCACAGAGTCGGGAGCGGGGTGTGTAATATACATGGTAGGTCTACATCACAGAGTGGAGCAGGGAGTGTGTGGCTGGTAGGTCTACATCACAGAGTGGAGCGGGGTGTGTGGCTGGTAGGTCTACATCACAGAGTGGGCTGGGGTCTACATGTGTGGCTGGTAGGTCTACATCACAGAGCGGGGTGTGTGGCTGGTGGGTCTACATCACAGAGGTGTGTGGCTGGTAGGTCTACATCACAGATGGAGCAGGGTGTGTGGCTGGTAGGTCTACATCACAGAGTGGGCGGGGTGTGTGGCTGGTAGGTCTACATCACAGAGCGGGTCTACATCACAGAGTGGAGCGGGGTGTGTGGCTGGTAGGTTACATCACAGAGTGGAGCGGGTGTGTGGCTGGTAGGCTACATCACAGAGCGGGTGTGTGGCTGGTAGGTCTACATCACAGAGTGGTAGGTCTACATCAGAGAGCGGATGTGTGGCTGGTAGGTCTACATCACAGAGTGGAGCGGGTGTGTGGCTGGTAGGTCTACATCACAGTGTGTGGCTGGTAGGTCTACATCACAGAGTGGAGGGGTGTGTGGCTGGTAGGTCTACATCACAGAGCGGGGTGTGTGGCTGGTAGGTCTACATCACAGACAGAGCGGGGTGTGTGGCTGGTAGGTCTACATCACAGGGCGGGGTGTGTGGCTGGTGGGTCTACATCACAGAGTGGAGTGTGTGGCTAAGTTACATCACAGATCGGAGCAGGGTGTGTGGCTGGTAGGTCTACATCACAGAGTGGGAGCGGGGTGTGTGGCTGGTAGGTCTACATCACAGAGCGGGTGTGTGGCTGGTAGGTCTACATGTGGCTGGTAGGTCTACATCACAGAGTGGAGCGGGATGTGTGGCTGGTAGGTCTACATCACAGAGCGGGGTGTGTGGCTGGTAGGTCTACATCACAGAGTGGAGCGGGGTGTGTGGCTGGTAGGTTACATCACAGATCGGAGCAGGGTGTGTGGCTGGTAGGTCTACATCACAGAGTGGAGCGGGGTGTGTGGCTGGTAGGTCTACATCACAGTGGAGCGGGGTGTGTGGCTGGTGGGTCTACATCACAGAGTGGAGTGGCGGGATGTGTGGCTGGTAGGTCTACATCACAGATCGGTTACATCACAGATCGGAGCAGGGTGTGTGGCTGGTAGGTCTACATCACAGAGAGCGGGGTGTGTGGCTGGAGGTCTACATCACAGGGGTGTGTGGCTGGTAGGGCTACATCACAGAGTGGAGCGGAGTGTGTGGCTGGTGGGTCTACATCACAGAGCGGGGTGTGTGGCTGGTAGGTCTACATCACAGAGTGGAGCGGGATGTGTGGGGATGTGTGGCTGGTAGGTCTACATCACAGAGTGGGGGTGTGTGGCTGGTGGGTCTACATCACAGAGTGGAGTAGCGGGGTGTGTGGCTGGTAGGTTACATCACAGAGTGGAGCGGGGTGTGTGGCTAGGTCTACATCACAGTAGCGGGGTGTGTGGCTACATCACAGAGTAGAGTGTGTGGCTGGTGGGTCTACATCACAGAGTGGAGTGGTGGTGTGGCTGGTAGGTCTACATCACAGAGTGGAGCGGGGTGTGTGGCTGGTAGGTCTACATCACAGAGCGGGGTGTGTGGCTGGTAGGTCTACATCACAGAGTGGAGCGGGGTGTGTGGCTGGTAGGTCTACATCACAGAGTGGAGCAGGGTGTGTGGCTGGTAGGTTACATCACAGAGTGGAGCGGGTGTGTGGCTGGTAGGTTACATCACAGAGTGGAGCGGGTTGTGTGGCTGGTAGGTTACATCACAGAGTGGAGCGGGTGTGTGGCTGGTAGGTCTACATCACAGAGTGGAGCGGGGTGTGTGGCTGGTAGGTCTACATCACAGAGTGGAGCGGGGTGTGTGGCTGGTAGGTCTACATCACAGAGTGGGTAGGCAGAGTGGAGCGGGGCGGGGGTAAGTTACATGTGTGGCTGGTAGGTCTACATCACAGAGTGGAGCGGGGTGTGTGGCTGGTGTGGCTGGTAGGTTACATCACAGAGTGGAGCGGGGTCTACATGTGTGGCTGGTAGGTCTACATCACAGAGTGGGAGGTTACATCACGGGCGGGGTGTGTGGCTGGTAGGTCTACATCACAGAGTGGGTGTGTGGCTGGTAGGTCTACATCACAGTCTACATCACAGAGCGGAGTGTGTGGCTGGTAGGTCTACATCACAGAGCGGGGTGTGTGGCTGGTAGGTCTACACATCAGAGAGCGGATCGGTGTGTGGCTGGTAGGTCTACATCACAGAGTGGAGCGGGGTGTGTGGCTGGTAGGTCTACATCACAGAGCGGGT
This sequence comes from Oncorhynchus masou masou, assembly GCF_036934945.1. Taxonomy (NCBI): domain Eukaryota; kingdom Metazoa; phylum Chordata; class Actinopteri; order Salmoniformes; family Salmonidae; genus Oncorhynchus; species Oncorhynchus masou. The sequence goes on along the minus strand of NC_088213.1, from coordinate 23,956,653 downwards.
GTGTGGCTGGTAGGTCTACATCACAGAGTGGAGCGGGTGTGTGGCTGGTAGGTTACATCACAGATCGGAGCAGGGTGTGTGGCTGGTAGGTCTACATCACAGAGTGGAGCGGGGTGTGTGGCTGGTAGGTCTACATCACAGAGTGGAGCGGGGTGTGTGGCTGGTAGGTCTACATCACAGAGTGGAGCGGGATGTGTGGCTGGTAGGTCTACATCACAGAGAGCGGGGTGTGTGGCTGGTGGGTCTACATCACAGAGTGGAGTGTGTGGCTGGTAAGTTACATCACAGATCGGAGCAGGGTGTGTGGCTGGTAGGTCTACATCACAGAGTGGAGCGGGGTGTGTGGCTGGTAGGTCTACATCACAGAGCGGGGTGTGTGGCTGGTAGGTCTACATCACAGAGTGGAGCGGGATGTGTGGTGGAGCGGGGCGTGTGGCTGGTAGGTCTACATCACAGAGTGGAGCGGGGTGTGTGGCTGGTAGGTCTACATCACAGAGCTGGGTTACATCAAGGTGTGTGGCTGGTAGGTCTACATCACAGAGTGGAGCGGGGTGTGTGGCTGGTAGGTCTACATCACAGAGTGGAGCGGGATGTGTGGCTGGTAGGTCTACATCACAGAGCGGGGTGTGTGGCTGGTGGGTCTACATCACAGAGTGGGGTGTGTGGCTGGTAAGGTTACATCACAGATCGGATCACAGGGTGTGTGGCTGGTAGGTCTACATCACAGAGTGGAGCGGGGTGTGTGGCTGGTAGGTCTACATCACAGAGCGGGGTGTGTGGCTGGTAGGGCTACATCACAGAGTCTACATAGAGTGTGTGGCTGGTGGGTCTACATCACAGAGCGGGGTGTGTGGCTGGTAGGTCTACATCACAGAGTGGAGTCTACATCACGGGATGTGTGGCTGGTAGGTCTACATCACAGAGCGGGGTGTGTGGCTGGTGGGTCTACATCACAGGGTGTGTGGCTGGTAAGTTACATCACAGATCGGAGCAGGGTGTGTGGCTGGTAGGTCTACATCACAGAGTGGAGCGGGGTGTGTGGCTGTAGGGCTACATCACAGAGTGGAGTGTGTGGCTGGTGGGTCTACATCACAGAGTGGAGCGGGGTGTGTGGCTGGTAGGTCTACATCACAGAGTGGAGTGTGTGGCTGGTAGGTCTACATCACAGAGCGGGGGGTGTGTGGCTGGTAGGTCTACATCACAGAGCATGGAGTGTGGCTACATCACAGAGTGAAGCAGGGTGTGTGGCTGGTAGGTCTACATCACAGAGTGGAGCGGGGTGTGTGGCTGGTAGGTTACATCACAGAGTGGAGCGGGTTGTGTGGCTGGTAGGTTACATCACAGAGTGGAGTGTGTGGCGGGTTGTGTGGCTGGTAGGTTACATCACAGAGTGGAGCGGGATGTGTGGCTGGTAGGTCTACATCACAGAGTGGAGCGGGGTGTGTGGCTGGTAGGTCTACATCACAGAGCGGGGTGTGTGGCTGGTAGGTCTACATCACAGAGTGAAGCAGGGTGTGTGGCTGGTAGGTCTACATCACAGAGTGGAGCGGGGTGTGTGGCTGGTAGGTTACATCACAGAGTGGAGCGGGTTGTGTGGCTGGTAGGTTACATCACAGAGTGGAGCGGGTTGTGTGGCTGGTAGGTTACATCACAGAGTGGAGCGGGATGTGTGGCTGGTAGGTCTACATCACAGAGTGGAGCGGGGTGTGTGGCTGGTAGGTCTACATCACAGAGTGGAGCGGGGTGTGTGGCTGGTAGGTCTACATCACAGAGTGGAGCAGAGCGGGGTGTGTGGCTGGTAGGTCTACATCACAGAGTGGTGGCTGGGGCGGGATGTGTGGCTGGTAGGTCTACATCACAGAGTGGAGCAGGGTGTGTGGCTGGTAGGTCTACATCACAGAGTGGAGCAGGTTGTGTGGCTGGTATGTCTACATCACAGAGTGGAGAGGGTTGTGTGGCTGGTAGGTTACATCACAGAGTGGAGCGGGGTGTGTGGCTGGTAGGTTACATCACAGAGTGGAGCGGGGTGTGTGGCTGGTAGGTCTACATCACAGAGTGGAGCGGGGTGTGTGGCTGGTAGGTTACATCACAGAGTGGAGCGGGGTGTGTGGCTGGTAGGTCTACATCACAGAGTGGAGCGGGTTGTGTGGCTGGTAGGTTACATCACAGAGTGGAGCGGGTTGTGTGGCTGGTAGGTCTACATCACAGAGTGGAGCGGGATGTGTGGCTGGTAGGTTACATCACAGAGTGGAGCGGGTGTGTGGCTGGTAGGTTACATCACAGAGTGGAGCGGGATGTGTGGCTGGTAGGTTACATCACAGAGTGGAGCGGGTGTGTGGCTGGTAGGTCTACATCACAGAGTGGAGCGGGGTGTGTGGCTGGTAGGTTACATCACAGAGTGGAGCGGGGTGTGTGGCTGGTAGGTCTACATCACAGAGTGGAGCGGGGTGTGTGGCTGGTAGGTCTACATCACAGAGTGGAGCGGGGTGTGTGGCTGGTAGGTCTACATCACAGAGTGGAGCGGGGTGTGTGGCTGGTAGGTTACATCACAGAGTGGAGCGGGGTGTGTGGCTGGTAGGTCTACATCACAGAGTGGAGCGGGGTGTGTGGCTGGTAGGTCTACATCACAGAGTGGAGCGGGGTGTGTGGCTGGTAGGTCTACATCACAGAGTGGAGCGGGGTGTGTGGCTGGTAGGTTACATCACAGAGTGGAGCAGGGTGTGTGGCTGGTAGGTTACATCACAGAGTGGAGCTGGGGGTGTGTGGCTGGTAGGTTACATCACAGAGTGGAGCGGGGGGGTGTGTGGCTGGTAGGTCTACATCACAGAGTGGAGCGGGGTGTGTGGCTGGTAGGTTACATCACAGAGTGGAGCGGGGTGTGTGGCTGGTAGGTCTACATCACAGAGTGGAGCGGGGTGTGTGGCTGGTAGGTCTACATCACAGAGTGGAGCGGGGTGTGTGGCTGTTCTGGTACCAGATGACACAGGGGTTGATGGACAGTTGTGCAGCATTGCCTTTCTCTGCAGACAGGTCCACCTTCACCTGCAGAAAGGCCAATCTGTACACACACACACGCACGCACGCTGCCACAGCGAGAGAGAGAGAGAGAGACCATCTCACTAGCTATACATCACATCTGGTCATGTCAAATAGCAACAGACAGAGAAGTAATAGAGGTGATTGTATCATAGTGCTACCCAATGGGATTGTCATCATATGTTCAACTTGTTTATGGCTTAATCATTAGAATAGAATAGTTAGAATAGTTAACTTCCATTTGATTGACTAAAGAAAGTGACCCAAAACATAATACAGATAATTGCATTTGCCCATATTTGGGTGATGAGATAGCATACAAGTGTAACTGGCAGAATGACAGATATCTTACTTTGAGGAGTTTGGGTTAAAAAGATGGAGGTCAGTCACAGCTTGATATGCCTTCTGTTTCATCTTTGTCTTTCTCTGTAGTTTCTTTAGTCTCCTCAGCGGTGGCCTTACTGGTCGAGCTGGCCGACGCTGGTCTGGTCTCTGGCTTTTTAGAAGGGTCCACCACGACAGCACCCCTACTGGTGTTGCACCCCATGGTTCTGTCCAGTGGGAGACTGATTAAAACAGACGTCCTGTTGAGTTTTTTTTATTTTTATGAGGTCTGAAAATAACTGTTGTGGAAGCAGGTCCCCCTGGTTTCCATGACGACCAGGAGACTTCCTATAGGGCTGAGCCTGCATGGGCACCTGTGTAACCATAGAAATAGAATCACTAGAATGGACATTCCGATTCAAATTAATGGGTCTCCGGGCCTTCCCCATTCTAGGGATTCTATTTTCTATACTGACCTCTCAGGGTTTTAGTTTACAGGCCTTTGCTGATTGGTTCTTAGAGGATTATTGTGATTTGCTTGCCAAGCAACATCGGTTAAGAATGAACTTCCCATAGCGTGTCAGGACATAGTTACTGATCAACAGTATGGGTATTGTTACTCAATCACTAGGCCGTCATGGAAACCAATTTTCCCCACTATGAAAGGTAAATGGCCATTTGTTCGGATGTTTTTCAAAATATGCCATTTTGAAAATTAACTAAATAACCATTTTACTATATCGACATGAGACTAATATACCAAGACTGGTATGTCACATGCTGTTTATGACCTTGCTGTCTATGAGTGACAATATATTCAACATGGAGCTATGTTTCTTTCCCACAGTGGCTCTCACTATGTTATGGTAATGTTGACGGTAGGGTAAGGAGATGTAAAAACTGAGTTATGTTTATCCAACATCACAATACAAAGAAGTAAAGGATTTGTACCACAGATCAGTACAAATGGTAGAGAAAAGCAACATGTGAAACTGAAAGTACCAATTAAAAATAATATTATCTAACATCTGGTCCAACAGATACATGTATAATCATTTTAAAAGGCTCACCAATATGTCATATATCTGTGTTTGATATGTTTTAAATTAGTTATACTTTTTTCTATTTTGAATACTGCACTGTTTGTTGGGTTGGGCTTACAAGTTTAGCATTTCACTGTACTTGTGCATGTGACAAATTAAACTTGAAAATTGAAAGTAATTACTACTGTATGTTCCAGAGAGAAACCCCTCCCTCTCACCAAAAACAAACTGTACACAGTGCTCAGTACCAACACAAATCCTTTACTGCTTCCTTAGGTAACTAGGACATGGTTCACAGAGGACTAAAATGTTGAAATATATACTGTATATGATATGTATAATATGATATTTGATACAGAGCCCTAGTTACCCTCAGATTATTACAATACCCTAATTATTATTACAAATCAGCTTTTCTAATCATGAACATTGCTTGCTAAGAGAACTTCACTGAGTGCTAATGATGCCAGTTCTTTCTAGCATTGTAGATCCACATCATCCATTCTCCTTGCAGGTCTACACTCATTGGAAGAATATGGACCACAGACACTGATGATGGAAGTATGAAGCATGACGGTAAGTCAACGAAAGTGAGATGTCATCAATGTGTCCCCTTGTGTGCTGTTGCTTGGTGCTGTGCCTTGGCCCTGGTCTGGGATTGTTGCTGGTTCTGGGCCCTGGTCAGTGCCTGGTTGAAGTCCTGGCCAAGGTCCCTGAGCTTTCTCTGCCAGTCTGACGGTCTATCCTGACAGGGTCTCTTCACAAGCGGCCCACCCTCCTCCTCACCGTCCTCCTGCAGCTGGGCTGCACAGCGCTTCCTGGTGCGTGACTGAAATATCCTCATCATGTCATTGATCTCTCTCAGATGCTGTGGGATACAGTTGGGATACAACGATGAGCAACACACATGACTAGATGTGTACTGTGTATTTACGATGACCAGGCCTTTTGCTTTTCACAGTAATTTAAGTTAAAATATGTGTAATGTTAGTTAGGTTTCAGACAGGAAGTATAGAAGAGGGTTAGTTAGGTAACCGTTAGCAGGGTTAGAGCGGTATTTCCAACCTCTGACCTTTGAGGGGCTTCTGCTGACGTAGTAGAGGAACCCAGTGCGGGGGGAGGGGTGTGTGCTGGGCTTGTGGGGGGAGATGTAGAGGGAATGGTGGTTGGAGGGGCGGAGTCTGCGCAAGGATCCAACACTCTGGAAGGGGTATGGCGAAAGGGGAGGGGTTTCAACCTGTGCATGGAAAAATGATCAGAATGTCGTCAGAATCTCTGGACAGTGATGAAAGCACTGGGCCTAGGAACAATGCACTGTATCTGTACAACGACTGCTCTTATTTCTATCAACCTGTAAGTACCAATGATGTTATACCTCAGTTTGGACATATCTGAGACCACTGGTAAAGTGTTTCCTACGTATTGTGTATGACGACTACTGACTCCATTAGGAAGTATATGAAAATGTCCCCTCACCCCGGCTATGGTCAGAGAGCTGGAGGTGAAGCGCAGGGCAAAGTCCTTCATCTGTTTGACATAGACGGTGTTGTAGAAATAGATGAGGTGTCCTCTCTCCTCCTGGCCCTGTCTACAGGGAGCTCTGGGTCCTGTACGATGGGTGGGAGGGCTCTGGTAGGTAAGCAAGCTTCTGCTGGGGTCTACATCAACTGGAAAACAGAGCAGCATCACATTCAAAAATCATTCTTCATTAAATAATTTGTTAATTCATGCATATTATGATGATGTATATATTTTTCTATTTGTCTAACTGTTTTCTCTGTTGGATCCTCCAGGAGAGTTTTGTGAGGTCTTGGTGTTTCTCCCTGAGATCAGAACACTTCTGAATACCTGACAGAAGGACAATACAGACTTCATCAACTACACAATAACAAACAAGCTGGATTTAACTCACACACACAAAAGCAAGCAAAACATTGATCTCCTTACACAGTTGCTTGCTTGAGGCTGAGTCTTGTAGCACTGCATGATGAGCTTGAAGGGCATGTCCACTTTGGTTACCTGCATGAGCAACACACAGCACAAACATGGAAATGAGGTGATATATTACATTATGATCATCAATACCCAGCTGAAGAGGTATAGAAGGCGAATGCCTTGCTGTCGATCACCCAAGTCATAAAACCATCTGCGTTAAGGCAGTATAGCAAAACGTCTAGAGGCAAAGCAAATTGTGCTACCTTGGCCATCACATAGATGGCACACATGAGTATTTGGTCCAGGTGTCGGTCTCGCATAAGGTCAGTGCAGTGGACCAAGGAGTGTTCAACGCAGGTCCAGATCTTCAGCCGCAGCGCCTCACAGATGTCCAGTTTAACACAGATGTCCCTCAGACGCATGCTCACCAGGTGGTAGACCTGAGACAGAGGGAAGGAGTATGGCCTTTGTCTTGTGGATCTTGTAACTAAATATCTAGGCTCATAGTATTCAGGCCAGCTCAGGTATGTAGAAATCTGAGTAAAGCCTACCTTGCGGAGGAACAGGGAGATGGAGCCCTTACTCTGGGTAGAGGGTAGAGGGTTCTGGGGCTGCTGGGTAGAGGTGTTGGAGACTTGCTGTGGAGGAATGGGCTGACCTACAACACTGAGGGTAAATGTGATGGCTCCCCGGTCATTGGCAATGCCTGGGTGTGGAAGAGGTTTAATTGAACAAATAGCACTGGTTGTTGTAATATGTAAACAAGGTATATAACATGTTTATTATAAGATGTATTACATTATGTCAGTATTCTATTAGGGTTGTCATTTCTATGGCCATATTGGGTTTCATCTGAGGGATAGTCTTTACCTCGAACCGGTATGGTGACTGACTGGTCATTGTTGGTGGTGACAGTGGCTGATGCCATGGTGACTACAGTCTGTCCAGTAACAATGACAGAGGAGGAGGGGGATGGGCTGACTGGTGTGGTAGGGCAAGCGCCCATCTTTGAGCCAGCAGGGGGTGAGCTGTAGCGTTCATGGTGGGTAATCGGGGAGTTCAGTTCAATTCCATGGATCCCATTCACAAGGCTTGGGGTCAAGTGTGAAGGGTTGGGAGGGATCTTGGCCTTCTTGTCTGTGTCCTCTGAGTATTGGGGGAGCATCACCTTGAACACACATAGAACCATCTGTTACCTTAAGTTTGGGATCATTTTGTTTCCTCTATTGAATGGAACGACAGCCGCCATGCTGACATATTAGACCAACTTGTTTCGAGTGCGCCAGCGGTGTTGCTCTATATATTTTGAGACGGTGCACTGTATATTTTGCACAGTTCACAAATAGGTGAATTTGAACATTTGCCCACTGACCTGATGGTATGCAGGCAGCTGTCCCTGACCCTTAGCAGCTCTGATCTGGTCCCAGAGTGGTGAGTCTCTCCTCCAGGCCAGACTCTCCACGACCTGTTCCTCTATATGGGTCAGATGCCTGACCACACCCGGCAGCAAGCCCTCCTCAGCCCGCAGCACCAGCTCTATCACCTGGCACACACCACACACAGTAGAGGGTTAAACAGCACCTAAATACAGTAGACGTGTTTGAACCCAGGACGTCTGTATGCCCCAAGACTGTGTAAGCCCTCTGAGCCCAAGCCTAGGCATTAGCTTGAGGAGCTAACATAATGCTTCAGTTTTCAGGTAAGGTTACTTATCACGTGAAACCACCTCCTTTACACAAAACCTACGATGTTACATTACAGTATGACATGTACGGCTGGTGTTTTGTGTAGATGTTACCTTGTAGAAGTCGTATGGCGCCAGGCTAAAGATGTCAATGACCAGGGGGAAGCTGCCTGGTGGCTGATGGGAGAAGATTACCATCTCCAGACAACAGGCCACTAGAGAGCGCTGGAACAGATCATGCTCCAGAATGCCCTGCCAAGAAACAAGTCATCAATGACAACCTCTATACTATACGTGTCTATACAACAGTGCCCCCAGAGGGAATTGTAACGTGAACGCGTATTGACACTAAACAGTGCAGTTCCAGTCATACACAGCAGAGGGCAGAGGACTCACTGAAAGGTCTTTGGCTCCTAGCCTCTTCCTCTCCTGATTGATGACAGCCTCTAGAACCCTGTAGTACAAAGCCTCTGTCTGGCTGGAGAACTTCACTCCTCTCTCTACAAACAACAGGAAGTTACTGAAATGTCAATATATCAACACATGCATACACACAGACACAAACACACACACCTCTGTCTAGGCTGCGGTTCTCTTCCCATGGTTCCTGGTAGTGCTGGATGAAGGTGTGGCGCATGTCTCTCAGTCTAGTGGAGATGACCTCACTAGGGTTTCTGGCACAGGACCTAAACAAAATACACCTTAAAGAACCATACAGCCACTTTCCCACCCCCATAGACTACTGATAGATATTGCCCACCCATAGGTATAGATCTAGGATAAGCTTATCTACCTCCAAATCAGAACCAACTCCATAATGGGAAGAATGTGTAACATAGTAAAACAACATGTGTTTTCTTACTCTCAACACTGACCATAGATCAGTGTACTCTACCATAGGCTACAGGCCCAAATACATTTTCCCTGCGGCACATTACAGTCTACTACAGTTACGTATGAGGCCCACAGACACATGCCCACCATAGCTGACCTGAATGTTCTAGCCAGACTGTCACTGGGTACATGTCTCTGGGTTGCCATGACGACCTCCAGCCACTCACAGCACCTCCGCTGGTAGAGTACAGCTCTGTGTCAGTCAGTGGAGTAGCAGTGGACACCTGTACATAATGCACACACCAGGCAGAGGTTTGAAAACCCTTTAGAGCGGTACATGAGACCGTATAAACAGGATCATCATTATACTTCCTTGCATGAGAAACATGTGAAACAACACGAACCACACAGTAATGATATTAAGTCATCTCAGAGATAATTGGGCCCAAAAGGCTTGTGTACTGTATTTAGAGTCAGGTTAATGTGTGTGTGTGTGTGTGTGTGTGTGTGTGTGTGTGTGTGTGTGTGTGTGCATGTGTGTGTGTGTGTGTGTGTGTGTGTGTGTGTGTGTGTGTGTAGGGAGGGGGCTGGCCTTCAGCTATGAGGTGAAAACGATGATGAACTGCAAAAAAACAATATTTCCTGTTGAAGAGGAATATTCAGATCTAGCGTTTTTGAATGTTTCTCAGTTTGTCTAGCAGTTCTACAGTTCTGCTGTGGAAGGATTCAGAGAGAGAGATTTCACCATTATTAAATAAATCAAAACAGGAACATTTTACATTTGGTTAAAATAAATAATGAAATAATCTCAACAGATAAAAATGTTGTCCTGTGTGCTACCTACACTGTACTTCGGCTATCCCCAAAGGAGAACCCTTTGAGGAACCATTTTTGGTTCAAGGTAGGACCCTTTTGGGTTCCATGTAGGACCCTTTCCAGACCCAAAAAGGGTTCTCTTATGGAGACAGCCGTAGAACCGTTTGGAATCTTTTTTTCTAAGAATGTACAGTGCTGTATATCCCTCCACTAGAATCCCCAAACTTGAATAAAGACAGCTTCTCCATCCTAGAGGTGGAGATCATCATTTCATGTCCCAGGTAAATGTTCTAGTCTGTGGAGACCTAAGCGCCTGAACTGAACAAGAACCTGACACACTCAGAACACAGGGGGACAAAAACCTACCTGGAGGTGGCAGCATTCCCTCCCCAATATGCCCAACAACTACGACAAAACAACCAACAAAAATGGGTCACACAATTCCTGCAGTTCTGTCGCATGCTGGGTCTGTACATAGTCAATGGTAGGCTTCGAGGGGACTCCTACGGTAGGTACACCTACAGTTCATGTCTTGGCAGCAGTACTGCAAACTACTTTATCATCAACCTCAACCCAGTGTCTTTCAGAGCGTTCACAGTCAGCCCACTGTCACCCCACCTATACAAATGTATGGAATGTGGTGTTGGGGGAAAACGTGTACACAAACAATGTGTACATGTATGCAGTTAATCACAGTAAGACAAAAATAATGGTGTTCCAAAAAAGGTCCCGTTTCCAGCCACACAAATACAAATTCCACCCTGTTGCCCTAGATCACACAAAACAATATACCTACCTTGACCTACACACCAGCAGCACAGAAGCCCTCTATGGTTGTGAGGTCTGGGGTCCTCTCACAAACGAATAATTCAAAGCCCAAATTGACTCTATGCAGAATTATGAAAAAACATCCTCAATGTAACACTGCAAACAATGCATCCAGAGCAGAATTAGGACGACTCCAGCTAATGATCAAAATCCAGAAAAGAGCAATTAAATTCCACAAGCACCTAAAATGAAGAGATTCTCAAACCTTCCATAACAAAGCCCTGACCTACAGAGAGATGAACCTGAAGAAGAGTCCCCTCAGCCAGCGGGTACTGGGACTCTGTTCACAACAGGACAGCAACACAACCAAATCATGAGAATCATGAGAAAACAAAAAGATAATTACTTGACACATTGGAAAGAATCAACAGAACAAAAAAATGAGCAAACTGGAATGTTATTTGGCCCTAAACAGAGAATAGACAGTAGCAGAATACCTGACCACTGTGACTGACCCAATATTAAGAAAAGCTTTGTCTATGTACAGGCTCAGTGAGCATGGCCTTGCTATCGAAAGGTCACCATCGGCAGACCTGACTCTCAAGAGAAGACAGGAGATGGAAACCTAGCTGCACTTCCTAACCTCCTGCCAAATGTAAGACCATATTAGAGTCACATACAGTGCATTCAGAAAGTATTCATACCCCTTGACTTATTCCACATTTTGATGTGTTACAGCCTAAATTCAAAATGGATTCAATTGATTTACACACAATACCCAATAATGAAAGCATGTTTTTAGAAATGTTTTCTAATTTATTGAAAATCAAATACAGAAATATCTAATTTACATAAGTATTCACACACCTGAGTCAATAGATGTTAGAATCACCTTTGGCAGCGATTACGGTCTTTCTGGGTAAATCTCTAAGAGCTTTCCACACCTGGATTGTACAACATTTGCACATTATTATTAAAAGCTCTGTCAAGTTGGTTGATCATGGCTTGACAGCCATCTTCATGTCTTGTCATAGATTTTCAAAATTGTAATTAGGCCACATTTAATGTTGTCTTGGTAAGCAACTCCAGTGTATATTTGGCTTTTTGTTTTAGGTTATTTTCCTGCTGAGAGGTGAATTTGTCTCCCAGTTTCTGGTGGAAAGCAGACTGAATCAGATTTTCCTTTAGGATTTTGCTTATGCTTTACAGCAGGTAGCCTAGTGGTTAGAGCGTTGGGCCAGTACCCGAAAGGTAGCTAGAGCGAATCCCTGAGCTAACAAAGTAAAAATCTGTCTTTCTGCCCCTGAACAAGGCACTGTTCCTAGGCCATCAATGTAAATAAGAATTTGTTCTTAACTGGTTTGCCTGGTTAAATAAAAAAATACCTCTATTCTGTTTCTTTTTACTCTACAAAACTCCCTCGTCCTTGCTGATGACAAGCATACCCATAACATGATGCACCCACCACCATGCTTGAAAATATGAAGAGTGGTACTCAGTGATGTGTTTTGCTGGATTCTCCCGAAGCATAATACTTTGTATTCAGGACATAAAGTTAATTTCATCGCCACGTTTTGCAGTTTTACTTTAGTGCCTTGCTGCAAACTGGATGCATGTTTTGGAATATTTTTTTTTTCTGTACAGGCTTCCCTCTTTTCACTCTGTCCTTTAGGTTAATATTATAGAGTAACTACAATGTTGTTGATCCATCCTCAGTTTTCTCCTATCACAGCCATTAAACTCTGTAACTGTTTTAATGTCACCATTGGTCTCATGGTTAAATTCTTGAGCAGTTTCATTCCTCTCCTGCAACTGAGCTGGGAAGGACGCCTGTATCTTTGTAGTGACTGGGTGTATTGATACACCATCCAAAGGGATATTCAATGTCTGATTATTTTATTTGACCCATTTACCAATAGGTGCCCTTCTTTGCATTGGAAAATCTCCCTAGTCTTTGTGGTTCAATCTGTGTTTGAAATTCACTGCTTGACTGAGGGACCTTACGGATAATTGTACAGTATGTGTCGGTGACAGAGATAAGGTAGTCATTCAAAAGGTAGTCGTTCATGTTAAACACTATTATTGCACACGGAGTCTGTAACTTATTATGTGACGTGTTAAGCACATTTTTACCCCTGAATGTATTTAGGCTTCCCATAACAAAGGGGTTGAATACTTACTGACTCAAGACATTTCAGCTCTTCATTTTTAATTAATTTGGTAACATTTCTAAAAACATAATTCCACTTTGACATTATGGAAACTGAAAAATTGGGCGTGCAAAATTATTCTGCCCCTTTACTTTCAGTGCAGCAAACTCTCTCCAGAAGTTCAGTAAGGATCTCTGAATGATCCAATGTTGACCTAAATGACTAATGATGATAAATACAATCCACCTGTGTGTAATCAAGTCTGCGTATAAATGCACCTGCACTGTGATAGTCTCAGAGGTCCGTTAAAAGCGCAGAGAGCATCATGAAGAACAAGGAACACACCAGGCAGGTCCGAGATACTGTTGTGAAGAAGTTTAAAGCCGGATTTGGATAAAAAATATTTCCCAAGCTTTAAACATCCCAAGGAGTACTGTGCAAGCGATAATATTGAAATGGAAGGAGTATCAGACCACTGCAAATCTACCAAGACCTGGCCGTCCCTCTAAACTTTCAGCTCATACAAGGAGAAGACTGATCAGAGATGCAGCCAAGAGGCCCATGATCACTCTGGATGAACTGCAGAGATCTACAGCTGAGGTGGGAGACTCTGTCCATAGGACAACAATCAGTCGTATATTGCACAAATCTGGCCTTTATGGAAGAGTGGCAAGAAGAAAGCCATTTCTTAAAGATATCCATAAAAAGTGTCGTTTAAAGTTTGCCACAAGCCACCTGGGAGACACACCAAACATGTGGAAGAAGGTGCTCTGGTCAGATGAAACCAAAATTCATCACCCTGAACACATCATCCCCACTGTCAAACATGGTGGTGGCAGCATCATGGTTTGGGCCTGCTTTTCTTCAGCAGGGACAAGGAAGATGGTTAAAATTGATGGGAAGATGGATGGAGCCAAATACAGGACCATTCTGGAAGAAAACCTGATGGAGTCTGCAAAAGACCTGAGACTGGGACGGAGATTTGTCTTCCAACAAGACAATGATCCAAAACATAAAGCAAAATCTACAATGGAATGGTTCAAAAATAAACATATCCAGGTGTTAGAATGGCCAAGTCAAAGTTCAGACCTGAATCCAATCGAGAATCTGTGGAAAGAACTGAAAACTGCAGTTCACAAATGCTCTCCATCCAAACTCACTGAGCTCGAGCTGTTTTGCAAGGAGGAATGGGAAAAAAATTCAGTCTCTCGATGTGCAAAACTGCTAGAGACATACCCCAAGCGGCTTACAGCTGTAATCGCAGCAAAAGGTGGCGCTACAAAGTATTAACTTAAGGGGGCTGAATAATTTTATAATTATTTATCTGCTTATTTATATTACTTTTCGTACTTCAACTACTTGCACATTGTTACAACACTGTACATCGCCAGCAATATAACATATCTATATTCTTTTAAAACTTTTGTAATGTTTACTGTTAATTTCTGATGGTTTATTTCCCTTTCCTTTTTGTTTGTCTATTTCACTTGCTTAGGCAATGTAAAACTGTTTCCCATGCCAATAATCACATTTGAATTGATTTGAAATTGAGGGAGTAAAATAGAGATTGTGCTGATTCAATGGTAACACAGTCTCCTCTCCACAGCGATAATCATTTGCACGTGTTCTCCATTTCTCTACAATGCCAAGTTACTATCACAGACTGTCTGAATGTGTGATGCACAGACGCTGCCTGGGGTTGAGGATCTCTCTATGAGTGTGTGAAAATTAAGTTAAACTGGTTTTGTATATAAACCAGATATGTCAGTGAGTGGGGAGGTGGATGCTGATTCCGAACATGTTGTGTACTATATCTGAGGAATAATTCAAGTTATGGTAAGTCAGTGAGATAAGCTGGGTGTGGTTATTGGGAAGGTATTTGAGGATGATGCTAGCAATGACTGTCGTTATGGGTTGCAGGTGATAATCAGTTTTACTTTGTCCACACTAAGGAGTATCACTTTGGGTAGAGACCAACACAGAGAGAGAGAGACAGAGAGGGAGCGAGGGAGAGCAACAGAGAGGCAGAGAGAGAAAGAGCAACAGAGAGAGAAATAGAGGGCTACAATCTAAAATGTAAGGTTATACCAGGTGAAGTTCTCGATATTCTGACGTGACTCATAACTGTACACCTGTAAATTACAGCCAGAGCCAGGCTGAGGCTGGACAGGCCAATGTTGAACCACATCAATTCCTGTGTTCTGTCAGAGTCAAACCTGTACACTGTGTTCCTATGCACTGTCACACAGTACACCACGAACATTGAATCTAAAAATACCTTCCATTCATTCCCTACGAGCAACCTTACTGTTCCAACCCCAGACACTGGCCAACAGGCCTGGGTTCAAATACTATTTGAAATATTTCAAACACTTTAGCTGGGCTTGATTGAGCTTGCATGGTGCAATTGAACCAATAGAATAGTCATATAAGTGCAAACCCTGCTCATATGGCATTACAGCCTTGTTCTAAAGCAAACACTACAATTATTTGAAAGATTTCAGATAGCATATGAATCCAGGTCTACTGGCCAACCTATCCCTCTCTCACTCTGCAGTATTGGGACAAAGCCTTGGTTGGCTTGGCTCTACTCCATCCACTACCAGGAAAATGGATTTAGCTCACCTCCCACTGAGTCAATTCAACCTTCCTATCTGTTCTGTGGAAGTTGATGGTTATAGTAAGGCTTTAACTCTGTCACTGCAACATCCCTCCTGAGAGCAAGCTACAGTCATAAGGGAGAGGTAGCTACTATGAGCCATGTGCTGGGTACTAATATTACTATGCATATGCTCTCACCCATGTGGGCTACACACCGGATGTGGGCTAGTGGCACACCAACTGACAACATGCGTCACCAGATGCCAACTCCTTCAGAATCAGTTTATATCATCTTACCCACCACCACCACCACCACCACACCTCTCTCTGTTCCCATGTTGGGTCTCTGTCACACTGCAATATCTTTAGAACTGACTGACTGCAGCTTCAGTGACAACCTCCAGAATACTTTTACTTTCTACAGTCATTTTGGGGCACACACATCATTCAAAATACACATACAACTAAAGTGTTTTGCATCCATTTCAGAGAAATGGAACAGAACAATGTTGCATTCTATCTTGGCAATCTAACAACCTCTACCAGCCACAAATCATACATGATCATCATCCATAATAACATCAGCTAGACACACATCAACCCAGAACCAACAACATCCTGAGACATGTTATTTCCTGTAGTGTTACAGAGACAAAGAGAGACAAAAGAGCTGCAGTGATGCAACAAGCTACTTACAGAGGCTCGTGAGAAGGATCTGATTGTGTTTTGTAGAGGCTTGGAGACACACTGCCTCTCTGCTTCTCTCTCTGTGGGACTAGCCAGGCTGAACAGCTGTGGGTGTGTGGGTGAGCATCAGAGCAGCACAGAGCAGTGAGCGCTACTATAAGTCTACAGGCAGGCAGCAGCAGGCTGCAGTGCACTGAGACAGAGAGGAAGCTGAAGCTCTGGCTCAGCCCATTGGCTCACAGCTCACAACAGACAAGCCCCAACTTGTCATCTGCAATGGGTTGCTATGATAAGAGGCCTGAGGGCTGAGACTCACAGAGCAACAAGCGCCCCCTGGGGTGGAGTAGGAACATAATAGGGCATAAAGGAAGCAGAAGAATAGCAGTACATTAATAAGTAATACTTTACAACAATATATACTATATCAGTTTTGAAAATGACTTTTTAACCACACTATTAACCGAGAATTTATAATCCTATATTTACAGTTGAAGTCAGAAGTTTACATACACTTAGGTTGGAGTCATTAAAACTTGTTTTTCAACCACTCCACACATTTCTTGTTAACAAACTATAGTTTTGGCAAGTCGGTTAGGACATCTACTTTGTGCATGACACAAGTAATTTTTCCAACAATTGTTGAGACAGATTATTTCACTTATAATTCACTGCATCACAATTCCAGTGGGTCAGAAGTTTACATACACTAAACTGACTGTGCCTTTAAACAGCTTGGAAAATTCCCGAAAATTGTGTCATGGCTTTAGAAGTTTCTGACATAATTTGAGTCAATTGAAGGTGTACCTGTGGATGTACTTCAAGGCCTACCTTCAAACTCAGTGCCTCTTTGCTTGACATCATGGGAAAATCTAAAGAAATCAGCCAAGACCTCAGAAAAATAACTGTAGACCTCCACAAGTCTGGTTCATCCTTGGGAGCAATTTCCAAACGCCTGAACGTACCAAGTTCATCTGTACAAACAATAGTATTCAAGTATTAACACCATGGGACCACGCAGCCGTCATACCGCTCAGGAAGGAGACGCGTTCCGTCTCCTAGAGATGAATGTGCTTTGGTGCGAAATCTGCAAATCAATCCAAGAACAACAGCAAAGGATCTTGTGAAGATGCTGGAGGAAACAGGTACAAAAGTATCTATATCCACAGTAAAACGTGTCCTATATCGACATAGCCTGAAAGGCCAATCAGCAAGGAAGAAGCCACTGCTCCAAAAGCGTCATAAAAAAGCAAGGCTACGGTTTGCAACTGCACATGGGGACAAAGATTGTACTTTTTGGAGAAATATCCTCTGGTCTGATGAAACAAAAATAGAACTGTTTGGCCAGAATGACCATCATTATGTTTGGAGGAAAAAGAGGGATGCTTGCAAGCCGAGGAACACCATCCCAAACGTGAAACACGGGGGTGGCAGCATCATGTTGTGGGGGTGCTTTGCTGCAGGAGAGACTGCTGCACTTCACAAAATAGATGGCATCATGAGGCAAGAAAATTACAGGGAAATATTGAAGCAACATCTCAAGACATCAGTCAGGAACCTAAAGCTTGGTTGAAAATGGGTCTTCCAAATGGACAATGACCCCAAGCATACTTCCAAAGTTGTGGAAAAATGGCTTAAGGACAACAAAGGCAAGGTATTGGTGTGGCCATCACAAAGCCCGGACCTCAATCCTTTTGAACATTTGTGGGCAGAACTGAAGAACAGTGTGCAAGCAAGGAGGTCTACAAACCTGACTCAGTTACACCAGCTCTGTCAGGAGGAATGGGACAAAATTCACCTAACTTATTGTGGGAAGCTTGTGGAAGGCTACCCAAAACGTTTGACCCAAGTTAAACTATTTAAAGGCAATGCTGCCAAATACTAATTCAGTGTATGTAAACTTCTGACCCACTGGGATTGTGATGAAAGAAATCAAATCTGAAATAAATAATAACTCTCTACTATTATTCTGATATTTCACGTTCTTAAAATAAAGTGGTGATCCTAATTTACCTAAGACAAGGAATTCTTACAAGAATTAAATGTCAGGAATTGTGAAAACAAAGTTTAAATGTATTTGGCTAATGTGAATGTAAACTTCCGACTTCAACTGTATATCGCCAGTGAATAATAAATAATATTGTAATTCTGGATACCTTGAAGTGCCTGTAACTGGGTCAATGTGAAAGAATAGAGTAAGACAGGCTTCATGGATCGTCAGAATGTTTAATAAAAATAATTAAACTTCAATTTCCTCTATAAAACTTCATAGAAAGTAATCCAATAAATTCAGTGTATGTATTATTCCACAACACAGACCACAACGTGTCCTCCCCACTACATACTGTATTATTCCACTACACAGACCACAACTTGTCCTCCCCACTACATAATGTATTATTCCACTACACAGACCACAACTTGTCCTCCCCACTTCATAACGTATTATTCCACTACATAGACCACAACTTGTCCTCCCCACTACATAACGTATTATTCCAATACACAGACCACAACTTGTTCTCCCCACTATATAACGTATTATTCCACTACACAGACCACAACTTGTCCTACCCACTACACAACATATTATTCCACTACATAGACCACAACTTGTCCTCCCCACTTATAATGTATTATTCCACTACACAGACCACAACTTGTCCTCCCCACTATATAACGTATTATTCCACTACACAGACCACAACTTGTCCTCGCCACTTCATAATGTATTATTCCACTACACAGACCACAACTTGTCCTCGACACTTCATAATGTATTATTCCACTACACAGACCACAACTTGTCCTCCCCACTTCATAATGTAATATTCCACTACACAGACCACAACTTGTCCTCCACACTTCATAATGTATTATTCCACTACACAGACCACAACGTCCTCCCCACTACATAACGTATTATTCCACTACACAGACCACAACTTGTCCTCCCCACTACATAATGTATTATTCCACTACACAGACCACAACTTGTCCTCCCCACTACATAATGTATTATTCCACTACACAGACCACAACTTGTCCTCCCCACTACATAATGTATTATTCCACTACACAGACCACAACTTGTCCTCCCCACTATATAATGTATTATTCCACTACACAGACCACAACTTGTCCTCCCCTACATAATTATTATTCCACTACACAGACCACAACTTGTCCTCCCCACTATATAACGTATTATTCCACTACACAGACCACAACTTGTCCCCCCATTTCATAATGTATTATTCCACTACACAGACCACAACTTGTCCTCCCCACTTCATAATGTATTATTCCACTACACAGACCACAACTTGTCCTCCCCACTACATAATGTATTATTCCACTACACAGACCACAACTTGTCCTCCCCACTTCATAATGTATTATTCCACTACACAGACCACAACTTGTCCTCCCCACTTCATA
Source organism: Oncorhynchus masou masou (assembly GCF_036934945.1). Lineage (NCBI taxonomy): Eukaryota > Metazoa > Chordata > Actinopteri > Salmoniformes > Salmonidae > Oncorhynchus > Oncorhynchus masou. The sequence continues at coordinate 23,937,337 of NC_088213.1, read as the reverse complement.
ATGTAATATTCCACTACACAGACCACAACTCGTCCTCCACACTTCATAATGTATTATTCCACTACACAGACCACAACTTGTCCTCCCCACTATATAACGTATTATTTCACTACATAGACCACAACTTGTCCTCCCCACTTCATAATGTATTATTCCACTACACAGACCACAACTTGTCCTCCCCACTACATAATGTATTATTCCACTACACAGACCACAACTTGTCCTCCCCACTATATAATGTATTATTCCACTACATAGACCACAACTTGTCCTCCCACTTCATAATGTATTATTCCACTACACAGACCACAACTTGTCCTCCCCACTATATAACATATTATTCCACTTCATAATGTATTATTCCACTACACAGACCACAACTTGTCCCCCCACTACATAATGTATTATTCCACTACACAGACCACAACTTGTCCTCCCCACTATATAACGTATTATTCCACTACACAGACCACAACTTGTCCTCGCCACTTCATAATGTATTATTCCACTACACAGACCACAACTTGTCCTCGACACTTCATAATGTATTATTCCACTACACAGACCACAACTTGTCCTCCCCACTTCATAATGTATTATTCCACTACACAGACCACAACTTGTCCTCCCCACTATATAATGTATTATTCCACTACACAGACCACAAATTCCACTACACAGACAACAACTTGTCCTCCCCACTATATAACGTATTATTGCACTACACAGACCACAACTTGTCCCCCCATTTCATAATGTATTATTCCACTACACAGACCACAACTTGTCCTCCCCACTACATAACGTATTATTCCAATACACAGACCACAACTTGTCCTCGCCACTTCATAATGTATTATTCCACTACACAGACCACAACTTGTCCTCCCCACTTCATAATGTATTATTCCACTACACAGACCACAACTTGTCCTCCCCACTTCATAATGTATTATTCCACTACACAGACCACAACTTGTCCTCCCCACTATATAATGTATTATTCCACTACACAGACCACAAATTCCACTACACAGACCACAACTTGTCCTCCCCACTATATAACGTATTATTCCACTACACAGACCACAACTTGTCCCCCCATTTCATAATGTATTATTCCACTACACAGACCACAACTTGTCCTCCCCACTACATAACGTATTATTCCAATACACAGACCACAACTTGTCCTCCCCACTACATAATGTATTATTCCACTACAAAGACCACAACTTGTCCTCCCCACTACTACATAATGTATTATTCCACTACACAGACCACAACTTGTCCTCCCCACTATATAACGTATTATTCCACTACACAGACCACAACTTGTCCCCCCACTTCATAATGTATTATTCCAATACACAGACCACAACTTGTCCTCCCCACTACATAATGTATTATTCCACTACACAGACCACAACTTGTCCTCCCCACTATATAACATACTATTCCACTACACAGACCACAACTTGTCGTCCCCACTACATAATGTATTATTCCACTACACAGACCACAACTTGTCCTCCCCACTACATAACGTATTATTCCACTACACAGAACACAACTTGTCCTCCCCACTACACAATGTATTATTCCACTACACAGACCACAACTTGTCCTCCCCACTATATAACGTATTATTCCACTACACAGAACACAACTTATCCTCCCCACTTCATAATGTATTATTCCACTACACAGACCAGAACTTGTCCTCCCCACTTCATAATGATATTCCACTACACAGACCACAACTTGTCCTCCCCACTACACAACATATTATTCCACTACATAGACAACAACTTGTCCTCCCCACTTCATAATGTATTATTCCACTACACAGACAACAACTTGTCCTCCCCACTACATAATGTATTATTCCACTACACAGACCACAACTTGTCCTCCCCACTACATAATGTATTATTCCACTACACAGACCACAACTTGTCCTCCCCACTACATAATGTATTATTCCACTACACAGACCACAACTTGTCCTCCCCACTATATAATGTATTATTCCACTACACAGACCACAAATTCCACTACACAGACCACATACCACAAATTGTCCTCCCCACTATATAACGTATTATTCCACTACACAGACCACAACTTGTCCTCCCCACTATATAACGTATTATTTCACTACATAGACCACAACTCGTCCTCCCCACTTCATAATGTATTATTCCACTACACAGACCACAACTTGTCCTCCCCACTATATAACGTATTATTTCACTACATAGACCACAACTTGTCCTCCCCACTTCATAATGTATTATTCCACTACACAGACCACAACTTGTCCTCCCCACTACATAATGTATTATTCCACTACACAGACCACAACTTGTCCTCCCCACTATATAACGTATTATTCCACTACATAGACCACAACTTGTCCTCCCCACTTCATAATGTATTATTCCACTACACAGACCACAACTTGTCCCCCCACTACATAATGTATTATTCCACTACACAGACCACAACTTGTCCTCGCCACTTCATAATGTATTATTCCACTACACAGACCACAACTTGTCCTCCACACTTCAAAATGTATTATTCCACTACATAGACCACAACGTCCTCCCCACTACATAACGTATTATTCCACTACACAGACCACAACTTGTCCTCCCCACTATATAATGTATTATTCCACTACACAGACCACAAATTCCACTACACAGACCACAACTTGTCCTCCCCACTTCATAATGTATTATTCCACTACACAGACCACAACTTGTCCTCCCCACTTCATAATGTATTATTCCACTACACAGACCACAACTTGTCCTCCCCACTATATAACGTATTATTCCACTACATAGACCACAACTTGTCCTCCCCACTTCATAATGTATTATTCCACTACACAGACCACAACTTGTCCCCCCACTACATAATGTATTATTCCACTACACAGACCACAACTTGTCCTCGCCACTTCATAATGTATTATTCCACTACACAGACCACAACTTGTCCTCCACACTTCAAAATGTATTATTCCACTACATAGACCACAACGTCCTCCCCACTACATAACGTATTATTCCACTACACAGACCACAACTTGTCCTCCCCACTATATAATGTATTATTCCACTACACAGACCACAAATTCCACTACACAGACCACAACTTGTCCTCCCACTTCATAATGTATTATTCCACTACACAGACCACAACTTGTCCTCCCCACTATATAATGTATTATTCCACTACACAGACAACAACTTGTCCTCCCAGACCACAACTTGTCCTCCCCACTACATAACGTATTATTCCACTACACAGACCACAACTTGTCCTCCCCACTATATAACGTATTATTCCACTACACAGACCACAACGTCCTCCCCACTACATAATGTATTATTCCACTACACAGACCACAACTTGTCCTCCCCACTATATAATGTATTATTCCACTACACAGACCACAAATTCCACTACACAGACCACAACTTGTCCTCCCCACTATATAACGTATTATTCCACTACACAGACCACAACTTGTCCCCCCATTTCATAATGTATTATTCCACTACACAGACCACAACTTGTCCTCCCCACTACATAACGTATTATTCCAATACACAGACCACAACTTGTCCTCCCCACTACACAACATATTATTCCACTACAAAGACCACAACTTGTTCTCCCCACTTCATAATGTATTATTCCAATACACAGACCACAACTTGTCCTCCCCACCCTATAACGTATTATTCCACTACACAGACCACAACTTGTCCTCCACACTTCATAATGTATTATTCCACTACACAGACCACAACTTGTCCTCCCCACTACATAATGTATTATTCCACTACACAGACCACAACTTGTCCTCCCCACTATATAACATACTATTCCACTACACAGACCACAACTTGTCGTCCCCACTACATAATGTATTATTCCACTACACAGACCACAACTTGTCCTCCCCACTACATAACGTATTATTCCACTACACAGAACACAACTTGTCCTCCCCACTACACAATGTATTATTCCACTACACAGACCACAACTTGTCCTCCCCACTATATAACGTATTATTCCACTACACAGAACACAACTTGTCCTCCCCACTACATAACGTATTATTCCACTACACAGACCACAACTTATCCTCCCCACTTCATAATGTATTATTCCACTACACAGACCACAACTTGTCCTCCCCACTACACAACATATTATTCCACTACATAGACCACAACTTGTCCTCCCCACTTCATAATGTATTATTCCACTACACAGACAACAACTTGTCCTCCCCACTACATAATGTATTATTCCACTACACAGACCACAACTTGTCCTCCCCACTACATAATGTATTATTCCACTACACAGACCACAACTTGTCCTCCCCACTACATAATGTATTATTCCACTACACAGACCACAACTTGTCCTCCCCACTATATAATGTATTATTCCACTACACAGACCACAAATTCCACTACACAGACCACATACCACAAATTGTCCTCCCCACTATATAACGTATTATTCCACTACACAGACCACAACTTGTCCTCCCCACTATATAACGTATTATTTCACTACATAGACCACAACTCGTCCTCCCCACTTCATAATGTATTATTCCACTACACAGACCACAACTTGTCCTCCACACTACATAATGTATTATTCCACTACACAGACCACAACTTGTCCTCCCCACTATATAACGTATTATTCCACTACATAGACCACAACTTGTCCTCCCCACTTCATAATGTATTATTCCACTACACAGACCACAACTTGTCCCCCCACTACATAATGTATTATTCCACTACACAGACCACAACTTGTCCTCGCCACTTCATAATGTATTATTCCACTACACAGACCACAACTTGTCCTCCACACTTCAAAATGTATTATTCCACTACATAGACCACAACGTCCTCCCCACTACATAACATATTATTCCACTACACAGACCACAACTTGTCCTCCCCACTATATAATGTATTATTATTCCACTACACAGACCACAACTTGTCCTCCCCACTTCATAATGTATTATTCCACTACACAGACCACAACTTGTCCTCCCCACTACATAATGTATTATTCCACTACACAGACCACAACTTGTCCTCCCCACTATATAATGTATTATTCCACTACACAGACCACAACTTGTCCTCCCCACTTCATAATGTATTATTCCACTACACAGACCACAACTTGTCCTCCCCACTATATAATGTATTATTCCACTACACAGACCACAACTTGTCCTCCCCACTTCATAATGTATTATTCCACTACACAGACCACAACTTGTCCTCCCCACTACATAATGTATTATTCCACTACACAGACCACAACTTGTCCTCCCCACTATATAACGTATTATTCCACTACACAGACCACAACTTGTCCTCCCCACTTCATAATGTATTATTCCACTACACAGACCACAACTTGTCCTACACCCCACTACATAATGTATTATTCCACTACACAGACCACAACTTGTCCTCCCCACTACATAATGTATTATTCCACTACACAGACCACAACTTGTCCTCCCCACTACATAATGTATTATTCCACTACACAGACCACAACATTGTATTATTCCACTACACAGACCACTACACAGACCCACTTGTCCTCCCCACTATATAATGTATTATTCCACTACACAGACACAACTTGTCCTCCCCACTTCATAATGTAATTCCACTACACAGACCACAACTTGTCCTCCCCACTATATAACGTATTATTTCACTACATAGACCACAACTTGTCCTCCCCACTTCATAATGTATTATTCCACTACACAGACCACAAACTTGTCCTAGACCACACTCCCCACTTCATAATGTATTATTCCACTACACAGACCACAACTTGTCCTCCCCACTACATAATGTATTATTCCACTACACAGACCACAACTTGTCCTCCCCACTATATAACGTATTATTCACTACATAGACCCACTCCCCACTTCATAATGTATTATTCCACTACACAGACCACAACTTGTCCCCCCACTACATAATGTATTATTCCACTACACAGACCACAACTTGTCCTCGCCACTTCATAATGTATTATTCCACTACACAGACCACAACTTGTCCTCCACACTTCAAAATGTATTATTCCACTACATAGACCACAACGTCCTCCCCACTACATAACGTATTATTCCACTACACAGACCACAACTTGTCCTCCCCACTATATAATGTATTATTCCACTACACAGACCACAAATTCCACTACACAGACCACAACTTGTCCTCCCCACTTCATAATGTATTATTCCACTACACAGACCACAACTTGTCCTCCCCACTTCATAATGTATTATTCCACTACACAGACCACAACTTGTCCTCCCCACTATATAACGTATTATTCCACTACATAGACCACAACTTGTCCTCCCCACTTCATAATGTATTATTCCACTACACAGACCACAACTTGTCCCCCCACTACATAATGTATTATTCCACTACACAGACCACAACTTGTCCTCGCCACTTCATAATGTATTATTCCACTACACAGACCACAACTTGTCCTCCACACTTCAAAATGTATTATTCCACTACATAGACCACAACGTCCTCCCCACTACATAACGTATTATTCCACTACACAGACCACAACTTGTCCTCCCCACTATATAATGTATTATTCCACTACACAGACCACAAATTCCACTACACAGACCACAACTTGTCCTCCCCACTTCATAATGTATTATTCCACTACACAGACCACAACTTGTCCTCCCCACTATATAATGTATTATTCCACTACACAGACACAACTTGTCCTCCCAGACCACAACTTGTCCTCCCCACTACATAACGTATTATTCCACTACACAGACCACAACTTGTCCTCCCCACTATATAACGTATTATTCCACTACACAGACCACAACGTCCTCCCCACTACATAATGTATTATTCCACTACACAGACCACAACTTGTCCTCCCCACTATATAATGTATTTACACAAAGACCACAAATTCCACTACACAGACCACAACTTGTCCTCCCCACTATATAACGTATTATTCCACTACACAGACCACAACTTGTCCCCCCATTTCATAATGTATTATTCCACTACACAGACCACAACTTGTCCTCCCCACTACATAACGTATTATTCCAATACACAGACCACAACTTGTCCTCCCCACTACATAATGTATTATTCCACTACAAAGACCACAACTTGTCCTCCCCACTACTACATAATGTATTATTCCACTACACAGACCACAACTTGTCCTCCCCACTATATAACGTACTATTCCACTACACAGACCACAACTTGTCCTCCCCACTACATAATGTATTATTCCAATACACAGACCACAACTTGTCCTCCCCACTACATAATGTATTATTCCACTACACAGACCACAACTTGTCCTCCCCACTATATAACATACTATTCCACTACACAGACCACAACTTGTCCTCCCCACTTCATAATGTATTATTCCACTACACAGACCACAACTTGTCCTCCCCACTACATAACGTATTATTCCACTACACAGACCACAACTTGTCCTCCCCACTACACAATGTATTATTCCACTACACAGACCACAACTTGTCCTCCCCACTATATAACGTATTATTCCACTACACAGACACAACTTGTCCTCCCCACTTCATAATGTATTATTCCACTACACAGACCACAACTTGTCCTCCCCACTTCATAATGTATTATTCCACTACACAGACCACAACTTGTCCTCCCCACTACACAACATATTATTCCACTACATAGACCACAACTTGTCCTCCCCACTTCATAATGTATTATTCCACTACACAGACAACAACTTGTCCTCCCCACTACATAATGTATTATTCCACTACACAGACCACAACTTGTCCTCCCCACTACATAATGTATTATTCCACTACACAGACCACAACTTGTCCTCCCCACTACATAATGTATTATTCCACTACACAGACCACAACTTGTCCTCCCCACTATATAATGTATTATTCCACTACACAGACCACAAATTCCACTACACAGACCACATACCACAAATTGTCCTCCCCACTATATAACGTATTATTCCACTACACAGACCACAACTTGTCCTCCCCACTATATAACCACTACACAGACCACAACTTGTCCTCCCCACTTCATAATGTATTATTCCACTACACAGACCACAACTTGTCCTCCCCACTACATAATGTATTATTCCACTACACAGACCACAACTTGTCCTCCCCACTATATAACGTATTATTCCACTACATAGACCACAACTTGTCCTCCCCACTTCATAATGTATTATTCCACTACACAGACCACACCTTGTCCCCCCACTACATAATGTATTATTCCACTACACAGACCACAACTTGTCCTCGCCACTTCATAATGTATTATTCCACTACACAGACCACAACTTGTCCTCCACACTTCAAAATGTATTATTCCACTACATAGACCACAACGTCCTCCCCACTACATAACATATTATTCCACTACACAGACCACAACTTGTCCTCCCCACTATATAATGTATTATTCCACTACACAGACCACAAATTCCACTACACAGACCACAACTTGTCCTCCCCACTTCATAATGTATTATTCCACTACACAGACCACAACTTGTCCTCCCCACTTCATAATGTATTATTCCACTACACAGACCACAACTTGTCCTCCCCACTATATAACGTATTATTCCACTACATAGACCACAACTTGTCCTCCCCACTTCATAATGTATTATTCCACTACACAGACCACAACTTGTCCCCCCACTACATAATGTATTATTCCACTACACAGACCACAACTTGTCCTCGCCACTTCATAATGTATTATTCCACTACACAGACCACAACTTGTCCTCCACACTTCAAAATGTATTATTCCACTACATAGACCACAACGTCCTCCCCACTACATAACGTATTATTCCACTACACAGACCACAACTTGTCCTCCCCACTATATAACGTATTATTCCACTACACAGACCACAACTTGTCCTCCCCACTATATAACGTATTATTTCACTACATAGACCACAACTCGTCCTCCCCACTTCATAATGTATTATTCCACTACACAGACCACAACTTGTCCTCCCCACTATATAACGTATTATTTCACTACATAGACCACAACTTGTCCTCCCCACTTCATAATGTATTATTCCACTACACAGACCACAACTTGTCCTCCCCACTACATAATGTATTATTCCACTACACAGACCACAACTTGTCCTCCCCACTATATAACGTATTATTCCACTACATAGACCACAACTTGTCCTCCCCACTTCATAATGTATTATTCCACTACACAGACCACAACTTGTCCCCCCACTACATAATGTATTATTCCACTACACAGACCACAACTTGTCCTCGCCACTTCATAATGTATTATTCCACTACACAGACCACAACTTGTCCTCCACACTTCAAAATGTATTATTCCACTACATAGACCACAACGTCCTCCCCACTACATAACGTATTATTCCACTACACAGACCACAACTTGTCCTCCCCACTATATAATGTATTATTCCACTACACAGACCACAAATTCCACTACACAGACCACAACTTGTCCTCCCCACTTCATAATGTATTATTCCACTACACAGACAACAACTTGTCCTCCCACTTCATAATGTATTATTCCACTACACAGACCACAACTTGTCCTCCCCACTATATAACGTATTATTCCACTACATAGACCACAACTTGTCCTCCCCACTTCATAATGTATTATTCCACTACACAGACCACAACTTGTCCCCCCACTACATAATGTATTATTCCACTACACAGACCACAACTTGTCCTCGCCACTTCATAATGTATTATTCCACTACACAGACCACAACTTGTACTCCACACTTCAAAATGTATTATTCCACTACATAGACCACAACGTCCTCCCCACTACATAACGTATTATTCCACTACACAGACCACAACTTGTCCTCCCCACTATATAATGTATTATTCCACTACACAGACCACAAATTCCACTACACAGACCACAACTTGTCCTCCCCACTTCATAATGTATTATTCCACTACACAGACCACAACTTGTCCTCCCCACTATATAATGTATTATTCCACTACACAGACAACAACTTGTCCTCCCAGACCACAACTTGTCCTCCCCACTACATAACGTATTATTCCACTACACAGACCACAACTTGTCCTCCCCACTATATAACGTATTATTCCACTACACAGACCACAACGTCCTCCCCACTACATAATGTATTATTCCACTACACAGACCACAACTTGTCCTCCCCACTATATAATGTATTATTCCACTACACAGACCACAAATTCCACTACACAGACCACAAATTCCACTACACAGACCACATACCACAAATTGTCCTCCCCACTATATAACGTATTATTCCACTACACAGACCACAACTTGTCCTCCCCACTATATAACGTATTATTTCACTACATAGACCATAACTCGTCCTCCCCACTTCATAATGTATTATTCCACTACACAGACCACAACTTGTCCTCCACACTACATAATGTATTATTCCACTACACAGACCACAACTTGTCCTCCCCACTATATAACGTATTATTCCACTACATAGACCACAACTTGTCCTCCCCACTTCATAATGTATTATTCCACTACACAGACCACACCTTGTCCCCCCACTACATAATGTATTATTCCACTACACAGACCACAACTTGTCCTCGCCACTTCATAATGTATTATTCCACTACACAGACCACAACTTGTCCTCCACACTTCAAAATGTATTATTCCACTACATAGACCACAACGTCCTCCCCACTACATAACATATTATTCCACTACACAGACCACAACTTGTCCTCCCCACTATATAATGTATTATTCCACTACACAGACCACAAATTCCACTACACAGACCACAACTTGTCCTCCCCACTTCATAATGTATTATTCCACTACACAGACCACAACTTGTCCTCCCCACTTCATAATGTATTATTCCACTACACAGACCACAACTTGTCCTCCCCACTATATAACGTATTATTCCACTACATAGACCACAACTTGTCCTCCCCACTTCATAATGTATTATTCCACTACACAGACCACAACTTGTCCCCCCACTACATAATGTATTATTCCACTACACAGACCACAACTTGTCCTCGCCACTTCATAATGTATTATTCCACTACACAGACCACAACTTGTCCTCCACACTTCAAAATGTATTATTCCACTACATAGACCACAACGTCCTCCCCACTACATAACGTATTATTCCACTACACAGACCACAACTTGTCCTCCCCACTATATAACGTATTATTCCACTACACAGACCACAACTTGTCCTCCCCACTATATAACGTATTATTTCACTACATAGACCACAACTCGTCCTCCCCACTTCATAATGTATTATTCCACTACACAGACCACAACTTGTCCTCCCCACTATATAACGTATTATTTCACTACATAGACCACAACTTGTCCTCCCCACTTCATAATGTATTATTCCACTACACAGACCACAACTTGTCCTCCCCACTACATAATGTATTATTCCACTACACAGACCACAACTTGTCCTCCCCACTATATAACGTATTATTCCACTACATAGACCACAACTTGTCCTCCCCACTTCATAATGTATTATTCCACTACACAGACCACAACTTGTCCCCCCACTACATAATGTATTATTCCACTACACAGACCACAACTTGTCCTCGCCACTTCATAATGTATTATTCCACTACACAGACCACAACTTGTCCTCCACACTTCAAAATGTATTATTCCACTACATAGACCACAACGTCCTCCCCACTACATAACGTATTATTCCACTACACAGACCACAACTTGTCCTCCCCACTATATAATGTATTATTCCACTACACAGACCACAAATTCCACTACACAGACCACAACTTGTCCTCCCCACTTCATAATGTATTATTCCACTACACAGACCACAACTTGTCCTCCCCACTTCATAATGTATTATTCCACTACACAGACCACAACTTGTCCTCCCCACTATATAACGTATTATTCCACTACATAGACCACAACTTGTCCTCCCCACTTCATAATGTATTATTCCACTACACAGACCACAACTTGTCCCCCCACCATAATGTATTATTCCACTACACCACAACTTGTCCTCGCCACTTCATAATGTATTATTCCACTACACAGACCACAACTTGTACTCCACACTTCAAAATGTATTATTCCACTACACAGACCACAACGTCCTCCCCACTACATAACGTATTATTCCACTACACAGACCACAACTTGTCCTCCCCACTATATAATGTATTATTCCACTACACAGACCACAAATTCCACTACACAGACCACAACTTGTCCTCCCCACTTCATAATGTATTATTCCACTACACAGACCACAACTTGTCCTCCCCACTATATAATGTATTATTCCACTACACAGACAACAACTTGTCCTCCCAGACCACAACTTGTCCTCCCCACTACATAACGTATTATTCCACTACATAGACCACAACTTGTCCTCCCCACTTCATAATGTATTATTCCACTACACAGACCACAACTTGTCCCCCCACTACATAATGTATTATTCCACTACACAGACCACAACTTGTCCTCGCCACTTCATAATGTATTATTCCACTACACAGACCACAACTTGTCCTCCACACTTCAAAATGTATTATTCCACTACATAGACCACAACGTCCTCCCCACTACATAACGTATTATTCCACTACACAGACCACAACTTGTCCTCCCCACTATATAATGTATTATTCCACTACACAGACCACAAATTCCACTACACAGACCACAACTTGTCCTCCCCACTTCATAATGTATTATTCCACTACACAGACCACAACTTGTCCTCCCCACTTCATAATGTATTATTCCACTACACAGACCACAACTTGTCCTCCCCACTATATAACGTATTATTCCACTACATAGACCACAACTTGTCCTCCCCACTTCATAATGTATTATTCCACTACACAGACCACAACTTGTCCCCCCACTACATAATGTATTATTCCACTACACAGACCACAACTTGTCCTCGCCACTTCATAATGTATTATTCCACTACACAGACCACAACTTGTACTCCACACTTCAAAATGTATTATTCCACTACATAGACCACAACGTCCTCCCCACTACATAACGTATTATTCCACTACACAGACCACAACTTGTCCTCCCCACTATATAATGTATTATTCCACTACACAGACCACAAATTCCACTACACAGACCACAACTTGTCCTCCCCACTTCATAATGTATTATTCCACTACACAGACCACAACTTGTCCTCCCCACTATATAATGTATTATTCCACTACACAGACAACAACTTGTCCTCCCAGACCACAACTTGTCCTCCCCATAACGTATTATTCCACTACACAGACCACAACTTGTCCTCCCCACTATATAACGTATTATTCCACTACACAGACCACAACGTCCTCCCCACTACATAATGTATTATTCCACTACACAGACCACAACTTGTCCTCCCCACTATATAATGTATTATTCCACTACACAGACCACAAATTCCACTACACAGACCACAAATTCCACTACACAGACCACATACCACAAATTGTCCTCCCCACTATATAACGTATTATTCCACTACACAGACCACAACTTGTCCTCCCCACTATATAACGTATTATTTCACTACATAGACCACAACTCGTCCTCCCCACTTCATAATGTATTATTCCACTACACAGACCACAACTTGTCCTCCCCACTATATAACGTATTATTTCACTACATAGACCACAACTTGTCCTCCCCACTTCATAATGTATTTTCCACTACACAGACCACAACTTGTCCTCCCCACTACATAATGTATTATTCCACTACACAGACCACAACTTGTCCTCCCCACTATATAACGTATTATTCCACTACATAGACCACAACTTGTCCTCCCCACTTCATAATGTATTATTCCACTACACAGACCACAACTTGTCCCCCCACTACATAATGTATTATTCCACTACACAGGCCACAACTTGTCCTCCCCACTATATAATGTATTATTCCACTACACAGACCACAACTTGTCCTCGACACTTCATAATGTATTATTCCACTACACAGACCACAAATTCCACTACACAGACCACAACTTGTCCTCCCCACTATATAACGTATTATTCCACTACAGACCATAGCTTGTCCTCCCCACTTCATAACGTATTATTCCACTACACAGACCACAACTTGTCCTCCACACTTCATAATGTATTATTCCACTACACAGACCACAACTTGTCCTCCACACTTCAAAATGTATTATTCCACTACACAGACCACAAATTCCATTACACAGACCACAACTTGTCCTCCCCACTTCATAACGTATTATTCCACTACACAGACCACAACTTGTCCTCCACACTTCATAATGTATTATTCCACTACACAGACCACAGCTTGTCCTCCCCACTTCATAACGTATTATTCCACTACACAGACCACAACTTGTCCTCGCCACTTCATAATGTATTATTCCACTACACAGACCACAACTTGTCCTCCACACTTCAAAATGTATTATTCCACTACATAGACCACACCGTCCTCCCCACTACATAACGTATTATTCCACTACACAGACCACAACTTGTCCTCCCCACTATATAACGTATTATTCCACTAAAGACCACAGCTTGTCCTCCCCACTTCATAACGTATTATTCCACTACACAGACCACAACTTGTCCTCCCCACTATATAACGTATTATTCCACTACAGACCACAGCTTGTCCTCCCCACTTCATAATGTATTATTCCACTACACAGACCACAAATTCCACTACACAGACCACAACTTGTCCTCCCCACTTCATAATGTATTATTCCACTACACAGACCACAACTTGTCCTCCCCACTTCATAATGTATTATTCCACTACACAGACCACAACTTGTCCTCCCCACTATATAACGTATTATTCCACTACAGACCACAGCTTGTCCTCCCCACTTCATAACGTATTATTCCACTACACAGACCACAACTTGTCCTCCACACTTCATAATGTATTATTCCACTACACAGACCACAACTTGTCCTCCCCACTACATAACGTATTATTCCACTACACAGACCACAACTTGTCCCCCCCACTATATAATGTATTATTCCACTACACAGACCACAACTTGTCCTCCCCACTATATAATGTATTATTCCACTACACAGACCACAACTTGTCCTCGACACTTCATAATGTATTATTCCACTACACAGACCACAAATTCCACTACACAGACCACAACTTGTCCTCCCCACTATATAACGTATTATTCCACTACAGACCACAGCTTGTCCTCCCCACTTCATAACGTATTATTCCACTACACAGACCACAACTTGTCCTCCACACTTCATAATGTATTATTCCACTACACAGACCACAACTTGTCCTCGCCACTTCATAATGTATTATTCCACTACACAGACCACAACTTGTCCTCCACACTTCAAAATGTATTATTCCACTACATAGACTACAACGTCCTCCCCACTACATAACGTATTATTCCACTACACAGACCACAACTTGTCCTCCCCACTATATAATGTATTATTCCACTACACAGACCACAAATTCCACTACACAGACCACAACTTGTCCTCCCCACTTCATAATGTATTATTCCACTACACAGACCACAACTTGTCCTCCCCACTTCATAATGTATTATTCCACTACACAGACCACAACTTGTCCTCCCCACTATATAACGTATTATTCCACTACAGACCACAGCTTGTCCTCCCCACTTCATAACGTATTATTCCACTACACAGACCACAACTTGTCCTCCACACTTCATAATGTATTATTCCACTACACAGACCACAACTTGTCCTCCCCACTACATAACGTATTATTCCACTACACAGACCACAACTTGTCCTCCCCACTATATAATGTATTATTCCACTACACAGACCACAAATTCCACTACACAGACCACATACCACAAATTGTCCTCCCCACTATATAACGTATTATTCCACTACACAGACCACAACTTGTCCTCCCCACTATATAACGTATTATTTCACTACATAGACCACAACTCGTCCTCCCCACTTCATAATGTATTATTCCACTACACAGACCACAACTTGTCCTCCCCACTATATAACGTATTATTTCACTACATAGACCACAACTTGTCCTCCCCACTTCATAATGTATTATTCCACTACACAGACCACAACTTGTCCTCCCCACTACATAATGTATTATTCCACTACACAGACCACAACTTGTCCTCCCCACTATATAACGTATTATTCCACTACATAGACCACAACTTGTCCTCCCCACTTCATAATGTATTATTCCACTACACAGACCACAACTTGTCCCCCCACTACATAATGTATTATTCCACTACACAGACCACAACTTGTCCTCGCCACTTCATAATGTATTATTCCACTACACAGACCACAACTTGTCCTCCACACTTCAAAATGTATTATTCCACTACATAGACCACAACGTCCTCCCCACTACATAACATATTATTCCACTACACAGACCACAACTTGTCCTCCCCACTATATAATGTATTATTCCACTACACAGACCACAAATTCCACTACACAGACCACAACTTGTCCTCCCCACTTCATAATGTATTATTCCACTACACAGACCACAACTTGTCCTCCCCACTTCATAATGTATTATTCCACTACACAGACCACAACTTGTCCTCCCCACTATATAACGTATTATTCCACTACATAGACCACAACTTGTCCTCCCCACTTCATAATGTATTATTCCACTACACAGACCACAACTTGTCCCCCCACTACATAATGTATTATTCCACTACACAGACCACAACTTGTCCTCCCCACTATATAATGTATTATTCCACTACACAGACCACATACCACAAATTGTCCTCCCCACTATATAACGTATTATTCCACTACACAGACCACAACTTGTCCTCCCCACTATATAACGTATTATTTCACTACATAGACCACAACTCGTCCTCCCCACTTCATAATGTATTATTCCACTACACAGACCACAACTTGTCCTCCCCACTATATAACGTATTATTTCACTACATAGACCACAACTTGTCCTCCCCACTTCATAATGTATTATTCCACTACACAGACCACAACTTGTCCTCCCCACTACATAATGTATTATTCCACTACACAGACCACAACTTGTCCTCCCCACTATATAACGTATTATTCCACTACATAGACCACAACTTGTCCTCCCCACTTCAAAATGTATTATTCCACTACACAGACCACAACTTGTCCTCCACACTTCAAAATGTATTATTCCACTACATAGACCACAACGTCCTCCCCACTACATAACGTATTATTCCACTACACAGACCAAAACTTGTCCTCCCCACTATATAATATATTATTCCACTACACAGACCACAAATTCCACTACACAGACCACAACTTGTCCTCCCCACTTCATAATGTATTATTCCACTACACAGACCACAACTTGTCCTCCCCACTATATAATGTATTATTCCACTACACAGACAACAACTTGTCCTCCCAGACCACAACTTGTCCTCCCCACTACATAACGTATTATTCCACTACACAGACCACAAATTCCACTACACAGACCACAAATTCCACTACACAGACCACATACCACAAATTGTCCTCCCCACTATATAACGTATTATTCCACTACACAGACCACAACTTGTCCTCCCCACTATATAACGTATTATTTCACTACATAGACCACAACTCGTCCTCCCCACTTCATAATGTATTATTCCACTACACAGACCACAACTTGTCCTCCCCACTATATAACGTATTATTTCACTACATAGACCACAACTTGTCCTCCCCACTTCATAATGTATTTTCCACTACACAGACCACAACTTGTCCTCCCCACTACATAATGTATTATTCCACTACACAGACCACAACTTGTCCTCCCCACTATATAACGTATTATTCCACTACATAGACCACAACTTGTCCTCCCCACTTCATAATGTATTATTCCACTACACAGACCACAACTTGTCCCCCCACTACATAATGTATTATTCCACTACACAGACCACAACTTGTCCTCCCCACTATATAATGTATTATTCCACTACACAGACCACATACCACAAATTGTCCTCCCCACTATATAACGTATTATTCCACTACACAGACCACAACTTGTCCTCCCCACTATATAACGTATTATTTCACTACATAGACCACAACTCGTCCTCCCCACTTCATAATGTATTATTCCACTACACAGACCACAACTTGTCCTCCCCACTATATAACGTATTATTTCACTACATAGACCACAACTTGTCCTCCCCACTTCATAATGTATTATTCCACTACACAGACCACAACTTGTCCTCCCCACTACATAATGTATTATTCCACTACACAGACCACAACTTGTCCTCCCCACTATATAATGTATTATTCCACTACATAGACCACAACTTGTCCTCCCCACTTCAAAATGTATTATTCCACTACACAGACCACAACTTGTCCTCCACACTTCAAAATGTATTATTCCACTACATAGACCACAACGTCCTCCCCACTACATAACGTATTATTCCACTACACAGACCAAAACTTGTCCTCCCCACTATATAATATATTATTCCACTACACAGACCACAAATTCCACTACACAGACCACAACTTGTCCTCCCCACTTCATAATGTATTATTCCACTACACAGACCACAACTTGTCCTCCCCACTATATAATGTATTATTCCACTACACAGACAACAACTTGTCCTCCCAGACCACAACTTGTCCTCCCCACTACATAACGTATTATTCCACTACACAGACCACAAATTCCACTACACAGACCACAAATTCCACTACACAGACCACATACCACAAATTGTCCTCCCCACTATATAACGTATTATTCCACTACACAGACCACAACTTGTCCTCCCCACTATATAACGTATTATTTCACTACATAGACCACAACTCGTCCTCCCCACTTCATAATGTATTATTCCACTACACAGACCACAACTTGTCCTCCCCACTATATAACGTATTATTTCACTACATAGACCACAACTTGTCCTCCCCACTTCATAATGTATTTTCCACTACACAGACCACAACTTGTCCTCCCCACTACATAATGTATTATTCCACTACACAGACCACAACTTGTCCTCCCCACTATATAACGTATTATTCCACTACATAGACCACAACTTGTCCTCCCCACTTCATAATGTATTATTCCACTACACAGACCACAACTTGTCCTCCCAGACCACAACTTGTCCTCCCCACTACATAACGTATTATTCCACTACACAGACCACAACTTGTCCTCCCCACTATATAACGTATTATTCCACTACACAGACCACAACGTCCTCCCCACTACATAATGTATTATTCCACTACACAGACCACAACTTGTCCTCCCCACTATATAATGTATTATTCCACTACACAGACCACAAATTCCACTACACAGACCACAAATTCCACTACACAGACCACATACCACAAATTGTCCTCCCCACTATATAACGTATTATTCCACTACACAGACCACAACTTGTCCTCCCCACTATATAACGTATTATTTCACTACATAGACCACAACTCGTCCTCCCCACTTCATAATGTATTATTCCACTACACAGACCACAACTTGTCCTCCCCACTATATAACGTATTATTTCACTACATAGACCACAACTTGTCCTCCCCACTTCATAATGTATTTTCCACTACACAGACCACAACTTGTCCTCCCCACTACATAATGTATTATTCCACTACACAGACCACAACTTGTCCTCCCCACTATATAACGTATTATTCCACTACATAGACCACAACTTGTCCTCCCCACTTCATAATGTATTATTCCACTACACAGACCACAACTTGTCCACCCACTACATAATGTATTATTCCACTACACAGACCACAACTTGTCCTCGCCACTTCATAATGTATTATTCCACTACACAGACCACAACTTGTCCTCCACACTTCAAAATGTATTATTCCACTACATAGACCACAACGTCCTCCCCACTACATAACGTATTATTCCACTACACAGACCACAACTTGTCCTCCCCACTTCATAATGTATTATTCCACTACACAGACCACAAATTCCACTACACAGACCACAACTTGTCCTCCCCACTTCATAATGTATTATTCCACTACACAGACCACAAATTCCACTACACAGACCACAACTTGTCCTCCCCACTTCATAATGTATTATTCCACTACACAGACCACAACTTGTCCTCCCCACTTCATAATGTATTATTCCACTACACAGACCACAACTTGTCCTCCCCATTATATAACGTATTATTCCACTACAGACCACAACTTGTCCTCCCCACTACATAACGTATTATTCCACTACACAGACCACAACTTGTCCTCCACACTTCATAATGTATTATTCCACTACACAGACCACAACTTGTCCTCCCCACTACATAACGTATTATTCCACTACACAGACCACAACTTGTCCCCCCCACTATATAATGTATTATTCCACTACACAGACCACAACTTGTCCTCCCCACTATATAATGTATTATTCCACTACACAGACCACAACTTGTCCTCGACACTTCATAATGTATTATTCCACTACACAGACCACAAATTCCACTACACAGACCACAGACCACAAATTGTCCTCCCCACTATATAACGTATTATTCCACTACACAGACCACAACTTGTCCTCGACACTTCATAATGTATTATTCCACTACACAGACCACAATTTGTTCTCCACACTTACCACAACGTCCTCCCCACTACATAACGTATTATTCCACTACACAGACCACAACTTGTCCTCCCCACTATATAATGTATTATTCCACTACACAGACCACAACTTGTCCTCCCCACTATATAATGTATTATTCCACTACACAGACCACAACTTGTCCTACCCACTACATAATGTATTATTCCACTACACAGACCACAACTTGTCCTCCACCACTATATAATGTATTATTCCACTACACAGACCACAACTTGTCCCCCCCGCTACATAATGTATTATTCCACTACATAGACCACAACTTGTCCTCCCCACTATATCATGTATTATTCCACTACACAGACCACAAATTCCACTACACAGACCACAACTCGTCCTCCCCACTTCATAATGTATTATTCCACTACACAGACCACAACTTGTCCTCCACACTTACCACAACGTCCTCTCCACTACATAACGTATTATTCCACTACACAGACCACAACTTGTCCTCCCCACTATATAATGTATTATTCCACTACACAGACCACAACTTGTCCTCCCCACTATATAATGTATTATTCCACTACACAGACCACAACTTGTCCTCCCCACTACATAACGTATTATTCCACAGACCACAACTTGTCCTCCCCACTACATAATGTATTATTCCACTACACAGACCACAACTTGTCCTCCACCACTATATAATGTATTATTCCACTACACAGACCACAACTTGTCCTCCCCACTACATAACGTATTATTCCACTACATAGACCACAACTTGTCCTCCCCACTTCATAATGTATTATTCCACTACACAGACCACAACTTGTCCCCCCCGCTACATGACGTATTATTCCACTACACAGACCACAACTTGTCCTCCCCACTATATAATGTATTATTCCACTACACAGACCACAAATTCCACTACACAGACCACAACTTGTCTTCCCCACTTCATAATGTATTATTCCACTACACAGATCACAACTTGTCCTCCCCACTACATAACGTATTATTCCACTACACAGACCACAACTTGTCCTCCCCACTATATAATGTATTATTCCACTACACAGACCACAAATTCCACTACACAGACCACAACTCGTCCTACCCACTTCATAATGTATTATTCCACTACACAGACCACAACTTGTCCTCCCCACTACATAACGTATTATTCCACTACACAGACCACAACTTGTCCTCCCCACTATATAATGTATTATACCACTACATAGACCACAACTTGTCCTCCCAGACCACAACTTGTCCTCCCCACTACATAACGTATTATTCCACTACACAGACCCCAACTTGTCCTCCCCACTATATAACGTATTATTCCACTACACAGACCACAACGTCCTCCCCACTATATAACGTATTATTTCACTACATAGACCACAACTCGTCCTCCCCACTTCATAATGTATTATTCCACTACACAGACCACAACTTGTCCTCCCCACTATATAACGTATTATTTCACTACATAGACCACAACTTGTCCTCCCCACTTCATAATGTATTATTCCACTACACAGACCACAACTTGTCCTCCCCACTACATAATGTATTATTCCACTACACAGACCACAACTTGTCCTCCCCACTATATAACGTATTATTCCACTACATAGACCACAACTTGTCCTCCCCACTTCATAATGTATTATTCCACTACACAGACCACAACTTGTCCCCCCACTACATAATGTATTATTCCACTACACAGACCACAACTTGTCCTCGCCACTTCATAATGTATTATTCCACTACACAGACCACAACTTGTCCTCCACACTTCAAAATGTATTATTCCACTACATAGACCACAACGTCCTCCCCACTACATAACGTATTATTCCACTACACAGACCACAACTTGTCCTCCCCACTATATAATGTATTATTCCACTACACAGACCACAAATTCCACTACACAGACCACAACTTGTCCTCCCCACTTCATAATGTATTATTCCACTACACAGACCACAACTTGTCCTCCCCACTTCATAATGTATTATTCCACAACACAGACCACAACTTGTCCTCCCCACTATATAACGTATTATTCCACTACAGACCACAGCTTGTCCTCCCCACTTCATAACGTATTATTCCACTACACAGACCACAACTTGTCCTCCCCACTATATAACGTATTATTCCACTTAATAATGTATTATTCCACTACACAGACCACAACTTGTCCTCCCCACTATATAACGTATTTTTCCACTACAGACCACAACTTGTCCCCCCCACTACATACTGTATTATTCCACTACACAGACCACAACTTGTCCTCCCCACTATATAACGTATTATTCCACTACATAGACCACAACTTGTCTTCCCCACTTCATAATGTATTATTCCACTACACAGACCACAACTTGTCCTCCCCACTACATGTATTATTCCACTACACAGACCACAACTTGTCCTCCCCACTATATAATGTATTATTCCACTACATAGACCACAACTTGTCCTCCCCACTTCATAATGTATTATTCCACTACACAGACCACAACTTGTCCTCCCCACTATATAACGTATTATTCCACTACACAGACCACAACTTGTCCTCCCCACTTCATAATGTATTATTCCACTACACAGACCACAACTTGTCCTCCCCACTATATAACGTATTATTCCACTACACAGACCACAACTTGTCCTCCCCACTTCATAACGTATTATTCCACTACACAGACCACAACTTGTCCTCCCCACTTCATAATGTATTATTCCACTACACAGACCACAACTTGTCCTACACACTTCATAATGTATTATTCCACTACATAGACCACAACGTCCTCCCCACTACATAACGTATTATTCCACTTCAGACCACAACTTGTCCTCCCCACTACATAATGTATTATTCCACTTCACACCACAACTTGTCCTCCCCACCACTACATAACGTATTATTCCACTTCAGACCACAACACTTCCTCCCCACTACATAACGTATTATTCCACTTCAGACCACAACTTGTCCTCCCCACCACTACATAACGTATTATTCCACTACACAGACCACAACTTGTCCTCCCCACTACTACATAATGTATTATTCCACTTCAGACCACAACACTTCCTCCCCACTACACAACATATTATTCCACTACACAGACCACAACTTGTCCTCCCCACTTCATAACGTATTATTCTACTACACAGACCACAACTTGTCCTCCCCACTATATAACGTATTATTCCACTACACAGACCACAACTTGATAATATTGCAACTGCCCAAGAAACAACCAAACAAAAACAAGAACAGACTTATTGACTTTAGGATATTATCAAACTTGAAACAAAAAATACAATGCCAATAATCAATTTGTCATTTCAGCACCTACTTTACCCAAAATGACAATTCTAATTAACGTGTAGTAGTGTGTGCTTTATTCGTCTCTGTCTGTTGCATATTGGTCATTTCATTGTGCCAGTGAGGCGAGTCTATGACTGCTTCTAATCAGTCAGTTCAGCACTGTAGATGTATGTGACATAGGGAGACCTATAACAAACTACCAGAAATATCTAATCAAAATACATAATAAAAGCAAATATATTGTTCCATCTTTAGTCAAATCCAGCTCTCCCCTCAGTAGTAACATTTCAACTTAAACAGAGCTATGGGTCTGTCTATAGCAAATTAAGCAGGCTTCTTGTCACACTAGTAGGAATGAATCCATGCCTGTTGTCTGCCTGTTGGGTCTGAAAATAAAGCCTGCTAAAACAATCATATTTGGGTGAATATTGTAACCTGGAAGCAGCAACGGCTGGGCTTCTGCCTAAGGGCACTGGTAGATTTAGGGATAGACTCGGTATGAAGTGGAACAAAATGACAGTTGAAGGTGGTTCTATTGAATTCACTAGGCTTGTGAGACCTAGTGGTCGGAACCAGCCCAAACTAAAGTGGCAAACTGACAATGATAAATCTATTTAGGTTGACTTTCAGGAAGAGTAACAACCTGGCTGTCTCTGAGTTTACACACAGAAACCATGGTAAAGGACATCATAGGTGAATGGGGAAAACAAAACATCTTTAAAGTCAATGTTATTTCAGTGAGTGGAGGTTCTTCATCAGTCTTGGTTTAGACAACAGGGCAGGGCTGTCTGTCTGGTGGGCTTGTATACGTTGATGAATGGGTTCAATATAGGCTCAGTCAACAGCTAAATGAAGGCTGAAAGAGACTAAATGAATGTCTCTACCACAGATGTAACCTGTTGTGACGTTTCATTGTCACCATGTAAAATAAAACGTCCCATTCCTCTTCAAGATCATTTCCAAATGTGTGCCTGCCTTGCAGTCCAACGTGTACCGACAGTTCTCCTACACAGTGCTGTATCAATCCGGAAAGCACTGTTCCACTAAACATAATTACAACAGGTACTTAGGGTATACTGAATTCCAGTCTCAGTGTCTCCCTTGGTTACCACGAGGATGAGCACAGATGAGCCATGTCATATGGTAATGAAAAAATACACCACCATTGAGCCGTAGAATATAAGGAACATAAAACATCTATCTGTTAAATCACATGAGATACTGACTGGAAGTTGAGTGAGAAAGTGAGGGTGTGAAATACACAGAGGTACAGCGAGCGTAAGGACACTTCTACGTCTATCAGTCTGTCTGCAGATCCAGTCATCAGTGGATTGATCAGTAAGACATATGGAGAAATGAACTAGCCTGGTGAAATCAGACTGAACAATGTGTTTAGTGATGAAACAGCATATCAGTTTATATTCCAGGCTAGAAATTAACACTTAAAAGCCTCCAAATCCCATGAAACAGAGAGATCATAGTCAGCAAAGCAGCTCAGTTCTAAAGGAAGGTCTGGATATTCAGTCTTACTCAAGCCTAAACTTAACCTACCATAGCCAACCCAATACTATTCAGAATCACTGCAATCGATGTATAAACTATGCTTTTCTACAGTCAATTATGAAAATAATTTTGATGACTCAGTAATCTACAATTATATCAGAGACAATACAAACCCCTGTGGTCCCTCAATACACATAGCTACTTAATTACAAGTTTATGATAGAAAGGTAATTCAACACAACAGGGACACACTGTGTTCAGAATGAAAGACTATAGACATCCCCCACAATCAGAGCTCATTGGAGATTCTTCAGCTCACTCGATAGCAGAAGGCGGCACTACGAGTGGAACACAGATACTGATGGGCTTTTAAAGTATTAAAGATGACTCAGGGGGTGTTGAGTATATGTCGACTATACCAGCAGTCACTGTTTATGTGACTTGACTTTTGGTTGTAGAACCCAATGCTCTAGCCTCCCCAATACACACCACCGTACACAATGGCCCGATTGATGCTGTACGCATGGGACACAATCAGTACATGGCCTGAAGAACACACTGACTCAGCCAAAACGGAAAGAAACGCCCACGCAAACAAACACACACAGCCAGAACACAGTGAGTGGTAGTCTCGCAGACTCAAGGCACTGGAAGAGACTAAGCGAGTGGAAGCTCTCAAGAGTATGCCATAAAGAACACAGATCCCAGCGGGGACGAGTGAGCCAGTCTTGCCAATACACACACAACAGGATGTATTTGCAGTGAACTCAATCCCTTCTATACTCTGCTGAGGTAACGATGCAGTCAAAAACACTGGGGTGGAATTTAGTGTCTTTTCTGTCCCAGCGAAAGCAGCATTTGGCGCAGCCTTGCTGTCAGTTTGCTGTCCTTAGGGGAGTAGACCCAACTGGTTATGTGCTAGTGAGTGTAATATGGGAAACTAAAGAACCATGTGTGTTGGTTGTGCGAGACAGGCAGGGAGACTACATTCCTAAATGCACACTAGCATACTACTTAGAATGAATGTCCAATACATTTCTTCATTTGAATAACTGTGTTAGTGTGGACATTGGAACAGAGACTGAACACCTTGTGTGAGAAGCATGGCTGATGAAGGATCTACAGCATCAGTCACATTCATTAGCTGCCTGAGTTATTGCTGACTTTTCCAAACGTATGATCCGCAAAGTATACTGTAAGTGGCAAGAAGAAAACCTGTAAAAGTATTTACAAAGGAAGGCTAAATATTCAAGGTCTTTTCCTCCCACTACAAAATATATTAACAGTACAGCTCAGCAGAGAGCGCATATTTATTTCCTCTTTTTTAATAAAATTAAATCCCAACATGATAATTACAATAATGCCATTTTGATTTCTTTTTCTCAGTTTGTTGCAATTGTACATCAATGTGTGTAGGCCTAATACAAGTTCACAAAGTTCAGAAATCTACTAAAGTTTGACATGCAAAATGTCTCTCAAAACAAGATTGTACCTTTTTGAACAAACACTGAAGGTTCATTTCAGTTTCTCCTAGGTCATGGTTCTTCTTGTCTCACTTTTGGAGTCTTTATCACACAACATTTTAGTTCGTTTTCTGTATTTACATGAAAAGAAATCACAATGTAAGTGCAAGGAAATCCATATATATGTGTAATATATACAGTACAGGTCAAAAGTTTGGACACACCTTCTCATTCCAGGGTTTTTCTTTATTTTTTACTATTTTCTACATTGTAAAATAATAGTGAAGACATCAACACTATGAAATAACACATATGGAATCAAGTAGTAACTCAAAAAATTGTTAACCAAATCAAAATATTTTTTATATTTGGAGATTCTTCATAGTAGCCACCCTTTGCCTTGATAACAGCTTGGCACACACTTGTTATTCTCTCAACCACCTTCATGAGGTAGTCCCCTGGAATGCATTTCAATTAACAGGTGTGCCTTGTTAAAAGTTAATTTGTGGAATTTCTTTCTTTGTAATTCGTTCGAGCCAAACAGTTGTGTTGTGACATGGTAGGGGTGGAACAGCTCAAATGAGCAAAGAGAAATGACAGTCCATCATTACTTTAAGACATGAAGGTCAGTCAATATGGACATTTTCAAAAACTTGGAAAGTTTCTTTAAGTGCAGTGTCAAAAACAATTAAACGATATGATCAAACTGGCTCTCGTGAGGACCGCCAGAGGAAAGGAAGAAACATAGTTACCTCAGCTGCAGAGGATACGTTCATTAGAGTTAACTACACCTCAGATCAGAGCCCAAATGAATGCTTCATTCAGACACATCTCAACATCAACTGTTCAGAGGAGACTTAATCAGGACTTCATGGTCGAATTGCTGCAAAGAAACCACTCCTAAAGGACACCAGTAAGAAGAAGAGACTTGCTTAGGCCAAGAAACACGAGCAATGGACAATAGACCGGTGGAAATCTGTCCTTTGGTCTGATGAGATAATCTCTGCATGTGTGGTCCCCACCGTAAAGCATGGAAGAGGAGGTGTGATGGAGTGGGGGTGCTTTGCTGGTGACACTGTCTGTGATGTATTTAGAATTCAAGGCACACTTAACCAGCATGGATACCACAGCATTCTGTAGTGATACACCATCCCATCTGGTTTACATTTAGTGGGACTATTATTTGTTTTTCAACAGGACCATGACCCAAAATATACCTCCTGGCTGTGTAAGGGCTATTTGACCAAGGAGAGTGATGGAGTGCTGCATCAGATGACCTGGCCTCCACAACCACCTGACCTAACCCAATTGAGATGGTTTGGGATGAGTTGGACCGCAGAGTCAAGGAAAAGCAGCCAACAACTCCTTCAACTGTTGGAAAAGCATTCCAGGAGAACCTGGTTGAAAGAATACCAAGAGTGTCATCAAGGTAAAGGGTGGCTACTTTGAAGAATCTAAAATTTGTTGAACACTTTTTTGGTTACTACATGATTCCCTATGTGTTATTTCATATGTTTGATGACTTCACTATTATTCTACAATGCAGAAAATAGTAAAAAATTAAGAAAAACCCTTGAATGAGTAGGTGTGTCCAAACTTTTGGCTGGTACTGTATGTGTGTACATTTCTAATAGATACATAAATATATTTATATATTCATTAGACTCAGTCTTCATCGCTGGAGTCTGATGACCCATCAGATGATGAAGAAGAGCTCCCAGACTCTGATGAAGAAGATGACTCCGCCTTCCCCGAGCCTTCTGGACCACTGTTCTCCTCCTTGTGTTCCCCTGACTCCTCCCTCTTGTCACTAAGACCCTCCTCTTCCTGACACTCTGGTGTTCTCCTTGGCGACAGAGGTTTTGAGGGGGCGGTCTTAGAGGTCTTAGTGGGCTTGTGGGGTTTGTGGTCACTGTTTGAGTCACTGTGTGGTGACTGTGTGGTGGACACAGGAAGGTTAAGGCCTGGAGTGAGAAGCATCCCTGGGTAAAGCATACTGGAGAGTAACAAGGGGTTAAGAGACAGAGGGTGACTGGAGGCTGCCTGGGCAGCAGAAGCACTTAGTGGGGTGGTGGTGGAGGTGGTGGCAGAGGAACTGGAGGGGGAATGGACACTGGGGATGCGGCCATCTCCGTCCCTGCTTTGACCTTCTGTCCTTTCACCTTTGGTGTCCGAGGTGTGGGAGGGGCCGTGGGCTTTGGAGGAGGCAGACGAGGGCTCCCCTACTCCTCCTTCTCTGCTTCCCTTCTTCCTCTTCCTCTGCTCAGCTCCCCCCGTTGCGTCCTGTGGGGGCTTCCCCAGCAGACCCCCCATGCTCAGGAGGTTGGGAAGCCCAGCCATGCCAGAGAGCATCATGGGAAACATGGCGGCCAGGTTGTTAGCATCAGTAGGCAGGCCCATGAGGCCGGCAGTGAGCTGCAGTGACTGGAGACTTTGGAGGTTCTGCTGGAAGGCCTGTAGACTAGATAGATCCATGCCAGAGAGGAGGCCGTTGGCCAGCAGGGGGTTGAGGCCCAGGGATGGGGCCCCCTGGTTGGCTGTAGCTGCAGCCTTGGCCAGGGCGCTCTTGGGCCTCCGTCCACGCCGACTCACCTCCTCTGGTACAATGGGTCCTGTCAGGATCCGGTCAAACATGCTCTCTGGGAGGTAGCCCTGAAGCACAGACAGAGAAACACAGGGTTAGCACTCTAATCAACAACCATTAGATAACTACAATTAGAAACTGGGTAGTTCCAGCCCTGAATGTTGATTGGCAGACACCTGTGGTATATCAGACCGTATACCATGGGTATGACAAAACCTGTATTTTTTTACTGTTCTAATTACGTTGGTATCCAGTTTATAATAGCAATAAGGCACCTCAGGGGTTTGTGGTATATGGCCAACCATATTGCGTTGTGCTTAAGAAAAGCCCTTAGCTGTGGTTTATTGGCCATATACCACAGCCCCTCGGGCCTTATTGCTTAACTATACCACAGTTACTGCACTGACAACTAGCCAAGCTAGATAAATGTAGTTCTATTATTCCTCTTTTATACATGTGAAGTAGACCTGTGGGGTGTTCTACAGCATATGAAGGAGGTAAAGGCTATCAGACTTACCGACTGCTTGACGACGTCGGCCCACTCTGGTGGAACCCCGTACTCTGGGTTCTCCTGAAGGAACCGACACAGGTCCTTTAGAGGGGGGGCGAAGGCCCCACCAACCTGGGGAGAGGACGGGAGGACAACATGAGACAAAGTAGAAGTTGTACAACCTGCACACACACACACACACACACACACACACACACACACACACACACACACACACACACACACACACACACACACACACACACACACCCCACCTTGCGTGCATTTCTCCTGTTGATGATCTGGACCCTCTCCTCTCCTGTCAGACTGTTGACATCGATCTTGTTGGGGTTCCTGCAGCGATGCCTCTTCTGCTTGGGTCTACCATCCTGCTGGAATTGCTCCAGCTGCCTCTTATTCACTCCCTGAGGAGGAGAAGAGAGGGTCAAAGATACAGAGGTTCAACTACAGGACTACATCCAAAACAATTTCTACTGTCAATGGAAATCATGGTTGGGGTCAATTGCATTTGGATTCAAAATGCAAATGGAATTTCTGTTTATGTCATGAATTGACTGAATGGAAATGGAATTGACCGTAACCCTGACGGATGTCTATTGTAGTTGTACAGTATATTCACAGCCCTTAATAAACCCTGGGTTAGGGATAGAGGAATGGAGAATCAGAGGGTGAGGAAGAGGAAGGGAGGGACTCACAGGGATGAAGGCCCCTGTGTCAGCCACAAAGCCTGGGTGTTCTTTGAGCCACAGCTCCAGCTCCCTCCTCCTGGGGGCATCGTCTCCGGCCAGACGGGTCCCATCTTTCAGGTTGATGACAGAGACCCTGCTCTCTGTGTCCATAGGGCCCTGGCCCCCTAGGTGGTTACCCTGCCCTGAGGCAATAGACAGCCCAGTGCCAGCCTGACTCATACCACCCCACGCCGGGGGCACCTGGAGATGCAGGGTAGACATCATCCCATCAGTGAATTTCTAGTGGCTAGTGTTTGTATAGGCATACTAACACACCCTTCATATGGCCTCCTATACTTCAGTACACACAGTAAATCCTATATTTCATTTTCAATTGCTAGGTAAACACATTTAGGCATACTCTTCAAACTTTAAATATCTCTTAAAACAATGCAATCACATGTAGCTTTCCAGTAGCCAGTGTTGAAGGACTAAATGTTTGAAGGACCTAAGATGGCAAGATCTGAGTGAGAGGATTGACAGGGAAGACATAGAACCCCAAAGAGAAGAGAGAAAAGTAAATTAAGATCTTACGCTTTCAGGCACGGCTGGTCCTCTGTTCCTGTTCATAAAGAGCAGGTCTATCCCCTCCACATTCTTCCTCCTTCCTCTCCTCCTCTTCACCACCGGCTGGCCGTCCATACCTCCATTCAGCTTTATCTGACCCGCCAGACCTGTAGAGTCTGGAAACACACAAACAACGTGTCCCAGATTAAAACAGAAGACTAAAGCAGTACACACCATCACGATCATGAATGTACAACATATGGGGAAATGTATCTTTGCTGCCATCTAGTGATACCAAATAAAAAGCTCACAGTTTAGCTTTGAGATTTCTCATGAAGGGTATTCTTTACCAGACAGGAATGAACTTTCAATTGTATAAACTAACAATACATTGCTGTTAAAACAGGACTTTGTGGTCAGCCCTAGTCTGTATATACCCTGTGGGAAGCTGGCAGCCTGGGGCTTGGTGAAGTCAGCCAGACTGGTGTCTGAGGCACTCTGGAGCTCATGAAGCCTTGTAAGATACTGCTGCTGGCTAAGGGGCCCCTCCTCAGGCTCCAGGGGTCTCTTCTGGGGCTGGCCGGGCCCCTGCTTCTGGAAGGTCAGCTTCAGACCCCCCTCCTGCTGCAGAGAGAGGGGCGGTCAGTCAATTACACAGAAACACAAGGTCACACTGTCTGATGGCATTGGAGCCCCTTCTACAGAAAACAACGAACCAAAACATAACAGAAAAAGGGAGGGGGTCTAAGTGCTTGTTTTGATTTTCACTGCATTGGCACAATAGTTTGTTGGCTTGTAAGGCTTCGCTCTAAGAGCATTCTGTATTCTTGGAAGTTGGAAGTAGGGGTAGTAATGGGTAGGGACACAGCATATACTGTAGCAGCTAGAAGCATAGGGGGTAAGTTGCAATGTCAGGAGTTTACTGAAGGACTATGTCACAGGGAAGGCTGCAGCTTTCAGCATATTCTTTATTAAGGTCAAGATTCCAGCCAGACTGGTCAGGAAAGCCCCAGCAACACTGTAGCAGCAGTCAGTGGCCATCTTATTGAATATTTGACACAAATGCTCCTCCCTCTGTTGCTATGGCAATGTAGGCTCATAGCTAGCTACTGTAGTATTAAAGCAAGCAGGAAGCATGCCTGCATAGTTAATAGCCCAGCTGCTATCAGCCCCATTAGAGTCAGAACGCCCACAGTACTAGAGCCCCATCACAATCCCCCACAATAGCGAGCCAGCCCCATCTCAATAAGATGAACCCTCTCAAACCCCAGTGTTTCTCCACACTAAGCTTCTTATTAGCTTCCCATCCATGAACGACTAATTTATGTAAAAATGTAATTACAGCCCAGATCCCAATCCTCATGGAGTGGGTAGAAATTAAAGAGGGTATTACTATTAAACAAATCAGTGTTGTAGGCAGCAGCAAAAACAACAAAATCAAAATCCCCAACAAAACATGCTGAAACACCACAATTAGGCTTTGGAGTAGTGTAGGGTCCTACGAGAGGGGAGTAACGGAAATCAACATACTTCATTCATTTTCACTGAGAACTCCTTTTCTCCTGCAACATGCTTCTTCACCTTTGAACCCTGAGGGGAGGCAGAGGGGTCCTCTGAGGCCGAGGCCGAAGCTGAGCAGTGGTTGCTGCTGTTGTTGGCCGCAGCTGCATTGTCCAGCAGCTTGGTGGTGTAGAAGGAGGCTACAGCCCCTCCTGCCTCGTACGACCGCCGGGCCCCCGGCCACTTCCCCTTCAGCACTGCTTGGCAGATACTGTCCAGACGGTTGATCATCACACGGTCCTACAGGGGGACAGGGGACATTATAAAACAAGTTGTTTGCATCCTGGATGCTGATTGGCTGTGCCCGGACTATATCGTCTGGTGGAAGGATGAAATAAAACTGGATTAACGTGAACAGCACCCTCCTAAGGGCTGTTTCAAACATGGTTGTGATTCTCAGGAAACTAACTCAGGCTAGAAGTGAAACACAAAGAGGTTTGGTGTGTGTGTTTACCTTGGGCCAGTAGGATGCAGCCAGCATGTATCCTCCCTGGAAGGGGTGGTGGTGTGAGTTGTTGCTGCCGTTCTCTGTCACGTGACTGTCCTGCATCTCATCCTGAGTGGTGCTGAGAGACGCCACACTGTCTTCGTCAAATCCCTTCACGATGGCTGCTGTCGGGACTGGAAGAACATGCAATATAACTCTACTTTAGAAAACCTCAAAATATACAACACAACTTCAGACAGCCTAACTACCTTGGCATATTTACAACATTGATTGCCTCAACGGTACTGTAAAAGTCTTTCACTGCAAGAACCAAAAGAATAATAGCAGCACTCACCCTTGATCTTTCCTTCCTCTCCCTCACTCTCACTGTTAATAGAGGAAGATGAAGATGAGGAAGAGGAAGATGAGGAGCCTGATGAGCAGGATGAAGATGAAGAGGAGCTGGATCCGGAGCGTGAGGAGGAAGAGGACGACGATGACGATGATGAAGAAGATCGTGATGAAGAGCTGGAGGAGGAGCCGTCCGAGTCGGAGTCTGATGCTGCGGAGGCGGCTCGTCTGGCCTCTCTTCGACTTCTTTTATTGGCTTTCTTCTCTTTCCTGGCGGCTGAGTTGGGTGTGAGTGGCTTGGTCCGTGCCGCCACCATGTGGCTCTCGTTCTCTCCTTTCACCACCCCCAGGTCAGGCTTCTCCTCTATCCCTGTAGGGGTGAGAGGGGCAGGCTGGGGACTCCACCCTTCCACCTGACCCCCTCTCTCCATGCGCTCCTCCCCCTCCGAGAGAGGTTCTTCTTTGGGCACTGCCCCCGGGATGTCCTCCCTCTCCCTCTGG
Organism: Oncorhynchus masou masou; assembly: GCF_036934945.1. NCBI lineage: Eukaryota > Metazoa > Chordata > Actinopteri > Salmoniformes > Salmonidae > Oncorhynchus > Oncorhynchus masou. The sequence continues at coordinate 23,902,788 of NC_088213.1, read as the reverse complement.
GCTGGGGTTGGCACTGGGGACTCGGACAAGGCTGGGTCTCTACTAGCCTGGTACTGGGGGTTCAGGAGCGGAGTAGGGGTCTGGGATGGCAGTTGGACTCCTTTATTCTGGCTGTAGTTGCGCTGGGCAGCCATGAAGCAGAGCTCTGGGTCTCGGAGGATGTGGTAGTCTGTGCGGCTGACGCCGTGCTTGGCGGCCCCAATTAGGAGGTCTCGGTCGTGGGTACTGGTCTCCCACCACACGGGCAGGTCCGAGCCCAGCTGGCACAGGGGCAGGCGCTCATAGAGCAAGGGGTGGCGCAGGACCTGTTCCCTGACCTGGCGTAGCAGCTCTACTCTGTAGAGGGTACGAGATGCACGCTCCTCTGTGATGGGCTGAATGGACAGAGAGGGGTCCACCGCTGTGTCTAGAGAGAGGGAGAGAGAGAATAAGGCTGTCCTGCTTAATTCATACATCTGTGTTTGCATTTTGTGTGAACTCATTCCACTCACTGTTTAACTTTCCATTGATCGTTAACCTTATCACATGCTTGTTTCCCCAGCATTTCCTTAAATCATTAACCTTGACATACATACTGTATGTAGCACATTATCAGCAGGTATTAGTAAGCACACAACTCCTCTAATAAACAACACAGTATACAGCTTATAAGTATATTGACTTCCACAGCCTTTCTACAGGTGGCACAGCACAGATGAACAGTATCTCTCACCTCCTTCTCTTGGTGGCAGGCGACACACTCTCCTGCACATGGCAGTGAAGGCCCACAGGTACTTCTGCAGACTCTCGTCTGTCTTCTTGTGCAGCCGAGCCATGGCTCTGAACTTGGTCCAGTCGAAACGGCCCAGGTCTGGGTCAAACACCACACCAAAGGTAGACACCACACGGTAAAAATCAGCTTCCTCTCGCCTCGTCCATCTGGGGAGAGGGAGGGAGAGAGAAGCAGAGAGAAAGAAAAACAGGGGTAGAGATAGAGATATACACAGAGAGAGGGAGGACAGAAAGAGGAAGAGAGAATGAGACAGTGGTATAAGTTATAGACCATGACTAACTTTACGTTTCTGTCCAGGCCTTGCAGCTTCACTCACCTCTGCTGGCGTTCTATCTTGGCGGCCATCTTGGGGTTGATAGTGTCGTTGAGGGTGGGTGGCAGGGGGCACAGTGAGGGCGTGACATGGGTGGTGTGCTGGGTCTGGGTCTGGTGGATGTGGAGGATCTGTCTGGACTTGGTGTAGCGCTGTGAGGCTGTGATCAGACGTCTCAGTCTGGCTGTTAGCACTGAGGAAGAGGGCCAGTAGGCTGCATCTCCTCCTCCTCCACCTAACCCTTCCATCATCACTGGAGCACCCTCTGGAGAGCACACATACACAACACATACATTGTTTAACCTGGGAGAATGCTTTTTATAGTAGTGGAAGAAGTTGTAGTAGTTTCAGCAGTAGTAGCACTAGTAGTAGTGACTGTTTGTAATAGTAGTGACTGGTGCTAGTAGCAGTAGTAGTAGTAGTTGTTGTTGTTGTAATAGTAGTGACTGGTAGTAGTAGTACTGGTGGTGCCTGGTAGTAGTAGTAGCAGTGACTGGTAGTAGTAGTAGTAGTAGCAGTGACTGGTAGTAGCAGTAGTAGTGGTGACTGGTAGTAGTAGTGACTGGTAGTAGTAGTAGTAGCAGTAGCAGTGACTGGTGGTAGTAGTAGTAGTAGTAGTACTGGTGGTGACTGGTAGTAGTAGTAGCAGTGACTGGTGGTAATAGTAGTAGGAGTAGTAGTACTGGTGGTGACTGGTAGTAGTAGTAGCAGTGACTGGTGGTGACTGGTAGTAGTAGTAGTACTGGTGGTGACTGGTAGTAGTAGTAGCAGTGACTGGTAGTAGTAGTAGCAGTGACTGGTAGTAGTAGTAGCAGTCACTGGTAGTAGTATTAGTGACATGTAGTAGTAGTATCAGTAGTAGTAGTGACATGTAGTAGTAGTAGTGACATGTAGTAGTAGTAGTAGTAATAGTGACATGTAGTAGTAGTAGTAGTGACATGTAGTAGTAGCAGTAGTAGTGGTGACTGGTAGTAGTAGTGACTGGTAGTAGTAGAAGTAGTAGTAGTAGTGACTGGTAGTAGTAGTAGTACTGGTGGTGACTGGTAGTAGTAGTAGTAGTAGTAGTAGTAGTGACTGGTAGTAGTAGTGACTGGTAGTAGTAGAAGTAGTAGTAGTAGTGACTGGTAGTAGTAGTAGTACTGGTGGTGACTGGTAGTAGTAGGAGTGACAAGTAGAAGTAGAAGTAGTAGAAGTAGTAGTAGTAGTAGCAGTGACTGGTAGTAGTAGTAGCGATATTTGTAGTAGTAGTAGTATTAGTAGTAGTAGTAGTTACTGGTAGTAGTAGTAGTGACATGTAGTAGTAGTAGTAGCAGTGACTGGTAGTAGCAGTGGTAGTGGTGACTGGTAGTAGTAGTGACTGGTAGTAGTAGTAGTGACTTGTAGTAGCAATATTTGTAATAGTAGTAGTGACTGGTAGTAGTGACTTGTACTAGATATTGTAATATGATGTGTATGGGTTGTGATAGTACAAAAGCTGAGTAGAAAGAGACTGAATAGCAAGATGTAACTGACCTCCAGGGTTGTCTGTGACAACCAGGTCTCCAGGAGAGGAGGCGTCATCCTATGGAGGAGAGAAGTGTGTGTTAAAACACTGGACACAGAACTGAACACAATAACACTCAAAACAACCTGTATTGTCTAGTCTCTACAGGGGCAGAGAATACACATGCCAGTCAGTGTGTACAGCAGCCTTATCTGTTGCTGTGCTGGCTCTGTTCTGCCCCCGTTCACTGTGGCCTCACCTCCATATCGTCCTTCAGCAAGGCTGGGGCAGGCTTGTATTCTGGGTCATCCACGTCCCTGCAAACACAGATAACAACCGTCAGTCAGTCTGCCAGCCTGCCAGCCAGTAAGTCAGCCAGTTATTCAGTCAGTCAGCAAGGGCCACACAAGGTAACAGACAGGGGAACTTGCAGGCAGCTCCTAACAGCTCTGAACTAAACACAGACTCAGACTCACTTCAGAAAAGGTTTTTACAATAATATTAGTTTCTGGTTTCTTCCTTTTCTATCATAGTTTTATGACTGGTTATAAAAAGCGATACAACAACTGAAACTTTTTAAGTGTGTCATTGTGTGTTTAAGCCTTGTCTGAGTCAGTGGAGGAGACCGACTCAGTCAGTCAGTCAGCCATGATGTGTAATGTTACCTACCCATCCATGAAGTCATTGGCTCTCTGTTCAGCAGCGATGGCCTTCTCGTCTGGCCGGCCCACCCTCTCTAGGAAGCAGAGGGCAGGGTCTGCACGCACTGTGTTATACTTCTCATAACCTGTATAGTGGATCACAGATAAGCAAACAGAGGTTAGAACTTGGAAACATGAAGAGATAGAAAACAAACATACAGCTGGCCACTTTCCCCCAAAGGTGTGTGACAGCTGTCATCCAGTGTTAACTACATCCCCGTGGAAGAACATGAAAACACCTACAGTACATTTTCCACACTAACTCAGAATTGTACATACTACACCGTATCTGATGAATTCCCCTGACCCTTTTTCAATCTCTACATTTGTCTAGGCTCTGTTCCTATATCCATTCTAGTAAACCCACTTAGAATACATGCCAAATACATGACTTTATGCTAAGTGTTAAGCTAGTATCGCAGCCCTAGTATCCCACATTCTAGATGTCTCCGGCCTGTGGGTCAGTTAGCACATCCCTGGTCCCTGTTGTCGACTCACCGTGCTTGTAGACCCCCAACAGCAGACACTTGTCAGAGATGTTGTCCCACCACAGGGCTGGAAGCTCAGAGCTGTCGGGCTCAGGAACCCAGATCTTGATCTCACTGATGAGGAGGAGGGAATGTGGACAGAACACAACATGACAGGAGGAACAGGGACTTATGGGTACAACAGCATGGGGGACTCATGGGTACTATGACAGCTGGGTTTCCATCCCAACATAGATTCTCAGATAAGCAACAGCGTGGTACACCCAAAACCATGAGCTCCAATAAGACTTTTAGGTCAGCATCAAGGCTGAAAATGTCTCTGGGGACTAAAAATACTCAACGTTTTTCCTCACCCACTTCTGTATACCCTCCTCAATAGTATTGGTTCTGAGAAGCTGCTGATCCATCTTCAAACAGCAGGTGGAGTGACTACTGACTTTCCCCTGAGTCTGACTAGCCGTGCCCTCCTTCATACATGGACCTTCCTTCCCTGAGTCTGACTAGCCGTGCCCTCCTTCAGACATGGACCTTCCTTCCCTGAGTCTGACTAGCTGTGCCCTCCTTCATACATGGACTTTCCTTCCCTGAGTCTGACTAGCCGTGCCCTCCTTCATACATGGACTTTCCTTCCCTGAGTCTGACTAGCCGTGCCCTCCTTCATACATGGACTTTCTTTCCCTGAGTCTGATTAGCTGTGCCCTCCTTCATACATGGACTTTCCTTCCCTGAGTCTGACTAGCTGTGCCCTACTTCAGACATGGACTTTCTTTCCCTGAGTCTGATTAGCTGTGCCCTACTTCAGACATGGACCTTCCTTCCCTGAGTCTGACTAGCTGTGCCCTCCTGCAGACATGGACCTTCCTTCCCTGAGTCTGATTAGCTGTGCCCTCCTTCATACATGGACTTTCCTTCCCTGAGTCTGACTAGCTGTGCCCTACTTCAGACATGGACTTTCTTTCCCTGAGTCTGATTAGCTGTGCCCTACTTCAGACATGGACCTTCCTTCCCTGAGTCTGACTAGCCATGCCCTCCTGCAGACATGGACTTTCCTTCCCTTAGTCTGACTAGCTGTGCCCTCCGTTATACATGGACCTTCCTTCCCTGAGTCTGACTAGATGTGCCCTCCGTTATACATGGACCTTCCTTCCCTGAGTCTGACTCGATGTGCCCTCCTTCAGACATGGACCTTCCTTCCCTGAGTCTGACTAGCTGTGCCCTCCGTTATACATGGACCTTCCTTCCCTGAGTCTGACTAGATGTGCCCTCCGTTATACATGGACCTTCCTTCCCTGAGTCTGACTAGATGTGCCCTCCGTTATACATGGACCTTCCTTCCCTGAGTCTGACTCGATGTGCCCTCCTTCAGACATGGACCTTCCTTCCCTGAGTCTGACTAGCTGTGCCCTCCTTCATACATGGTGATAGATAGAGACAGCTACAGTATGTATGGGAACAACCTGTCATGTATGGTCTATGTCCTTACCATGGAAAACATGAACAACATGGGCCCATGAATGAACAGGTTTCTATTTAAAAAGTGAATGTAAACGGAACCTTCTAAAACGATGTGTCAGCCGAATTTGCGTGCCAGCAGCTTACCAGAAATCCCAAACTTAAACAAATACTGGCATAGTGCTGGCAGCCTGGCTGAACTGGTTGGCATGACATTCAGTCTAGCCTGAATAGCCCCGATCAATCCGACCATCTCAAAATAATGGATTAAATAGTGTAATCCTCTTCAAATAATCTAATAACTGAAATGTCCAATTAGAGGATAGACAGAGAGAGCATCAGTAAGCTTTGGAAATGTTGTGTTCTCCACTCTAAGGGTGTCTGTCAATGTTCAGAGCGGTTTGGTTGTAAAAGAGGTGAAAGTTCAGCTCACCTGGAGTCCACGCCGTCCAGTATCTTCTGTGACTGGCTTCCCATCACCTCTTGTTTCAGGTAGTAGAGCATTCTAACCCGCAGCAACACCCTGCACACAGACACAGCCCCGCCCACGGTCACCACAAAGCCTCAGCACGCACAAACGCTGAGAGAGCAGAACGGCTTTCACACGCACTCACGTCCGTAAATACACACACACATTCACGGGCGTACAAACTCACGCATATACACACACAATCAAAATATCACTCTCTCTCACACACATTCTCACTTTCCTCCGGGATGACTGAAACTCGTCACGGTAGATGACTGAAATATGGTGCCAAGCTCGTCACAGTAGATGACTGACATACTGTGCCTAGATCGTCACGGTAGATGACTGACATACTGTGCATAGCTCGTCACGGTAGATGATTGAAACACGGTGCCTAGCTCGTCACAGTAGATCAACTGTCCATGCAAAGGGAAACATTTTGTATTCTTGTATATACTGTATAAATGTTGTCTTCAATGATACACACATGCCCAAATTGGAGTGGGATAGAAAATATGCAGTCAGTACAGTCACTGTGTAGTCAGTACCTGATGCAGTGTCTGTGCCATAGAGAGTGAGACAGTGTCTGTGCCATAGAGAGCGAGACAGTGTCTGTGCCATAGAGAGCGAGACAGTGTCTGTGCCATAGAGAGTGAGACAGTGTCTGTGCCATAGACAGTGAGACAGTGTCTGTGCCATAGAGAGCGAGACAGTGTCTGTGCCATAGAGAGTGAGACAGTGTCTGTGCCATAGACAGTGAGACAGTGTCTGTGCCATAGAGACTGAGACAGTGTCTGTGCCATAGAGACTGAGACAGTGTCTGTGCCATAGAGAGTGAGACAGTGTCTGTGCCATAGAGAGCGAGACAGTGTCTGTGCCATAGAGAGTGAGACAGTGTCTGTGCCATAGACAGTGAGACAGTGTCTGTGCCATAGAGACTGAGACAGTGTCTGTGCCATAGAGACTGAGACAGTGTCTGTGCCATAGAGAGTGAGACAGTGTCTGTGCCATAGAGAGCGAGACAGTGTCTGTGCCATAGAGAGCGAGACAGTGTCTGTGCCACAGAGAGTGAGACAGTGTCTGTGCCATCGAGAGTGAGACAGTGTCTGTGCCATAGAGAGCGAGACAGTGTCTGTGCCATAGAGAGCAAGACCGTGTCTGTGCCATAGAGAGTGAGAGTGTCTGTGCCATAGAGAGTGAGACAGTGTCTGTGCCATAGGGATGAGTGGTGTGATATGATGTGATCTCTGGACTGGCAGGGAGAGGAGAGAAGAGAGAGGCAGGCTGAGTCAGAGGAGAGATGCTGTTTCCATGACGCACCCAGCCAGGCATCAGTCAGGAGGTGGAAGGTGGAGGGTGGTGGGTGGAGTGTGGTTTGCCTGATCTGTGATGGACTGGCATACATTCTAGTCTCCCTTCCTAGCTAGGGTCTGAGAAAATCTAGTTTTTTTATCTGTCTAACAGTGTGGCAGGTTAAAAAGTCCAGTGTAGATTTCTTCAGACGGTGTGTGTGGCCCTAGCTTTACACATCCAGTATGACACTAGTGGAAAGGGAGTGACATGAGAACACCCCCTCTGCAGGCATAGCTGTGAGCTCCAGTGCTGAGGCTCAGGTCCAGGCCTCTCTCCTCCCTCCCTGCCTCTGAGGGGCTGTGCCCTGGGTCTCCCTGCAGCAGCTGCTGTTTCCTGTGGCTGTCAGCAAGGCCCTACATCACTCTTTCCCTCTCTCTCTCTTACACTCAGACAGACAGCCTGGAGTGTGGGAGGTATCTGACGGAGAAGGGAACCTCTACTGCACCAGACAAGGAGCTGATACATGCACATGAGTGTGAGTACACACACACACACACACACACACACACACACACACACACACACACACACACACACACACACACACACACACACACACACACACACACACACACACACACACACACACACACACACACACACACACACACACACACACACACACACACACACACAATACCCATACCCTCATGTACATACTGTACTTACTATACAAGCACAGATACAAACAGTCAGACACATAAAGGTAAACACACATCCACAATCACATGCAGATCATATATATGGCAGGTACTAGCACAAGTCATACTGAGAATGTTACACATATCCCAACAGAACACAGGCCTCGTCAGTCTTCACCTTACATTCCTAACAGGCCAGTACTAGTAGCTATACAGTATTGAACACACATCTTCTAAATGTCATTATCATAGGATCTCTGTGTGGGACAGGGACAGTAGGGGGCCATGCCTGTGCATGACCCATCCCCACGCCAGTCCACATTCCTCCCTGAGGGGAAAACGCGGAGGTCAGCAAAGCCACAGAGTGTGTCCCCGTTTGACCAGAGAGCCTCCCATCGGACGATCCCTGGCTTCAGCACTACTGCTCTGGGAACAATGGGGAACTTTCTGTGGAAGCCCTGCATGACTCTGTTTAAAGCAGGATGGCAGGAGACAAACCCCCCAAACAACCCCCTTTAGAAAGACAGCAACCTAATTCTATTTACTGTAGTTTAACACATTTCACCATCATCTAGTTGGCTACGTTTTATATCTCAACAACCATCATTTAGTTGGCTAAGTTTTATATCTCAACAACCATCATCTATTTGGATAAGTTTTATATCTCAACAACCATCATCTATATGGCTAAGTTTTATATCTCAACAACCATCATCTAGTTGGTTAAGTTTTATATCTCAACAATCATCATCTAGTTGGTTAAGTTTTATATCTCAACAACCATCATCTAGTTGGTTAAGTTTTATATCTCAACAACCATCATCTATTTGGATAAGTTTTATATCTCAACAACCATCATCTATTTGGATAAGTTTTATATCTCAACAACCATCATCTATTTGGATAAGTTTTATATCTCAACAACCATCATCTAGTTGGTTAAGTTTTATATCTCAACAACCATCATCTAGTTGGTTAAGTTTTATATCTCAACAACCATCATCTAGTTGGTTAAGTTTTATATCTCAACAACCATCATCTAGTTGGTTAAGTTTTATATCTCAACAACCATCATCTAGTTGGTTAAGTTTTATATCTCAACAACCATCATCTATTTGGATAAGTTTTATATCTCAACAACCATTATCTGCTAACTTATAGGTTCATATTTCAAACCATTTCATTGGATGTAAGAGTTGTTTTCTTCTTCCCATCATCTATGTAGCTTTATATAAAATATAATAAATCCCTGGCTGTTAGTGTAGTGTAATCTGTTTTTTCTATCTGTCAATAAAAGATCAATGACAGCTATTAGTTTGTGTTAAAATCCCATTCAGATGATTATCATTCAGCAGTGTAATCTATAATCTGATTCACGGTCATTAGATAGAGAAGATGGCTGCTTCAATTTGTCTTAATTCCAGACAGTGGTGTTGATGTGCAGGAGTCAAAACTCTGCTACTGACAAAAACATACAATTATGTTTTCACACAGGCTAGCGTCAATACACTGAAGCAAACTGAGGGAAATACAAAATATGAGACATTTCATCAATTTTACCTCAACTCTATATACGACAGAGACAAGAACCTATGTTTATTTCCATCATCAATAAAAACCAAGCTAAGACACATTTACAAAGACAAGTTGTTTGTTCCAATGTAACTATTAGACAACAATACCATTAAAAAAAAATCTAAAAGTGTACTGAATATATTTAATACTATAGGCCCATAGTACCAAGAGTAGCTTCTTACTTGTTGCAGTGGTGTTTGAGGTGCTTCTTGTATCCCTCGTCCTGCAGCATGTGTTCTGGGTTGTGCTTCCTGATCCACTCAGCCTTCTGGATGTCAAACGTGCTAGATTGAGTCTTCATCTTCTTCCCCTTCCTGCCTCTGGGGACTGGGGTCGACAGACCTGAGGGAGGAACACAGATACAATTTGTGGTTATGGACACCGGTTTATAAACCCACATTATAAACATTAACAGTAAACCAATAGCACAGTGGTAAGGGGAAATGCCCTTTAAAGGAAGAATTCCTTGAGAGGAACCAGATTCTAATCTGTGTTTGGACCCCTGAGCTTTGGTCATTGTGAGCTTGTAACGTACCCAGGTGGTTCTGTAGTTCCTTGGTCTGTCCGTCCTCGGAGGGGGCGATCAGGTCCCACATGAAGCTCTTGATCTTGTCGTCACCGCGGTAGTGAACCAGACAGTAGGCCAGAAGGGCTCTGCAGATAGACTCTACATCACGCTCTGTCAGCTGCTTCTTAAAACGACCATGGAGCAGGATATCCTTCCAACGACCCCACCTGGACGACACAGGAGAGGAGAGGGTCAATGCTGGAGACAAATGCTGTACAATATAGATGGACAACACAGGAGAGCCTCAGTAGACACAATACTGTACAATATAGATGGACAACACAGGAGAGCTTCAGTACAGACTAGATGTCGACCGATTAATCGGAATGGCCGATTAATTAGGGCCTATTTCAAGTTCATAACAATCGGAAATCTGTATTTTTGGGTGCCGATTTGCCGATTATTTATTTATTTATTATTATTTATTTTTTTACACCTTTATTTAATCTTTATTTAACTAAGCAAGTCAGTTAAGAACACATTTTTATTTTCAATGACGGCCTAGGAACGGTGGGTTAACTGCCTCGGTCAGGGGCAGAAAGACAGATTTTCACCTTGTCAGCTCGGGGGATTCGATCTTACAACCGTACAGTTAACTAGTCCTACGCAAAAATGACCTGCCTCTCTCTCGTTGCACTCCACAAGGAGACTGCCTGTTGCGCAAATGCCGTAAGCCAAGGTAAGTTGCTAGCTAGCATTAAACTTATCTTATAAAAAACAATCAATCATAATCACTAGTTAACTACACATGGTTGATGATATTACTAGATATTATCTAGTGTGTCCTGTGTTGCATATAATTTGACTGAGCATACAAGCATCTAAGTATCTGACTGAGCGGTGGTAGGCAGAAGCAGGCGCGTAAACATTCATTCAAACAGCACTTTCATGCTTTTTGCCAGCAGCCCTTCGATGTGCGTCAAGCATTGCGCTGTTTATGACTTCAAACCTATCAACTCCCGAGATGAGGCTGGTGTAACCGAAGTGAAATGGCTGGCTAGTTAGCACGCGCTAAAAGCGATTCAAACTTCACTCGCTCTGAGCCTTGGGTGGTTGTTTCCCTTGCTCTACATGGGTAACGCTGCTTCGATGGCGGCTGTTGTTGTTGTGTTGCTGGTTCAAGCCCAGGTAGGAGCGAGGAGAGGGACGGAAGCTATACTGTTACACTGGCAATACTAAAGTGCCTATAAGAACATCCAATAGTCAAAGGTTAATGAAATACAAATGGTATAGAGGGAAATAGTCCTATAAACTACAACCTAAAACTTCTTACCTGGGAATATTGAAAACTCATGTTAAAAGGAACCACCAGCTTTCATATGTTCTCATGTTCTGAGCAAGGAACTGAAACGTTAGCTTTCTTACATAGCACATATTGCACTTTTACGTTCTTCTCCAACACTTTGTATTTGCATTATTTAAACCAAATTGAACATGTTTCATTATCTACTTGAGGCTAAATTGATTTTGTTGATGTATTATATTAAGTTAAAATAAGTGTTAATTCAGTATTGTTGTAATTGTCAATATTACAAATATTTTTTTTTAAATTGGCCGATTAATCGGTATCGACTTTTTTGGTCCTCCAATAATCGGCATCGGTATTGAAAAATCACAATCGGTCGACCTCTAGTACACACACAATACAGATGGACAACACAGGAGAACCTCAGTGCAGTCACAACACAGCTGGACAACACAGGAGAGCTTCAGTACAGACACAACACTTTACAATATAGATGGACAACACAGGAAAGCCTTAGTACAGACACAATACTGTACAATATAGATGGACAACACAGGAGAGCACAGGAGAACACAAGTGGTCCCATCACTGTCACTGACCCGTATACTAGTAGGTTCTTCTCCACTCTGAAGCACTCTGTCCTGCCGTAGCTGTTGAGGCGGTCGTGGGGCCGGCGGAGCTTGGGCTTGTCCTCGTTGTCACTCTCCCCCTCTGACAGCTCTGCCAGCTCGTCCTTAGTGGCACTGAAGGGTCGGGTCTGCTTCCTCACCCTCGGAGTGTCAATTACCAGGCTGTTCTGTTGTGGAATAGGAGAGGAACACACACAGATACTCAGATACTATTGTAGCAAATTCACACATGGCATTCATCTTATCTCCCAGAAAGAGCAGGTTCAGTGTTTAAACTAAAGCATTACTTACTCTGCCATTGGCAGTGTCCATGTCAATCTCAGCCTTCTTGGCCCACTTGTCCCAGAAGTTGGGGTCGTCCAGAGAAATGTCTGTGCGGTTTCCGGATGCCACAAAACTGGCCTGAGAGAAGAAGACATTATATCACATTAAACCTTGTTAATCTGATTCACTGTTCCTTCCTGAGTCTCCTTCAATGAGAAGTCTGAGTCTCCTAACAGAGCTGAGAGTCTGTGATGAAGAGTGACATGAGAGTAGACAGGAGACACTGGTTACTACTGTTCGTCATGCAGAAAGGAAAAGGATAGCAACATTCAAACAATGACCACTGTGTGGTGCTCTTTCAGTCACTGGTACCTTGGCAAAGGTAGATCCCCGTCCCTCAGACTCGATGGTGATGGTCTTGGTCCTGCGTTGAAGGATCTGGTCGATGTCCTCCTCACAGAACTTGGCCCCCTCATCCTCATCGTCCATCAGAGCTCCATACGCCCCTTTCCTCAGCAGGTCCTCAATCTCCTTCTTAGACAGCTGCTGCTGGGTCGGCTGGAGAGAGGGGAGGGGGAGAAGGAGAAACAGAGAGGGTGTTAGGGGAACTGATGATGGACTACAGTAGATCACAGACTGGACTATTTACACATTACATCCTTGTACACGCAAACATGTGCATAACACATCCCTACGCATTAACACCACACAAAAACAGACAGACACTCTAGTGTGAGAAACGCAGAGGAGAGAGACAGTTAGTTGAACTGAAGCTGAACTGGATCACATGCCAGACCTTTTTAAATCTTAAAGAGTAGCAGCAACCCCCAGCTGACCCATGGTGTGTTAGTATGCAACTGGTGGTGATAATGTCTGCTCAACACTTGCTTCCTGATAGTCCAGTTAATCCAGAGAGAGAAACAGCTAAGCTCCTCCTACACACTGATGATGTACTAAGAGGATATCTCAAAGCTGTGTTTATTATATTGACTAGTCCACTTTCTACACTCTCATTTTGTAGAATGGACTTAACATTTTGTGCCTTCGGGAATATATTCCGACCCCAAGACTTTTTACATATTTTGTTACATTACAGCCTTATTCTAAAATGGATAATATCATCAATCTACACACAATACCCCATAATGACGCAAAAACAACGCAAAGAACGTTTTTTTTGTGCAAATATATATATAAAAAATATACAGAGCCTTGCGAAAGTATTCGGCCCCCTCTAACTTTGCGACCTTGTGCCACATTTCAGGCTTCAAACATAAAGATTTCAAACTGTATTTTTTTGTGAAGAATCAACAACAAGTGGGACACAATCATGAAGTGGAACGACATTTATTGGATATTTCAAACTTTTTTAACAAATCAAAAACTGAAAAATTGGGCGTGCAAAATTATTCAGCCCCCTTAAGTTAATACTTTGTAGCGCCACCTTTTGCTGCGATTACAGCTGTAAGTCGCTTGGGGTATGTCTCTATCAGTTTTGCACATCGAGAGACTGAATTTTTTCCTATTCCTCCTTGCAAAACAGCTCGAGCTCAGTGAGGTTGGATGGAGAGCATTTGTGAACAGCAGTTTTCAGTTCTTTCCACAGATTCTCGATTGGATTCAGGTCTGGACTTTGACTTGGCCAATCTAACACATGGATATGTTTATTTTTGAACAATTCCATTGTAGATTTTGCTTTATGTTTTGGATCATTGTCTTGTTGGAAGACAAATCTCCGTCCCAGTCTCAGGTCTTTTGCAGACTCCATCAGGTTTTCTTCCAGAATGGTCCTGTATTTGGCTCCATCCATCTTCCCATCAATGTTTGACAGTGGGCATGGGGTGTTCAGGGTGATGAGCTGTGCTGCTTTTACGCCAAACATAACGTTGCATTGTTGGTCAAAAAGTTACATTTTGGTTTCATCTGACCAGAGCACCTTCTTCCACATGTTTGGTGTGTCTCCCAGGTGGCTTGTGGCAAACTTTAAACGACACTTTTTATGGATATCTTTAAGAAATGGCTTTCTTCTTGCCACTCTTCCATAAAGGCCAGATTTGTGCAATATACGACTGATTGTTGTCCTATGGACAGAGTCTCCCACCTCAGCTGTAGATCTCTGCAGTTCATCCAGAGTGATCATGGGCCTCTTGGCTGCATCTCTGATCAGTCTTCTCCTTGTATAAGCTGAAAGTTTAGAGGGACGGCCAGGTCTTGGTAGATTTGCAGTGGTCTGATACTCCTTTCATTTCAATATTATCGCTTGCACAGTGCTCCTTGGGATGTTTAAAGCTTGGGAAATCTTTTTGTATCCAAATCCGGCTTAAACTTCTTCACAACAGTATCTCGGACCTGCCTGGGGTGTTCCTTGTTCTTCATGATGCTCTCTGCGCTTTTAACGGACCTCTGAGACTATCAAAGTATTCAGACCCTTTACTCAGTACTTTGTTGAAGCACTTTGGCAGCAATTACAGCCAAGTCTTCTTGGGTATGACGCTACAAGGTTGTATTTGGGGAGTTTCTCCGATTCTCCTCTGCAACTCCTCTCAAGCGCTGTCAGGTTGGATGGGGAGCGTTGCTGCACAGCTATTTTCAGGTCTCTCCAGAAATGTTTGATCAGGTTCAAGTCCAGCTCTGGCTGGGCCACTCAAGGACATTCAGAGACTTGTCCCGAAGCCACTCCTGTGTTGTCTTGGCTGTGTGCTTAGGGTTGTTGTCCTGTTGGGAGGTGAACCTTTGCCCCAGTCTGAGGTCCTGAGCGCTCTGGATGCAGGTTTTAATTGAAGATCTCTGTACTTTGCTCCATTCATCTTTGCCACGACCCTGACTAGTATCCCAGTCCCTGCCACTGAAAAACATCCCCACAGCATGATGCTGTCACCACCATGCTTCTCCGTAGGGATGGTGCCAGGTTTCCTCCAGATGTGACGCTTGGCATTCAGACCAAAGAGTTCAATAATGGTTTCATCAGACCAGAGAATCTTGTTTCTCATGGCCTGAGAGTCTTCAGGTGCCTTTAGGCAAACTCCAAGCGGGATGTCATGTGGCTTCTACTGAAGAATGGCTTCCGTCAGGCCACTCTACCATGAAGGCCAGATTGGTGGAGTGCTGCAAAGATGGGAAGGTTCTCCCATCTCCACTGAGGAACTCTAGAGCTCTGTCAGAGTAACCATCGGGTTCTTGGTCACCTCCCTGCCCAAGACCCTTCTTCCCCGATTGCTCAGTTTGGCCGGGCAGCCAGTTCTAGGAAGAGTCTTAGTGGTTCCAAACGTCTACCATTTAAGAATGATGGAGGCCATTGTGTTCTTGCGGTCCTTCAGTGCAGCAGACATTTTTTGGTACCCTTCCCCAGATCCGTGCCTCGACACAATCCTGTCTCGGATCACTCCGTACAATTCCTTCGACATCTTGGCTTGGTTTTTGCTCTGACATGCTGTGGACCAACTGTGGACCTTATATAGAGGTGTGTTTTTCCCAAATCATGTCCAATCAATTGAATTTACCACTCCCATCAAGTTATAGAGACATCTCAAAGATGATCAATGGAAACAGGATGCACCTGAGCTCAATTTCGAGACTCATAGCAAATGGTCTGAATACTTAAGTAAATAAGGTATTTCAGTTTTTTATTTGTACAAAATTAGCAAAAAGCTCTACAAAACTGTTTTTGCTTTGTCATTATGGGTTATTGAGTGTAGATTGCTGAGAAAAAAAATAATATTTAATCAATTTTAGAATAAGGCTGTAAAGGTAACAAATTGTGGAAAAAGTCAAGGGGTCTGAATACTTTCCGAATGCATAGAGCATCCACCGGACTGATACAGGTGCTGCAGAGTGTGTGTGTGTGTGTGAGACGGACACAGCAGACTCACCCCTCCTCCTGGCAAGCTGTTCTCCCTGCCACTCATGCTCTGCAGCACAGCCTTGTCCAGGCCCAGTTTGAGGCTGGCCCGGTCAAACATCTCCCGCTCGTAAGAGTTCCTGGTGATCAGACGGTACACCTTCACCGCCTTGTTCTGACCAATCCTATGGCAGCGAGCCTGGGCCTGAGAATAATAGAAAATTACTTGGTTATGACCAGCCCAAAATTTTATATTTGTCCAATAAAAATAACTTCAGGATCAAGATCGTTGCTCTGCTATAACAATATAATATATGCCATTTAGCATACGCTTTCATCCAAAGCGACTTAGTCATGCATACATACATTTCACTATCTCAGCCTCCAGTATTTATGCTGCAGTAGTTTATGTGTCGGGGGGCTAGGGTCAGTTTGTTATAACTGGAGTACTTCTCCTGTCCTATTCAGTGTTCTGTGTGAATTTAAGTGTGCTCTCTCTAATTCTCTCTTTCTTTCTCTCTCTCGGAGGACCTGAGCCCTTGGACCATGCCTCAGGACTACCTGACATGATGACTCCTTGCTGTCCCCAGTCCACCTGGCCGTGCTGCTGCTCCAGTTTCAACTGTTCTGCCTTATTATTATTGGACCATGCTGGTCATTTATGAACATTTGAACATCTTGGCCATGTTCTGTTATAATCTCCACCCGGCACAGCCAGAAGAGGACTGGCCACCCCACCTAGCCTGGTTCCTCTCTAGGTTTCTTCCGAGGTTTTGGCCTTTCTATGGAGTTTTTCCTAGCCACCGTGCTTCTACACCTGCATTGCTTGCTGTTTGAGGTTTTAGGCTGGGTTTCTGTACAGCACTTTGAGATATCAGCTGATGTACGAAGGGCTATATAAATACATTTGATTTGACTATCCAAGCTGTGTCAATTAAAAAGTTAAACTATTATAATTGGATATAAAAGACACTTCTCAATTCAAGGACTTCCTGAATTGACTGAATTGAAATAGAAAGTGACCACACCTTCGTTGCTAATTGTATTACAGTGGAGGCTGAAGTCACTTTAAATGTCTGTGTGTGTCTTTACCTGCAGGTCGTTCTGTGGGTTCCAGTCTGAGTCAAAGATAATACAGGTGTCAGCAGCAGTCAAGTTGATGCCCAGACCTCCAGCCCGGGTACACAGCAGGAACACAAAGCGGTCCGAGTCTGGTTTGCTGAAACGGTCTATAGCTGCCTGACGGAGGTTACCTCTCACTCTGCCATCGATACGCTCATACAGGTACCTGAGGAACACAGGACCATGCAGGGTTGGAGTAGGATCTTCTAGTACACATAATTACAAATGTTCTTGCGTCACATCCAAGTATCATGAAGGTCAACATTTACATACAGTACGACACTGAGTTTTACAGTAGCACCAACCATCACGCATTAAGGGGCCTACAATTGCCACACAATATTTCCAGGAATTTGTTTTTGTCATCCACTTTCAAACAACATTCACTAGTTGTCTCCTTCTTTCCTCCATTCCGGTCTCTCTTTTCCCCTATCTCTATTTTGCTCTCTCTTCCTCCTTTCATCCTTCCTCCCCCTCTCTCGGGCAGCCTCTTTCCCAGGAGCCCTGGCCTCGCCTCTGCCTTCCCCCACATCCTACCCTTCATCTTCTTCACCTTACACACCTCACCTCTACAGTGACCCACTTCCCTCCACCCGCCCAGACCCCTCTGTCTGCTGTGGGAGTGCCCCGAGGGAGTCTGTGACCTGCCGCTGAACCCTGGCTAAGCCTTGCCTAGCCACTGAGCGGAGCGCCTCGCCTTGTGTGTTTACACTGGTTTGGTTTGAAATTTGAGTCCCAGAAAAAAGCATGGAGGGGAAAAGAACACAGGGCCAGGCAAGGGATAGTGAGAGACAAGAGAGGATAGCGAGAGGGAGAAGAAGAGAGAGGACAGAAATATCCAGAGGGAGGGAAAAGAGATAGAGAGACCACACAGACCAGGCCAGTCGCCTGCTTTCCTCAGCTTAGACGGGCTGCTGGGATAATATCCTTTTCATTTAGCGTGCAAACAGGAAGCTCATTAAGCCAGGAGATTAAGACCTTGAATGAAAGGGTCTTGGTACATTCTTCTGCTTCTGTTACACAGTCTTTATCATCTCCCTGCTCTGGGTAGCATTATGGAGTGATGAGCACTGGGGGCTTTAAAAGGCTCTTTCTCAGACAGTCACTGAAGAGAGAGGCTAATGCTTAGATATTCAACATTTCTCTTCAACTACATTCAATTTAATAAGGGAAAGTACTGGAGTGATTCAGCTTTTGCTGCACTGCAAACTGCTAGCTCGCTAACACCAGATAATAAACCATAAATACGTCACTTTGAAAATGGAGCTGAAAAATGGAAATTACATAGTCTATTACCCTCTCAAGCATGATTCCTGTCTTTTTCCGCATCAGCCCAGCTGAAAGATATGAAATATCTGAGGAGAGAGAACCTTGATTTCCAGGCTTCTATTGGAGTGGAGTACTTGGGAGCATAGTAATACAAGGCGAGAAGAGAGGCAGGCAGCAGTACCTTCTCTGGATGAGGTAGTCCTCCAGGATATCCAGACAGCGGACCATCTGGGAGAAGATGAGGACCTTGTGTCCCCCGGCCTTCATCTTGGGCAGCAGCTTGTCTATGAGGACCAGTTTACCAGCCGACTGCACCATGGCCTGCAGGTGGAAATCAAAGGCAACAGGGCTGTACACCTCTCGGAAGTCCTCCAAGATCTTCTCCTCAGCACCTGGGAGAAATGGACAGGCAAATAAAGTCAGTGATGGTATCAGTGTTTCTGCTGCAATTGTACAAGAAGGGCGGGCCCCCGTCTAATGCTGTTGCCACTAGAGTTTGGCTTCTATTGGGAAAAGACTGGATGACACTTAATCTGGTACCATGCTACCATTTTCACCTAATATGTATGCAGTTCATATTCAGTACCTACTTTAAGACAGACAGGAATAGCAACTCTGTCATGGAATAGATTTTGTACAATATGGTACTGGAAAAAAGAGTGTGGACCTGAGTGAGGTGACGGTACAAGGAACTCTCTCTCTGGTCACTGGTTAGAAGGATAATGACCAAGCAACTGAATGACCAAGGAGACAGTTCACACACACAGCTCACTGCCTCGAACTCACAAACCAGCATTGATATAAAATGGTGGCGGAAAAAATGGCAGCAGTTTTACAGGTGCCCAACCAATTGTGCTATTATGTGTTTTTTTGCATTATTTGCAACTTATTTTGTACATAATGTTTCTGCAACCATATCTTACGGCAAAAAAAGCTTCTGGATATCAGGACAGCGATCACTCACCTCGGATTAGATGAAGATTTTTTCTTCAATAAGCAGGACGCAATCTAAGGAAGTCTCTAGATTTTGCTTGCCTGAAGTAGAGTATATTGTGATAAATTGCAGACCACACTACTTGCCTAGAGAGTATTCAGCTATACTTTTCGTGGCTGTTTATTTACCACCACAGACAGATGCTGGCACTAAGACCGCACTCAGTCAGCTGTATAAGGAAATAAGCAAACAGGAAACCACTCACCCAGAGTGAGTCCTCCTAGTGGCCAGAGACTTTAAAGCAGGGAAACTTAAATCAGTTCTACCTAATATCAAAATGTTAAATGTGCAACCTGAGGGGAAAAAAATTCTAGATCACCTGTACTCCACACACAGAGATGCGTACAAAGCTCTCCCTCGCCCTCCATTTGGTAAATCCGACCACAACTCTATCCTCCTGATTCCTGCTTACAAGCAAAAATTAAAGCAGGAAGCACCAGTGACTCTGTCTAAAAAGAAATGGTCAGATGAAGCAGATGCTAAACTACAGGACTGTTTTGCTATCACAGACTGGAACATGTTCCCGGATTCTTCCGATGGCATTGAGGAGTACACCACATCAGTCACTGTCTTTATCAATAAGTGCATCGAGGATGTCGTCCCCACAGTGACTGTACGTACACACCTCGACCAGAAGCCATGGATTACAGGCAACATTCGCACTGAGCTAAAGGGTAGAGCTGCCGCTGTCAAGGAGCGGGATTCTAACCCTGAAGCTTATAAGAAATCCTGCTATGCCGTGCGACGAACCATCAAACAGGCAAAGCCTCAATACAGGGCTAATATTGAATCATACGACACCAGCTTCGACGCTCGTCTTATGTGGTAGGGCTTGGAAACTATTACAGACTACAAAGGGAAGCACAGCCGCGAGCTGCCCAGTGACACGAGCCTACCAGATGAGCTAAATCACTTCTATGCTCGCTTCGAGGCAAGCAACACTGAGGCATGCATGAGAGCATCAGCTGTTCCGGACGACTGCGTGATCATGCTCTCTGTAGCCGACGTGACTAAGACCTTTAAAAAGGTCAACATACACTAGGCTGTGGGGCCAGGTGGATTACCAGGACGTGTGCTCCGGGCATGTGCTGACCAACTGGCAGGTGTCTTCACTGACATTTTCAACATGTCACTGATTGAGTCTGTAATACCAACATGTTTCAAGCAGACCACCATAGTCCCTGTGCCCAAGAACATGAAGGCAACCTGCCTAAATTAAGAAAGACACGTAGCACTCATGTCCGTAGCCATGAAGTGCTTTGAAAGGCTGGTAATGGCTCACATCAACACCATTACCCCAGAAACCCTAGACCCACTAACATTTGCATACCGCCCAAACAGATCCCCAGATGATGCAATCTCCACAATGCCCCTTCCCACCTGGACAAAAGGAACACCAATGTGAGAATGCTATTAATTGACTACAGCTCAGCGTTCAACACCATAGTACCCTCAAAGCTCATCACTAAGCTAAGGACCCTGGGACTAAACACCTCCCTCTGCAACTGGATCCTGGACTTCCTGACGGGCCGCCCCCAGGTGGTGAGGGTAGGTAACAACACATCTGCCACGCTGCTCCTCAACACTAGAGCTCCCCAGGGGTGCGTGCTCAGTCCCATCCTGTACTCCTTGTTCACCCACGATTGCATGGCCAGGCACGATACCAACACCATCATTAAGTTTGCAGACGACACAACAGTGGTAGGCCTGATCACTGACAACAACGAGACAGCCTATAGGGAGAAGGTCAGAAACCTGGCCGGTGGTGCCAGAAAAACAACCTATTCCTCAACGTAACCAAGTGTCATGACTGTCCTGATCAGGTCAGGTTACAGGAGACCACAACCCTTCAGCTTATCTCTCAACCCCAACAGAGGAGGAAAGATCTAGGGGTCTGAAGATGTGGGGGTTTTATGACCCCTCACGCCCCAAATTCCTTTGTCCTGTTACTATGGAGAACCAGCCTCAGAACATTAAACATGAAATAAAGGGACTTTGGAACAATGGTTTCCGTCAGCCACAACGGTGGTCATGACGATAGATGGAATATGAAATGTATGTCATTTTTGTTTTGTTATTAAAGGTTAATAGATGACGTTATTACGAAAACATTGTAACGTGAAGAGTTTTCCTAGTATATGTTTGATGTTTATACATTGTACGTTGTATGGAAAATATCCAAATCAAAGAGAATGTTTTGGGGAAGATGAAATGTGAAGTTAGTTGTCTAAAATTGGATTTGAGTAAAATCTAGACCTTGCCCTCTTAACTTGGTACGCCCAGAGAATTGCCCTAAAGGCGGTTACGCCCACTTCTGACCCAAGGGTATAAAACCTGTGAGTAAAGAATTTCCAGAGAAGACTACGTGACCCAAGCTGCAGCCAAGGTCTAAAAAGTCAACGAACCCAGAACGCAACACAAGTTTGAAGACAAATAAATATTTTTCTACCCAAGCTACGGATGAGTAGCTGTGTCTCAGCGGGTGAATTCAAGCCGGACCCCCTTAGCATCCAATCCCAGCGAATCGTGGTATCTAAAAGGTTTCATTCCTATGCTGTGAGCTTTGAGCTACAGAGCGGTCTGTCCTCAGAAGACCCCTTCCATAGCAAGGGTGAGGGAACAGACTCCTAAGCCAAAAGGACACTGACATCGTGAGGACGACCAGAAAGGCGCGCAGGAGAAGTGCATCATCGAGCAGCCTGAAAGGTCCACGTGGAGGATCCACAGATAACTTGCAGGGTAGCAGGGTAGCCTAGTGGTTAGAGCGTTGGACTAGTAACCGGAAGGTTGCGAGTTCAAACCCCCGAGCTGACAAGGTACAAATCTGTCGTTCTGCCCCTGAACAGGCAGTTAACCCACTGTTCCCAGGCCGTCATTGAAAATAAGAATTTGTTCTTAACTGACTTGCCTGGTTAAATAAAGAAAAAATAAAAACTTCCCCACGTAATTACATCATTATATTCTGACCCATAAGAGCGGCAGTTTGGGGCAAGGCTAGGGTTAGAATAAGCATAGCTGACAAATTCACCCAAATGTATATTTCTCTCGTGTACTTTCTCTTTTTCTCTCTCTTTGAAATCCCCATTTTGGGTAACAGGCGCTATAGTGTGTTGGCCTGTTATACTAAGTTCTAATTAATAGACTATTACATTTACATTTAAGTCATTTAGCAGACGCTCTTATCCAGAGCGACTTACAAATTGGTGAATTCACCTTCTGACATCCAGTGGAACAGCCACTTTACAATAGTGCATCTAAATCATTTAAGGGGGGGTGAGAAGGATTACTTTATCCTATCCTATCCTAGGTATTCCTTGAAGAGGTGGGGTTTCAGGTGTCTCCGGAAGGTGGTGATTGACTCCGCTGTCCTGGCGTCGTGAGGGAGTTTGTTCCACCATTGGGGGGCCAGAGCAGCGAACAGTTTTGACTGGGCTGAGCGGGAACTGTAATACCTCAGTGGTAGGGAGGCGAGCAGGCCAGAGGTGGATGAACGCAGTGCCCTTGTTTGACTAAGTTTGACTAAGACTATAATGTGTTTTGTATATGTATATCTTTTATCATCCTTTTAGCTTTTTAGTAAATAAATATTCAACTAAGATTGGTGTGGTACGAACTCATTGGTGAGACCCGGGTACGTGCAGATTCACGGGCTATACGACGATCAGAACGAGATTGTAGAGGTTACTGGTTAATTAGCGGCTGTTGTAAAATCGATATTCTGATATTCTTTGAGTTAATTTGGGAAATAGAAACTCAATAAAAACTCGATTTCCCATGGTGCCCCAGGTTAATGAGTTAATAATTGCTTGATTCAGTTAATCACGCAATTAGAAACTTTTAATCATTCGATAAACAGTCGTCACATTAACTAATACAATGTCACGACACAAGACTAAGGAGATGATTGTGGACTACAGGAAAAGGAGGACCAAGCACGTCCACATTCTCATCGACGGGGCTGTAGTGGAGCAGGTTGAGAGCTTCAAGTTCCTTGGTGTCCACATCACCAACAAACTAGAATGGTCCAAACACACCAAGACAGTCGTGAAGAGGGCACGACAAAGCCTATTCCCACTCAGGAAACTAAAAAGATTTAGACAGCTGCAACATCGAGAGCATCCTGACTGGTTGCATCACTGCCTGGTACGGCAATTGCTCGGCCTCCGACCGCAAGTCGCTACAGAGGGTAGTGCGTACGGCCCAGTACATCACTGGGGCTAAACTGCCTGCCATCCAGGACCTCTACACCAGGTGGTGTCAGAGGAAGGCCCTAAAAATTGTCAAAGACCCCAGCCAGCCCAGGCATAGACTGTTCTCTACTACTGCATTGCAAGCGGTACCGGAGTGCAAAGTCTAGGACAGTTTTTACCCCCAAGCCATAAGACGACTCCTGAATAGGTAATCAAATGGCGACCCAGACTATTTGCACTGTGTGCCCCCCCACCCCACCCATCTTTTACGCTGCTGCTACTCTGTTTATCATATATGCATAGTCACTTTAACTATACATTCATGTACATACTACCTCCATTGGCCAGACCAACCAGTGCTCCCGCACATTGGCTAACCGGACTATCTGAATTGTGTCCCGCCAACCACCACCCGCCATCACTGTCTTTTTACTGTTGTTTTTATTTCTTTACTTACCTATTGTTCACCTAATACCTTTTTTGCACTATTGTTTAGAGCCTGTAAGTAAGCATTTCACTGTAAGGTCAACACCTGCTGTATTCGGTGCACGTGACAAATAATGTGATTTGATGAAGAAAGGTCCCATAATTACACTAATCTGTATGCAGGTCAAAGACAATATGAAAGTTAGGACTTCTATAATGCTTATTAAGTCTAACAACCCATTTTTTTGATTTGACATACTACAAACGAGTGGATATTATAAACTGGGTACTTTCAGCCCTGAATGCTGATTGGCAGACATCTGTGGTATATCAGACCTTAAAACACGGGTATGATTTTTTTATTTTACCATTCGAATTACGTTGGTAACCAGTTCACAGTAGCAATAGGGCACTTTGGGTTTGTGGTACATGGCCAATATACCACAGCTAAAGTCTGTTCTTAGGCACGACCGTGGTATATTGGCCGTATACCACAGCTAAAGTCTGTTCTTAGGCACGACCGTGGTATATTGGCCGTATACCACAAACCCCTGAGGTGCCTTATTGCTATTATAAACTGGTTACCAGTGTTTTTTAAATCTATTTAACCTTTATTTAGTTCAGTTAAAAACAAATTCTTACTTACAATGACGGCCTACACTGGTCAAACCCGGATGACGCTGGACCAATTGTGTTCTGCCCTATGGGACTCCCAATCACGGCCGGTTGTGATACAGCCTGTATCAGAACCAGGGTGTCTGTAGTGATGCCTCTAGCATTGAGACACAGTGTCTTAGACTGCTGCGCCACTCAGGAGCACATATTCCACACCCCCTTGTGACTTACTGCTTAATTAGAAAGCCTTTCATATTTCCGTTTGGCAGTTTATCAACTCTAAAGCTGATCCTTTAGTTGTCCTAGCCCTCACTAAAACTCACACACACACACACACACACACACACACACACACACACACACACACACACACACACACACACACACACACACACACACAGAAGCATCTGTCAAACCACAGGCCAAAAGTTCACTAGGCTGGCCTTGTATGAGAGCACTGTGATTAACCAGATTAACCAGAGCACAAGTACACCAGTGACATAAATATATTACAGCTATGGTAAGGAGGGCAGGGAAGAGGGAGAGCAATAGACCAACACAGCAGCTTTTGGATGTGGGATGAACGGAGGGAGATGTGAAGTTAGTCCATTATCTGTTCCAGAGCCTCAACCTCCTGGCCTGCTTTCTCTATTCTGACACAGTTCGGAGAAAGATGGAGGGAGGAGTAGAGAGGGTGGGTGAGAGAAACAGACAGCGCCATAGGGAAAGATAGTGAGGAATGAGGACATCTCAGGTTTTCATTCTGCCCCGGGGCTGCTATAGAGCTCTTTACTACCGGTATGGACGGGAATGACCCAAATCAGCCTTCCCCACACGGCATACACTGTCCTTCCATATATCAAGAGGCTACATACAGCGTTCCACAACCTAGATTGTAGCAATATCACTGTACCTTTAATGAGGTAGGGGTGGTTGCAACACTTCCTCAGCTCCATCATGGTGTTGACCAGGTTGGGGACGTTGGCCTGGCCGACTCCTTTAGACAGGAAGGAGAAGTTCTTCTCTAGGATGGCTCTGTAGTACTTCTTCTGGATGTTGGTCAGCTCAACCTGACCACATTATATAGAAACATTCAATTATATAGGACAATACACAGAAACCACATCAGTCAGCAAAACAAAAAAAACAAATAAAACACAAATACTCAATCTCAAACACACACACACACACACAACGCACACACACACACACACACACCTCAATGATGGTTTCCTCCTTAGGAGCCAGCTTCTTCTCCACGTCCTCCTTGAGACGACGCAGCATCATGGGCTTCAGGATGGCCTGCAACTTCTGGACCTGAGAGAGACCGAGATATGCATGTTCATATATGGACACATGCATACGCACACATACACACAGACACAGTTTACAGTAATATGTGAAGCTTTTTGACCTGAGACACAGAGAGACGGATACAGAGAGATGGAAGATACAGGTTAACATGTGGAGAGTCTGGAATGGAAACGCACTCTTTTATGCACCCACCCACCCACACACGCACCCACACACACACCCACCCACACACACACCCACCCACACACACACCCACCCACCACCCACCCACCCACACACGCACCCACCCACCCACACACACACCCACCCACCCACCCACACACGCACCTACACACTCACACGCACCCACACACACACCCACACACACACGCACCCACACACACACCCA
Organism: Oncorhynchus masou masou; assembly: GCF_036934945.1. Classification (NCBI taxonomy): domain Eukaryota; kingdom Metazoa; phylum Chordata; class Actinopteri; order Salmoniformes; family Salmonidae; genus Oncorhynchus; species Oncorhynchus masou. Next base: position 23,876,678 of record NC_088213.1, on the reverse strand, counting down.
CCCACACACGCACCTACACACTCACACCCACGCACCCACACACACACCCACCCACACACGCACCTACACACTCACACGCACCCACACACGCACCTACACACTCACACCCACGCACCCACACACACACCCACACACTCACACCACCCACACACGCACCTACACACACCCACCCCCACGCACCCACACACACACACACACCCACACACGCACCACACACACTCACACCCACCCACCACACACACGCACCCACACTCACACCCACACACACACACACACACACCTCCACCCACCACACACCCACACACGCACCCACACACGCACCCACACACGCACCCACACACACACACACACACCCACACACGCACCCACACACGCACATACACGCACCCACACACACACTCACCCACACATACATGCACCCACACTCACCCACACACGCACCCACACACTCACCCACACACACACCCACACACGCACACACACACACACACGCACCTCCACACTCACCCACACACGCACCCACACACGCACCTACACACTCACACCCACCCACACACACACACGCACCTACACACTCACACCCACACACACACGCACCCACACACTCACCCACACACCCACACGCACCCACACACTCACACACGCACCCACACACGCACCCACACACGCACTCACACACGCACCCACACACGCACCCACACACGCACTCACACACACACCCACACACGCACCCACACACGCACATACACGCACCCACACACACACTCACCCACACATACATGCACCCACACACTCACCCACACACGCACCCACACACTCACCCACACACACACCCACACACCACACACGCACCCACACACGCACCCACACACGCACGCACCCACCCACACACGCACCCACACACACACACCCACACACGCACATACACGCACCCACACACTCACCCACACATACATGCACCCACACACTCACCCACACACACACTCACCCACACATACACCCACACACACACCCACCCACACACGCACCTACACACTCACACCCACACACACGCACCCACACACACACACACCCACACACGCACCCACACACTCACACACACACGCACCCACACACGCACCCACACACGCACCCACACACACGCACTCACACACGCACCCACACACGCACCCACACACACACCCACACACGCACCCACACACGCACCCACACACACACACACACGCACCCACCCACGCACCCACACACACACCCACACACGCACCTACACACTCACCCACACATTCATGCACCCACACACCCACACACTCACCCACACACACACCCACACACGCACCCACACACGCACCCACACACGCACATACACGCACCCACACACTCACCCACACATACATGCACCCACACTCACCCACACACACACTCACCCACACACTCACCCACACATACACCCACACACGCACCCACACACGCATCCACACACGCACCCACACACGCACATACACGCACCGACACACTCACCCACATACTCACCCACACACACACACGCACCCACACATGCACCCACACACGCACCCACACACACATGATTTTAACCAGAGGTGCTGAAGGATTAGCAGGATTAAGAGGGATTGACCATGGGCCGGTCAGTGGTACTATGATTGTCAACCCAGTACAATACACTGAGTGTACAAAACATTAGGAACAAGTTAGAAATCCTTATTTAACCTATCTCCTTTCCTTCATCCAGTGAATGGGCAAGACAAAATATTTAAGTGCCTTTGAACGGGGTGTGGTAGTAGATGCCAGGAACACCCGTTTTTGAGTGTGTCAATAACTGAAACGCTGCTGGATTTTTCACACTTAACAGACTGACACTGCCTGCCACTGACACTGCCTGCAACGGAAAAATGCGGTCTCTCCTTCACTGCAGCCGAGGTGAGTAAAACATTTAAACGTGTTAACCCTCGCAAGGCTGCAGGCCCAGACGGCATCCCCAGCCGCGCCCTCAGAGCATGCGCAGACCAGCTGGCTGGTGTGTTTACGGACATATTCAATCAATCCCTATACCAGTCTGCTGTTCCCACATGCTTCACGAGGGCCACCATCGTTCCTGTTCCCAAGAAAGCTAAGGTAACTGAGCTAAACGACTACCGCCCCGTAGCACTCACTTCCGTCATCATGAAGAGCTTTGCGAGACTAGTCAAGGACCATATCACCTCCACCCTACCTGACTCCCTAGACCCACTCCAATTTGCTTACCGCTCAAATAGGTCCACAGACGATGCAATCTCAACCACACTGCACACTGCCCTAACCCATCTGGACAAGAGGAATACCTATGTGAGAATGCTGTTCATCGACTACAGCTCGGCATTCAACACCATAGTACCCTCCAAGCTCGTCATCAAGCTCGAGACCCTGGGTCTCGACCCCGCCCTGTGCAACTGGGTACTGGACTTCCTGACGGGCCGCCCCAGGTGGTGAGGGTAGGTAACAACATCTCCTCCCCGCTGATCCTCAACACTGGGGCCCCACAAGGGTGCGTTCTGAGCCCTCTCCTGTACTCCCTGTTCACCCACGACTGCGTGGCCACGCACGCCTCCAACTCAATCATCAAGTTTGCGGACGACACAACAGTGGTAGGCTTGATTACCAACAACGACGAGACGGCCTACAGGGAGGAGGTGAGGGCCCTCGGAGTGTGGTGTCAGGAAAATAACCTCACACTCAACGTCAACAAAACTAAGGAGATGATTGTGGACTTCAGGAAACAGCAGAGGGAACACCCCCCTATCCACATCGATGGAACAGTAGTGGAGAGAGTAGCAAGTTTTAAGTTCCTCGGCATACACATTACAGACAAACTGAATTGGTCCACTCACACAGACAGCATCGTGAAGAAGGCACAGCAGCGCCTCTTCAACCTCAGGAGGCTGAAGAAATTCGGCTTGTCACCAAAAGCACTCACAAACTTCTACAGAGGCACAATCGAGAGCATCCTGGCGGGCTGTATCACCGCCTGGTACGGCAACTGCTCCGCCCTCAACCGTAAGGCTCTCCAGAGGGTAGTGAGGTCTGCACAACGCATCATCGGGGGCAAACTACCTGCCCTCCAGGACACCTACACCACCCGATGTTACAAGAAGGCCATAAAGATCATCAAGGACATCTACCACCCGAGCCACTGCCTGTTCACCCCGCTATCATCCAGAAGGCGAGGTCAGTACAGGTGCATCAAAGCTGGGACCGAGAGACTGAAAAACAGCTTCTATCTCAAGGCCATCAGACTGTTAAACAGCCACCACTAACATTGAGTGACTGCTGCCTACACACTGACACTGACTCAACTCCAGCCACTTTAATAATGGGAATTGATGGGAAATGTTGTAAATATATCACTAGCCACTTTAAACAATGCTACCTTATATAATGTTACTTACCCTACATTATTCATCTCATATGCATACCTATATACTGTACTCTATATCATCGACTGCATCCTTATGTAATACATGTATCACTAGCCACTTTAACTATGCCACTTTGTTTACATACTCATCTCACATGTATATACTGTACTCGATACCATCTACTGTATCTTGCCTATGCTGCTCTGTACCATCACTCACTCATATATCCTTATGTACATATTCTTTATCCCCTTACACTGTGTATAAGACAGTAGATTAGGAATTGTTAGTTAGATTACTTGTTGGTTATTACTGCATTGTCGGAACTAGAAGCACAAGCATTTCGCTACACTCGCATTAACATCTGCTAACCATGTGTATGTGACAAATAAAAATTTGATTTGATTTGACTGATGAAGTCCATGAGGTTGATAATAGGGGTTCTAAATAACTGTAATTACATCAGCATAATGCTAAAGGGCCTTTAACATAACATAACTTACCAAAACAGCACTGTCTGTCTGTCTGTCTGTGCATGTGTGTGTGTGTGTGTGTGTGTGAGAGCTCTATTCTCCTTCAGAGTCCCATCTGTACCAACAGGATCATTATCTCCACACACTGACACACTGTTCAAACACCAGGTGGGGTGAGTGGGGAAAACACACTCATGTCCCCTGACACCATATGAAAACAAATTAGCTTCTGTATTAATAATCATATTCATTATGATCAGTGATGGTAAAGGACACACTCACACACAGGTAAACAGACAGAGACTAAACTATAACACACAGTATTTCTCACATACACACTTTGTTGATAGGAACCCAACAACATAATACTCACACACTCACACTGACAGCGACACACTTGATACGAACCCAACAACCACATGATAGAATCACACAGCCTCACCTGCTCCTCAGTCTTGAGGTCTCCAAACTCCAGCATGAAGGTATTCTCTGAGGGGAAGCTTTGAGGCTCCAGGAAGTGCAGCAGACTGAACAGCTCCTCTACTGTGTTCTGGAGGGGGGTCCCTGTCAGGAGAGCTTTGTGTTCCTGGAGAGAGAGGAGAGGGAAGAGAGAGATGTGAGTTAGAAACAATACAAGACACACAGCATAGGAACTCCAACCAACAAGCTGTGCCTCCACTGAACACAACTACAGAGAGAGGGGAGACCTCAATCACAAACAATCTTAAGATCCAACCAGATTGGTGTACAGTGATGGTTACCATTAGGGCACGTTTCACTGCTTCTCTCCACACACCAACAAGGTACTGATTGGAGACACACTAGGCCCAGGATCTCAAACATTCAAGCTGTAATGGCTGCATTTCTGCCCTTTGCTCAGTTCTGCCCTACATTATGCTCAGTGACTTGGACATACCAGATTCATGAGCTTGAAGCCCTCTAGCAGCTTGCAGTTCTTGTTCTTGAGGCGATGGGCCTCATCGATGATGACGCAGCGCCACTCGATGGCGTTGAGCTCTGGACAGCCGCCCAGGATCATCTCAAAGGTGGTGATGAGGGCGTTGAACTTGTAGGCTCCCCGCACCACACGACCCTGGAGGGAAACCAGGAAGAAATGCACAGGGAGTCAATACAACTCATTCAGCTCTTCTCATTCTCAATGGTTGAGATGCCTTGTAAAGAAATATCAGTGATTTCAATCATTTGAGAATACAATATAAAGATGGTCCTTGAGAAATAAACTATTCTCATATCTAGTGAGACATCCTGTGCAGTGTGTGTGATTCCCTGTGTGTTAAGGTGATTCCCTGTGTATTAAGGCAACTCCCTGTGTTCAATTTTTTTAACCTTTTTTTAACTAGGCAAGTCAGTTGAGAACAAATTTTTATTTTCAATGACAGCCTAGGAACAGTGAGTTAACTGCCTGTTCAGAGGTAGAACACCAGATTTGCACCATGTCAGCTCGGGGGTTTGAACTTACAACCTTCCGATTACTAGTCCAACGCTCTAACCACTAGGGTACCTTGCAGCCCCTGTGTTAAGGTGATTCCCTGTGTGTTAAGGGGTGAGCCATGATGTAAGAATAAGCTCTGTGGTATCACAGTCTTACAGTGAGACAGCCTGGTGGCAGCTCCTCTTTCCACTCCTTCCTCTTCCGTTCTTTCCCCTTCCTCCCTGTTACATTTGCATACTAAGATCTCCTAACCACTGTCTGTCATTCCACATTACTCTGCCAACAACTGCAGAAAAAACATTTTCCCAGGGCTACCGCCTGACATGTGCCACCCTTCAAACCCTTCTCATGTGCCTTTAAATTGTGTCCTGCTTTCAAGTTTCAAGCTTTAACGTCACATGCACAAGTACAGTGAAAGGCCCAACAATGCAGTAATCAATAACAATGTAATACTAAAGATAACAAGGTAGAATAAAAACACACAAGATAAGATATAAGAAGAACACGGTTCCAGTAGCATATTTACAATGTGAAGGGATACTGGATCATTAGGGGTAGATATGTCTATGGGTAAGGTGACTAGGCATGCTGGAACATGACAGTCATGCTACTCAATCTCAGTATCTCTCTCTCATTATGTGGCCTGCAAGCTCTCCTTGGACAAATCTCATTGTCCGACTGAGTATCTCTGATGTCATGTCACTATTCCCTGATACAAATACTGTCATTACTTTAATGGAACAGAGAGACACCTGAGATTCACTTCATCTTTCACAGCTAATGATGTGCATCACATGATCTCCTGTTCTTAGTCCCCATTATGAGATGCTGGCTGCCAGCGGGTTTCAAGGCCCTTTTGCTGTTGTTTTTGACAACCACCACCTCCCCTCATCAGAGAACAACTTTTTGAAACGTCAAGGACCAACCTGTTGTTGACATTGTTGTTCATCTGTGGGTCCCTGAAGTGGGTCCCTGACTATACATCTCGTACGGCTAGCCTGTGTTGTTTATTTATGTTGTTGTTTACCTGTGTGTCTCTGGAGTACATCTCGTACTGCTGCAGCATCTGCCTGCTGACCATGGAGCCGTGGTAGACAATGACGTTGAGGTGGGTCCACGTTCTGAACTCCCTCTCCCAGTTGGCGATGGTGGAGAGGGGGCGATGATGAGGAAGGGGCCCCTGATGCCCACACGCCAGATCTCCTCCAGAAACGTGATGGACTGGATGGTCTTCCCCAGACCCATCTCATCTGCCAGGATACAGTTCCGTCTGTGAGGAAGAGAGGGAGAGAGAGGGGTGGGGGGCAGGGAGGGAGTAAGAAAGGAGTGAGAGGAAGCGAGAGGGGGGTTGGAGGAATAAAGAGAGAGAGAGAGAGAGAGAGAGACATTACAGTCCCAAAAAATGTATATAGTAGTTGTGGTCCTGTCTGATATTGATACTAAGTGATGAGACTGAGCTGAACAGAATCCTTCCTCTAGTATTCAGGCAGAACATTAATCTGGTTGTCCAGAGGGTGGGGGTGTTACAGCAAATCTTGACATTAATTGCAAAGAGCAGATACTCCCACTTGCTTCCTATACTGTTTTCATTCATCTTAAAGGCTCAGCGCAGTCAAAAACAGGATTTCCTATGTTTTATAAATATTTCCACAATATGAGGATGGAATAATACTCTGAAATTGTGAAAATTATGATAATGCCCTTTTAGTGTAAGAGCTGATTGAAAATACCAGCTGAAATTTCAGCCTGTTTTGGTGGGATGTTGTTTTGGCCTGCCTGGTAACATCACAGTAAATTAGTTGATAGACCAATAACAAAGAGAGTCCAAAACTTTCTGCCAATAATAGTTAGTTTTCAGATTTCCCCACTCAGACCCATCCCAGGCAGTCCTAGCAAAATTCTTGCTTGAGAAATTGCTCTTTGCTAAGAAGCTAATTTTGTTTCTTTCTGACCGTTTTAAGGTACTTGATTGTTACCGAGAAATAATTTGATAGAGATATTAAAAAGTGCTGCATTGGACCTTTAAGAACTTCACAGCACTCTGAAACACAGTCCCAGTAGCAACACTACAGCCTGGCTACAAACAGATGATTTGGGATGTGTTCCACACTCACTCGCTTTCTCCCTTGATCTGTCTCTCCATCTTTCTCTCTCCCTTGATCGGTCTCTCTATATCTCTGTCTCCCTCTGTCGCTCTCCATCTTTCTCTCTCCCTTGATTGGTCTCTCTATATCTCTGTCTCCCTCTGTCGCTCTCCATCTTTCTCTCTCCCTTGATCGGTCTCTCTATATCTCTGTCTCCCTTGATCTGTCTCTCCATCTTTCTCTCTCCCTTGATCGGTCTCTCTATATCTCTGTCGCTCTCGATCTTTCTCTCTCTGTCTTCCTCCTCTTCCCTTTCCCCAGCGGCAGCGTAGCCTAGTGGTTAGAATGTTGGACTAGTAACTGAAAGGTTGCAAGATCAAATCCCTGAGCTGACGAAGTACAAATCTGTCATTCTGCTCCTGAAGGCACTGATCCTAGACCATCATAGAAAATCAGAATTTGTTCTTAACTGACATGCCCTGTTAAATAAAGGTCAAATGTAAACAAAGAGGATGTTGATAGCAGAACAGTGAACAATCCACAAGCCTCAGAGGCACACAGGTCAATAATGTTAACTCAGCCAAATCACTGCACGATCTCAACACAACACAAGGAAACCATTTATAATTAAACATCTACACTACCTCTGCGCAGTGACGAAGCCTCAAAAACATACAAGATAAGTGAATGAAAATGTCCTCATGGAAAAAAATGTAAGACTAAGACACAAATCAAAACAGACAACCAAAAAATCCTTAAGTCAATGAAAGCATCCTCTTTTCAAAGATAGTGTAAAAAGAAAGACAGACAACCTTTCAATCTTTTCATTCAGCCTATGTGGCAGAGTGCAGTGTTTTCCAGTACTGCATGTTTATGCCGTTGTGTTCTTCCCTTTAAAAAATATTATTAACCACTAGGGTTGGGCAGTATTTTCATACCGTTCGTGTACCATACCAGGGTATGTGGTATTACTGGCAGGCACAAAAAGGGTGCAATTTATTTCCAAATGTAAAATATATATATACACTGTATGTGTGAGTGTGTGTATATACATACACACACATATATATATACACACACATATATATATATACACACACACACATATACAGTTGAAGTCGGAGGTTTACATATACCTTAGCCAAATACATTTCAACTCAGTTTTTCACAAATCCTGACATTTAATCCGAGTAAAAATTCCCTGTCTTAGGTCAGTTAGGATCACCACTTGATTTTAAGAATGTGAAATGTCCGAATAATAGTAGAGAGAATTATTTATTTATTTCATCACATTCCCCGTGGCTCAGAAGTTTACATACACTCAATTAGTATTTGGTAGCATTGCCTTTAAATTGTTTAACTTAGATCAAACGTTTTGGGTAGCCTTCCACAAGCTTCCCACAATAAGTTGGGTGAATTGTGGCCCATTCCTCCTGACAGAGCTGGTGTAACTGAGTCAGGTTTGTAGGCCCCCTTGCTCGCACACGCTTTTTCTGTTCTGCCCACACATTTTCTATTGGATTGAGGTCAGGCCTTTGTGATGGCCACTCCAATACCTTGCCTTTGTTGTCATTAAGCCATTTTGCCACAACTTTGGAAGTATGCTTGGGGTCATTGTCCATTTGGAAGACCCATTTGCGACCAAGCTTCAACTTCCTGTCTGATGTCTTGAGATGTTGCTTCAATATATCCACATAATTGTCCTTCCTCATGAGGCCCTCTATTTGTGAAGTGCACCAGTCCCTCCTGCAGCAAAACACCCCCACAACATGATGCTGCCAACACCGTGCTTCACGGTTGGGATGGTGTTCTTCGGCTTGCAATCCCCATGTGCAGTTGCAAACCGTAGTCTGACTTTTTAATGTCCATTTTGGAGCAGTGGCTTCTTCCTTGCTGAGCGGTCTTTCAGGTTATTTCGATACAGTACTCGTTTTACTGTTGAAATAGATACTTTTGTACCTGTTTCCTCCGGCATCTTCACAAGGTCCTTTGCTGTTGTTCTGGGATTGATTTGCACTTTTCGAACCAAAGTATGTTCATCTCTTGGAGACAGAACGCGTCTCCTTCCTGAGCAGTATGACAGCTGCGTGGTGTTCCATGTTTATTCTTCCGTACTATTGTTTGTACAGATGAACGTGGTACCTTCAGACGTTTGGAAATTGCTCCCAAGGATGAACCAGACTTGTAGAGCTCTACAATTTTTTATTCTGTTGTCTTGGCTGATTTATTTTGATTTACCCATGATGTCAAGCAAGGAGGCACTGAGTTTGAAGGTAGGCCTTGAAATACATCCACAGGTACACCTCCAATTGACTCAAATTATGTCAATTAGCCTATCAGAAGCTTCTAAAGCAATGACATAATTTTCTGGAATTTTCCAAGCTGTTTAAAGGCACAGTCAACTTTGTGTATGTAAACTTCTGACCCACTAGAATTATGATACAGTGAATTATAAGTGAAATAATCTGTCTGTAGACAATTGTTGGAAAAATTACTTGTCATGCACAAAGTAGATATCCTAACCGACTTGCCAAAACTGTAGTTTGTTAACAAGAAATTTCTGGAGTAGTTGAAAAACGAGTTTTAATGACTCCAACCTAAGTGTATGTACATTTCCGACTTCAACTGTACATACACAAACGGTGCCACGCTGAAAGTCACTGAGTTCTTCAGTACGGGCTATTCTACTGACAATGTGTGCTCAATTTTATACACCTGTCAGCAACGGGTGTGGCTGAAATAGCCAAATCCACTAATTTTAAGGTGTGTCCACATAATTTTGGCCATGGAGTGTGCGTGCATATATATATATATATATATATATTTTTTTTTTTTACATTTATTTAACTAGGCAAGTCAGTTAAGAACAAATTCTTATTTACAATGAAGGCCTAGGAACAGTGGGTTAACTGCCTTGTTCAGAGGAAGAATGACAGATGTTTACCTTGTCAACTCGGGGGTTTGATCTTGCAACCTTTTGGTTACTGGCCCAACGCTCTGAACACTAGGCTACCTGCCACTGCTATATATCCCTACTGCTTGAATTTTCTTTGTGCGTAATAAAAATAAATATATATATATATATATATATTTTTAAATGTATTTATTTTTATTATGCACAAAGAAAATTCAAGCAGTAGAGATCTTGATCAAGGGGGTTGATTGTCTCTGCTGTAACCAAGAACTGTGATCTTGCAAGCTAGCCATATAGCTAGCAAGTTATTAAACCAGATGCATAGCTGGCGCCATGAGCAGGAGATAATTTATCTTAGATAGTTAACTGGTTGTTATAAGCAGTGGATAGCACGCACCCCTGAGCTTAGGGTGCCCCAAAACCCCCCAAAAACAAATCAAAACTAAAATCATACTGTTGGTACCTCAATACCCCGGTATATGGTATATACGACATACCGTCCAAGCCTATTAACCACATTCTTCACAGGTTTTGCATACTAAACCAAGCTAGAAGTCAGAAGGTTCTAGGCAAGCGTCTCCCTGTCTCGGTACAGACATGCTGTCAGCTCACTGCTTCACTGGCTTCTCTTCTGCACTACTTAGCAATCTGTCAGTCCAGCCCTTGTCTCTCTGGCTGGATGCAGTATGCTACAACCACAGAGCTGAAACCTAGGATCTGAAGTCTGGAACAACCCTGTGTTTCTGACTGTCAGAATCTGTTCAGGGCAGCAGAACACTGTGTGTCTGCTTGTTTGCACATGAATACAGGTACAGTATGTGTGTGTGTGTGTGTGTGTAGTCTTAGGGGGGCCCTACTGACCTGTTGTACCAGTTGAAGAGGAGCCAGTTGACTCCCTCCAGCTGGTAGTCCCTGAGGACGTTACTGTTCCTGTACTCCCTCGACTGATCCCTCTTCTTCCACAGGCTGGCTGGGGGACGCTCCTGTGGGGTAGAGAATGTTAGAGGATGAGAAGATGAGAAGAGAGATGAGAAAAGAAGAGAGAGGAAGAGAAGAGAAAGGAGGTTGAATAAAGGGGGCTTTACCATCCTGCGGGAGTCTGGCCTTGCTGCCTGCAGCAGCTCAAACTCCTCTATTTTACTCTGGTCCACATCCCCCTTCAGTTCCCATGTACTGTCTTCATAGGGCAGAGAGCACCACTTCACCAGGTAGTACACCACCTGCTGGGGGAAGAGGGACGGAGAGAGGGGGAGGAGGGAGGGGGAAAGAGAGAGAGATGTTGTGAGTTAACACAAAAAAACATAGAAACTTCACCTTTTAGTAGCTACTAGTGTTGTCACTAGCGTCCTGTTTACCCAGTCCCCCGTTTTCTAAACCTCCTGCGCATGAGCTACGCAAAAACCTGCCACTGAAATTCACACTTTTACTCAATGCAACACATATTGAATTTAACTTCACACTGTTCAGTGTTTAATAGAATACTGCATAGAATGGCTGATTTCCTCATATTTGCAAAGGCCTACTACTTGTGATTTGGCTGGAGGAATGGGAGGAAGGAACATACATGCATAATGATCTGCATGTCATTGTGTCAGTAATGAGAAAACACTGCATGAAACCTTCTTTACTCTTCAGTTAAAATAGACACACACACTCTCCATCCCTTCCTCACACTCAATCTCCCTCCCTCTCGTAAAAACACACACACACACACCACTCACTCTCTCCCACAAACACACACTGCTCTGAACTTTTAAAACGCTAGGCACCAAACAGAATTTAAGGAGCACCAGAAAGAAATAGATTTCTGAACCATTCAGGCTAGGAACAAGTAGGGCCGTGGCGGCAAAGATATTTCGTCAGCCGGGGATTGTCAAGCAAATAAGTGCCAGTCTCACTGCCAGTCTCAAGCCACTAATACAGACCTTTGGAACATATACATTTGAACAAGTCTAATAAATCATTGTAATATATCCTACACCTTCACAATAAATCTATTATTTATTTTAAACCGGTCTAAAAACATGATATGAAGAAAAGGCAGTCTATTTCAGAAGAACAGAATAGCATACTCTGAGTTGTCCTTATGTTAGGTCCTGATCTGGCTATGCCATATGGCTGTGGGCTATACTAGTTCATTTAGCAGACAAGATTTTCTTAGAATTCCGTGCCATTATTTTATAATATGAAGAATACAATTGAACATGGCTGAATAAAATAGGAAGGATATTTTCTCTATTCTGTGTTGAGCAGTTAACAAAGAAACAGGTACTCCTATATGCTTAATTTAGAGTTATTTATGTAACTTTAGTTGTGATTGTCACGTTCTGACCTTTATATCCTTTGTTTTGTCTTTATTTAGTATGGTCAGGGCGTGAGTTGGGGTGGGCAGTCTATGTTTGTTTTTCTATGATTTGGGTATTTCTATGTTTCGGCCTCGTATGGTTCTCAATCAGAGGCAGGTGTCATTAGTTGTCTCTGATTGAGAATCATACTTAGGTAGCCTGGGTTTCACTGTGTGTTTGTGGGTGATTGTTCCTGTCTCTGTGTCTGCACCAGATAGGACTGTTTGGGGTTTTCACATTTCTTGTTTTTGTTAGTTTGTTCATGTGAAGTGATTTATTAAAACATGAATCAAAATAACCCCGCTGCGCTTTGGTGATACAAATGTTAGGCTATATGTTTAGATTTTTTATACATTCTAAGGCTGCATGATGCGACTCTAATGATGATTTGAAAAAAGTTACATGAAAGGCATGAGCTCTGCTTTGTTTTTGCACAGGCTGTACACACTTCATCAGTCTCTCACTCAAGCAGTTGATAATGCCTCAAATTTCCCGGCTGCATCTCTTTTGTGTTTCCGTAATGTCCCCTAAAAACATCCATGCCTTTTGCGGCCAGTGACCGTTGGGCCCTTGGGCTGAATATAATAATCATGAATCCCTTCTCCCGGCTGTGTGCCGAAGCACCTCTCACTGGCTCTCCGTCACATGATCAGATCTTTCTCACAGGCTACAAGTGAAGACAGACACATCGGGGACGCAACTGCGTGCGTCCTTATCCAATACCAAGGTGCATATTGAAGATATTGGAAGAACTGTCCACATTTACTTTTCGTCAGCCAACAAGATGAGTAGGCCTAACGAACAGCAAACGCACCATCCTATGTCAATCTACTATCCCCCATAGTACAAAGGTTGACCTATTCTAGTCTGTGCAATAAATAAATATTCAAAACATAGTCTTGGACAGTTGTGGGTTGCGATAGATCCCAAATTAATATAACCACTAGCATCAAAAAACCTGTTTTAAGCAATAAGCCTGACGCAACAGATGAGAATGGCTTAAAACATTGATAAACTATTAGGCTATTTCTTCACATTATAAGTGCAGCAATGTACACACGGCAGTAGGCTATACAGTTGAAGTTGGAAGTTTACATACATCTTAGCCAAATACATTTAAACTCAGTTTTTCACAATTCCTGACATTTAATCTTAGTAAAAAGTCCCTGTCTTAGGTCAGTTAGGATCAACACTTTATTTTAAGAATGTGAAATGTCAGAATAATAATAAGAGAATGATTTATTTCAGCTTTTATTTCTTTCATCACATTCCCAGTGGGTCAGAAGTTTACATACATTCAATTAGTATTTGGTAGCATTGCATTTAATTTGGTCTAACGTTTCGGATAGCCTAATAATACCCACATCATTTTCCATCCTCATGATGCCATCTATTTTGTGAAGTTCACCAGTCCCTCCTGCAGCAAAGCACCCCCATAACATGATACTGCCACAGCCGTGCTTCACGGTTGGAATGTTGTCCTTCGGCTTGCAAGCCTCCCCCTTTTCCTCCAAACATAATGATGGTCTTTATGGCCAAACAGTTCTATTAATGTTTCATCAGACCAGAGGACATTTCTCCAAAAAGTACGATCTTTGTCCCCATGTGCAGTTGCAAACCGTAGTCTGGCTTTTTAATGGCGGTTTTGGAGCAGTGGCTTCTTCCTTGCTGAGCGGCCTTTCAGGTTATGTCGATATAGGACTCGTTTTACTGTGGCTATAGATACTTTTGTATCTTCACAAGGTCCTTTGCTGTTGTTCTGGGATTGATTTGCACTTTTCGCACCAAGGTACGTTCGTCTCTAGGAGACAGAAGGCATCTCCTTCCTGAGCGGTATTATGGCTGCGTGGTGTCCCATGGTGTTTATACTTGCGTACTATTGTTTGTACAGATGAACCTGGTACCTTCGGGCATCTGGAAATTGCTCCCAAGGATGAACCAGACTTGTGGAGGTTTACAATTATTTTTCTGAGGTCTTGGCTGATTTCTTTTGATTTTTCCATGATGTCAAGCAAAGAGGCACTGAGTTTGAAGGTAGGCCTTGAAATACACCTCCAATTGACTCAAATTATGTAAATTTGCCTATCAGAAGCTTCTAAAGCCATGACATCATTTTCTGGAATTTTCCAAGCTGTTTAAAGGCACAGTCAACTTTGTGTATGTAAACTTCTGACCCAGTGGAATTGTGATACAGTGAATTATAGTGAAATAATCTGTCTGTAAACAATTGTTGGGAAAATTACTTGTGTCGTGCACAAAGTAGATGTCCTAACCGACTTGCCAAAACTATAGTTTGTTAACAAGAAATGTGTGGAGTGGTTGAAAAACAAGTTTTAACTTCTTGAAACTCCCCATCCCGGATCCGGGATCGTGACTAAAGCCTCAGGCTCATTAGCATAACGCAACGTTAACGATTTATTTCTGAAAATCGCAAATAAAATGAAAATAATGCGCCTACTCTCAAGCTTAGCCTTTTCTTAACAACACTGTCATCTCAGATTTTCAAAATATGCTTTTGAACCATAGAAATTGACTAATTTGTGTAAGAGTATGCAAAGCTAGCAATGCATTTTGAATAACATGTAGCACGCAACATTTTCACAAAAACCAGATAACCAAATAAATAAAATCATTTACCTTTGAAGAGCTTCTGATGTTTTCAATGAGGAGACTCTCAGTTACATTGCAAACCAAATGCGCATTTTGTTGTTTTTCCTGAAAGCCTGAAGCTCATTGTGTGTAGGAGAAATCGCCTACTGTCAAGCTTAGCCTTTTCCACATTGCGCTTTTCTGGCTACCAAAGATAACCAAATAAATAAAATCATTTACCTTTGAAGACGAACCGTTTTCCACATTGCGTCTGGCTACCAAAAAAATTCACTAAATCAGTCACCTACAACGTAAAACTTTTTCCGGATTAACTACATAATATCGACCGAAACATGGCAAACGTTGTTTGGAATCAGTCCTCAAGGTGTTTTTTCACATATCTCTTCATTGACATGCAGTTCGTGGAAGCTTGCTTTACTCTCTGTATCCCTTGGAAAAATAGTGGCAGGTGACTTTTGCGCACCAATTTCGGAGCAGGACACCGGGCGGACACGTGGTAAATGTGGTCTCTTATGGTCAATCTTCCAATGATCTGCCTACAAATACGTCACAATGCTGCAGACACCTTGGGGAAACGACAGAAAGGGCATTCTCATTCCTCTCGCATTCACAGCCATATAAGGAGACAAGGGAAAACAGAGCCTCAAAAATCCTGTTCATTTCCTGGATGCCGTCTCATCTTGGTTTTGCCTGAAGCTCACGTTCTAGGGCACGCATAGAAAATATCTTTGTATTTCTGGACACGTCAGAGTGTTTTCTTTCGAATCGTAGCAATTATATGCATAGTCGAGCATCTTTTTGTGACAAAATATCTTGTTTAAAACGGGAACGTTTTTCATCCAAAAATGAAATTGCGCCCCTAGAGTTTCAACAGGTTAATGACTCCAACTTAAGTGTATGTAAACTTCCGACTTCAACTGTAAGTGTGAATGTTCCATTAGCAGGAAAACACCACTCTCAAAAGTAACCCAAATGTGATTATGCATGTATTGTTTTTATTATAAAGGTGCATTTTTATGGCAAAAATTATCTTCCCCAAACTTGATGTATGTCATTTAGGCTCTACACCCATTGTAAAGTTGATGAATGTGCTTAATTTTGAGAAGTTACTTTGGCCACTTTAGTTATGATACAAATGTTATCAAAACATATAGGTCTATGGGCTAGGCTATATGAGGTGTGCGAATATGATTTGAAAAAGTATTTAAAAAATGATGAGCTGTTTGCCTGAAGCTGGGTATCATTCACAAGTGATATCATTCACAAGTGATAGGCTAATATTGTCACCCATCAGACTATTCTTGATTTAATCTTGTCTTTACGTATACTAAATAATATATGTGTGACATTTGTTTTGATTTAGAATGGACCATTATCATGCAACTGTGTCGAAACTGGCAGGGGGACAAATACACGTCATCTATGTACTTAAATAGCGAATGGAGGACACTTTTCCCGTGGTTCATTTTCATGCCAGCCAGGTAGGCCATACTACTGTTGTAAAGAGAAGCAATGTACTTCATATTAGGAGTTGAAAAATAGTATAGTAGGCCTAGCCTATAGAAGGCTGATCTTCCTCTTTTCAGGAGAAGCCATCACTCGATTTTCTCACACAATTGCATAGCCTATTGAAATGTTGCACAAGTTCATATGAAGTGTCTGATTAGATTTTCAACTACATTTGCATTGATGTCAGAGTTATTAGAGGGACAACAGAGTTAGCAAGTTTGGTAGGCTACTATCAGAGCTGGCTTTTTTATGGTATCAGAGCTTAAGTATCAGAGCTCGGAGAACTCTAATTTCCGCAACTAAACGGTCATGTGGAATTTGACTGTCGTCATGTGTCCTGACCACCGGTGTGGCGGTGACATGGTTACCCGAGGGACAAGCATTTTCTTTGCTGTAAAGTTGTAAGCATGCCTGTCGTGAAGCGCTGCTCTATTTTCCCTCTCTGACCCTCAGAGGCTGCACGACAGTGAACTTGCAAAGTCAGATCAAACTGGCCTGTGCTCTTGGTTATAACCGGTGATGAAATTATATAATGTACAAACTTTGCTGCTCGCTCTGCGTGCTGCTCCAATGTAACAAATGTACAAATGTAACAACAGAGGTCTCATCAGGGTCGACATCACGAGCTGATATGGAGGAATAGATGAGCATGAAGAGGGGCCGGAGAGAAGCAGGTCAGTGGGGGCTGGTAGGGGATGAGGCTGGCTGATTACAGCTGCCACGTGATATGTTGATGAAAGTGAAGTGGATATTATTGGACCTGCTCATACAACAGACTAGATGCTTAAATTCAACTGGCACCAGCAGGTTCTTTAGATCAAACGGTACTATGGTATTGTAAAATGTTGGTATCATAAGTTATCATGAGGTGTTGATACCGTGGTATTGCCGTGGTGTTACTGTGGTGTTACCGTGGTACTGGTACACCAAGCAACACTAGTAGCTACACAGCTAAAGTAACAGAGACAAAAACCATAATACACATGTATGGAATGACCCCATTCTTTACAATAGTATCTTCTACAAATGAGGAGATGAGACACACTCAAGGACATACACACACACACACACAATGTTCAGACATACACATTCATTCTCTCTCTCTCTTTCTAACAAAAGGCAGTCTAATCATCTCTCCGTTGGAGGTCATTTGTTGTGAATGAAAGAGGCCCCCCTCCTGCCCCCCCACCGGTCGTACCTCTCCTGTGTCCTTGTCTTCACAATAGGACACCTCCAGTACTCTGTCTACCTCCACATAATCAGGGTTAAAGGGATCCTCCTCCATCTAAAACACACAGGAAGACATAGTCAGTGTTAAAGGGATCCTCCTCCATCTAAAACATACAGGAAGACATAATCAGGGTTAAAGGGAACCTCCTCCATCTAAAACACACAGGAAGACATAGTCAGTGTTAAAGGGATCCTCCTCCATCTAAAACACACAGGAAGACATAATCAGGGTTAAAGGGATCCTCCTCCATCTAAAACACACAGGAAGACATAGTCAGTGTTAAAGGGATCCTCCTCCATCTAAAACACACAGGAAGACATATTCAGTGTTAAAGGGATCCTCCTCCATCTAAAACACACAGGAAGACATATTCAGTGTTAAAGGGATCCTCCTCCATCTAAAACACACAGGAAGACATATTCAGTGTTAAAGGGATCCTCCTCCATCTAAAACACACAGGAAGACATAGTAAACCGCCTTCATGCCAGCTGGAGTCTGGGGGGAAAAACGCACTGTATGACTGTATGGGTGGGTGGGATGAACATATCAAGGCCTAAAGCACACTACAGAGATGCATGCAAACACGCCTGTGCTGAACAGGCAAACACACACACGCACACACACACTGACACGCACACACACACACACAGGTGTGAAAGGGTCTTACATCTGCAAAGAAGTGGGCTCTCTGTGCCTGTTTAATCTTGAAACGTTTGATCTTCTGCTGAATCCTCTTGTCTTTTTCCAGCTGCTGCTCTACGGCCCACTCACAGTGGAGGTAGGAGCTGAGAGAGACCGAGGGACAACACACAGAGTCAGGAACGCACGAGAACACACACGTATAGTACAAACTAAACCTTGAATGTCTTTTATGACGTCGTACATCTTTCAAATGGATATATGTTTACTTTATGTTTAAATGTTCCATTTGTGTGCTATTTTGTACATTTGACATTTGTATAGGATTTACAATCTACTACACACCAAATTAGTCTTCATTTCAGACTGGCCTGGATTTTGTTCTACTGAAACTACAATGAGGTCACATGTGAGTTCAGTCAAAGGCATCTCAAAGTGGTAGTGCAAGAACGAGTAATGACAAGCTGTGTCTTACATCGCTCTGTTTAACATACTGTATTTGGCTTTTTCGGTTGAATACAAACATTAAAAAATGTGAATGCAATTATCTTAGCTGGAATGAAAAAGAATGCCTTACTAGTTTTTGTATTTTACAAAGAACTCCTCCACTTCTACGATAACTCCTGGAGCGACCTAGAAGAGGAACCAATATTACAGAACAGAATACAGACTAAATCAAATCAAATGTATTTATATAGCCCTTCTTACATCAGCTGATATTTCAAAGTGCTGTACAGAAACTCAGCCTGAAACCCCAAACAGCAAGCAATGCAGGTGTAGAAGCACGGTGGCTAGGAAAAACTCCCTAGAAAGGCCAAAACCTAGGAAGAAACCTAGAGAGGAACCAGGCTATGTTGGGTGGCCAGACCTCTTCTGGCTGTGCCGGGTGAAGATTATAACAGAACATGGCCAAGATGTTCAAATGTTCATAAATGACCAGCATGGTCCAAAAGCTCATCATACACTGAGTGTACAAAACATTAAGAACACCTGCTCTTTCCATGACATAGACTGACCAGGTGAATCCAGGTGAAAGGTATGATCCCTTATTGATGTCACTTGTTAAATCCACTCCAATCAGTGTAGATGAAGGGGAGGAGACAGGTTAAAGACGGATTTTTAAGCCTTGAGACAATTGAGACATGGGTTGTGTATGTGTGACATTCAGAGAGTGAATATTTTATTTCCTTTGAACGGGGCTAATACGTGTCAGGCACACCGGTTTGTGCCAAGAACTGCAACGCTGCAGGATTTTTCACGCTCAACAGCCAACTGTGGGAAGTATTGGAGTCAACATGGGCCAGCATGCCTGTGAAATGCTTTTGACACCTTGTATAGTCCATGCCCCGTTGAAATGAAGCTGTTCTGAGGGCAAAAGGGGGGTGCAAGATTAGGAAGGTGTTCTTAATGTTTTATACACTCAGTGTATAGTGGAAAAGACAGAGGGCTAAATTAAATCAAACCCGCATTGTGGAAGGTAAGTACAGACGTGGCCAAAAGTTTAGAGAATGACACAAATATTAATTTCCACAAAGTTTTCTGCTTCAGTGTCTTTATATATTTTTGTCAGATGTTACCATGGAATACCGAAGTATAATTCATAAATGTCAAAGGCTTTTATTGACAATTATATGCAAAGAGTCAATATTTGCAGTGTTGACCCTTCTTTTTCAAGACCTCTGAAATCTGCCCTGGCATGCTGCCAATTAACTTCTGGGCCACATCCTGACTGATGGCAGCCCATTCTTGCATAATCAATGCTTGAAGTTTATCAGAATTTGTGGGGTTTTGTTTGTCCACCGCCTCTTGAGGATTGACCACAAGTTCTCACTGGGATTAAGATCTGGGGAGTTTCCTGGCCATGGACCCAAAATATCTATGTTTTGTCCCCTGAGCCACTTAGTTATCATTTTTGCCTTATGGCAAGGTCCTCCATCATGCTGGAAAAGGCATTGTTCGTCACCAAACTGTTCCTGGATGGTTGGGAGACATTGCTCTCGGAGGATGTGTTGGTACCATTCTTTATTCATGGCTGTTTTCTTAGGCAAAATTGTGAGTGAGCCCACTCCCTTGGCTGAGAAGCAACCCCACACATGAATGGTCTCAGAATGCTTTAATGTTGGTAGCGTTCACCTTGTCTTCTCCGGGACAAGCTTTTTTCCGGATGCCCCAAACAATCGGAAAGGGGATTCATCAGAGAAAATGACTTTACCCCAGTCCTCAGCAGTCCAATCCCTGTACCTTTTGCAGAATATCTGTCTGTCCCTGATGTTTTTCCTGGAGACAAGTAGCTTCTTTGCTGCCCTTCTTGACACCAGGCTATCCTCCAAAAGTATCCGCCTCACTGTGTGTGCAGATGCACTTACACCTGCCTGCTGCCATTCCTGAGCAAGCTCTGTACTGGTGGTGCCCCGATACCGCAGCTGAATCAACTTTAGGAGACAGTCCTGGAGCTTGCTGGACTTTCTTGGGCGCCCTAAAGCCTTCTTCACAACAATTGAACCGCTCTCCTTGAAGTTCTTGATGATCCGATAAATGGTTGATTTAGGTGCAATCTTACTGGCAGCAATATCCTTGCCTGTGAAGCCCTTTTTGTGCAATACAATGATGACGGCACATGTTTCCTTGCAGGTAACCATGGTTGACAGAGGAAGAACAATGATTCCAAGCACCACCCTCCTTTTGAAGCTTCCAGTCTGTTATTCAAACTCATTCAGCATGACAGAGTGATCTCCAGCCTTGTCCTCGTCAACACTCACACCCGTGTTAACGAGAGAATCACTGACATGATGTCAGCTGGTCCTTTTGTGGCAGGGCTGAAATGCAGCGGAATTTTTTTGGGGGGGGATTCAGTTCAGTTGCACGGCAAAGAGGGACTTTGCAATTAATTGCAATTCATCTGATCTGATTCACTCTTCATAACATTCTGGAGTATATGCAAATTGCCATCATACAAACTGAGGCAGCAGACTTCGTGAAAATTAATTTTTGTCATTCTCAAAACTTTTGGCCACGACTGTAGTTGTACTACTGCAAACTAAAATACTATAGTACTACAAAGAGTGGTATGAGTGAGTGTGGCATTAAAGATAATGATTGTAATCCTACCTCGTTCTTGACAATTCGAGATGACATGATCTTGTCAACAACCGCAGCATCCTCCTCACTGGGGTTTTCCTGCAGCATTGGAAACAAACCACTTTAACAGCTCCATGTACAACCTTCATACGCCACACACCAGTTTCATGTATGTTCAATGTATATCAGAATGAAGTATGGCCTTGAGATGCATTGCAATGCAACATACATATTAGACTAGATAGGGCTATGCTAGAGCAATGAAGAATGTAATCTTGAGATGTATTGGTACTGTAGAACCTATCAGTCCTACAGTGTTTCCCAACTTCAGTCCCCCAGTACCCCCAACAGTACACAATTTTGTTGTGGCCCCAGACAAACTCACCTGATTCCACTCATTGGGGCTACAGCAAAAATGTGTACTGTTGGGGGTACTGGAGGACTGGAGTTGGAAACAACTGGTCTAGAACAACTGAATGTTATTGAGAGTTATTGATTGCTGCCTGGGCCAGGCCAGTATCTCCTCACCACAAACAGCTGCTGTGCTGGCTCTTTGCGTGCTGCAGCAGTGCTGGTCTTCTTGGTTTTAACCATGACCTTCACCTCCTCATCAGACACCCTGGCCTCTCCCTCCTCTGCATACTTCTTCCTCTTCACCTGGCGGTTCGACCGACGTGTCTACGGGGGGTAAGGGAAAGACGTTTATTATTACGGAGGTTCTGTATTGTACAAATCAGCACAGCCAAAATATCAGTATAACTCTTTTCCTATGATTTACTGGGTTAATATGTAGGCAGCCATCGAAGGCAGTCCTGTCTATTCTCAATAGTGTGTGTGCATGTGTCTGTGAGTTGTATACACTCTGCAGCAATAGGTGTGGCATTGAAGTGTGTTTAGTGTTTATTATTAGGAAATCACATCAGAGACCCTGCTAATGACAGCCACAGTTTAATGAGATACTAAATACCATTCAGTTGAAACTAATAACGTGTCTGTGGATGAGAATAACCCATAAAAGACTCAGGCCTGCCAGGCTGAGTGGTCCCTCCTTCCCTGCCTGTCAGGCTGCCTCCCAGGCTGAGTGGTCCCTCCTTCCCTGCCTGTCAGGTTACCTCCCAGGCTGAGGGGTCCCCTGTGGTGATGATGCTGTAGCTGTTCTCAGAGCTGTCTGTCTACATACTCCATCACTTATAGTGCAACAGACAGGAATGGAGAATCATTCTAAATGACATCTTCAGACAGCTCTAATTAAGACTGGGTGGGATGATAATGAGGATAATTATACCCACACATGGGCAGGGGGGGGTGTAATCCCCAGTCGCTCCATACTATGACACAGCCAGGGGGAGAGGGGAGTTAGGGGTGAGAAGCCTACCCCTACATAATCCTCAACTCTACCATCAACAACAGTAAATTACACTGGAGCTATTCGTTCTTGAGTTGGTTAGGTCCTGAACTCACTCTGAATCACCCGGTGTACTTTTGACTCCATACCACAGCTGTGACTCCTGTATTCCACTCAGCATCAGCATCAGCATGGCCAATAAGAGCCCAAGGACAGGGACTCTCCATGGCTTTAACTATCACAACAACACTGTCATAAGAACCAGTCTTTATGACATGAATCATTAAACACAAAGGCCTGCGTTCTGCAGACTGAGGAAATGGCCTCTCGATGCCTTTTAATAATAATACTACAATAGATAAATAAATATATTTGCCTACCCCTGCCTTAAACATCACAAAAACACAATCATAAGAGTTCTGCAGCCATAAAGAGCCTGCATACTGGAAGAGCCTAGGAGACACGGGGAGGGACTCCATGCCTTTAATAATCACAATAACACCGTCATAAGGCTTTTGCGAGCTGCAGCTTGGAGACTGGGGGAGGGACTCACCGAGTCATCGTCTTTAAAGGATCTTCGAGGCGGACGCTCTTCATCAGACCCCTCCTCTGAAGACTCTGTCTCCCTCTTCTTCTTCATCCCTCCAAATTTAATGACGATTTTCCTGAAATAAAGATATCAGGACAAATATTAAGGATCAACGTCTGTTAAACGAGAGACAAAATAGGAAAACTGGACTCTATTTTCTCCTCTTTCCCTCTATGTTTCATGGAAACTGTCTCTGAATAATTGATGAACGATAATATAAAGCTTGTCCTTGCTGTGCTAAATAAATGACCTCAGGAGTGTGTGCTGCCGTGTGGTGCGGTGCAGTACATGCCGTGTTCCTCACTGCATCTTTTAAACTCAAAAAGGAATTATTACACAAAGAATTATAATTAAGTAAGAATAGTTATTTTGTTTCACTGTTATTACCAGTCCAGCTCTGTTTATTTTCCTCACTTACAATGAATGATTTAATTGTTTCCATGGTTGCTTAATGCCTTATTAAATGCACTTTCATAACCTAGATACAAATAGTGACTGATTCAAGAAGGCTGCAGTACATTTAAGTTATAGCACTTCAAAACATACATTTTCATGGGAAGTAACCATGCAGTACAGTATTAGCTACAATATTAGCACATATTTTAAATAAATACTTTAGCATACTGAATGACCTAATGACCTCAATAAGGGATTATCACTTTTTTTTTTATTCAATAATATAATAATATAATGTCCCTCTTGGTTATTGTGTGAGAATCAGCTTCTAATATGTCCATGACTGTGGTGACTCAATATCTCATAATGTGCAGAATGAAGAGATATTTTTCAGGGAGAAAATATGTAGTGTATGTGTGTGTGTGTGTGTGTGTGTGTGTGTCTGCAGACAGGGAACATATGAACCAGGAGACTGATACAATAGATCTCTGCTATGTACAGTTTGAGAGAGAGACACAGATACAGTCTCTCTCTCTTGTGCCTGCCTGCCTGCCCCAGCCTGCTGTGTTCTTATCAACATGTTTATTGGATCAAAACAGAGAGATATAGATAGTGACTGAGCCTCCTCCCTTCTCCGTCTCTAGCTCTCTGTCTTGCCACAGATGATCCATTATATTGACCAGATACTCAAGTGGTCGATCTAACAATGAAAATAAATGACTTCAGAAATGGAAGGCAGTCGGGAGGAGGCAAGATCAGGTGGGACCATTCTAGCCAATGAGAGGGCAGATATGCGTGTGAACAACAGGCAAAACTCCAATAGTGTTTTTTTCTCAAAGATGCCGGGATGTCACATGTCCTCCTAATATCATTAGACTGGTAAAAGCATTACCAAACTTCTATCAGATCAAATAAGCCACATCTAACACATTTTCTTTATTTAACTAGGCAAGTCAGTTAAGAACAAATTCTTATTTACAATGACTGCCCGTAAAATAAGCCATTACATTTTTTGTTAACTAAATTCGACACTCCATACAAAAACACCTCGCTTGGTGAGCGATAATTACTTTTTTTTACCGCCACCTGCTGGAGAAGACTGATTTTAGGCCCAGTTATCCCCCTCACTTCTTCCTCTCTGGTCTCGCTCTCTTTCTCCCCCCTTTCAGTCTCCGCCTCCTGCCACCTACCTTTCTCTCTATCTTGTCTCTCCTCCATCGCTCTCTCTTCCAATCCCTCCATCCCTCTCCACTCTCCCCCCTCCCTCTATGGCTCAGAAAACACATAAACATGGATATGATTCAACCTACACAAAGAGCCAGTCCAGACTCCAAATCCCCATGCAGGCAGATAGAGACTAGCGTGGCTGGATCTAACAGGCTAATACTGTAGATGCGATAAAGAGTTCAATTGAACTCAACTGCCATGGAATAGAGTGGGGGAAAGATCCCGAGTCTGCTCACTGAATCCCAGCAAAATTAGAATACTTTTAGGATATTGTTCATATGTGTATTTCACACTATGCTGAGGTGGAAATCAGAGTATCATGCTGTATGGATGTCAACCCCAATATATGTTCATGTCATCATCACCAATCAACTTCATTACAGTTAAAAACTACTTTGACTACCACCATTGATTTCTGTATGCACCAGCTATGCTAACCAGCTTATACGAGCAGGAGTTAGCGTTTAACAGTTACTTCTTTTAGGCCGGACAACTTATAAATGTTATTCAGCGAACAAAGCCAAATATATAAAAATCAGACATAAGTAAGTGCATTGTGGGCCTGATACAATACATAACTCATGACAGATTTGAGGAATATCCACTTTGCTAGATCCAATTTGCTGAATGTGCGCCAATCTGGTCAATGGAAGGGTCTGCGTTCTATTGACTTCGTTACTGCATTCACATTTTGTTACGTGTTACAGTCTTATTCTAAAATAGATTCAATATTTTTTCTCTTAGCAATCTACACAAAATACCCATTAATGACAAAGCAAAACCAGCTTTTACATTTTTTTTTGCACATGTATAAAAAACAAAAAACAGAAATAGCTTTTTTACATAAGTATTCAGACCCTTTGTCATGAGACTCGAAATTGAGCTCAGGTGCATCCTGTTTCCATTGATCATCCTTGAGATGTTTCTATAACTTGATTGGAGTCCACCTGTAGTAAATTAAATTGATTGGACATGATTTGGAAAGGCACACACCTGTCTATATAAGGTCCACAGTTGACAGTTGACAGTGCATGTCAGAGCAAAAACCAAGCCATGAGCTCCGAGACAGGATTGTGTCGAGGCACAGATCTGGGGAAGGGTACCAAAACATTTCTACAGCATTGAAGATCCGCAAGAACACAGTGGCCTCCATCATTCTTAAACGGAAAAAGTTTGGAACCACCAAAACTCTTCCTAGAGCTGGCTGCACGGACAAACTAAGCAATCGGGAGAGAAGGGCATTGGTCAGGGAGGTGACCAAGAACTCAATGGTCACTCTGAAAGAGCTCTAGACCTCCTCTGTGGAGATCGGAGAACCTTCCAGAAGAACAACCATCTCCACAGCACTCCACCAATCAGGCCTTTATGATAGAGTGGCCAGACGGAACCCATGCCTCAGTAAAAGGCACATGACAGCCCGCTTGGATTTTGCCAAAAGGCACTTAAATCTATCAGGCCATGAGAAACAAGAATCTCTGGTCTGATGAAACCAAGATTGAACTCTTTGGCCTGAATGCCAAGCGTCACGTCTGGAGGAAACCTGGCAACATCCCTACAGTGAAGCATAGTGATGGCAGCATCATGCTGTGGGGATGTTTGCATCGATCTTGACTGGTCTCCCAGTCCCTGCCGCTGAAAAAGATGAACAGAGCAAGGTACAGAGAGATCCTTGATGAAAACCTGCTCCAGAGCACTCAGGACCTTGGACTGGGGCAAAGGTTCACTTTCCAACAGGACAACAACCCTAAGCACACAGCCAAGACAACACAGGAGTGGCTTCGGGACAAGTCTCTGAATGTCCTTGAGTGGCCCAGCCAGAGCCGGGACTTGAACCTGATCGAACATCTCTGGAGAGACCTGAAAATAGCTGTGCAGCAATGCTCCCCATCCAACCTGACAGAGCATAAGATGATCTGCAGAGAGGAATGGGAGAAACTCCCCAAATACAGGTGTGCCAAGCTTGTAGCGTCATACCCAAGAAGACTCAATGCTGTAATCGCTGCCAAAGATGCTTCAACAAAGTACTGAGTAAAGGGTCTGAATACTTATGTAAATGTGGTAGGAACAGTGGGTTAACTGCCTGTTCAGGGGCAGAAAAACAGATTTGTACCTTATCAGCTTGGGGATTTGAACTTGCAACCTTCCAGTTACTAGTCCAACACTCTAACCACTAGGCTACCCTGCCACCCCATGGGGGTCTTGTGTGTTGATTGATGAGGGAAAAAATATTTAATCAATTTTAGAATAAGGCTTTAACAAAATAACACAATATGGAAAAAGTCAAGGGGTCTGAATACTTTCCGAATGCACTGTATAAGTCCATGCTAATACTCCTGTGTCTCTTCCCTCGTCCGAACTTCGTTACCTAACTACAAAAAAGGAAAACACAGTGGCACATCCATCTCATTGAACTGTGAAATAGAGTCCTTCACGGGTCCAAAAACATTGACCCATTCGAAATGGACCTGGGGCTTTCCCATCTGGACCCGATATGCATAAATAAAATACAAAATTATATAGAGACCCCTTCCGAAAGGACCCACGGACAACTAGACCCGTTCCATATAGACCTGGTCGTCCGATCCGAGTGAAGGAAGCAGCAGAAAAGTATATTTTTAAGCTACTTTATTAATTACCTGGAGCTGATAAAGTGTGAGGGAGTGGAGGTAAACATAGGTGAAGCTCGGGTAGGGGCTGTGCTGTGTGTGTAGGCTACTGAGAGTGTGAGCGAGTGACACGGGAACAGGGAGGTGGGAGGAAGAGACAGCAACCAACCAAGCAGAGTCGCGCTATAGTAGACTAATAGCTGCCATAGATAGGTTATTTATCATCCAATATGATTATGTAGCCTGTCTTGACTGCATCAAACTGCTAGGCTAATTGAGAATGCATGTGCTTTCTCATCCTGCACAGTTAAACAACAACTCCATTCAGAATATAAAGTAGCAGCTTAGCTGTTGGCTCTTGGTCGTTGTCGCCTATCATTCTCCTTTCATTTTTAATTACAGAATTTGAATTCCATCTTCCATTGACTCAATATCTCCTAACACGGAGGCTCTATGGCTGTAGCCTATTGCCGCTTTGATGACTTATGATTGGCCAAAAACAACAGCAAGCTACACGTGCCACTCTCGTTAAAAGAGTGGCACGTTTAGCTTGGGGTCCCGGATTGGGTCTCAGGTATTTGGGTACAGGTGGATCCGGGAAGACCTCTACTGTGAAGTCCTCAGCCTAGACATGGACCATATATATGTCTGTATATGTCAGTATTGTACAGGCCTATGTCTGTACTCAATGTCTGTTGTAAGTGCTCTAAACGCCCTACATAACCTGAGATCAGACACACAGAGATAATACAACAGCTCCCTCCCTCCCGGGGCCGTACTCCTGTCTTCTCTCTGTGTGTGCTCCAGATCATTCCTCCCTCATTCCCTCTGTCATGCACATTATCTCTCACCTTGTCTTCCTCCACCCCTCTCCTCCCCCTGTACTCTCTCACACAGCAACAGGAACAGAAGCTCTCTAGCTCTGTCTGATACTCTCCAAAACACGGCAACGCTCACACGAGCAGACACGCAGTAAGTAGATTCCTTCTCACACAACACCAACTACTCTGAAAGAAGTACTCACACATACACACGCACACATAGCTAACTACAGTGCCCTCCGTAATGATTGGGACAGGGAAGAATTTTGTTTTTTATTTTGGCTCTATACTGCAACAGTTTGAATTTGTAATCAAACAATGACTATGAGGTTAAAGTGCAGACTGTCAGCTTTCATTTTAAGGTATTTTCATCCATATTGGGCAAACAGTTTGAAATGACAGCATTTTTGTACATAGTCCCCCCCATTTTAAGGGACTACAAGTATGTGTATTAAATTTAAGTATTTGTTCCCATATTCATAACACGCAATAACTACATCAAGCTTGTGACTCTAGAAACTTGTTGGATGCATTTGTGTTTGTTTTGGTTGAGCTTCTGATTCTTTTGTGCCCAATAGAAATTAATGGTAAATAATGTATTGTGTCACTTTGGAGTCACTTTAATTGTAATTAAGAATAGAATGTTTCTAAACACTTCAAAATTAATGTGGATGCTACCATGATTATGGATAATCCTGAATTAATTGTAATGATGAGTGGGAAAGTTACAGATATACAAATATCATACCTCCCAATAAAATGCTAACCTCCCCTGTTATTATAATGGTGAGAGGTTCGCATGTCTTGGGAGTATGATATTTGTGCATCTAACTTTCTCACTTCAGTACATACTGTATGAGTGAATTTGTCTCAATACTTTTAGTCACCTAAAATGGGGGTACTATGTACAAAAAGTGCTGTAATTTCTAAATGTTTCACCTGATATGGATGAAAATACCCTCAAATTAAAGCTGACAGTCTGCACTTCAAACGTGTTGTCATTGTTCGAGTTCAAATCCAAACTTTTGGAGTATAGAGCCAAAAGAAGAAGAAATGCTTCACTGTGCTAGCCTGTCTCTAGTTAAGCGATAGAAGACTCCCTCTGGGCTTATGCTCCAATACAGTACAGTGGAGCCAGGAAAACCAGCCAGCCAGTCAGTCATCCAGCCAGTCATTCAACCAGCCAGGCATTCATCCTGCCTAGTGCTTACAGCTAATACCACAGCCTAGCCTGTCTCAGTCACACTAAGCTGGTCTCTTCCTCACACACTGGTCCTCGGCCACACGCGAGGCTAGGTCTAGGATACACTATCCCACCTGGACATTTCCCACTAAATCAGGACTGATATTGGCTGTGGTGGTTTAGATGGAGCCAAAGGGAGAGAGAGGGTGCTAGAGAGAAGGCATAAAACATACACACACAACCACAGTTATTTATACAAATAACCATGCATTTATGTGTACACACACATACACACTGTGGTCTGTAGGAGGCTGAGCGTTTCTCCCACTATCTGTCAATAATAGAGCTTTCATGGTCTCCTTGAACATGTTGTGTTGTTGTGGGGACTAAAGCTATCTTTCTCACTTTACTCCTCCGGATGATATTACACTACCA
This sequence comes from Oncorhynchus masou masou, assembly GCF_036934945.1. NCBI lineage: Eukaryota > Metazoa > Chordata > Actinopteri > Salmoniformes > Salmonidae > Oncorhynchus > Oncorhynchus masou. Next base: position 23,846,330 of record NC_088213.1, on the reverse strand, counting down.
TAATCCTATCCACAATGACACTTTGCGGTTGCCTGGCAACGTGCCCCAGGGAGTATAGTTGGCAGCGTGGGCGGTGGATGTGACATCACTTCCTGTGAGTGGCAACGGAGCGAACACTCTACTCTGCGACGCAATGAGCAGCTGAGGAGAATGAGAAACGGCAAGACCGCTCTAATATCAAGGAAATATGGACAAGAGAATGTTCTCCCACACAGGCAGGACTGAAATACTGAAAGAGAGAAATACAGCAATTTCATCTCCTATCATCAGACAGTAGGCCATACTATATTCTCTCCTATAGACGTGTTGGTTGTTTAGCAACAAAACCAACACGTGCGCAACTGGGGCAAAACAGACAGGGTTGGCTTAGATTGTTGACAACACGTAACTATTTAATTTCCAATTTTTATTGAAAACATTGCACAAAGAACACTTGTTGTCTCTCAAATACATTGTTATAGATGTTTGTTAGCTAGCTACTGTTAGCCATATTAGCAGTGACGTAAAATCAGTCTAAACAAGACATGGTATCAAGAACAAGATAAAACTAGCTGAAACGATTCACCTGCGATGGCAGTTTCTTGTCATTGTTGCTAAGTATCTGGCCATCCAGAAACACAACTCACAGCCTTCTGCCCCAATGAAGCATGCACATGGTTTTCGTGACGTTGTGAGCTAACCTATTTATAGCAAGACGCACTTGCTTTATCTTAATATAATGAGGCCATTACAAGGCTATCAAACCATGCTGCTGACTGTCAATGGCATACTGGACTATAGCAACCCCCCCCATCAAAACCACCAATTAGTGACACTTCTTCAGTTAATTTTACTGTGAAATCATTGATTTGAGAGAGGGAGGAAGCATCCAATGGGTTGGCAGCTGTGATGTGCGTCAGTGTTGTTGGAATGTATATGGAGATTTAGTAAGACCTCAGAGAGGAAGACAGAGAGTATGATGGGAGGGCGAGGAAGAATGGAGGAGGAGGTGTGACGCAGACACACACGTGGAACTCATCCCACATCACACAGGCTTTACAGCCTCAGAACCCAACCAAGACCACAGACTGGCTTTATACATTCCCACCCACAGTTTACTACTAATACCACCACTCCAGACGTTTCATAGGTATTACAGTTGATACATACACAGGGACGCACCAACACACGCACATAGAGTAAATAACAGAACAATAGCACTATTACTGAAACCACACAGGCACCAATCAGGCACCCAATACTTAACTACAGCGGTGCCATCTCTCATCTTCTTTCTCTCTACATGTCCTTCTCCTCTCAAGTCCAGCTGTCCCCTGCGCGGTAGGTGAGTTTGGCCTTCATTCCAGCAGACAGGCTAGATAGTTTGATGGATTGTTACAGTGATTCCCAGAGAGCTGTACTTCTAGTTCTGGCAGTGGCCCCGTTTGGCTCCCATGAGCAGATCCTCATCCTGCCTGGTGTCTAATAACCCAGCATTCTCCTCTCCATGCTCAGCCCCCCAGCACTGCCCTGTCCTAGTTGGCACACAACCCACCATTCTGTGTGTTTGGAGGGAGAACAGTGTGACAGCATTTTGTAGGCTGAGGGCACACTGACGTGTTCCAGGGTCCCCCGTGAGGAATGAGAACTTGGGACAGACCAGCCTACACAAGGTGCCAGTGTTACCCCCAAGTTCACTGTAGCCAGGGCCGTACCTACATAACAAGACACAGAGGTCCACAACATGTAAAGTGTTGGTCCCATGTTTCATGAGATGAAATAAAAGATCCAAGAACGGTTCCATACGCACAAAAAGCTTTTTCTCTCAAATGTTTACATCCCTGTTCGTGAGAATTTCTCCTTTGCCAAGATAATTAATCCAAAATGTGCAGTTTTGTCACACAACACAATGCCACAGATGTCTTAAGTTTTGATGGAGTGTGCAATTGGCATGCCGACAGCAGGAATGTCCACCAGAGGTGTTGCATGAGAATTTAATGTTAATTTCTCTACCATAAGTCACCACCAACATTGTTTTAGAAAATTTGTCAGTACTAACCCCACCATCCCAGGACCTCCACATCCAGCTTCTTTACCGCCGGGATCGTCTGAGACCAGCCTCCTGGACAGCTGATGAAACTGAGTTTGCACAACTTAAGAATTTCTGCACAAAAAGTCTGAAAGCATCTGAAGGAAGTTAATCTGCGTGCTTGTCATCCTCACCAGAGTCTGACCTGACTTCCATTTGGCGTCGTAACCGACTTCAGTGGGAAAATCCTCACCTTAGATGGCCACTGGCACGATGGAGAAGAGTGCTCTTCAAGGATGAATCCCGGTTTCAACTGTACTGGGCAGATGGCAGACATTGTGTATGTTGTCGTGTGGGCGAGCGTTTTGTTCATGTCAACATTCTGAACAGAGTGGTCATTGTGGCAGTGGGGTTATGGTATGGGCAGGCATAAGCTAAGGACAACAAGCACAATTGCAATTTTTCGATGGCAATTTGAATGCACAGAGATACCATGACGAGATCCCGAGGCCCATTGTTGTGCCATTCATCTGCTGCCATCACCTCAAAGATCAGAACGCTTATATTCTTTACTCTGAATGAGTTATAATCACACCTGCCTCTGATAATTAGTAGAATCATGAACAGTGGTTTGTGTGTTTGTTCCCCTGCATCCTACGGATTTCCCCCCTGATTTTCCTCCCTGATTTGCCTTGCTATTGAAGTAACGTTGAAGGGCTCTGGATTGTGTTACTTAGTCAGCTAGAAGAATGCAGTAAGAAGCGATGGTTAAAAGGAGCCTACCCAAATAGGCTACTAAGTTCTCATATTAACTTTGCTATACAGAGAGTAGGCTACTTAGACAGACAGTGATGTGGTACTCAGTGGTGAAGCTGGGGCAGCCTGAAATGCACGCAGGAGGAAGCAGATGAGACAGAGAGAGAGAGAGAAGAAGCAAGCAGAGCGAGAGATTAGTATGGTGGTTCCCAAACTTGGGTCTGGGCCTCAAGTAGGGTACCTTAAGAAAGTCTATACTAATTAGGGGTGTAACGGTTCATCGATACACATCGGTCCTTGATTCAAATGTTTAAGATACGACAGCGTCGGTCACAAAATTGATTGAAACATTATGAACCATCGATTCATTTACATTTTTTGCTCATACTAATTTCTTTCTACCTTCAGAAAACACCTAATATTTTGTTACAACTGATGTGTCGTCTCCTTCAGTGTGGAACTAAGCATGTAACTGTGTTGACAGTTATTGAACTACAAGTCATTTTGCATTCCAAACAACCCTAGAGAAAATCAGTAGCCTAGTCAAACTTCGCACTGTGTCCAGCCTGAATGCTGACAAACGCGAGTTAGGCGGCATGTTTCTGTTCTTGCACATCTGCCCGGCACCTTCAGCATTCAAATGCTAAAATGTCTTGCGTGATATTAGTCTTTATTAGTTGAGTGGCAACCTATGTAATTTGCTATCTATGCACTGTTGAAAATGGTGTTTTACTGGAATAAAAGTAAGCTACTGGAAACAACACTCACAACACTCCTACTGGCTTACAATTTATTTTATCTTGATTGTTCAGGTTCACCATCAGCAATAGTTTTGGTAGTTTTGCTTTAAACAATCAGTGTACGGTATTTTTTAATATACTGAATAAAGTTGCTAATTTCATAACAATGAATCACATTTGCGAGGCGCACTGCATGCCAAAGTAGGAGGAGAAAAGAAGCAAACTAAAAACTTAAAAATGTTCAAAAACATTTGATTTTGAGATGGGGGTGAAATCCAAAGTTGTGCTATATATTCATTGGCTATGTCATTGCTAATTTGTAAATGATAAATATTGCTTGATTACTAGCTCAAACACTTCATCTGCATAAATGACAAATGAATTAGTGGGTGATGGTGATTTCAGAACCAAAAGGTGGACAAAAACATAGGCTACATTTCTCTCCTAATCTGATAGTGGGGCGGTAGATGCCTAGTCTCCATTATGGCTCAGATCAGGTCCCTACATACACACCCCTCAAACTCAACTCACAACTCGCCAGTTCCACTGCATTTTTTAATTGTTCCCTTCTAAACAGGGACTGATTTAGACCTGGGACACCAAGTGTGTGCAATTCATTATCAGGTAGAACAGAAAATCATCAGGCTCCGGACTTTGTAGGGTAAGAGTTGAGTACCCCTGGTATACACTATAGACATACATCATACACACACACACACACACACACACACACACACACACACACACACACACACACACACACACACACACACACACACACACACACACACACACACACACACACACACACACACACACACACACACACACACAGATCCAGCTCTATCAAACCTTATCCCACTGAATCATTTTAAACTAAAACAGATTGTTCCTGTATTGTATCCGAGCCCATGTATCTAGATACGTATCGAATCATCCTGAAAGGGAAACATACATCCCTTTTACTAATCTTATCAAACAAGTTAGTAACTTAAAAAAAAACAAGACTCTAAAAATGTCATACGTTTTTGTTGATATCAGTGGTTGTTTGTCTTATCTCCATTTCCCACTGGAGTTTATAGTTTACCCATTACCCACCTTTTTTACCACTACATCACTGATATTATTACAGAATCATACATATCGGAATCGGTAGATATTAGCTAAAAATGTCAACATCTGTATCGGCAGATGTCTAGTTTAACACCGATGTTATAAACTGATGTTAAAGCTGCCGTGCATACCTATATAACGTAGGTACAGGACGTAATGATGCCACGTAGAAATGTTGCACTACACGTTCAACACAATATTCCTAACCTAGCCTACAATGTCTGTTGTGTGGATCCAGCAATCAACCAGTCCAGCAATCATTTGAAAGAGTAAGAACGTTTCAGAAAGACAACTCAAAAGGCTAAATCCATGAAAGCCAAGATAATGGTATTCATTGGCCTTGACAATCAACCGTTCTCTATTGTGGGTGATGTTGACTTTCGCTGACTGGTCGAGCACCGGTACACACTACCAAGTGAGCTATTTTTCAGATGTTGCCCTACCGGAGTTACACAGTAATAGCGTCACTGCTATTAGCTTCACGACTGACATACCATGGAACGCCATGGTGTTTGCGTGTTTAAAAAGATACAGTAGCACTGTCAAAGCTGTAGAGAAAATCTGCAAACAAGCAAACACCGGACGCGAACGATGTGTTTACAATTATCGCGGCAGGGTAGCCTAGTGGTTAGAGAGTTGGACTAGTAACCAAAAGGTTGCATGTTCAAATCCCCGAGCTGACAAGGTACAAATCTGTCGTTCTGCCCCTGAACAGGCAGTTAACCCACTGTTCCTAGGCCGTCATTCAAAATAAGAATGTGTTCTTAACTGACTTGCCTGGTTAAAAAAAAGGTAAAATAAAATAAATAAAATCACGTTGGTAATAAAGCATAATTTATTTGACCGGACCTCCTGGGGTAGCTAGCTTTAGCTTGATACCTAGCAAGCACCAATACAACCAGCCTGTTGTAGAAACTGCAACCAGTAGAAACTGCAGTCATTTTCATTATTCTTAGCAATGATTTAGGAATCCTTGTGAGTAAGTATTAGAAAGGTTGCCAGTTGTTGTTCGCCTATTGAAATTGAACTTTTCTTCATTTCTTGAAAAAAAATAGTTAGCCACAATAAGGATTAGGTACAATAGTGGAATTTGCGGTTTGCCTTCAAAATAAAACTCATTGACAGTGATGCAAATGATTACAAAAGTAGAATTATGCCATACTTTTATTTTGAAGGCTAACCGCAAAGTCCACTATTGTGGCTAATCCTTATTGTGGCTAGCTTCACATAGATGGGTCCGACCACCATTAATCAAATAAGAACGGTCTTATAAATTAGGGTTATTTTAGATGACACCTAGCTGTATAGTTAGCTAGCTAACTATAGCTACTGAAACAGGTTATGTCGTTTTGCTATGTTTTGGGGGAAGAACAGTGTTTGCATCCATGAGCTAGCTAGCTTTTTTTATGACCAGCACTGTAGATGTGCAAGACAACTTTACCAACATCATAGCATATGTATTGATGAATCAATGTGACATGTGAAATATGAGTGATAGTGTAATCAATGTGTTATAACTACGTAAAAAATGAATGAACGTGTTAAATTATTATGTGACAGGCAGTCATATTCAGGTCCTGATTGGTGTAATTTTGTTTTGACACGCAAAGACCCAAATGGAGTTCCATAGAAACCCTGGTTGAGAATGAAATCACTGAACAAATGAACAACGAAACAGCACAGCAAGTAAGTGAAAGGAATAGGTTTTGATTATGTTTTTCTGGTAATGGGGACATACATGAATGCCAACAAAATAATTTTTTGGTCAGCGTGGTGTTCGTGTGTGTAACCTTTATTTAACTAGGCAAGTCAGTTAATAACAAATTCTTACTTACAATGACGGCCCGGGCGACGCTGGGCCAATTGTGCGCCGCTCTATGGGACTCCCATGTGATACAGCCTGGATTCGAACCAGGGACTGTTACGCCTCTTGCACAGAGATGCAGTGCCTTAGACCTCTGCGTCCATGCGTGTGTGTTAACTATTTAACTGTACTAGAATGCTTAAAAGGCCGCTAAAATTGTAAACATAGGTATCGTTTTTTTGGCAAGGAAAATATCGGTATCGGCCAAAAATGTAATGTCGGTGCATCACTAATTAGTAATGCCTAGGAATACAAATGTCAACGCTATGTGAGTTGAGAAAAAGATGTATGTAACGATTTGATGATTTTATGTCATTGGTCATTAGAACTGACTGAACAGTCACTGATGCTACGTGTCAGTGTGAATCAGTTCTCATATCCCCCCTTTCAGGGTATAACATTACAACTGTATAGCTAAAAGGCTACATGTTTGTAGATGGACTGAGATGAATGAATCCGGCAGCGGATGGAGTGTGTAGAATGTATGTTGTGCGTGCGTGTGTGTGTGTGTGTGTGTGTGTGTGTGTGTGTGTGTGTGTGTGTGTGTGTGTGTGTGTGTGTGTGTGTGTGTGTGTGTGTGTGTGTGTGTGTGTGTGTGTGTGTGTGTGTGTGTGTAAGCAACACAGTGGAACCTATCCTGAGGGGATTACAGTGACAGTTTTGCTGCTGGCTCTGTGCTGCCTGGGCGCCGTGAGAAAATCCCCCTCCTTATGAATGGCCGTGTAATCTGCCCCCCCACACACACACACACACACACACACAGAGAGCTTGGTGATGGAAAATATCAGCTGAGTGCAGAGATCTGCACAAGGGATTTATGCTTCTTTCTGCATGCAGTCGATTTATGAGCTCACACACACACTAACCTATTGAAAAAATACACACACACACGTATGCACACACAGAAGCAAAGGCATTCACACACCCATATGCCGGCATATGCTCACATACCCGCAAACACACACACACACACACACAACATTTACATGCCCCCCACACACACACACAAAGGATTACAAAAAACACTTAATTAAGAAAACAGCTTTGGGATTTTCTAATCAGAGTGTGAGTGAAGAGGATTAGATAAGAAGACTATACTGCGTGGCAGGCAGGCATGGAGATATGAACCCAACCCTCTCTACACTGACTCTACTGTAGTCTATAGGCCTACCCTAAACCCCCATTTTATATTGTAATTGATCTCGCTTGCACCATTTTGTTAGATGTTTCACAGTAGACAACAGTGTAGTATCAGCACATTCAGATCACGCCTGCTGCCCTGCACGTACGCACGCACACACACACACACACACACACACGGAGGAAGCTTTCTGCTAACAGCCCCCAGTATGTTAGGAAGATACCATATCTGGGGAGGAATATTTAGGAAAATGTACTAGGGAGAGAGGGAGGGAGGAGGAGAGGAGAATAGGAATAAAGAGGAAGGTGCTTTACAATAATGGTTTCATCTCCTGATGAGCTTGTTTTTCACCAGGTAGGTAGCTATAAAAACACTATGCAATTTCAGAAAGCAGTGTGTAATCAGCCAACCCTGACTTCTAGCTGTAACCGCCTCAGGATCATTTGATTTGAGGCTTTCCCCTCCATCCCTTCCATCCCTCCCCTCACTCCCCTCCCTACCCTCACTCCCCTCCCTACCCTCACTCCCCTCCCTTCCCTTCTACCCTACATCCCCTCCCCCCTCCCTACCCTCACTCCCCTCCCTACCCTTCTACTCTACATCCCCTCACTCCCCTCCCTACCCTCACTCCCCTCCCTACCCTCACTCCCCTCCCTACCTTCTCTCCCCTCCCTACCCTTCTACCCTACATCCCCTCCCTCCCCTCCCTACCCTTCTACCCTCCATCCCCTCCCTACCCTCCATCCCCTCCCTACCCCCCCCCCCCCCGTTTTACTGACCTCTGGTCCCATACCCCTCCCTCACCTTGTCCTCTGATCCCATACCCCTCATTCACCTTGTCCTCTGGTCCCATACCCCTCCTTCACCTTGTCCTCTGGTCCCATACCCCTCCTTCACCTTGTCCTTTGGTCCATACCCCTCCCTCACCCTGTCCTCTGGTCCCATACCCCTCCCTCACCTTGTCCTCTGGTCCCATACCCCCTCCCTCCCCTCCTCTGGTCATCCTGTTCTCTGGTCCCATACCCATCCTTCACCTTGTCCTCTGGTCCCATACCCCTGCCTCACCTTGTCCTCTGGTCCCATACCCCCCTCCATACCCCTCCTCTCACCTTGTCCTCTGGTCCCATACCCCTCCCTCACCCTGTCCTCTGGTCCCATACCCCTCCCTCACCTTGTCCTCTGGTCCCATACCCCTCCCTCACCTTGTCCTCTGGTCCCATACCCCTCCCTCACCTTGTCCTCTGGTCCCATACCCCTCCCTCACCCTGTCCTCTGGTCCCATACCCCTCCCTCCCCTTGTCCTCTGGTCCCATACCCCCCTCCCCTCACCCTGTCCTCTGGTCCCATACCCCCCCTCACCTTGTCCCCTCCCCTTGTCCTCTGGTCCCATACCCCTCCCTCCCCTTGTCCTCTGGTCCCATACTGGTCCCATACCCCTTGTCCTCTGGTCCTCCCTTGTCCTCTGGTCCCATACCCCTCCCTCCCCTTGTCCTCTCCCTCCCTCCCCTTGTCCTCTGGTCCCATACCCCTCCCTCCCCTTGTCCTCTGGTCCCATACCCCTCCCTCCCCTTGTCCTCTGGTCCCATACCCCTCCCTCCCCTTGTCCTCTGGTCCCATACCCCTCCCTCCCCTTGTCCTCTGGTCCCATACTCCTCCCTCCCCTTGTCCTCTGGTCCCATACCCATTGTCTAAAGGCGTCCGCATGCTTCCCATCCGAAACAGTTCTGAACAGTTTGTGCATATATTATGACAACATTTTGTGACGTTTTTTGTTTGTTTTGGTCTTGGGCAAGTGTTTTTTCGGCTGTTTGTGCACGTTACATTTTTTCTCGAGGCAAGCTGAAGTCGGTAGCCAGAGTCTATGCCCCTTCATCGGTGATTGGTCAACAGTAGACTCTTTAATGAAGTGTTTGTTGTCATTCAACGAGACAACTCATTTACATGTCAAAACAATTACTGGAGAAATACTGCACCAAACATCTTAGTTAGACTGTGTGACTACGATCTATCTCCTCTGCAAAAATTTTGAAATGAATAACAGATGTCTTGAGTTATCTTAGATTAATTCTGACCATTTTCAAAGTGAATACTGGCTACGGCATCTCAAAATGGACAAACAGTACTATTGCGTTTTTTCTTGTTTTTCAACCGAAGGTCTTTTAAGGGAGTATGTGAGCACACTCGTTCTGTTCAGCTAGCCAAGTTCAGCTAGAAGCCAGCCGAGCTGAAGCATGCTGACACCTTAACAATCATTGTGCTGGGATGGTCTTACAGACACAGGCTACTCCCCCCTGCAGGCTCCTACATCCAGCGTGATAATACTATTAGCTCAGTCCCAACCCCCCACTCAGACAAGCATGCTGGTCACATGGCAGAGAAACATGCAGGCACATATGCATGCACACAGACACAGACACACACAGGCACACACACACACAGACACAGACACACACAGGCACACACACACACACACAAACACTTGCTTACGTTGTGTATTATACTCACACACACACACGGTCCCACACAATCACATACATACACCCTTATATTATACTGTATAACTACCATATAAACACACACATTCAAGAACACACCTAGAAATAATTACGAGCACACACACACCCACATAGCAGAGGCACAGTTGTGGAAGGTAAGTGCCTCTGCAGCGGTGCGGGTGCTGACAGGGAGAAGGCTGAGCGTTAATATTACATGAGAAGACCATGGGAGGGCAGAACACACACACTGTGGTTCCTCTGTCTGCATGAAACCTCCCCAGAGCACCATGTACTCCTGCTGTCTTCATTACCCTGCACGAGGATGATCCCTCACACTGTACTGCACAGCACCTCACACACACACACTGTGGTTCCTCTGTCTGCATGAAACCTCCCCGGAGCACCATGTACTCCTGCTGTCTTCATTACCCTGCACGAGGATGATCCCTCACACTGTACTGCACCGCACCTCACACACACACACTGTGGTTTCTCTGTCTGCATGAAACCTCCCAGAGCACCATGTACTCCTGATGTCTTCATTACCCTGCACGAGGATGATCCCTCACACTGTACTGCAACGCACCTCACACACACACACTGTGGTTTCTCTGTCTGCATGAAACCTCCCCAGAGCACCATGTACTCCTGATGTCTTCATTACCCTGCACGAGGATGATCCCTCACACTGCACTGCAACGCACCTCACACACACACACTGTGGTTTCTCTGTCTGCATGAAACCTCCCCAGAGCACCATGTACACCTGCTGTCTTCATTACCCTGCACGAGGATGATCCCTCACACTGTACTGCACCGCACCTCACACACACACACTGTGGTTCCTCTGTTTGCATGAAACCTCCCCAGAGCACCATGTACTCCTGCTGTCTTCATTACCCTGCACGAGGATGATCCCTCACACTGTACTGCACCGCACCTCACACACACACACTGTGGTTTCTCTGTCTGCATGAAACCTCCCCAGAGCACCATGTACTCCTGCTGTCTTCATTACCCTGCACGAGGATGATCCCTCACACTGTACTGCAACGCACCTCACACACACACACACACACACACTGTGGTTCCTCTGTTTGCATGAAACCTCCCCAGAGCACCATGTACTCCTGCTGTCTTCATTACCCTGCACGAGGAATATCCCTCACACTTTACTGCACCGCACCTCACACACACACACTGCACAGGCACACACATGTACACTAGCCACATTGGCACACAGCGACAACAGAAAGCACAAACATAAACTCGCCACATAACATATAGGCCTACAGGTACGTAGCAACAACAACAGAACAGAGGACACAAACATGAAAGCACATGCTATGCTACTGTGCCAACCCACTCAAAGCAACGAAAACATCCTTTCATATAGACACACTGTAGAACAACAGTCTTCAACACACACACACACACATATAAACCAAGGCAAAAGCTTTGCGAGAGGGGTCGGTCATAGTAAAACATCCTCTTCTCTCCTCTGCATTGAGACAACATCCCTACAGTGACCATCCCTCCCTATAGCGGACAGAGTCCATGCCTGGTTTTCTAGTGTATGGCCTGGCACTGGGGTGTCAGCCTCTCTGCTCTCCCTGCTCTGGACAGATCTCCACAGACACTACTGTAAATCAGACACCTGGGGAGGAAGGCTTTGGGACTGTCTCATAGGATCACGAGCACAGTCCTACAAGTCAGAGAGGAGACTGAGGAACTCTGGGATGGACCAACCTGCACTGAAGGAAGTTCATTCTTTAGATGCGGGACAGGTCTAAGCATGTTTTTTATTTAGCAACATTATGTACAGGCCAAAACACTTAACTGTAATGAATTTAGGCTAAGGTATGTAAGAGATGACGCTCTTACTTTCCCCTCCATCGCCTCCCTACCCTGCATCTCCTCCCTACCCTCCATATCCTCCTTACCCTCCTTACCCTCCATCTCCTCCCTACTCTCCATCTCCTCCCTTCCCTCCATCCCCTCCCTACCATCCGAGCATCTATCCCCTCCCTACCCTCCATCATCTCCCTACCATCCTCCACCCCTTCCCTACCATCCTACCCTCCATCTCCTCCCTACCATCCTCCCCTCCACACCAACCTACCCACCCTCCACCCCCTCCTTACCATCCTACCCTCCACCCCCTCCCTACCATCCATCTCCTTAGAGTAAGGAGCTATTCCTTCCATTCATAATCAGATTACATTAGTTCATTGGTCCGTTTGGTTCAGTGATTTGTACTGTGTAAGGTAAGAGTGTTTTCCTCAACATGAATTAGGCCTACCTTGATATTTCAAAATGGCTGGAATGTATGACGTAACAAGCTTCATGAAAGCAGCATTGAAGCAATAGTGGAAAGACTAATTTTACTTCTGTGTTTAGCCTAGTTTCACAAATCAGACCTTTGCTTTACAAGTTCTACATTGTGTAAAAATAGGTTAGGTTACATACTTTATATGATATGCTATTTATTGTAAGGCTAGGGCATACTACTAATTTAGTGATGTTAGTAATAATCTCAGACATGACAAAGAAATAACACAATGAGAAAAGGGAAAAGTTTAAATAAATAGGCCTAAGTCAACTTCCAGAGATACAACAAATACTGTAGGTTTAAATGCTAATACTGTAGCTTCACTTCCTTGGGTCATTTTGGAGAATATGTATGCTCTGTTTGTCGCGATTGGCATTGGGGTACAGCTACCAGAATTTTAGCCAAAGACTGTTATACTAGCTGTCTAGTCTGTGTTTTATGAATGTGCAATAAGCATAAAACTAGAGGTCGACCGATTAATCGGAATGGCCGATTAATTAGGGCCGATTTCAAGTTTTCATAACAATCGGAAATTGGTAATTTTGGACGCCGATTTTGCAGATTTTTTTTTATTTATTTAATTTTTAACACTTTTATTTAAACTTTATTTAACTAGGCAAGTCAGTTAAGAACACATTCTTATTTTCAATGACGGGCTAGGAACCGTGGGTTAACTGCCTTGTTCAGGGGCAGAACAACAGATGTTTACCTTGTCAACTCAGGGATTCAATCATGCAACCTTCCGGTTACCTAAACCAACGGCCCCAACCACCTGCCTCACGAGGAGCCTGCCTGTTACGCGAATGCAGTAAGAAGTCAAGGGAAGTTGCTAGTTAGCATTAAACTTCATCAATCATAATCACTAGTTATGACTATACATGGTTGATGATATTACTAGTTTATCTAGCGTGTTCCTGCGTTGCATATAATCGATGCATTGCGCATTCGCGAAAAAGGGCTGTCATTGCTCCAACGTGTTCCGAACCATAAACACCAATGCCTTTCTTAAAATCAATACACAGAAGTATATTTTTTTTATACCTGCATATTTAGCCAAAAGAAATCCAGGTTAGCAGGCAATATTAACCAGGTGAAATTGTGTCACTTCTCTTGCGTTCATTGCACGCAGAGTCAGGATATATGCAACAGTTTGGGCAGCCTGGCTCATTGCAAACTAATTTGCCAGAATTTTACGTAATTATGACATAACATTGAAGGTTGTGCAATGTAACAGGAATATTTAGACTTAGGGATGCCACCCGTTAGATAAAATACAGAACGGTTCCGTATTTCACTGAAAGAATAAACGTCTTGTTTTCGAGATGATACAGTGCCTTGCGAAAGTATTCGGCCCCCTTGAACTTTGCGACCTTTTGCCACATTTCAGGCACCTGGATATGTTTATTTTTGAACCATTCCATTGTAGATTTTGCTTTATGTTTTGGATCATTGTCTTGTTGGAAGACAAATCTCCGTCCCAGTCTCAGGTCTTTTGCAGACTCCATCAGGTTTTCTTCCAGAATGGTCCTGTATTTGGCTCCATCCATCTTCCCATCAATTTTAACCATCTTCCCTGTCCCTGCTGAAGAAAAGCAGGCCCAAACCATGATGCTGCCACCACCATGTTTGACAGTGGGGGTGGTGTGTTGTGGTTGATGAGCTGTGTTGCTTTTACGCCAAACATAACGTTTTGCATTGTTGCCAAAAAGTTCAATTTTGGTTTCATCTGACCAGAGCACCTTCTTCCACATGTTTGGTGTGTCTCCCAGGTGGCTTGTGGCAAACTTTAAACAACACTTTTTATGGATATCTTTAAGAAATGGCTTTCTTCTTGCCACTCTTCCATAAAGGCCAGATTTGTGCAATATACGACTGATTGTTGTCCTATGGACAGTCTCCCACCTCAGCTGTAGATCTCTGCAGTTCATCCAGAGTGATCATGGGCCTCTTGGCTGCATCTCTGATCAGTCTTCTCCTTGTATGAGCTGAAAGTTTAGAGGGACGGCCAGGTCTTGGTAGATTTGCAGTGGTCTGATACTCCTTCCATTTCAATATTATCGCTTGCACAGTGCTCCTTGGGATGTTTAAAGCTTAGGAAATCTTTTTGTATCCAAATCCGGCTTTAAACTTCTTCACAACAGTATCTCGGACCTGCCTGGTGTGTTCCTTGTTCTTCATGATGCTCTCTGCGCTTTTAACGGACCTCTGAGACTATCACAGTGCAGGTGCATTTATACAGAGACTTGATTACACACAGGTGGATTGTATTTATCATCATTAGTCATTTAGGTCAACATTGGATCATTCAGAGATCCTCACTGAACTTCTGGAGAGAGTTTGCTGCACTGAAAGTAAAGGGGCTGAATAATTTTGCACGCCCAATTTTTCAGTTTTTGATTTGTTAAAAAAGTTTGAAATATCCAATAAATGTCGTTCCACTTCATGATTGTGTTCCACTTGTTGTTGATTCTTCACAAAAAAATACAGTTTTATATCTTTATGTTTGAAGCCTGAAATGTGGCAAAAGGTCGCAAAGTTCAAGGGGGCCGAATACTTTCGCAAGGCACTGTAGTTTCTGGATTTGGCCATATTAATTACCTAAGGCTCGCATTTCTGTGTGTTATTATGTTATAATTAAGTCTATTATTTGATAGAGCAGTCTGACTGAACGATGGTAGGCACCAGCAGGCTCATAAGCATTCATTCAAAAAGCACTTTTGTGCGTTTTGCCAGCAGCTCTGCTGTTTATGACTTCAAGCCTATCAACTCCCGAATTAGGCTGGTGTAACGATGTGATGTGAAATGGCTAGCTAGTTAGCGGGGTGCGCGCTAATAGCGTTTCAAGCGTCACTCGCTCTGGGACTTGGAGTAGTTGTTCCCCTTGCTCTGCATGGGTAACGCTGCTTCGAGGGTGGCTGTTGTCGTTGTGTTCCTGGTTCGAGCCCAGGTAGGAGCGAGGAGAGGTACGGAAGCTATACTGTTACACTGGCAATACTAAAGTGCCCATAAGAACATCCAATAGTCAAAGGTATATGAAATACAAATAAATGGTATAGAGAGAAATAGTCCTATAAATCCTATAATAACTACAACCTAAAACTTCTTACCTGGGAATATTGAAGACTCATGTTAAAAAGGAACCACCAGCTGTCATATGTTCTCAGGTTCTGAGCAAGGAACTTAAACGTTAGCTTTCTTACATGGCACATATTGCACTTTTACTTTCTTCTCCAACACTATTTTTTATATTATTTAAATGCTAAATTGATTTTATTGATGTATTATATTAAGTTAAAATAAGTGTTCATTCAGTATTGTTGTAATTGTCATTATTACAAATTCATTTTTTAATAATAAAAAAAGGCTGATTAATCGGTATCAGCTTTTTTTGTCCTCCAATAATTGGTATCGGTATCGGCGTTGAAAAATTATAATTGGTCGACCTCTACATAAAACACAATTTATATAAAGAACTGTCAACTCAACCTCATTCTGAGAAATAAGGTAGACCACTTGATTTCAAAATCTGAATAAAGTGGACAGGATAACATGCTGTTAAACAGTTGGAGACAGAAGGGTGTGTTCATAACAATTCACTAACACGTGGACTTGAGAGATTGTTGATGAGACCTGTGTTAATTATCTAAAGCCAAATGCCAACTACAAGAAGTTAGTCGTTATTAGTGAATGTGCATTAGTCATGGTTCTAGTTAACCTCTCTTAGGTAGGGGGCAGTATTTTGACGTCCGGATGAAAAGCGTGCCCAAAGTAAACTGCCTGTTACTCAGGCCCAGAAGCTAGGATATGCATGTAATTGGTAGATTTGGATAGAAAACACTCTAGTTTCTAAAACTGTTACAATTATGTCTGTGACAATAATGGAACTGATATGGCAGGCGAAACCCCGAGGACAAACCATCCCCCAAAAATAAAATTTTCCCTACCACTATTTTCAATGGCTATCTGTCACGCCCTGGCCTTAGTTATCGTTGTTTTCTTTATTATTTTGGTTAGGCCAGGGTGTGATATGGGCGATTTATGTGTTTTTTCTGGTCTAGGGTTTTTTGTAGATTTATGGGGTTGTGTTCAGTTCAGTTGTCTAGGTAAGTCTATGTTGCCTAGATTGGTTCTCAATCAGAGGCAGGTGTTTATTGTTGTCTCTGATTGGGAACCATACTTAGGAAGCCATATTCTTTGGGTATTTTGTGGGTGATTGTTTCGTGTCTTTGTGTTTTATGCACCAGTTAGGACTGTTACGGTTTTCACGTTTATTGTTTTGTAGTTTGTTCATGTTTGAGTTTTCCTATTAAAACTATGGACACTTACCACGCCGCATATTGATCCTGCGATCCTTTTCGTCTCTCTTCTTCAGACGAAGAGGAGGAAAGCCGTGACACTATCACTTTTATTGTAAGGCCAAGTCCTCCCAGATTGCAGTTCCTAGGGCTTCCACTAGATGTCAACAGTCTTTAGAAAGAGTTTCAGGCTGGTTTTTGGAAAAATGAGCCAGAAATTGTAGTTTTTCTAGGTGGCTCCCATTTTGGCTGTAGAGTTTCCAAGCGAGTGGAAGAGAGCGCGTTCTTTGGTATTTTTCTCCGGTAAAGACAATAAAGATTCTCTGTCTTAAATTGTATCGTTTATTTACGTATTAGGGTACCTAAGGTTTAATTATAAACGTTGTTTGACTTGCTTGGAAAAGTTTATTAGTAATGCTTGGGATTAATTTTGAATGCATTTTGATGGAAGGAAACTGGGTGGATTATTGACAGAAACGTGCCAGCTAAACTGAGTTTTTATAGATATATCGAACAAAAGGACCATTTGTGATGTAACTGGGACCTTTTGGAGTGCCAACAGAAGAAGATCATCAAAGGTAAGGCATTTTTTATATCACTATTTCTGACTTTCGTGTCGCACCTGCTTGGTTGAAATATGTTTTTCATGTGCTTGCATGTGGGGCGCTGCCCTCAGATAATCGCATGGTTTGCTTTCGCCATAAAGACTTTTGGAAATCTGACACAGCGGCTGGATTAACAAGAAGTTAAGCTTTATTGTGATGTATTACACTTGTGATTTTATGAAAGTTAAATATTTATAACACTGTAGTTTGAATTTCGCACACTGCAATTTCACCGGATGTTGGCCAGGTGGGACACTACCGTCCCACCTGCCCATAAGAAGTTATATTTGTAACAAAAAAATAGCATTTTCATAGACGGACTTGAAAGCCAGATTAGTGATTGTTGCAAGAAAAAGCAGGTTAAACTATTTTGATAAAATAATTAAACTATTATTGTGTATTATGGTTGTGGAAAGCTTCCATTTAGCCTAAGTATAACTTCACAAACCCTGAATTAGATTATTGCTGACTGTTTGAAATGCCGTGTCTTAAATGTACAACAACGCTTATATAGAGAAGAAAAAGAGGGTATGCAACAACACATCCGCCATGCTGACCATCAACACGGGGCCCCTCAGGGGTGCGTGTTTAGTACCTTCCTGTACTCTCTGTTTACACATGACTGTGTGGCCACACATGACTTCAACACCATCATTAAGTTTGCCGATGACACAACTGCTGGCCTGATCACCAACGACGATGAGACAGCCTATAGGGAGGAGGTCAGAGACCTGGCAGTGTGGTGCTAGGACAACAACCTCTCCCTCAACGTCGGTAAGACAAAGGAGCTTATTGTGGACTATAGAAAGGTGAAGGCCGAACACTCCCCCATGCACATCAACAGGGCTGTAGTGGAGTGGGTCGAGAGCTTGAAGTCCCTCTGTGTCAACATCTCTAAGGACCTATCATGGTCCAAACACACCAATACTGTCATGAAGAGTGCAAGACAACGCCTCTTCCCTCGGGAGGCTGAAAATAGTTGGCATGGGCCGTCAGATCCTCAAAACATTTACAGCAGTACCATTGCGAGCATATTGAAAAGCTGCATAAGCTCTTGCTATGGCAACTGCTTGGCATCCGACCGCAAAGCACTACATAGGGTAGTTTTACACCAGCTCTGTCAGGAGGAATGGGACAAATAGTTAACCAAATAGCTACCCGGACTATCTGCATTGACCCTTTTTGACTCTTTACAAACACACTGGACTCTACACACACGCTCACAATGACACTCAAACACATACACATGAACACACACACTTACTCACACAACACGTATACACAGGCACATTGTAGCCACACAGACACTTACACACTTATCACAGACACTGCTGCTACTGTCTATAATCTATCCTGTTGCTTAGTCACGTTAACCCTACCCTATGTACAATTGAAGTCGGAAGTTTACATACACTTATGTTGGAGTCATGAAAACTCGCTTTTCAACCACTTCACAAATTTCTTGTTAACAAACTACAGTTTTGGCAAGTCGTTTAGGACATCTACTTTGTGCATAATACAAGTCATTTTTTCAACAACTGTTTAGATTATTTCACTTATAATTCACTGTATCACAATCCAGTGGGTATCCAGTGGGTCAGAAGTTTACATACACTAACTTGACTGTGCCTTTAAACAGCTTGGAAAAATTCAGAAATGATGTCATGTCTTTAGAAGCTTCTGATAGCCTAATTGACATTATTTGAGTCAATTGGAGGTGTACCTGTGGATGTATTTCAAGGCCTACCTTCAAGCTCAGTGCCTCTTTGCTTGACATGGGAAAATCAAAAGAAATCAGCAAAGACCTCAGAAAACAAAATTGGAAGTCGGAAGTTTACATACACCTTAGCCAAATACATTTAAACGCAGTTTTTCACAATTCATGACATTTAATCCTAATAGAAATTCTCTGTTTTAGGTCAGTTAGGGTCACCACTTTATTTTAAGAGTGTGAAATGTCAGAATAATAGTGGAGAGAACTATTTATTTCAGCTTTTATTTCACATTCCCAATGGGTCAGAAGTTTACATACACTCAATTAGTATTTGCCTTTAAATTGTTTAACTTGGGGCAAAAGTTTCGGGTAGCCTTCCACAAGTTTCCCACAATAAGTTGGGTGAATTTTGGCACATTCCTCCTGACAGAGCTGATGTAACTGAGTCAGGTTTGTAGGCCTCCTCGCTCGCACACGCATTTTCAGTTCTGCACACAAATATTCTATGGGATTGAGGTCAGGGCTTTGTGCTGGCCACTCCAATACCTTGACTTTGTTGTCCTTAAGCCATTTTGCCACAACTTTGGATGTATGCTTGGGGTCATTGTCCATTTGGAAGACCCATATGCGACCAAGCTTTAACTTCTGACTGATGTCTTGAGATGTTGCTTCAATATATCCACAAGTTTCCTACCTCATGATGCCATCTATTTTCTGAAGTGCACCAGTCCCTTCTGCAGCAAAGCACCCCCACAACATAATGCTTCCTTTCTCGTGCTTTGCGGTTGGAATGGTGTTCTTTGGCTTGCAAGTTCTTTGGCTTGGTGTTCTTTGGCTTCCACTTTTTCCTCCAAAGATAACGAAGGTCAATATGGCCATATAGTTCTATTTTTGTTTCATCAGACCAGAGGACATTCCTCCAAAAAGTATGATCTTTGTCCCCATGTGCATGGCTTTTTATGGCTGTTTTAGAGCAGTGGCTTCTTCCTTGCCGAGCGGCCTTTCAGGTTATGTCGATATAGGACTTGTTTTACTGTGGATGTAGATACTTTTGTACCGGTTTGCTCCAGCATCTTAACAAGGTCCTTTGCTGTTGTTGTGGGATTGATTTGCACTTTTCGCACCAAAGTACGTTCATCTCTAGGAGACAGAATGCGTCTCCATCCTGAGCGGTATGACAGTTGCGTGGTTCCATGGTGTTTATACTTGCGTATTATTGTTTGTATAGATGAATGTGGTACCTTCATGCATTTGGAAAATGCTCCCAAGGATGAACCAGACTTGTGGAGGTCTACAATTTTTTTTCTGAGGTCTTGGCTGATTTCTTTTGATTTTCCTATGATGTCAAGCAAAGAGGCACTGAGTTTGAAGGTAGGCCTTGAAATACACCTCCAATATACCTCCTTAGATAAGCATGTCCCTTTCAAAAAATGCAGAACTAAGAACAGATATAGCCCCTGGTTCACTCCAGACCTGACTGCCCTCGACCAGCACAAAACATCCTGTGGCGGACTGCAATAGCATCGAATAGTCCCCGTGATATGCAACTGTTCAGGGAAGTCAGGAACCAATACACGCAGTCAGTCAGGAAAGCAAAGGCCACCTTTTTCAAGCAGAAGTTTGCATCCTGTAGCTCCAACTCCAAAAAGTTCTGGGACACTAAAGTCCACGGAGAACAAGAGCACCTCCTCCCAGCTGCCCACTGCACTGAGGCTAGGTAACACGGTCACCACCGATAAATCCATGATAATCGAAAACTTCAACAAGCATTTCTCAACGGCTGGCCATGCCTACCTCCTGGCTACTCCAACCTCGGCCAACAGCTCCCCCCCCCCCTGCAGCTACTCGCCCAAGCCTCCACAGCTTCTCCTTTACCCAAATCCAGATAGCAGATGTTCTGAAAGAGCTGCAAAACCTGAACCCGTACAAATCAGCTGGGCTTGATAATCTGGACCCTCTATTTCTGAAACTATCCGCCGCCATTGTCGCAACCCCTATTACCAGCCTGTTCAACCTCTCTTTCATATTGTCTGAGATCCCCAAGGACTGGAAAGCTGCCGCGGTTATCCCCCTCTTCAAAGGGGAGACACCCTGGACCCAAACTGTTACAGACCTATATCCATCCTGCCCTGCCTATCTAAGGTCTTCGAAAGGAAAGTCAACAAACAGATCACTGACCATCCCGCCGTACCTTCTCCGCTGAGCAATCTGGTTTCCGAGCCGTTCACGGGTGCACCTCAGCCACGCTCAAGGTACTAAACGATAACGATAACCGATAACCGATAACCGCCATCGATAAAAGACGGTACTGTGCAGCCGTCTTCATCGACCTGGCCAAGGCTTTCGACTCTGTCAATCATCATATTCTTATCGGCAGACTCAGTAGCCTCGGTTTTTCTAATGACTGCCTTGCCTGGATCAGCAACTACTTTGCAGACAGAGTTCAGTGTATCAAATAGGAGGGCATGTTGTCCGGTCGTCTGGCAGTCTCTATGGGGGTGCCACAGGGTTAAATTCTCGGGCCCACTCTTTTCTCTGTATATATCAATGATGTTGCTCTTGCTGCGGGCGATTCCCTGATCCACCACTACGCAGACGACACCATTCTGTATACTTCTGGCCCTTCCTTGGACACTGTGCTATCTAAACTCCAAACGAGCTTCAATGCCATACAAATACTCCTTCCGTGGCCTCCAACTGCTCTTAAACACTAGTAAAACCAAATGCATGCTTTTAAACCGTTCGCTGCCTGCACCCGCACGCCCGACTAGCATCACCACCCTGGATGGTTCCGACCTAGAATATATGGACATCTATAAGTACCTAGGTGTCTGGCTAGACTGTAAACTATCCTTCCAGACTCATATCAAACATCTCCAATCCAAAATCAAATCTAGAATCGGCTTTCCATTTTGCAACAAAGCCTCCTTCACTCACGCCGCCAAACTTACCCTAGTAAAACTGACTATCCTACCGATCGTCGACTTCATCTACAAAATAGCTTCCAATACTCTACTCAGCAAACTGGATGCAGTGCCATCCGTTTTGCTACTAAAGCACCTTATAACACCCACCACTGCGACCTGTATGCTCTAGTCGGCTGGCCCTCGCTACATATTCGTCGCCAGACCCACTGGCTCCAGGTCATCTACAAGTCCATGCTAGGTAAAGCTCCTCCTTATCTCAGTTCACTGGTTACGATGGCAACACCCACCCGTAGCACGTGCTCCAGCAGGTGTATCTCACTGATCATCCCTAAAGCCAATACTTTTTTGTCCGCCTTTCCTTCCAGTTCTCTGCTGCCTGTGACTGGAACGAATTGCAAAAGTCGTTGAAGTTGGAGACTTTGTGTAACTCTGTGTTGTTGTCTGTTCACACTGCTATGCTTTATCTTGGCTAGGTCGCAGTTGTAAATGATAACTTGTTCTCAACTAGCCTACCTGGTTAAATAAAGGTGAAATAAAAAATACATAAAATAATGTAAAAAATTGACTCAAATTATGTAAATTTGCCTATCAGAAGCTTCTAAAGTCACGACATCATTTTCTGGCATTTTCCAAGCTGTTTAAAGGCACAGTCAACTTTGTGTATGTAAACTTCTGACCTACTGGAATTGTGATACAGGGAATTATAAGTTTTTTATCTGAATGGGGTTGGGGAGAAAGCACAGCATGTGGCCTCAATTAGCCCAGCTAGCTAGCTTCTCTAGGCTACTCCAGTCAAGACCGGCACTGTTACAGTGGGGCAAAAAAGTATTTAGTCAGCGACCAATTGTGCAAGTTCTCCCACTTAAAAAGATGAGAGAGGCCTGTAATTTTCATCATAGGTTCACTTCAACTATGACAGACAAAATGAGAAATAAAAATCAAGAAAATCACATTGTAGGATTTTTTTATGAATTTATTTGCAAATTATGTTGGAAAATAAGTATTTGGTCACCGACAAACAAGCAAGATTTCTGGCTCTCACAGACCTGTAACTTCTTCTTTAAGAGGCTCTACTGTCCTCCACTCGTTACCTGTATTAATGGCACCTGTTTGAACTTATCAGTATAAAAGTTATCAGTATAAAAGATACCTGTCCACAACCTCAAACAGTCACACTCCAAACTCCACTATGGCCAAGACCAAAGAGCTGTCAAAGGACATTTACATTTACATTTAAGTCATTTGGCAGACGCTCTTATCCAGAGCGACTTACAAATTGGTGAATTCACCTTATGACACCAGAAACAAAATTGTAGACCTGCACCAGGCTGGGAAGACTGAATCTGCAATAGGTAAGCAGCTTGGTTTGAAGAAATCAACTGTGGGAGCAATTATTAGGAAATGGAAGACATACAAGACCACTGATAATCTCCCTCAATCTGGGGTTCCACGCAAGATCTCACCCCGTGGGGTCAAAATGACCACAAGAACGGTGAGCAAAAATCCCAGAACCACACGGGGGGACCTAGTGAATGCCCTGCAGAGAGCTGGGACCAAAGTAACAAAGCCTACCATCAGTAACACACTACGCCACTAGGGACTCAAATCCTGCAGTGCCAGACGTGTCCCCCTGCTTAAGCCAGTACATGTCCAGGCCCGTCTGAAGTTTGCTAGAGAGCATTTGGATGATCCAGAAGAAGATTTGGAGAATGTCATATGGTCAGATGAAACCAAAATAGAACTTTTGGTAAAAACTCAACTTGTCATGTTTGGAGGACAAAGAATGCTGAGTTGATTCCAAAGAACACCATACCTACTGTGAAGCATGGGGGTGGAAACATCATGCTTTGGGGCTGTTTTTCTGCAAAGGGACCAGGACGACTGATTCGTGTAAAGGAAAGAATGAATGGGGCCATGTATCGTGAGATTTTGAGTGAAAACCTCCTTCCATCAGCAAGGGCATTGAAGATGAAACGTGGCTGGGCCTTTCAGCATGACAATGATCCCAAACACACCGCCCGAGCAACGAAGGAGTGGCTTCGTAAGAAGCATTTCAAGGTCCTGGAGTGGACTAGCGAGTCTCCAGATCTCAACCCCATAGAAAATCTTTGGAGGGAGTTGAAAGTCTGTGTTGCCTAGCAACAGCCCCAAAACATCACTGCTCTCAAGGAGATCTGCATGGAGGAATGGGCCAAAATACCAGCAGCAGTGTGTGAAAACCTTTGACCTCTGTCATTGCCAACAAAGGGTATATAACAAAGTATTGAGATAAACTTTTGTTATTGACCAAATACTTATTTTCCACCATAATTTGCCAATAAATTCATTAAAAATCCTACAATATGATATTCTGGATTTTTTTTTTCTCATTTTGTCTGTCATAGTTGAAGTGTACCTATGATGAAAATTACAGGCCTCTCTCATCTTTTAAGTAGGAGAACTTGCACAATTGGTGGCTGACTAAATAGTTTTTTGCCCCACTGTATATGGGATGATAAATAACATTGTGGCTGCTACAAGTTAGCTAGTCTTGGCTGTAACCGAGTTGGCGCCTTAATGTCTCTTTCTTTCACTCTCATTTCACAAACACCGCCCCCTCTGCAGCTGCAGCTATAGAGCACCAGCCTCTCTCCCTCGCGCAGCAATACTCAGGTTAAAAACTTAAAAAATATATATAATAATAATGAATATCTGACAAACATTCAATATACTATTCTAATAGTGAAATTATTTCAAACCATCTCTAGTGTTCAACATCAGGCCCATTGGGTTTCCTGAGTATGAACCATACAGACCCGGTTCAGCCCAACCCTCCTGACAGATGTCTATTCTCCCTCATTAACATCTGCAACACGCTATCTCTCACAAATAGAGCAAAATCCATTATCTGTTACTGCCATTTCCACATGCCGCAGCCGAGCTCATATAATCATTAATCATGAAGCAGAGAAGCAGGCAGGGAGACAATATAGTCGGCCATTATGTTGTTCTCAGCCCTGCTCGCTTGATGAGAATATGAAACTAGAGTGTCTCTCTCTATCCCTGGTTGGTTCATTTCACATCTTCCATAACAGCCCTGGTGATGACCTGAGTGACAATATACAGATTCCTCCTACCTGCCTCCCAGCTTTCCTGCATGTCTACCTGCCTCCCAGCTTTCCTGCATGTCTCCCTGCCTCCCAGCTTGCCTGCATGTCTCCCTGCCTCCCAGCTTGCCTGCATGTCTTCCTGCCTCCCAGCTTGCCTGCATGTCTCCCTGCCTCCCAGCTTGCCTGCATGTCTTCCTGCCTCCCAGCTTGCCTGCATGTCCTCCTGCCTCCCAGCTTGCCTGCATGTCTCCCTGCCTCCCAGCTTGCATGCCTGTCTTTCTGCCTCCCAGCTTACCTGCATGTCCTCCTACCTCCCAGCTTGCATGCCTGTCTTTCTGCCTCCCAGCCAGTCAGCTTGCCAGTCTTCCTGACTCCCAGCCAGCCTTCTTCCTGTCTCCAAGCCTAGCTGCCTGTCTTTCTCCACCTCAGGTCAGCTATTACATGAGCTCACACAAGGTGTGGCTTACAGTATAACAGCACAGTTTTATTGTACAGGGGGAAGGGGACTGGATACAGTATATACTAAATCCCTATATCCACTAGTCTCTGTCCTAACCTTGCTGTCCTATCTGCAGCAAGCTAGCCTAAATGCTAACGGCAGCCGTTGTTGCTCATTCGTGTCTGTCTGTGTCATGAATTTTAAAATGAACTTTGAGCTGCCATCTTGGCAGCTACTATTTTATGAGCAGCTATGTCTGTCAAGCTGGCAGCTGCTAGCAGATAGTCAACTAGCTATTCTATTGTGCTCCAGAAATGAATGGGCACTAAGGAAGCCAAGCCGTAAAGGAGAATTGACAGTGTGACACAACTTGCTTTAGACAGGATGCAGAACAAAAACAAAATGGTAGATTTAATGTGGAAGGCCACTGAAATTACTTTTCAAAAGAAATACAACACCGTGAACCTATATCATGCCATACAGCTGTGGTGTTATAAGGGCATAGTGAGGCATATGAGAACAAGGTCAGTGAGACACCTACCCGATCTTGGCCTTCTGTTTGGGCTTGGACGAGGACACAATGCGGGCCTTCTTGGAGGCCTTGGTCCTGGTCTTGTTGCCTCGGTCCCTCTCCCTGTCTCTGTCCCTCTCTCTCCTGTGGGCCGAGGAGCTCCCAGAGGGGAAGCTCTCTGGACTCATAACCCTGGGGATGTTCTTCTCTCCTCTCTCCCGGGCCTTAGCAATGGCCTCATGGATGATCCTGTTAGCCTTCTGCTGCTTGTCCTCCCCAGCCTCCTCCATCAGTTGCTGCTGCTCCCTCTGCTCCTTCACCAGCCTCCGCTGGGCCCGCTTCTCCAACGACGAGCTGTAGGAGGACGAAGACGAGGAGGATGAGCTGCTCTTCATCGGGGGGCTGAGGACCCGCGCTGCTGTGTGGCTGTTGGGACCATTAGCATTCTTGTTCTTGGGAGGCTGAAGAGGAGAGAGAGGAGGGGGGATATTAATCAGACTGAGGGAACACATATACCAACAGGATGATGTCATTGTAACATACATACATCTGCATTAATAGCAAGACTGGAAAGAGCTGTGTATTACAAAGGACTCTCGCCCTGATCTTAATGTAATTTCCTGCGAAGCGGATGATCTTGTGGTCGTTAACACACACACACACACCTTAATCCCCCCGCCCTAACCCACACACACTAATCCCCCCCCCACTATGTTCATGTTCTCATATAGCCAAACCAAACCGACATTCCTGAATTTCAGACTGAATAGTTAGATCATTTAGCTCCTAGTTCTCACATTCCCCTTCAGTTAACCCTCCACAGCCTCTCTCACACATCATCTTCCCCTTCAGTTAACCCTCCACAGCCTCTCTCACACATCATCTTCCCCTTCAGTTAACCCTCCACAGCCTCTCTCACACATCATCTTCCCCTTCGGTTAACCCTCCACAGCCTCTCTCACACATCATCTTCCCCTTCAGTTAACCCTCCACAGCCTCTCTCACACATCATCTTCCCCCTCAGTTAACCCTCCACAGCCTCTCTCACACATTATCTTCCCCTTCAGTTAACCCTCCACAGCCTCTCTCACACATCATCTTCCCCCTCAGTTAACCCTCCACAGCCTCTCTCACACATCATCTTCCCCTTCAGTTAACCCTCCACAGCCTCTCTCACACATCATCTTCTCCCTCAGTCAACCCTCCACAGCCTCTCTCACACATCATCTTCCCCTTCGGTTAACCCTCCACAGCCTCTCTCACACATCATCTTCCCCCTCAGTTAACCCTCCACAGCCTCTCTCACACATTATCTTCCCCTTCAGTTAACCCTCCACAGCCTCTCTCACACATCATCTTCCC
Source organism: Oncorhynchus masou masou (assembly GCF_036934945.1). Classification (NCBI taxonomy): domain Eukaryota; kingdom Metazoa; phylum Chordata; class Actinopteri; order Salmoniformes; family Salmonidae; genus Oncorhynchus; species Oncorhynchus masou. The sequence goes on along the minus strand of NC_088213.1, from coordinate 23,818,939 downwards.
CTTCAGTTAACCCTCCACAGCCTCTCTCACACATCATCTTCCCCTTCAGTTAACCCTCCACAGCCTCTCTCACACATCATCTTCCCCTTCAGTTAACCCTCCACAGCCTCTCTCACACATCATCTTCCCCTTCAGTTAACCCTCCACAGCCTCTCTCACACATCATCTTCCCCTTCAGTTAACCCTCCACAGCCTCTCTCACACATCATCTTCCCCTTCAGTTAACCCTCCACAGCCTCTCTCACACATCATCTTCCCTTCAGTTAACCCTCCACAGCCTCTCTCACACATCATCTTCCCCTTCAGTTAACCCTCCACAGCCTCTCTCACACATCATCTTCCCCTTCAGTTAACCCTCCACAGCCTCTCTCACACATCATCTTCCCCTTCAGTTAACCCTCCACAGCCTCTCTCACACATCATCTTCCCCTTCGGTTAACCCTCCACAGCCTCTCTCACACATCATCTTTCCCCTCAGGAACAGAAGTGTGAAATGTACCATATCACGTTTGCTGCCTGGAATGAGAGTCAAGTCACCCAGTCAGGCTCAATAAGGAAATGTTGTAAACACAAAGGAATGGGATTACAAAAGTGAATCAGTGAAGCTCTGAAAAAACCCCATGTGCATAACAATCAAGCTGTATACTTACACTGCTGCTTAGTGACGTGGGGAGAGAGAGAGAGACATAGACAGAGAACACTGAAAACAACAGCCAGCTGGTCTAGAAAACACACACAGCAGAAGTCACAACAACACTGTTAGCTTGTTGGCTGTACCTCTCTTATTAGACCCTCTAAGCCTTGATAATGATATAGCCTTGACATAGGTTTGATAATGATATAGCCTTGATATAGGCTTGATAATGACATAGCCTTGACAAAGGTTTGATAATGATATAGCCTTGACAAAGGTTTAATAATGATATAGCCTTGACATAGGCTTGATAATGATATAGCCTTGACATAGGCTTGATAATGGTATAGCCTTGACATAGGCTTGATAATGATATAGCCTTGACATAGGCTTGATAATGATATAGCCTTGACATAGGCTTGATAATGATATAGCCTTGACATAGGTTTGATAATGATATAGCCTTGACAAAGGTTTGATAATGATATAGCCTTGACATAGGCTTGATAATGATATAGCCTTGACATAGGCTTGATAATGATATAGCCTTGACATAGGCTTGATAATGATATATCCTTGACATAGGCTTGATAATGGTATAGCCTTGACATAGGCTTGATAATGATATAGCCTTGACACAGGCTTGATAATGATATAGCCTTGACATGGTCTTGATAATGATACACTTGACATAGGCTTGATAATGATATAGCCTTGACATAGGCTTGATAATGATATAGCCTTGACACAGGCTTGATAATGATATAGCCTTGACATAGGCTTGATAATGATATAGCCTTGACATAGGCTTGATAATGATATAGCCTTGACATAGGCTTGATAATGATATAGCCTTGACACAGGCTTGATAATGATATAGCCTTGACATAGGCTTGATAATGATATAGACTTGACATAGTCTTCATAGTCTTGATAATGATATAGCCTTGACATAGGCTTGATAATGATATAGCCTTGACATAGGCTTGATAATGATATAGCCTTGACATAGGCTTGATAATGATATAGCCTTGACATAGTCTTGATAATGATATAGCCTTGACATAGGCTTGATAATGATATAGCCTTGACATAGGCTTGATAATAATATAGCCTTGACATAGGCTTGATAATAATATAGCCTTGACATAGGCTTGATAATAATATAGCCTTGACATAGGCTTGATAATAATATAGCCTTGACATAGGCTTGATAATAATATAGCCTTGACATAGGCTTGATAGCCTTTTAATGACAAACAACCAGTCACCAGAATATCCCATTCTGCTGCTGTGTCTCTACCCCACGACCTCACAGACATACTGAAAGTGTTGCTCTCTGAACTTTCTGCTAGCCACACATTTTTCCCCCTAGTCACATAGATTGCAGCAGCACAAACTTTCATTAAGACAGACACAAAGAAACAGAGACAGGCAGGACCAGCACACTGACATTCAGCCAAACTAGAATAAATAATATAGACAAGGCTGATACGTGATGAAATGGGAATAAAACATGGGCTGAGGTTTATTCCCTTCGGGTGGGCCAAGAGCCTATAAATGGATGAGCTAATCTCAACGTGTTGCAGTCAGAGTGGATGGCTACATGACCTGAGGCCGGGCCACAGCACAGCACAGCCAGTTGCTTTCCTGACTGCTAAATAAAGAGAATTATCTTGAACTGCCACAAACAAAGCAGGGGGAGGGGAGAAATAAATGACAGTTCATTTGGATGATATAATTCTGTAGCTGCAGCTCTTGTTTATGTTTAACATGTGCTGTAATGCCCAGGCTATTAGTGGAAATCATTGCCCAGAACTGAAATATTCTCATTATTGAAGTTCAAGGTAAAAAAGAGGGTGAGGAAAGAGAAAGTCAAGGTAAAGAACAGGGAAAAGAGGGAAGGAGCAAAGGGGAGCAAGGGCAGAGGGTGGGAATGAGAGTTTGTATAAAAAGTGAGTGAGAAAGGGAGAGAGAAGAAAAATGCACCAAAACCAAGTGTCCTGCAGCTGTGTAATAGGACTATAAATAACTGAAATGACAGGCTGCCAGCACTGCAGTGATTTCAATCTCTCTCTCTGCCACCACACGCTCCCACGAAAACACTTTGCACTATTACAGTAAGGAAAGACGACAGAGAGATAGAGATAGCCAGGACATTTGGGCCAGTTAGTCCGCTCACTCACTCACTAACCCCTTACTTCCCTCAGTCCCTCATGCAGAACGCTGTGTGACTGATGTACTCATCTTGTGACACACACACACACACACCGCCTTTTGCATCGAACCAGAGGTGGGGAGGAATCCATGGAGGGAAGGGGTTTGGGGGGTGAGAGAAAACGAGGGATAAAGTGAAAGGAGGGGGGTAGTGAAGGGAGAGCATAGCTAGCACAGCTAAGCAAATTAGTATGGGAAAGAGCAGCAACAAGGAGTTCAAGATGGCGACAGTGGAGCTGCATCAGGCAGGCAGCATGAGCCAGTAGCAGAGGAGGTTGTTCAGTTGTTCAGTTCCTGTCGTGTGGCCCCTCCTCCCTCTCTGTGCAGCTCACTTACCCTTCCTCCCCTCTCTCTCTGTGCAGCTCACTTACCCTTCCTCTTGGCCTCTTCACTGTAGACATGTTTTTTTCAATTTTTGTTCTTCCTCCCCCTCTCTCCAACCACCTAACAAAAGCCTTGCCCTTTCGCCGGGTTTTTTGTCTCTCTCTCTCTCACTCTCTCTCTCGTTCGACAGTTTGTCTTGCTTGAGCTGCGTGTCCACCCCCTCCCCCCTCCACAGGCAGCGTACAAGCGGGCGGTGGAGCCTCCTCTCCTTCACCTCCTCTCCACTCCTCTCCTCCCCTAGCGGGCAGGGCTCAGGCTCAGTAGGAGTGCATGGGGCTGGGCTGTTAGATCACTGGGAGAGCTGGGAGAAGGGCTGGTTGCGCCAGAAGAGGTGCGAAGCAGTGAAGGTCCAGGAAGCTCGTTTCATTCTGCTGCTACTGCGTGCTTCAGCTCCGTCCGGCTCAGGCAGGCGGGTCGTGGTGTGAGTGTCAGCGTCGCTCTCTCGCTCTACCCTCCTCTCTTCTCAGTGATTCCCCTCCACCAGCAATCGCGTGCTCTCTCCGTTCGCTCGCTCTACTCTCTCTACTCGTTCCTTTTTCTTGCTCCCTTCGTTCGTGCCTCTTTCTCTTACATCCCAGGGTAAGGTAGGCTACTCCTTTGTACACAAAAAGGGTTTTGAGCTAGCTAGCTTGCTTGGTTGTTTTCCTTTTTCCACAGGTTTTCCTCTCCTCTTCCCTCTCTGCCCTCCCTCTCCCGTGTTGGGGTGTGTATGGCGAGGAGCTGGAGTCTCCAGCAGCAGAGCGGTGGAAAATGAAAGCAGCACAAAGCAGCAAAATGCATCAGCATGAATATTAGAGATGTCGTTAAAATCCAGACTCGTTCTCTCTCACTCTCTCTCTCACTCACTCACTCTCTCTTTGTGAGGAAGTAGGCCAGCAGATGGTGCTAGCAGTTATTACATTAACTTTCACAACTTAACCCCAAAAGCACTGGATTTCTACACAAGCACAGAGATTAACATAAAAGGAATGCAGGCTCGCATGTGTTGCACATTGCTCTATACATAAAACAGTATACACAAGAAACTGAATGACATAATTTTATGTTGTACAGAATCATAACATGAAAATCCACTATGAGGAAAAAACTAAATGAGACACTATTAAACAACCAAACAGCAAACAACTAACGTGTGCAAAACCATGAAACCGTGACGCTAAAAAGCCACAGCACTGTCCCTAGTACAGCACACTAACACACTGAGAGCTCACTCCCTGAGACTGTCAGTAAAGCAGTGGTCTCAGACACACTCTGGTGGGGAAAGAGACAAAGACAGATGCTGGCCACCCAGCCACACAGCCGTGTTCACTTCCCACCAGGAAGAGAATCCCTCTCGCAAGAGGTGACAGGATAGCCCTCCACACACACAAATGTATGCAAGATGTGAAAGGACAGGTCGTGACGAGCCTTCTGTCCCTTCCATGACTGACAGTCACTGGAGGGGCAATGGAAGAGAGGGAGGGGGCTCCCTGGAACATGACACAAGGACCATGTGCTCCAGCAGGCACATAGTGCTGGGAGGGGAACACACGGACATGCCTGGCTGGCCTAGAGCCTGCCTGGCACAGGGTTAGGTCCCAGAGTGGAGACACACACATCACCAGACAGACACGCACGCATGCACGCGCTCACACACACTCACAATCTTAAGGAGACATCTTACTCTCAAAGCACGACTGTGTTTTCACAGTGAACTCTCGTTTGAAATCTTGTGCACAACATATAAGCCCCTTCTCAGGTTACACAAAGGACTACATAGCCTGGGGATTGACTGTTAGCTCCCTGCTAGTCAGAAGTAACTGGGAACAGGTTGGTAAGCAACAGGCTATGGCTAGCCTCGAAGGCTATGTGGCTAGGGGGAGGCCAAGTACCTGGAGATGGATAGTTAGCTCCCTGCTAGTTAGAAATAACAGTAACAGGTCTGAAGCTACAGACTAGTAAGCTACAGGCTAAAGGCTACATGGCTATGTGGCTAAGGGAAGGACATTTGCAGCAGAGCATCAGCTCTCTCCCTGGCTGAAATATAACACTGTTTAATGATATTAGAGCAGAATTATCTCACATGGATAATAGCTGAAAGGGGCACTGAGCTCTTAAGGACAAAGGCCTACTTCACTTAGCTGATCTGTGTTGCTTTATCGGTTTAATAAGTAGACTAGTATGATTAGTAGGCCTAAAGTAAGACAGAATCTATGTCAATATTCCTAACTTTCTGTTAGGCGTTGGGGAAACTACAGAGAAAGAGAAGGGGAGAGAGAGGTAGGAAATAAAGGTGAAAGCTAAAAGGAAAGCCCTCCTTCCTGACTGGCTAAATAAACAACAGCTTAGCTGCAATATCATTTGCCTCTGCTATCTGCAGCCAATGTCTGAGCACAACTCTCTTAAAAAACCTGCCAGACACCTAACTTTGTGGAAGAACATTGGAACTACAAACATTGGAACTACAAACACGACAAAACATTGAACTGTACAAATGTAGGAATAACATACGACTGGTTAAAGTCCAACGTAGAGTATGTGTGGGAGGTCACAATGTACACAGTAGGTTGTGTTAACTCCAATCTAGTGCCCATGTGTTTGTCCCCATGCCCATGTCTAGATAAATTAGCCTGTGCTGTGTGTGTGCTCATGTGTCTGTGTGCTTTCTTACTAGAGGTCGACCGATTTTTTTCAACGCGATACCGATTATTGGGGGACCATAAAAGCCGATGCCGATTAATCGGACAATTTTTTTATTTACAACAATACTGAATGAGCACTTATTTTAACTTAATATAATACATCAATAAAATCAATTTAGCCTCAAGTAGATAATGAAACATGTTCAATTTGGTTTAAATAATGCAAAAACAAAGTGTTGGAGAAGAAAGTAAAAGTGCAATATGTGCTATGTTTGAATGAATGTTTACGCGCCTGCTTCTGCCTGCCACTGCTCAGTCAGATACTTAGATACGTGTATGCTCAGTCAGATTATATGCAACGCAGGACACACTAGATAATATCGAGTAATATCATCAACCATGTGTAGTTAACTAGTGATTATGATTCATTGTTTATAAGATAAATGTAATGCTAGCTAGCAACTTAACTTGGCTTACTGCATTCGCGTAACATTCTCCTTGTGGAATGCAACGAGAGAGAGGCAGGTCGTTATTGCGTTGGACTAGTTAACTGTAAGGTTGCAAGATTGAATCGCCCGAGCTGACAAGGTGAAAATCTGTCGTTCTGCCCCTGAACAAGGCAGTTAACCCACGGTTCCTAAACCGTCATTGAAAATAAGAATGCGTTCTTAACTGACTTGCCTAGTTAAATAAAGATTAAATAAAGGTGTAAAAATAATAATAATAATAATAATATTTAAAAAAAAAATTACATTTAAAAAAAAATTAAAATCGGAAAATCGGCACCCAAAAATACAGATTTCCGATTGTTATGAAAATTTGAAATCGCCCCTAATTAATCGGCCATTCCGATGAACCGGTCGACCTCTAGTTCTTACTACTGGTAGGCTATACAGTGGGGCAAAAAAGTATTTAGTCAGCCACCAATTGTGCAAGTTCTCCCACTTAAAAAGATGAGAGGCCTGTAATTTTCATCATAGGTACACTTCAATTATGACAGACAAAATGAGGAAAAAAAACGAGAAAATCACATTGTAGGATTTTTAATGAATTTATTTGCAAATTATGGAGGAAAATAAGTATTTGGTCAATAACAAAAGTTTAACTCAATACTTTGTTATATACCCTTTGTTGGCAATGACAGAGGTCAAACTCAATACTTTTTTGCCCCACTGTATGTGTGTTCTCCCCATGTTTGAGTGGGCATCTGCCATAGACTAGCTGTCAGGCTAGGCCTTTGGAGATGGACTCCTGTTCTTGGAGAGACAGAACGAAGGGAACTAAATGACACAACATGTCAATTACCATCCCTGCAGTGGAGCGAGAACATGTCACATGCCAGATGGGAGCATCCCATACAACAGGAATAAACTATTGTGTAGTGGCAGTGGGCCTCACTCTCACAGAAACAGAGCCTCACTCTCACAGAAACAGAGCATCACTGTCACAGAAACAGAGCTTCACTCTCACAGAAACAGAGCCTCACTCTCACAGTAACAGAGCCTCACTCTCACAGAGACAGAGACTCACTTTCACAGAGACAGAGCCTCACTTTCACAGAAACAGAGCCTCACTCTCACAGAAACAGAGCCTCACTCTCACAGAAACAGAGCCTCACACTCACAGAAACAGAGCCTCACTCTCACAGAAACAGAGCATCACTGTCACAGAAACAGAGCCTCACTGTCACAGAAACAGAGCCTCACTGTCACAGAAACAGAGCCTCACTCTCACAGAGACAGAGCCTCACTCTCACAGAGACAGAGACTCACTTTCACAGAGACAGAGCCTCACTTTCACAGAGACAGAGCCTCACTTTCACAGAGACAGAGCCTCACTCTCACAAAGACAGAGCCTCGGTTTCACAGAGAGACAGAGCCTCAATTTCACAGAGACAGTCACACTCTCACAGAGACAGAGACAGATCCTCACTTTCACAGAGCCCCTGAAAACAATCAATTCACAGCTGTTAAAACACTGTCAAGAAGAACAGGTACAAATACTGTATCTATAGAGTAATTCAGGAAGATATTTTAACAACAGTTCTTTCAGAGACTAGGCCTAAACGGTATGCAACCATGTTATGTACTGCATGTTGAGCATGAGCATTTGAACACCTGATCTGGAGTACAGTGCGCTGATGTATAGTACACTGAGGGGTTCACTGGGACGGACAGACAGCATCCTTTAAGTCTGGGACAACATCATAATGCAAAAGACTATATAACAGGCTGTTCAATGAGAGAGAGAGAGAGAGAGAGAGAGAGAGAGAGCTAGGAAGAGATTCAATTACACCCTTGTATACGTGGATTCATACACAGGAAGGCTTTAAGCTGCCAGCGACTGCACAGGGTGTATTGTCTCTCTAGGCTGGCAACCCAACTGTTAACATGCAAATAGGCCTCCCGGCAGAAAAATTAGTGTGCTGGGGGGGCTTCCCTCTAAAGTGAGAGACGAGGGGGGAGTAAAAAAGAAAAGAAAGAGAGAGAAAGAAAGAAAGAGTAAAAGAGACAGAAAGAGATAAAGAGGGATCCAGAGGCACAGGTGTGAGTCTCTAAACAGTCCATAATAACCTCATCACAGACTCAGAGCCTGTATTAGTGTGCCTGCCACTCTTACTTCTGCCTCCCTCTGCGGGCCTTTGAGTAGGACTCCACTAACACACCGTTAGGGAAATTGACATTTATCATCCTAGGACAGGATGGAACTCGCACTATAACTGTGCACACACTATAGCCAATCATAGAGCCCACAAGACCCACCATATCAACAGTTAGCCTATATTTTCACCCACTAGGTAGTGCTGTAATGCTGGTTGAAAAAGCTAGTTGGAAAGTGCTGTTGTAACAGAGAGCTGAGCAAGTGAACATAGTGTTCCTTCAGAGCAAATATAGGAGACGGTGTGTGGTACTGGTCCCTAGAACTTTAATCAATGACAGCCTACTTTTCTTTTGATGAGTAATAAAGTGCATAGTACAGGAATAATAGAGATGATCCACTGTTTCTCTCTCACTTCAGCCTTTGTCTAAACGTTTTCCTTTTAAAAATATCTGAAGTCTACCTAGAAGTCAACCTTTGACGTCGACTCTTCCTTAAAATCACTCCTCACAGGAAAGTGTGTTGCGTCTTTGTGCATAACGTCCCTAAGAATAGTTCTTGGCTTTGTGTTGTGAGAGGGATAATACCAGCAGTATACAACACTACCCACCTTCCCAGTTCCCAACCATAGCCTAACCAGAGACCAAACCTACTGCCTGGTTAATGGAATATAGATTAGTCTGTCAGGAGGTGGGGAAGAGATTAGGCCTGTTAATTAGGCCTATGGCTGTGGACCAATTTAAAGTCATGCATGGAGAGTGAGGAAAGAGGTAGAGAGAGAGGAGAGAGAGACAGATGGAGTGTTTGTGTGTGAGAGAGAGAGGGGGAGGTAGAGGTGTAGTTGATAAATGAAAGGGGGCACACTGCACGGCGATGCTTCCTGAACCAATTAAAAAGAGCATCAGGCCTTAATGATCCTTCACAGGGTAGGAGAGGGAAGGTAAGGTGTGCTGGCGCTAACCTCTTGTCCCGGGGAGAGGCTAATAACAGAAGTGACACTCAGTGGACTAACAGGGCTTACAGGTCCTCCATCGTCACTCTCTGACCTGGTCCACTTTGACCTGTGCTGTCACAGCCTGGCTGGCACACAGCTCTAGCAGGTCACATGGCAGCAGGGCCTTAGGCAGAGCTGCAGTAGTACAATATATGGCATTTAACTGGGCTGTATTCACATTGGGTTGACCCAAACCATACTGCTTGTGTCACGCCTGCTCCGGCTCTTCCTCCCCATGGCCCTCGAAGGGGCCCAGGATCCCCAGCATTACGCACTCAAACCACCAGCAGTACACACACTTGCCTTCCCCCCGTCACGTGCATCAGCAGTCATTGGATTCACGTGGACTCAATTACTTGTGTCATTACCTTCTCTACATCTGTCTGTTCCCAAGTTCTGTTCCCTGCTTCGGGATTAATTATCTCATGTCCGTGTTACCCAGGTTCTGACGCTGTTCCTGTCTTGTTTCTTTGTCTGTTCCCGAATAAATGTCTGACTCTACCTGCTTCTCCTGTCCGGCGGCGGTCCTTACAGTCTGGCTCTGATACCACTATTTTCTTATTCTATGTTGGATGTGTAACCAGGCAAATGGCCAGCCCAGTACAGCTCAAGATTAGTTTGGCTTAGTGTGAAAAGGGTACTGCTTGCCTGTGTCTGGATGGAGGAGCGGAGGTGGAGAAATGTGGGTGGCAGAAGGACGGACATGTTACAGAGTTAAGTCTAATACCATAGCCGAATTAGGCTAATGTTCTGCAGACCATGTGTGGTAGGCTAGGCCTACAGATTAGGAAGGGGGAAACTACAGGGAATTATCCATTCTGTATAGAAACACTATCAATAAAGTTGTATTGAATTAAAAAATCTAGTGTTCTTATTCCATTTGTGAAGGATAATCAACGAGGGGCTATGCGTTCTATGGAAAATATTGGATGACGTGGAATGTGTGTTCCACGATGCACTAGCGAAGTGGAACTGACATTCAACAGTTTTTTTTCCTGAGAACGGATAGCCCCTATTTGATTATCTCTTTTATATCACATCTATAATTTAACACATTTGCTGCTAGAAACTGTTCATTTTCCAGTAGAAATGTGTTCGTTTTCCAGCAGAAATGTGTTCATTTTCCGGTAGAAATGTGTTCGACATCTACTGAACAAGTTTACAAGATAGCTACAGTAGTTGCTGTGGTAACCAAACAAACAAACTTGTTAGTTAGGCTAACTAAACCATCAGTCCTAGCTTGCCATGAAAATCTGATTCAACAATGCCAATAAAGTTTTCAATTGAAGTTTTGCTTTAAAAAGCAGCTCAAACATAGAACATGTAAGAATGAACTATAGCCATTGAGTTCTACCGTGCTAATATAGGGAATTATACAACTGGGTTGCGTCCATACTGTAGATACAGAACAAAAAGACTGGTTTGCGTCCATACTGAAGATACAGAACAAAAAGACTGGGTCGCGTCCATACTGTAGATACAGAACAAAAAGACTGGGTTGCGTCCATACTGTAGATACAGAACAAGAAGACTGGGTCGCGTCCATACTGAAGATAGACTGGGTTGCGTCCATACTGTAGATACAGAACAAAAAGACTGGTCCATACTGTAGATACAGAACAAAAAGACACGTCCATACTGTAGATACAGAACAAAAAGACTGGGTCACGTCCATACTGTAGATACAGAACAAAAAGACTGGGTCGCGTCCATACTGTAGATACAGAACAAAAAGACTGGGTCACGTCCATACTGTAGATACAGAACAAAAAGACTGGGGCACGTCCATACTGTAGATACAGAACAAAAAGACTGGGTTGCGTCCATACTGAAGATACAGAACAAAAAGACTGGGTTGTGTCCATACTGTAGATACAGAACAAAAAGCCTGGGTCACGTCCATACTGAAGATACAGAACAAAAAGACTGGGTCACATCCATACTGAAGATACAGAACAAAAAGACTGGGTCACGTCCATACTGAAGATACAGAACAAAAAGACTGGGTCACGTCCATACTGAAGATACAGAACAAAAAGACTGGGTCACGTCCATACTGTAGATACAGAACAAAAAGACTGGGTCACGTCCATACTGTAGATACAGAACAAAAAGACTGGGTTGCGTCCATACTGAAGATACAGAACAAAAAGACTGGGTCACGTCCATATTGAAGATACAGAACAAAAAGACTGTGTTGCGTCCATACTGAAGATACAGAACAAAAAGACTGGGTCACGTCCATATTGAAGATACAGAACAAAAAGACTGGGTTGCGTCCATATTGAAGATACAGAACAAAAAGACTGAACGACTGGGTCGCGTCTCAGGCAACCAAACCGATTGAACAAACGACCAGCCTTCTTGGGTAGCAACCTTAGATTTGTGTCGTGACTATATCTTATGGAAGGATGAAATAGTATGAATAAATTCATAAAAAATAATGTCAATCATTATTTGAATATGTTGGTAACTGGTTGTATAAAAGTGATACTGCCCTCGAAGCCGGTGTTTAGAGGATATATTGGCTTGGTCTCGAGCCTAACAGCACCAGGGCCAATATACCCTCCAAACACCGGCTTCTCTGCATTATCACTTAAAATAACTCACACTCTAGAATGCCCTACAAGCCAATCAGAAACAAGTATTCCACAATGCCATGGTATAAACATGAATAACATTAGATTCCCAGTCCAAAGTTACATATTATACTATATAAGCCTTGGCCTTATTTCCCAAGAAATGCACTTACACTACTAGGTGGTATAATGGTATTAAACACTGTAGATCTATTCACAGGGGAACTATAGCTTCAACCAAGTACACACTCCTAGTACGCTAGGCTGTGTGTGTGGGCCTCCCTCTCTGGTCTGTTGAGATATTTATAGTTATTATCCAGAAAGCTCTAAGGCCCAGGCCAAGACACACACACACACAGGCACATGCACACACACACAAACAGCTTGGCATGTAATTCCTTGCAAATGCAGCGATTAGCAATTCACATAGGTTATGATATCATTAGCCGTACCTGCCATGGCAGAGAGAGACGGCTGCACCATCACACCCATTACACATCCTCAAATAGCTCCCAATGAAGAAGCTTTACTAACAGCCACCTATTAGCTGTCCATTAGTCATTCAGTTAACTGACTCCTTCATTTCATTAAGAGAGGCATGCGATGGCCATTTGCATCTCTGAGAGGGATGGTGATAGGAGTGGTTCATGGATGGACTGGGAGTGGGCAGGGTAAGGTGGTTTGGGCCTGGTCGTTAGGGATTCTATAGGATAGCAGAGGGGTGTCAGAGGGAAGAGGGCAGTCTGGGGTCATTGAAGATGATGCTGTATCTCTCATTAGCACAGTATGGGGAAGGTCTGAGAGAGCCTGTACGATACACCACAAGTCAGGAGCTAAGCACCCAATGATACAGGCAAACTAATGTTCCCTTTGTTGTGTAGTGACACACCCAAAACCTTAAGGTTTTTAGGCCTCTCCAGATAAATAAGCTGGATGGTTATTACATTATCATAGCAAGCATTACAATGGACACATTCAAGGTCATTGCAGAATAACTTTCAATATAGCCATCAAAACAACCTGCCAATGAGCAGCCTACTTACTGGGGAGCAGAGATGGAGGGAGGGGATTCCAACAACAGTGGTTCCCTTAGAGCTTATGTAACGGATGTGAAACAGCTAGCTAGTTAGTTATACTGTTACACTTAGAACAGCGATTCTCAACACATTTGGGTTGTGGGAGGTTTTGAATGGGTCGCGGAGTGTCACAAATTTCTAAACATAGGCCTATTCCTTGCTTGAGAACTGAGAAATGAATCAGCATTACCTGGTGGTAACACACAAAATAGTATGATTTATGCATTCAAATGAGCAATTGGTGGGTTCATCACCAGTTTTCTTCATGCTATAGCTCTCAATAATAAGAGGTTAAATCAGGAGAAGCCAGGTTGTTAGCAGCAAAAAAGCAGGCATCAGTGCTGCAACGGAGAAACTATTTTTGCTATCTCATATTGTTTTGTCAATTCTCACATATAAACTTTATTGGGAGAAATTTGTAAGTCGCTCTGGATAAGAGCGTCTGCTAAATGACTTAAATGTAATGTAAATGTAAATTATGTTTGACATGCTTTTTACATTTGTATCACAAACAATTGTTTTCTTAAATCATGATGAAAGTGGCCATTTTAGGACCACTTTTTTGACCTATAAATGCCTCCGGTAAAACCTTGTTGCTTGAACCGTACATGATACAGACAACATATTGTTCATTATACTGCTTATAGTGGGCTCTAACAAATGGAGAATGTCTAGATTCTGAAATACACATTTTCACGTTAATTCATTCAATATATATATAAAAAACATGCATATGAACATCTCAAAAGTACCCTTTACAAGTACATGACATTTCCAGTGGGTTCTGTGCTAATTCTGAAGTTATGATACATTTTATGAGCACCGCCAACACAGTGAATGGGAAAATGGATTGAAAGGGCTGTGATTGGTTAATGACCTATAATGTCCATTTCTACGTATAAAATGGATCATATTTACAAAAGGTACCAGAGAGCTCCCTCTGGAAATTTGACGTTTTTGACAAGTATATTGTTCTAAACAATACGTTTAAAAAATAAACAAAATAAAAAAGGGTACTTTTGAGATATTTATATTGATATTTTTACGTTGAAAACATGAATGTGAACATTTGTATTTCAGAATCTAGACATACTCCATATTTGAGATAACATGATAAGAAGTATAATGACACCAAGATGTTGTCTGTATCATGTACAGTTCACAGATCATATGGTTTTACAGGAGACATGTAAAGTCTAAAAAGGGCCTGAAATTGCCAATTTCATAATGATTTTCAAGAAAATTATTTGTGATACAAATGTTAAAAGCTTGTCCAACATCCTTCCTTCCAATTAATTTTCTATGTGAGAATTGACAGAACAATCAGATTGTTGATAAATATTTTCCGCCTAAGCTGCCGTGGAATCGCCAAACTATGGACTTATCCAGAACTATGATGGCGGTGAGACCAAATTATAGGGTCAACAGAGGACAGGGCCCAGGGAACAGCCACACACATTCAACTGAGGACAACAGACAGACTTGTAGTTCTGTTCTGAGCAGGAATGTCAAGAAAGTCTTTATAAATCAAATGAATGATCCACGCCACAACACTAAGCTTTTCATACTGACAACTCAGCAGACAGGACAGTCTTGAGGTGAGGGCATACAAAATAACAGCAGCTTTGTGGCAGTATAGTGAAAGCAACCATGTGATTCAACATTCCACAGAGATTGATTTAATGTATATGAAGGCCAAATGCCACAGACCAATAGGCCAGTGAAAACATTGAAACCTGCAGCCTCGTAATTGCACTGAGCAACAGAGGATTGAGTTAAATAGTAAGGAATTCACAGGATTCTTCCAACATATTCACCTCAGGGATCCAAGCAAGACATATGCCTACACATTCTGAGAGAAAAGAGCAACCCTCCATTTTGTACTTTGAAATGTTAAAACATTAACTTATGTGTTGTAGACTAGAGGTATAAAACTAAACTTTATCCAAGGCAGACAGACAGAGGATAGTGTTAGCCTACATTTTGTCCCTTTCCACAGAGTCAGTGTAATGTTGTGAAAGTGTTTCTCTGTGTAAACAAACCCTTGACTCAGGGCCCAGCGCCATGGAAACCAGTGAACATAACCGGCTAGGAACCAGCAGCTACCTGACAAACCTGTCTGATTGCTTTGAGACTCCTGTGTGAAAACACACACACACACACACACACACACACGCACACGCACACGCACACGCACACGCACACGCACACACACACACACACACACCAAGCAACTGTCATCTTCATGGAATAGCTAACGCAAACCAACAAGTGTTCCTTAGACATAAAGGCAAAAAAGGCACACTGTATGAAGTATAGCAGACACATAAAGAACAATTAGCCAGAAGATCCGACCTGTTTACTTACAGCTGCACTAGGGTCAGACAGCACGACTGTGTAGATCAAGACACCATGGAGCCAGCTTGGAAAACGTACCTCAATCCAGGGATGAGAAATTAGTTGTACTCCGAATTGTCCTATTATCCCAACTGTTACAAGATTGAATAACTGCTACTTTTCCTGAACGCTGCCCTTTCCTCCTCATGCTAGGTAGCAGAAGCCACATGCGTTGAACAACAAAGGATAGTCAGCCTACATCTTCGCACTGTGATAATGTCAAAATAAAAGTGAGGTGTGGCTTTGTACATGTTAAACTCTCCCAAAACTATGTCTGTACAATAATTAATTGGTAATCCATTTTTATAATGAATTGGTAATAATTTATTGGTAAGCCAGTGTTATAATTAATTGGTAATAATTAATTGATAATTGGTCATGTCAATGTTGTCAAGGGTGCATTAACAAAGGCAAAATTGTTGGAACAAAGAAATAAACTATTGAAAGATAAACACAACAACTTTCTAGTGTGTGGCTGTTTATTGCCATTGTTAATCCACCCTTGACAACAATGACATGGATTACCAATGAATTATTGTACTTCAGACAAGCATCCATAGTTTTGGTCAAGCTTGACCTATGGTACTTTCAAGACATCTTGGAACTCTAGAAAGATGCCTGAGTTTCCGACTTGGAATTCCGAGTTTGATGACCATTCAAGACAATTTTTTCAGAGTTCCCACTGAGTTTCCAGTGTTTTTGAACGCGGCAATATACAAACCATTCCCCACCCGCAACTCTTTTTTTACATTTCCACAGCGCGATGACGTAGTCCGCAAGGAGCCTGATTGGCTGACTATAGTTTGATGTTCAACTTACATTCTAGTGCCATTTCAAAATGGCTGATGTGGCTTCTGCTAACAAGCATGGGGACGAAAAGGGCAGCTTTCCAAAAAAACTATCAGTCGTTCAAACTTTCTGGTGTAACAGTTGGGATAATGAGACAATTTGGATGCAATGCATTTCTCATCCCTATATTGAGGTAGGTTTTCCAAGCTATATCTCGTGCTAGCTCCCCGGTGTCTTGATCAACACAGTTATGCTGTCCGACCTTAGTGCAGCTGTAACAAGTGGGCCGAATCTGCTGACTAAAAGCACAATGTCATGATCCACAGTCCAAATGCCTTTCCCTTATTCCCCTTGCCCTATTTAGTGCTAGGTTCCCTATTTAATGCTAAGCTAACGGAATGAGAGCCACTGAAAGTCTCATTAGAGTCCCTGTAGAGTAGACTGTGTCAATCTGTTCTCCACTTTCTCTCCCCGGAGACAGACTATGCTAGGCAGGCTAGCGTTCAGCAGGCTGCCTGGTGGTTGAGCTAAATTCATTCCTGTCAGCCAGTGAAAGGTTAACCTGACTGCAGTATAAGGAAGAGGTCACGTTGGGTTGTGTCGCCCCTCACATTCCTCTCACACAAAACCTCATGTTAGCACTGAACCCGCTGGCTATCGCACGCTCCTCTCCAAAACCCTAGCCAGCCAACATAGTCAAAGCTATTTAATCCCCTGTGAGCGGGAGAGAGAAAAAATGCAGAATAAAAAAGAATGGGTTTTTATTCAGACCTACTGTGCAGTTTGGGGCTGGCAAGGCTCCCACATGCTCCTCACAGTCTAGGCTAAATCCAAGTACAACTCTCCCACCCCTCCCTCTACTAACTAGCCACCCATTTCCTCCTCTAGTGTCCCCCCACAGCCCGCCCCTTCCGTCCACAGCAAAGACCGCCCCACTTTAAATAGAGCCGACTTCCTGTTCACCTTTGACCTCCACTAGATACCACCCAGTCCTGGCAGGCCTCCACTACCAGCAGGCAGATGAGGCCGGATGACTGGAGGAACAGAGAGAGGCAGTCATAAAGAGAGAGATAGGCAGTCAGAAAGAGCTAGAGAGAGACAGAGCGAGAGACAGGTTATGTGCACACTGCCCACAAAATGAGGTAGAAACAGAGCTGTACTTCCTAACCTCCTGCCAAATGTATGACCATATTATAGACTCATATTTCCCTCAGATTACATAGACCCCAAAATAATTTGAAAACAAATGCATTTTTGATAAACTCCCAGATCTATTAGGTGAAAAACCACAGTGTGCAATCGCAGCAGCAAGATTTGTGACTTGTTGCCACAAGAAAAGGGCAACCAGTGAAGAACAAACACTATTGTAAATACAATCTATATTTATGTTTAATTATTTTCCATTTTGTACTTGAACTATTTGCACATTATTACAACACTGTATATAGACATCATATGTCTTTATTCTTTTGGAACTTTTGTGAGTCTAATGTGTACTGTACATTTGTTATTGTTTATTTCACTTTTGTTTATTATCTATTTCACTTGCTTAGGCAATGTAAACATATGTTTCCCATGCCAATAAAGCCCCTTAAATTGAACATTGAATTGAGAGATCGAGAGAGATTGATAGACCTACAGACCAGAGAGAGAGCCAACCGCAGCCAGAGAAACAGCGGCAGTGGGCCCCTCCCCCTCCAAAGAGTAGAGTAGTGACTTGGTGTCATGTTTCAGGGCTGACTGCAGCACTCTCTGCCTGGCTGACTGGCTGGCTGGGAGTTACATAAACCTCACCCAGGAAGGTCAGGAAGCAACAAAGACAGCAATGCAGTGGGGGCTGACAGCCACAGACACTCTTGGCTGAGTCGGCTTCACACACATGGCCCCCCTGACCCCCCCCCCACACACACACACACACACTTTAGTTTCAAAGCCCCCAGAGGCCAGAGGAGGGGGTGAGGGGAGAGTGAGGTCGGGGAGTCGAAGAATAAATCTAAACCACTGATGCACTGAGTCAGACAGGAGGCACCTGCTATACAGCACAGCAGCTCATCATCAGCTATTCAACCACCAGGGTGTGCCTACTGCTTAGACGACCACATCAAAAGGCTATTTGTTTGTAATGGGGCTGTCATGCAGTAAGACTGCATCACGTGTGAGGACAGATAAGGGAATGCACAACCCGTGGTGAGATGTTCTCTGCCAACTACATCTAGTAGCCTAGTTGTTGTCTATAATACGGTTTCCCAAACCCGGTCCTGGGACCCCCCCTGGGTGCACGTTTTGGTCTTTTCCCTAGAACTATACAGCTGATTCAAATAATCAAAGCTTGATGATGAAAACGTGCACCTGGGGGGGGGGGGCGCCAGAGCAGCCCGTCAGTCAGGAGCTGCCAGAGCCGCCCGTCAGTCAGGAGCTTCCAGAGTCGCCCGTCAGTCAGGAGCTGCCAGAGCCGCCCGTCAGTCAGGGGCTTCCAGAGTCGCCCGTCAGTCAGGAGCTTCCAGAGCCGCCCGTCAGTCAGGAGCTGCCAGAGCCGCCCGTCAGTCAGGAGCTGCCAGAGCCGCCCGTCAGTCAGGAGCTGCCAGAGCAGCCCGTCAGTCAGGAGCTGCCAGAGCCGCCCGTCAGTCAGGAGCTGCCAGAGCCGCCCGTCAGTCAGGAGCTGCCAGAGTCGCCCGTCAGTCAGGAGCTGCCAGAGTTGCCCGTCAGTCAGGAGCTGCCAGAGCCGCCCGTCAGTCAGGAGCTGCCAGAGTTGCCCGTCAGTCAGGAGCTGCCAGAGTTGCCCGTCAGTCAGGAGCTGCCAGAGCCGCCCGTCAGTCAGGAGCTGCCAGAGCCGCCCGTCAGTCAGGAGCTGCCAGAGCCGCCCGTCAGTCAGGAGCTGCCAGAGCCGCCCGTCAGTCAGGAGCTGCCAGAGTTGCCCGTCAGTCAGGAGCTGCCAGAGCCGCCCGTCAGTCAGGAGCTGCCAGAGCCGCCCGTCAGTCAGGAGCTGCCGGAGTCTCCCATCTATTCATGTCCCGCTGCAAGGGTCCCCAGTCCGAGGTCGGCAACGAGGTTCGCCGCTCTAAAGGCGCCACTGGAGCGGGCACTGAAGCAGGCAAAGACTATGGTGGAGTGGGGTCCACGTTCCGTGCCAGAGCCGCCACCGCGGACAGACGCCCACCCAGACCCTTCCCTACAGGTTCAGGTTTTGTGGCCGGAGTCCGCACCCTTGGGGGGGGGGCACTGTCACGTTCTGACCTTAGTTCCTTTATTTTGTCTTTGTGTTAATTTGGTCTGGGCGTGAGTTGGGGTGGGTAGTCTATGTTCTTTTTTCTTTGTTGTATTTCTGTGTTCGGCCTAGTATGGTTCTCAATCAGAGGCAGCTGTCGATCGTTGTCTCTGATTGAGAATCATACTTAGGTAGCCTGTTTTCCCCATTTTAGTTGTGGGTGATTATTTTCTGTTTAGTGTTTTTCGTCACCTTACAGGACTGTTTGTTTGTCGTTTTTGTTCAGTTGTTTTATTAAAATAATGGACACTTACTACGCTGTGCATTGGTCCTCCTCTCTTTCTCCAGACGACAAGCGTTACAGAATCCCCATGCTGACAAGGTAAAAAATCCGTTGTTCTGCCCCTGAACAAGGCAGTTAACCCACTGTTCCTAGGCCATCATTGAAAATAAGAATTTGTTCTTAACTGACTTGCCTACTTAAATAAAGGTAAAAAATAAATACTCAGCTCCTTTATCATACTGCTGTCTTCACAATGACTGGGAACAAAAGCCCTCTGTCTAGAAGTCAGTCTCTCTGTGTGCCTAACAGTGAACAGCCAAGCACTAGCTCCTGAGGACTAGGCCTACAACTGTCTGGGTGGTATACTATATACCAGTATTGATGCATGCTGTTTATTAACTGACAGATTTCCCATGTGTTCCCAACTGTAGGCTATGCCTTGTTATTGGGCTACATTTCACAGCTAGGCACATTTTTTTTAAAGACGCTAATGTTCCTCTGTTGCTAAATGATATGCTTTCTCATGGTGTACTAGGCTATTCTGAATTATTTCATTTATTTCTGAACAGACAGCAGTAACTCTATAACTTTGGCAAATGTATCAGGGGTGATGCAGCTCCTCCAGAACCCTTCGCATGGCTATGATTCTATAAGGAAATAAATGATGAAGTGCAACACTGGAGAGATCAGCGTTGCAGGCTCATTCATGTCTATCAGGGCAGAGAGGGAGAGAGAGATCATAGAAAGTGAATCTTGTTTCAGTTCTGTAAGAGACACAGGTGTGCTTCACATGCGTTGGTCTCAAACATAGATTACAATTTTGCACAAACAATAAGCCCAACCCAAATCAAGAGACAGGACGAGGCAGTGAGACAGGGCCAGAGACAGGACCAGGCAGTGAGACAGGGCCAGAGACAGGACCAGGCAGTGAGACAGGGCCAGACACAGGACCAGGCAGTGAGACAGGGCCAGAGACAGGACCAGGCAGTGAGACAGGGCCAGAGACAGAACCAGGCAGTGAGACAGGGCCAGACACAGGACCAGGCAGTGAGACAGGGCCAGACACAGGACCAGGCAGTGAGACAGGGCCAGAGACAGAACCAGCCAGTGAGACAGAGCCAGAGACAGAACCAGGCAGTGAGACAGGGCCAGAGACAGAACCATGCAGTGAGACAGGACCAGGCAGTGAGACAGGGCCAGGCAGAGGACCAGGCAGTGAGACAGGGCCAGAGACAGAACCAGGCAGTGAGACAGGGCCAGAGACAGGACCAGGCAGTGAGACAGGGCCAGAGACAGGACCAGCCAGTGAGACAGGGCCAGATACAGAACCAGACAGTGAGACAGGGCCAGACACAGGACCAGGCAGTGAGACATGGCCAGAGACAGGCAGTGAGACAGGGCTAGAGACAGGACCAGGGAGTGAGACAGGACCAGGCAGTGAGACAGGGCTAGAGACAGGGCCAGGGAGTGAGACAGGGCCAGAGACAGGCAGTGAGACAGGACTAGGGGGTGAGACAGGGCCAGAGACAGGCAGTGAGACAGGACTAGGGGGTGAGACAGGGCCAGAGACAGGCAGTGAGACAGGACTAGGGGGTGAGACGGGCCAGAGACAGGCAGTGAGACAGGGCCAGAGACAGGCAGTGAGACAGGACTAGGGGTTGAGACAGGGCCAGAGACAGGCAGTGAGACAGGACTAGGGGGTGACACAGGGCCAGAGACAGGCAGTGAGACAGGGCCAGAGACAGGCAGTGAGACAGGGCCAGAGACAGGCAGTGAGACTAGGACAGGGGGATGGGCACCACTCTATCCCCTGATGCCCTGCCTGTTCAGCAAACACACTATCTGTTGGCTCTTCACACACCAGTGGACATGAATAGAGTAGTCTACCCATAAGCATCAACACAAGGGTGGATGTTGACACAGACTGTAGGGAAGCTGGGCCTGTTCGCTGGTGTTCCATGTCCCATTTCAATTAGCGGATGGACAAATTGGACAAATTGGCTGCTGGGTCAAAACACCAGTCTGTGCTTGAGTATTTCAGCCTACCTGTTAGTCTAAGTGGTAGAGTTGAGAGGGACAGAGCTATGCTGTAGAGGCAGGGTAAAGACCTAGCGACTTATGAGTCACCATTCACCAGAGAGTAGTTGTGTGTGTGTGTGTGTTTGTGGGTGTGTGCGCTCACTTGTTTACAATTTACAGAGCCAGTCAGAGATAGTTCTGATGAGTGCTGAGCTGCATGTGCCAGCACTTAGGGTCATGGAAGGGAACAGACACACTGTGCTGCTGGTGATCAGATGTGGGTTCAAACACTATTTGAAATCTTCAGCCTGCCTGGAGTTCCAGATCAGTGGGGTTAGTACTTTTGGGACTATTCTATTGGTTCCATTACTCAAGCACAGTTTAAGTATTTGACCTAAACAAATAGTATTTGAACCCAGGTCTGACATAAAGTACAGACTGCTGCTGACGGTCCTCTTTGCCTGGCTGTCTGCATCACTGTGGAACCAGGCTAAGAGAGGTGTGTGGATGGATGTTGCTATGCTACTGGCCAGCTCTGTTTCAGGATCTGCCTTGTGCCTGTCAGAGCCAGAGCAGCACACTAATGCACTCTCTACCTCCTCTACCTCTCTACCTCTCTCTGTGTCTGTCATTAGCCTCCCTCCCTCCCTCTCTCTCTCTCTCTCTCTCTCCCCTTCTCCCACCCCTCCCCTCCTCTCCCTCACTCACTACTCCCTCTATCCATCTCTATCCTCTCTCCCTCCCCACCCTCTCTCTCACTCACTACTCCCTCTGTCCCTCTCTATCCTTTCTCCCTCCCCCCTCTCTCTCACTCACTACTCCCTCTATCCATCTCTATTCTCTCTCCCTCCCCTCCTCTCCCTCACTCACTACTCCCTTTGTCATCTCTATCCTCTCTCCCTCCCTCCCCCTCCACTCTCTCACTCACTCACTCACTCACTCCCTCCGTCCGTCTCTATCCTCTCTCCCTCCCCCTCCTCTCTCTCACTCACTACTCCCTCTATCCTCTCTCCCTCCCCCTCCTCTCTCTCACTCACTACTCCCTCTGTCCATCTCTATCCCCTCCCCCCTCCTCTCCCTCACTCACTCCTCCCTCTGTCCATCTCTATCCTCTCTCCCCCTCCCCTCCTCTCCCTCACTCACTACTCCCTCTATCCATCTCTATTCTCTCTCCCTCCCCTCCTCTCCCTCACTCACTACTCCCTCTGTCCATCTCTATCCTCTCTCCCTCCCTCCCTCCCCCTCCACTCCCTCACTCACTCCTCCCTCTGTCCATCTCTATCATCTCTCCCCCTCCCCTCCTCTCCCTCACTGACTACTCCCTCTATCCTTCTCTATCCTCTCTCCCTCCCTCCTCTCCCTCCCTCACTGACTCCCTCTGTCCATCTCTATTCTCTCCCTCCCCTCCCTCCCTCCTCACCTCCCTCTGTCCATCTCACTACTCCCTCTGTCCATCTCTATCCTCTCCATCTCCCTCTCCCCTCCCTCCCCCTCCTCTCACTCACTCCCTCCATCCGTCTCTATCCTCTCTCCCTCCCCCCCTCCTCTCTCACTCACTACTCCCTCTATCCTCTCTCCCTCCTCCTCTCTCTCACTCACTAGTCCCTCTATCCACCCCTATCCTCTCTCCCTCCCCCTCCTCTCTCTCACTCACTACTCCCTCTGTCCATCTCTATCCTCTCTCCCTCCCCCTCCCCTCCTTCACTCACTACTCCCTCTGTCTATCTCTATCCTCTCTCCCTCCCCCTCCCCTCCTTCACTCACTACTCCCTCTGTCCATCTCTATCCTCTCTCCCTCCCCCTCCCCTCCTTCACTCACCACTCCCTCTGTCCATCTCTATCCTCTCTCCCTCCCCCTCCTCTCCCTCTCTCTCACTCAAAGACACACACACACAGAGAAAACCACAACAGCAACCACTCCCACACTCTATCTAGCCATGTAGTGAGTGCAGTGCGCAGCAGCAAGACAGACAGACAGTCAGGCAGTGTCTCTAGCCTCTAGCCTGCCCCGACCCACATCTATAGCCTTGAGTACGCTTAGTTACTGTAAGTCCTGGAGACACTGCTGCCACTATTAATCAGGCCCTGGGACACAGCTAGGCTACTGTAATTACCTGTTGTCTGTCTATGTCCCACAATGGCACTCTATTCTCTATTTAGTGCACTACTCTTGACCAGGGCTTTGGTAAGGGGTATAGGGAAACGGGTGTCATTTGGGATACAATACTGAGAGGATAGCTAGAATAGGCTGTATTATTATCATTTAAAGGAGGGCTGAGCCTCCTTCCCCTCCCTCCCTCCCTCCCTCCCTCCACCTCCCCCTGATTGCAGGTGCACCAAATATGCTCATGCTCTTCCAGGGCTAGTTAAACATTACATGGGTGGGTGGCTGGCGGGCGTCTGGCTGCTGAGAGGAGTGAAAGCATGGCAAGGCTCTCTCGAGTCTCTCTGTCAGTGCAAAAGATGTATCCATTAACGTAGCTGTCACAAATACATGTCTCACTGTCAATTCTTTCCATTAATTTCCAACATAGTTGGAACTGAATAGATAAAACAACCTGGACAAGATGCAGATATAGATTTAAATGGGAATGGAATGAGAAATAATTTGACATTTGACAATTCGCTTGACCAATCCCCTCCTGCCCATGTGGTCAAGTGGAAGGACAACTATTAGCACCAACAACCACAACTATTCTATACATCGGCAATGTGTATTTCTTTCCCTGTAGTAATACATTAAAGCTGCAATATGTAACTTTTTGAATGACCTGACCAAATTCACATAGAAATGTGACATAGATCTGTCATCCTAATTGAAAGCAAGAAGTCGTAGATCTGTTCTATGTGGGCTATTTCTACGCTTTCCGTTTCCATTTTTGCATCTTTTACTTAAAGTTTTGTACACAAGCTTCAAACAGCTGAAAATACAATATTTTGGGTTATGGGAAATATATTTCACAGTGGTTTAGATGGTACGATGACTCTCTACACTACACTTGCTTGTTTTGTCACATAAACTGAAATTAGAATTGTAGCAACCAGGAAATGGCAGAGTGATTTCTGCATAGTGCATCTTTAAATAGATGAATGAAGGAGAACTCTGCGGAATCTGGATAACTAGGTACTTCATCCATATCATCCTTTCTCTCAGCATATGTCTGTCAGCATATGTCAGCCAAGTCAACCTCAGACTGAAAGCAAGTGTTAATGGCCCAATGGGTTTACCTGTATCTTGTAGTCCATGGATATGGAGATCCTTTCTTCCTCCTTCATCTCTTCTTCTTCCTCTCCCTTTCCATTCCTCTCTCCATCCCCACCATTGGTCCAGGAACAGTTGGAGTCGTGGTGGTCGTGCTGACTGAGGGCAGCCTCCAGCTGAGGCAGCAGCTCATCAGCCAGCAGGTCCGGAGCCTCCAGGCCCTCAAAGCCCCCTCCTTGGGCCTCCACCTCCCCTTGCAGCCCTGCCAGGCTAACCTCTAGAGACACGTAGCCGTTAGTGGTAGTGGTGCTGGCCGCAGGTCTGGTAACTTCTAAGTTAGATCCACAGCTCTGGTGCTGGTCTGGAACGAGCTGGCTGACTGCACTGGGATAGCAGCTCATGGCCTGGCCAAACATCTCAGATGAGTCGTAGTTCCCTAAGGTCTGCCTGGAGCAGCGCAGAGCCCGGAAGGGACATTCGTCCTCAGCCTGGCTGACTGGGACCTGCTCGGGCTGGTGATGCTGAGACATCCCTGGAACAGACAAAAACGCACATCCAGCTCCCACGAGAGAGAGTTCAGGCACTGAGGAGGGCAGGGGAGTGGTGGTGGGGATCATGGACACTGGGGCTAAAGAGAGAGGCTGGCTCAGGCTGGAGATGCCAGGTTGTCCCTGGCCAGGGAAGGAGTACAGGGAGGGAGGGTAGGCGGTGGTGGAGCTCACTGAGCAGGAGGACTGGGTGTGAGCCATGGGGGAGCAGGTCTGCATGGAGAAGGACATGCTAGAGTCCTTTGGCCCTACCCCAGGAAAGGCCCCCTGAGTCCCCTGCACCAGCTGGTAGCCACCCTGCTGTGGTGGGGTTCCAGCCAACGAGGCATTGGGGGTTTCCACATTAACTGTGGCCAGAGCCCCTGAGTTAGGCACAGCCCTGGAGTGGAACTGGGTCCCCCCGGTGGTAAGCTGCTGGTTGTGGGATGCTGGCTGTTGGTTGGCCTGGTGGAAGGGGAAGCTGTGGTGCTGCTGGGGCAGAGACTGAGGGTTCACTACCTGTTGATGAAGGTGCTGCTGTTGCCGCTGGTTCAGAAGCTGGTGTTGCTGCTGCTGAAGTTGTTGTTGACAAGGGTGGTGCTGCTGCTGTGGCTGTTGCTGTCGGAGGTGATGCTGTTGGTTGTGGAGTTGCTGCTGCTGTTGTTGATGTAGTTGTTGCTGTTGCTGGGGCACTGAGTGGTAGAGGTTCCCGTTCTGGTCCTGGTTGCCCCACATGGGGCTGCTGTTGGAAAACAACGCGTTGGATTGGGGTGCCTGACCAGTTGAGCGTCCATGGAACTGGGTATGCTGTGCTGCTATCATCCCTCCACCACCCACACCCTCAGAGCCAGCGAAGGGCTGTCCCATGGAGTTCTGGGCCTTCATGCCCGGAAAATGCCCCATCTGCTGCCCATAAGCCATGCTCTGTTGGGTGGAAGAGGGCATGGAGGTGGGTATCATCCCGGGGTGTTTCCCTGCCCCCATCGGCTCCACCTGTAGGGGCTCAAAGCCTGCGCTGAGGTTGAGCTCATCCACCAGCGAGGGTCCAGGGGGGAAGCCCTCCTCAGCCAACCCGTCCAGCCCTCCCACAAACAGGTTGGGGTCGTCAAAGAAGTCCATGATGGGATCTGTCATGGCCCAGGGGCCAGGGTCAGTCTTCCGGAGACCAGTCCCCCACGTTGGACCTCTGCTGGGTTCTAGCTGGTGCTGAGGAGCGCCACGTGTTACTGAGCTACAGTATGTCCATCACAGACTGGCTCTGGAGAGAAAAACTAAGACAAAACCTCAAGTCAGATTTAACAGAGAGAAGAAAAACATCTTTAAACATGTCTCGTTCATACTGAGATGTGTGTGGGCTGCACAATAAAGAGATTTTCAGTTGTCAAATAGATTTTAAGAAATTTAGCCCGTCTCTTTTTGATGTTCATCATCCTGTGTTATTCAAATCAATACACTTCTAGTTGTTTTCAAGATCTCCATACACCTCTACCTCATATACACTACAATTTATTACCATAACAGACGCTCTCAGCCACGTAAACGTCAACAGTGAAAACAGCGGCTGCCAAAAAGCCAAGTAATGGCTAGGTCAGACAGGCCTGGGATAAATTAGGCTCTGTCAATTATCTCTGGTTGGCAGCAGGTAGTTGTGTGGTAACGCATCTGATCTGATCTAAACTGAACCAACTGCCAGACAGACCAACAGCCAGGTGCCTCTAGTCTTCATCAGTTCAAAGACCCCTGTTCCGCTCAGCCTCAGCCCTGTGGCTTTGCTGTGCCTGCTATCTATCGAGCCGTCTGTCTGCTAGTAGCTACTGAAGGTGTGGGAGGAAGGTGCAGACAGACAGATAGACAGCTGATGCTGTTTGTGTCAACAGCCAGGGAGGTTGGCTCAGGATGCATCTAACCACAGACCAATGACCAATAGAAGATGACGGAACACTTGTGTTAGTCAAGACCTGCTGACTCATACTCACCACACACACTCACCTCACTACAAACACTTTGACATGCCTTCCTGAATGTACAGTCATGGCTCTCACAAGTCTTCTGATACAGAGGGGGGACATACAACTGAGATCCAAAGCCTCAACCACAACTCGTGAACCTCTGCTAAGGTTAAGTGGGGTAGTGGGTAGGCTTGGGCAGTATACTGTATATACCGTATACCAGGGTATTTGGAAATAGCCACGGGATGGGTTTTCAAATACAAATACCGTTAACTATTTATTTGAAGTTTTTCTATATATTTTAATATTTGTAGCTACTTTGTAAGTAAATACCTGCAGTCAACTTGGGCAATATGTTAGAAGATAAAGCGTTCTTCATTTCACTTGTCACATTATTTTCCATTATGAAGCTCACCGTAGTTCCCCAGAACAGTTGAGCCGTCACGTGTTTGTTTGTTAATGGCACAAAGCGGGAGCAGGTGAGTCCAGCTGTGTATTGACAGGGGTCGAGTTTTATATTGAAAGGCAAGTGTTTTTTTGCTTCAATAGAGTGATCAGGGATGTGCAAGTATAGTTTTTCTTCACATAAAATATATTACTGCAACACATTCAGCAGAATATAGCTTCATTTTCATCAGATGACAACAGAAGCGCAACGCTATTAGGCTGGCAGTCACAAGTAGACTAAATGAGCTTACAATGAACATGCAATGTATTTTTTCAAAAACAATGCATGGCCATCATATTTCTGTTTATTATAGAAAGAATGTAGCTACATTTCCTAATGTTTTTCTTGAAGTTAATCTGGAGCAAAGTAGGCTGGCTACACCGAGAAAAGTAGCTTCATCAGAACGCTGTCAGCTGATAGGCCGAGAACAGAAAGGGCATTCTGTCTCTTCTTCTCTAAGCAGAGCAAGCAGGCTTGTTGCCCTAGAGACTCCAGACTCCACACAGACACAGCGTGTACACATGCTGCTCCAGAGCCAGTACTGTTTATTGCACAATGTATCTCGTTCACATTCGCTTGTAAATGTCCAGACTCACCAAAAATGACATTCAGTAGCTCCTACCTATGTATGTATGACTTTATAGCTGGGCCTCCGGTCTTTGAAATATTTTTCCATTTGCGCTTGTTAGCATATTTAGCTAGCAGCCTCCATGGTAAAACTGTACATCTCGGGATGAGAGAAGAACAGTATTAAGATATGAAAATCTGCACACTGCCCAGCCCTAGTAGTGGGGCTGTCCCTGGCTATGATGAAACCTTACCTTTTACTCATTGCTACAAAGGCCCAGTATGACACAAGCACACAACCAAGACAATACACAAGATTCATACAGGAAGCATCAAGACTTAACCCTAACATGGTTACTGTGAATCATTAATGTAGCCTTACTCATCTTCATAAATGACAGATGTTATGGAATGGAGGTTCAGCACAACATGGACAGCTATAGCAGTTAGAACTGTGTTTAACAGGAGCACCAGATAGCAGGGGCCAGATCATATCCCATGCCCAGCTCTTGGCTATACTAGAGCTCTGTTCTCATGTGACTAGCAGCCAGCCCAGTCATAGGAGAGTATTCTCTTCTCTTGCAACACAGACCTACAGTTGAGGGCAGGCTAGGCATGAAAAGAGAACTCCCATCGCTCTCAGTCACTTAGCAGGGCTCCATTGTAACTGACAATGAGCAGAATGGCTAGGCCTAATTCTCCCAAACAGACAGGAAAATCTGATCACTCAATTAGAGGTAACATCAGACCAGAATCCTACCCGGGCCACTCAACAAACTGAATGAATAGGCTGGCAGTCACAAGTAGACTAAATGAGCTTACAATGAACATGCAATGTATTTATCTGAGCCGCATAGTTTTTCCTGCTGCTGCTTCTTCGTCTTGTATTAGTTGGGACCAATGATGAACTGTAGAACCTAAGCTGTATGATGTACAATACAACCGGTTATAGGCTGTCTATGGTTGAGACTAGGGCTGTCCCACACTAAATAATATCTTGGTCTACCGAAAGTCGTCTGTTCTATCGACCAATCGATTGGTCGATTCTATTATTTAGTGTGGGACAGCCCTAGTCTCAACCATAGACAGCCTATAAATGTGCATTTCTCCACATATAGACACACCAAATGTATTTAAATAAAAGCAACTATATATGCTTTGAGCTTGTCTGATGCTTTAAGAGCAGTTTTGATTAAATAAGACACAAATGAGGGTGCCAGAGATGAAGATAATCAGAAGAAAAACTTAACCTGACCATCCTTCTCCCGCTCCTACTGGCTTTCGCAGATTCTGCAGCTAATCTTCTGTAGTTGCCGGTAATAGGCTACACGAGTCAGTAACTTTTCTGATGTGGAACGCCATTTTATCTTACAATTTCTACCGATCTACATGCCAGTTATGGTTTTCATATGCACATTTTCGTGTAACAGTTAGATTTAATTTATAATAACGTATGTCAAAATCATTGTTATGTGGTTAATCAAAATTCTATCCAAATCTTAATGAAAATGATACAAACCTAAAGTTACTTTCATTGCCAACTATGTAAAAACAGCTCATAAAACCAACATCATTGTATCAACTATTAACTAGAGTGTGGCCTAAAGCTCATGCTAGCAAACTTGCACCTATGTATAACATATTCTGGGCCCTCAGAGTATCCGGCCAGTGAGCTCCGAACAGACACAGCTGTAGGCTGTTAGCGCGTGCTAACTAGCCAGCCATTTCACTTCGGTTACACCAGCCTCATCTCGGGAGTTGATAGGTTTGAAGTCATAAACAGCGCAATGCTTGATGCACAACGAAGAGCTGCTGGCAAAACGCACGAAAGTGCTGTTTGAATTAATGTTTACGCGCCTGCTTCTGCCTACCACCGCTCAGTCAGATACATAGATACTTGTATGCTCAGTCAGATTATATGCAACACAGGACACACTAGATAATATCTAGTAATATCATCAACCATGTGTAGTTAACTAGTGATTATGATTGTTTTTTTATAAGATAAGTTTAATGCTAGCTAGCAAATTACCTTGGCTTACTGCATTTGCGTAACAGGCAGTCTCCTTGTGGATGAGAGGCCTGTAATTTTCATCATAGGTACACTTCAACTATGACAGACAAAATGAGAAAAAAATTCCAGAAAATCACATTGTAGGATTTTTTATGAATTTATTGGCAAATTATGGTGGAAAATAAGTATTTGGTCACCTACAAACAAGCAAGATTTCTGGCTCTCACAGACCTGTAACTTCTTCTTTAAGAGGCTCCTCTGTCCTCCACTCGTTACCTGTATTAATGGCACCTGTTTGAACTTGTTATCAGTATAAAAGACACCTGTCCACTACCTCAAACAGACACACTCCAAACTCCACTATGGCCAAGACCAAAGAGCTGTCAAAGGACAACAGAAAAAAAATTGTAGACCTGCACCAGGCTGGGAAGACTGAATCTGCAATAGGTAAGCAGCTGGTTTGAAGAAATCAACTGTGGGAGCAATTATTAGGAAATGGAAGACATACAAGACCACTGATAATCTCCCTCGATCTCGGGCTCCACGCAAGATCTCACCCCATGGGGTCAAAATGATCACAAGAACGAACGGTGAGCAAAAATCCCAGAACCACACGGGGGGACCTAGTGAATGCCCTGCAGAGAGCTGGGACCAAAGTAACAAAGCCTACCATCAGTAACATACTATGCCGGCAGGGAATCAAATCCTGCAGTGCCAGACGTGTCCCCCTGCTTAAGCCAGTACTTGTCCAGGCCCGTCTGAAGTTTGCTAGAGAGCATTTGGATGATCCAGAAGAAGATTGGGAGAATGTCATATGGTCAGATGAAACCAAAATAGAACTTTTTGGTAAAAACTCAACTCGTCGTGTTTGGAGGACAAAGAATGCTGAGTTGCATCCAAAGAACACCATACCTACTGTGAAGCATGGGGGTGGAAACATCATGCTTTGGGGCTGTTTTTCTGCAAAGGGACCAGGACGACTGATCCGTTTAAAGGAAAGAATGAATGGGGCCATGTATCGTGAGATTTTGAGTGAAAACCTCCTTCCATCAGCAAGGGCATTGAAGATGAAACGTGGCTGGGTCATTCAGCATGACAATGATCCCAAACACACCGCCTGGGCAACGAAGGAGTGGCTTCGTAAGAAGCATTTCAAGGTCCTGGGGTGGCCGAGCCAGTCTCCAGATCTCAACCCCATAGAAAATCTTTGGTGGGAGTTGAAAGTCCATGTTGCCCAGCAACAGCCCAAAAACATCACTGCTCTAGAGGAGATCTGCTTGGAGGAATGGGCCAAAATACCAGCAACAGTGTGTGAAAACCGTGTGAAGACTTACAGAAAACGTTTGATTAAAACTAGTTTTTCAACCACTCAGAGATTTCTTGTTAAGTCGGTTAGGACATCTACTTTGTGCATGACTGTCACGTGACTCTAGTTATTATCTTCTATGTGGGATTCTAGTTTAGTTTTTCTATGTTGGTGCTTGGTATGATTCCCAATTAGAGGCAGCTGGCTATCATTGTCTCTAATTGGGGATCATATTTAAGTAGCAATCGCGCTGCAGTTTGGTCCGATAATTATTCCGACAATCGTGACAGAATATCCCATCAAACCAAATCTCCTTCCTTGGAGATTATGGAGGACAACGATGATGACTGGGTTCGCGGCTTCAGTAAGCCTAAGAACAACCCAGAAAATATAAAAAACTATCGGCCTATATCGAATCTTCCATTCCTCTCAGAAATCTTAGAAAAGGCTGTTGCACAGCAACTCACTGCCTTCCTGAAGACAAACAATGTATACGAAATGCTTCAGTCTGGTTTTAGACCCCATCATAGCACTGAGACGGCACTTGTGAAGGTGGTAAATGACATTTTAATGGCATCGGACCGAGGCTCTGCATCTGTCCTCGTGCTCCTAGACCTTAGTGCTGCTTTTGATACCATCGATCACCACATTCTTTTGGAGAGATTGGAAACCCAAATTGGTCTACACGGACAAGTTCTGGCCTGGTTTAGATCTTATCTGTCGGAAAGATATCAGTTTGTCTCTGTGAATGGTTTGTCCTCTGACAAATCAACTGTAAATTTCGGTGTTCCTCAAGGTTCCGTTTTAGGACCACTATTGTTTTCACTATATATTTTACCTCTTGGGGATGTTATTCGAAAACATAATGTTAACTTTCACTGCTATGCGGATGACACACAGCTGTACATTTCAATGAAACATGGTGAAGCCCCAAAATTGCCCTTGCTAGAAGCATGTGTTTCAGACATAAGGAAGTGGATGGCTGCACACTTTCTACTTTTAAACTCGGACAAAACAGAGATGCTTGTTCTAGGTCCCAAGAAACAAAGAGATCTTCTATTGAATCTGACAATTAATCTTAATGGTTGTACAGTTGTCTCAAATAAAACTGTGAAGGACCTCGGCGTTACTCTGGACCCTGATCTCTCTTTTGAAGAACATATCAAGACCATTTCAAGGACAGCTTTTTTCCATCTACGTAACATTGCAAAAATCAGAAACTTTCTGTCCAAAAATGATGCAGAAAAATTAATCCATGCTTTTGTCACTTCTAGGTTAGACTACTGCAATGCTCTACTTTCTGGCTACCCGGATAAAGCACTAAATAAACTTCAGTTAGTGCTAAATACGGCTGCTAGAATCCTGACTAGAACCAAAAAATTTGATCATATTACTCCAGTGCTAGCCTCCCTACACTGGCTTCCTGTCAAAGCAAGGGCTGATTTCAAGGTTTTACTGGTAACCTACAAAGCATTACATGGGCTTGCTCCTACCTATCTCTCTGATTTGGTCCTGCCGTACATACCTACACATACGCTACGGTCACAAGACACAGGCCTCCTAATTGTCCCTAGAATTTCTAAGCAAACAGCTGGAGGCAGGGCTTTCTCCTATAGAGCTCCATTTTTATGGAACGGTCTGCCTACCCATGTCAGAGACGCAAACTCGGTCTCAACCTTTAAGACTCATCTCTTCAGTGGGTCATATGATTGAGTGTAGTCTGGCCCAGGAGTGGGAAGGTGAACGGAAAGGCTCTGGAGCAACGAACCACCCTTGCTGTCTCTGCCTGGCCGGTTCCCCTCTTTCCACTGGGATTCTTTGCCTCTAACCCTATTACAGGGGCTGAGTCACTGGCTTACTGGGGCTCTCTCATGCCGTCACTGGAAGGGGTGCCGTCACCTGAGTGGGTTGATTCACTGATGTGGTCATCCTGTCTGGGTTGGCGCCCCCCCTTGAGTTGTGCCATGGCGGAGATCTTTGCGGGCTATACTCAGCTTTGTCTCAGGATGGTAAGTTGGTGGTTGAAGATATCCCTCTAGTGGTGTGGGGGCTGTGCTTTGGCAAAGTGGGTGGGGTTATATCCTTCCTGTTTGGCCCTGTCCGGGGGTGTCCTCGGATGGGGCCACAGTGTCTTCTGACCCCTCCTGTCTCAGCCTCCAGTATTTATGCTGCAGTAGTTTATGTGTCAGGGGGCTGGGGTCAGTTTGTTATATCTGGAGTACTTCTCCTGTCCAATTCGGTGTCCTGTGTGAATCTAAGTGTGCGTTCTCTAATTCTCTCCTTCTCTCTCCCGGAGGACCTGAGCCCTAGGACCATGCCCCAGGACTACCTGACATGATGACTCCTTGCTGTCCCCAGTCCACCTGGCCGTGCTACTGCTCCAGTTTCAACTGTTCTGCCTTATTATTATTTGACCATGCTGGTCATTTATGAACATTTGAAAATCTTGGCCATGTTCTGTTATATTCTCCACCCGGCACAGCCGGAAGAGGACTGGCCACCCCATATATGCTCTCTCTAATTATCTTTCTTTCTCTCTCTCGGAGGACCTGAGCCCTAGGACCATGCCCCAGGACTACCTGACATGATGACTCCTTGCTGTCCCCAGTCCACCTGGCCGTGCTGCTGCTCCAGTTTCAACTGTTCTGCCTTATTATTATTCGACCATGCTGGTCATTTATGAACATTTGAACATCTTGGCCATGTTCTGTTATAATCTCTACCCGGCACAGCCAGAAGAGGACAGGCCACCCCACATAGCCTGGTTCCTCTCTAGGTTTCTTCCTAGGTTTTGGCCTTTCTAGGGAGTTTTTCCTAACCACCGTGCTTCTACACCTGCATTGCTTGCTGTTTGGGGTTTTAGGCTAGGTTTCTGTACAGCACTTTGAGATATCAGCTGATGTACGAAGGGCTATATATAAATAAATTTGATTTGATTTTTGATTTGAAGAGGCGACTCCAGGATGCTGGCCTTCTAGGCTGCCAGTTGAGGATCTGTGTCCTCTTGCTCAGTTGTCCACCGGGGCCTCCCAATCCTCTTTCTATTCTGGTTAGAGCCAGTTTGCTTTACAAAAATACTTAACTTATTGTGTATATTACATTTGTTTTATTTGATGGCTTTATTATTTGATTCAAGTCATCATCTCATCTTTATAGAGTTGCTACATATGCTGTTTGACAAAATCACAATTTTGTAGTTCTTCAAAGTAAACAAGACATACTTTTATGACTGCTGACACCAACTATCAATGACTTAGATCATGTATTTTCAGGTAGAGATACTGCAACAGCTGCTCTCTATATCACCTCACAATCGCGCATTCTTCTGTCTCTTCTGTAGCAGGCATGAAAGAAATTTTTGTTAATTTTTGGTAATTTTTGTTAATTTTCACGTTTTATGTGCTAAACTATGTCCAAATTTGACCTGTTGGAAACAACAACTCCCTACTACATCGCACAGTCCAGGCTGGATCTGATTTATCTCTAGAGAAAGTGTGAAATGTGATCATTGAGCTCAACGAAGAAGAAAAAAATAGGAAATGCAATTCAAATAATTGAACCAACGTCTGTCAATCAGTTTATAAAAAATAAAAAATGTTTTTTTTTTTTTTAAATAGCACTACCCTAGGGTGCAGCCTTAGCGGAGTTGGCAACAATCAAGTTCCGGTTTCCAGGGAAAATGGAAGAGATAGCCTGTGACACGACTGCCCTTCCATTAACAAGGTGACACTCCAAATTAACTCCTCCTTTACATTTACTAGATTGGTTGAACAATGCATAAGATCCAGACATATATTTTATTTTTATTCTCATCAAGACCAGAATGTTGAGGATCTAGTTTCAGGCAGTTTTGGGGGGGAATTGCATGTAGTAGGTAGGCTATGACTTTGCTTATAAATGCTAGGGTTGTGAACCATCTATGTAGTTCTTATGAAAACTTTATGCAGTCTTGAAAGTCTTTATAAATTGATGTTGAACCCAGATATGCAGTGAAACTAGCTCTAGTTAATATCTGGAGTTAAGATTTAGCTACAGTGAAACCCACTTTAAAATGTAAAACATAATTCATAGCCATATCGAATGTAGACTATTTGTTTGGCTGGTTTATCTGTAGGCTCTACCCTCAAAGTATTGGGTAATAACCAGCCCACCAATAAGGAAAGACCCCCCCCCCACCACCTGAATAAACTTTTATTTTGTTAAAAAGCTGCATTGGACAATGGAGATTAATTTCACTGATCAAGGCCATTCCAGAGCACATTCAACAGGTTCCACTACAGTCAGTGTAATATAAATGCATTCGTGTTTTGCTGCGCTTCCTGCCTACATTTAGCCTCCTCCCACTGGTCACACATTGGTTGAGTCAACGTTGTTTACACGTCATTTCAATGAAATTACGTTAAACCAACGTGGAATAGACGTTGAATTGAAGTCTGTGCCCAGTGGGCTAGCTACCTCTGCATGCCTGCCGCTTGCTTCTTTGTTTACCATGAGTCTATGCCTCTTTGCCTCAAGTAGCATGATATCACCAACCCACTATACACAACAAATAAATAGGCGTCGTCGAATTCAGTCCTGGTGACTTATCT
This sequence comes from Oncorhynchus masou masou, assembly GCF_036934945.1. Classification (NCBI taxonomy): domain Eukaryota; kingdom Metazoa; phylum Chordata; class Actinopteri; order Salmoniformes; family Salmonidae; genus Oncorhynchus; species Oncorhynchus masou. The sequence goes on along the minus strand of NC_088213.1, from coordinate 23,782,541 downwards.
AAGCATCCTCAACAACAAAAAAATACAAATAACAAGTGCAGCCACAATAACGACATAGAGACAGAAACAATGCAGAATCAAACTGTCTAAACTCACAAACCCGTCGTCTGTCAACGACCCAACTCCATCATGGATTCAGAAATCAAAATAGAATTTGCACAAACTACATATACGTGCAACGGACATCCATGACAATCATCAATCGACTTTAATCAACTGGCTGCTGATTACAATCGTTTGTAAAGACGCTAAATAAGAATAATCCAAAGAATAACAGTATTATTACGAAGTAAGAACGGTTAATAAGTATCCTATTGCATTGTTAAATTTTACTTTAGAATGGGTTCTAGAATCCCTCAATTAACCACACCTGGTTTATGTGGCACAGCGAGAATCTGTAACAATGAAGCCATGATAAAAAGAAGTCCGTCTGTAATGGCCACTAACCTCCGCATCCTCTTGAGTGCAGCTATGGCTCGTGGCTATCTGAGCATCGAATCTTCACAATAGCCTTGCTGCACCTCCTAGTAAAAGGCTGCTTGGCACTCGATGTGTTTCCCAATCACAACAGGTAACTAGCTACCTAGTTAGAGAAATTAGCTGAATCTTAACTTTCTGAATCTGAAAGTCAGGTGGCAAGCTTTTGGGATTTTTTCCCACCATCTGTTCTCCTCGAGACTCGAATCGTACACGTGTCCCCACTTGTCTTTCATCCAAGCCCCTCTCCTCTCGACTTCAGTGGTGTCGTGACGCCTCTGCTGAGTATGAGAGGAGGGAAAGGTGGATGGGGTCGACAGTCATTCATTAAGAACAATGCAATAGATTGACAACAGACAATTCAACCAGTTGTTGATGGACCCGACCGAGTTTCGTTGAGACCCCCGACTGATATCACTTTACCCTCTGCATGAACATTCATGGTAACGCTGCTGAGCTGGCTCGAGGCTCGTACCCCATCACAGCGGGTCGCTGTCAGTTCAGAAGCGCCATCAATAACTTTAGTAACACGAATGCAATAATTCGAACTCTGAGAATCATTATGGAAATGGAATAACTCACAATGTTCCGCGAGCCATTTGACTGATATTGTAGTTAGCTAGTTGGGTGCTTTTCAGACCGGGATTCTCACTGTTAACGTAACGTTAGTGACCACAGCTGAGCGTCACTGTCTCTCAGGCATTAGAATGACGGTTTGCTCCCAGAGTTCAAGGCTCTGTGTGGAGCCAATACTTTCTATTTATGACGAGAAAATGATTTTATTACTTACCGAAGTGACGCAAAATCCGTTGACTGAAAATTATAAGAGCGAAGTTAACTAGTTGACCACAGCGGCTCCAATGCTGCTGACGTGACGAATCGATGATGACACAATTTGCATATCAGTTACTTGCTCTCTGATTGGACAATTGAGGAGTCGTTCAATTTTTATAATCTCAGATTACACTTGGAGCCGGTTCCACATGGACAAATTTCATTTTCAATTTTGTTCCATAATAACTCCTCATATGTAAAAAAATAAAATGACAAATATTAGACAAAATTGGTTATAAAGGCATGACACACAAGATGGCCGCGGTAGATCTGAAGCCAATCCGCGGAGGTTTTACTTTGATAACACAAACCTGTAGTCTCCCGGATAACGTTGACTCTGACAGGCAAGATCGTTGGAAAATAACATGGCAACCTGTCGTTGGTGTGTGGTGACCCCCAGTGGCTCTTGACAGTACTGCTAAACCAAGTCAGTATGGTCTTGACGTGAACCATAAATCTATGCCTGACACCATGAGATCAGAAATAGTGGAAAGGTTTTCTAAAATCTATGAGATCCAACCAGATTTTTCACACATACTTCAACGCGCTCCTTTTGATTATTCTGAAAGTTAAATCAAAGAACATGCCTTAATTTCGGAAAGTATTACTGGGTAAAGTTGTAACTTTTTTGGCCTCGCGTGCCTCTGAGGCTCCGAAATTTTTCAACACGAACATCGTATGTTCAGTTCACCCCTGGTTATCAACCTGTCCAGCTGATTTATTAAAGAGCAAATGTATGATTGATCTGAAAATATGATTTATAAGCATCGTATGGATGGTGTCACGCATTTGCGGAGTCTGGAGTCACATAGGCCAAATTGAGCTCTAACACGTTGTCGTGCGACATGACCCACACACCCCTATGTGATGAATAAAGGATACTTAGATCTCCACAGCTAGTCAATGGCAAACAATGCTTACCTCAAACCTTAATCACTACATACATGTACATCACAGCTGTCCAAGGCACTGCATCTCAGGACTTGAGGTGTCACTTGACACTGGTTTGATATCAGACTGTATCATCTATCAGCCATGATTGGGAGTCCCATAGGGCAGCGGTACAATTGGCCCAGCATCATCCGGGTTATGCAGTCATTATACATAAGAATGTGTTAAACTGACTTACCTAGTTATATAAAGGCTCAATTTAAAACAGTCATTGGTATGCATTGTCATGTTTATTTCCTTTCAAAGAAAAGCTTTCCAAACTCACTACCTATACAGAGTAAACTGTTGACTGAAGATTTGGTTCCATATAAGAACGTTAAAATGAGAAGTCCACATATGCATTGTTTTACCAAATTCAACAGTCCAGAAAGCATGTGTTTACTTCATTTCACAGCAATATAGTGCCAAGTAGCCAAAAGCTTGAGCTGAACAATGTCTGTTGAGGGCTGCCATTCCCACCGCACATTTTTATTTATTTAGACAAACCTTTAATCAGCTCAATAAGGGTAAATAGAACATCCAAAATGATTTAAAAGCAATGTAAAGAGCCATGATTTTACTTAGCATATTCATTAAAACCATACCTGCAATATATATTACCCATCTTGCCTGTAGTTTACACAGTAAAGAAATAAAATATACCAAACCATAATCCAAAAGGATGCAAATTCCCCCCCAACCCAAAAATGTAGTGTTGGTTTAATTTTATTTCAGTGAAATATGTTTGGGAAAAAAATAATACCCAAGGTTAGAGTCCATCTTCAGTCTGAAGTCATTGAAAAACATTCCAAGTCCCAATAATTAACTGTCCTGACCACACCTTACCAAGCGGTCATGAATCCATAGTCAACTCATACAGTATACCTATAATTAATGCTGATTTTTATTCTCACCTTTCAACCAGCTTTGAGTGGTTATCTTCATAGACCAAACCCAAACATGTGCAAAGAGCAGAGAAGAAAATAAAGGGAAAAAGCGCCGATTGCATTGTAGCCGGTGTTACTTAGTAAATCAATGACAACTGGTTGACATAATATACACATTTTTGTTCTATAGCTGTTTGAGCACAAGATACCTATAATGCTTTTAAAGCTGAGTGCAAGTGTTGAAATGTAAAATTAAGTCCATTCAACCTGTTCAGTTCCTATTCAAACGACTGAACGGCTGCTGAAGCTAGTCTGTGGCGTGGCATTCTGCTCTGCATCTTCCTCTAGTGGCTGCTGACAAGGACTGCAGGTTCAGCTCAGGGGAGGGTTGTCGTCTTTGCTGAAGGGTTGTGTGGATCCGGGCTTCACCCAAGACAGTCCTGACACCTGCAGCCCCTTCTGGTGATCCTCAGGCCGTCTCTAGAATAACAGACACACATTACCACACTGTTCAACTAGCACCATGGAAACAAATGGCCGCTCACACAGCTTGACCAATCACAGCCATGCTGGCTCTCATTCAAGTAAACAAGCCTCTTTTGGGAGTAAGCTCAGAGGGAACCTGAGTCCTTGGACCATAGCAGACAGACTCAGAGCTTTGTGTCCTTTTACATAAGTCTGAAAAGCATACTGCTGGGGTTTAGAAGACTCACTTTATGTGTGAACATCCGTTCCTTCGCCTCGTCGTGGATTGCTGGGTTCCATGAAGAGAAACTGGAAAAATTAGCATAAAAAATAACACTTAAGAGAAACAAATTCTCAACCATTTATTGAATCTCCTTTCATATGCTGCAGGAGGTTACTTATTGACAACAAAAATTAAAGACAATGTTCAGATTGTTCGTGAGCTATGAGAATGGGAAATGGAATTCCAGGAACGAGGAGCATTTCCAACTACCAACCTTATTGCATAAGGATCGTCCATCTTGGGTTGGTCGAAGAGGTGACTGTTGCATAGTTTGACGCTGTCTACCACCTTGCTTTTGAACAACTGCACATCCTTGTCGTACCTGAAAAAACTGTGTGAGGTCTACACCTGTTGTATTCAGCACATGTGACTAATACATTTGATTAAACATGCAATTTGCAAGTCAATACAGTGTGGAGAGATAATTGCCCCAACTTGGCCACAATCTAATTCATTAGCTAAGAGAATTTAAAAAAAAGGACTCAGAATACCACAACATTTCAATTAAACAGCAAGTCTCAAGAGCCGCCTGTCCCTTTTAGTAGCCGGGCATCGGCACACATTTCAGTAAATAAACAATGGGTCTAAATTCATTGTTTACGATGTTACCATGGACACAGCTCTGATAATCCCAGTCATGTGCATTAAAAACATTGTTCGCTATCAAAACACAACTCAAGTTCTCCATGGTGCCAAATCGGGGTGTTTGATCTGCGATTGATTTGTTATATTTATACTGGTAACAAATAACAGTTTGGTAGTATTCAACATTTTGTGCAATAGCTGTGTGCATTAAGGAAATACACACTTAACTCAAATAGAAGCCCATCTAATAAGCACTGGTTGTGTTCAGTGACTGAAGCAAATAAATGTATGGGCTATTCATTGAAGTTTCAGGGTACGTACACAATAGGAGCACAAAGACTAGCTTGCTTGTTGACCTATATAAACGGACCCAGGCCACACGTACACATGACCCAGTACAGGAGTAAGAGAAGGAAGGCTGTGAGGAGAAAGGGAACAAGTACAGACTTACAGCACAGCAGCTTCTGGGTTGAGTGGTTCCATAGTGTTGATCTTGTAGAACACCGTGCGTGCATACATCAGGACTTGCCAGATGTGGTTGTGATTACGCCTTCATGTCCACAGGGAGACATTTATGTTTCTCTCAACATAATGGCAAACCAATACAGCTCCAGTCTCAGTAAATACACAAGTATCATAAAGGCATTCCATGGTGCATAGGTTCATCTCAGACTAGTGAAATACCCAACAGTGGCACTGCTCAAACACCAGTAGTGCACAGCCAAAGTGTGACATATACACCATAATGAGACTGACATTCTCAATGGAAACCTTGGACAACTTTCCCCATTCAGTAAAACATATAGTGCTGTGCTCCTATAAATCTACCTTCAGCTGATAGAGACTGAGGTTTAAGAGGAGAAGACCTTACAAGGCTGTGTCACTGTCCAGCTGAAGAAACAGGCCATGAGGAACAGAGCTGGAACAGCAGTCAGAGTAAACACTGGGCCTTGATGTAACGCATGTCAGTTCTAACTAAGGCACACTACAGACAGGCCCACGCAGTTCAACTCTCAGGGACAGCACTGTATCACTATTTACCACCAGAACAACATCCTGAGAGAACACATATCAATCACAACATGAAGCATTAACATCATAGATCAAAAAGTAGTAACTGCATTTAGCCTATCAAGGGATGTGTAAGGCTGTGTAGTAGTGGCTAGTACATAGTGGAGCAGACATTACACTAATGGAAAAATATCACGCCACATGTACCTGACAAACACCAATTTCTAAATCATCCTAATTCATTTTGATGTAATGATCTGGGCATAGAAGCCATGCACTGACCTCCACTTGGTGAAGGCTCTCCTGACATCAAGCTCTCCTGAAACAGGGTCCACAAGTGGGTGGAAGACTGGGATATCAAACACCACTCTCTAAATGGGGGTACAGGAGAGAAAATAGTAGTTAGAATACTGCATAAATAGCTAAACACACATTTCAAACCCCTCAACTTTTTCCACATTTTGTTACATTACAGGTTTATTTCTAAAATTGATTAACTACACACAATACATCATAATGACAAAGCGAAAACAAGTTTGGAAATTAGCAAATTCATATAAAAACAGAAATAGCTTATATACATAATTATTCAGATCTTTTGCCATTAGACTTGAAATTGAGCTCAGGTGCATTTTTTTGGACATGATTTGGAAATGCACACGTGTCTGTCTATATAAGGTCACACAGTTGATAGTGCATGTCAAAGCAAAAACCAAGCCATCAGGTCGAAGGATTTGTCCGTAGAGCTCAGAGAAAGGAGTGCGACGAGGCACATCCGGGGAAGGGTACCAAAACAGTTCTACAGCATTGAAGGTCCCCAACGGAGTGGCCGTAATCATTCTTAAATGGAATAAGTACGGAACCACCCACCAAGACTCTTCCTAGAGCAGGCCGCTCGGCCAAACTGAGAAATCGGGGTGAGAAAGGCCTTGGTTCGGGAGGTGACCAAGAACCCGATGGTCACACTGACAGAGCTAATCTGTGGAGATGGGAGAACCTTCCAGAAGGACAACCATCTCTGCAGCACTCTACCAATAAGGCCTTTATGGTAGAGCAGCAAATAAAGTAAATGTGATATTTCAGTTTTAATCAATTCGCTAAAAATGTTTAAACCTGTTTTGTAATGTGTGTAGATTGATGAGGGGAGAAAAAAATACATTTTAGAATAAGGCTGTTAAGTAACAAAATGTGGAAAAGGGAATACTTTTCAAATGCACTATGATTGTCACAAACCAATCAGTCTCGGCCACCAAAGCAGGAAATGCTGAACAAACTAACCTTTGAAATGTGCCAGAAAATGCTTTATTTTGTGTAAACAGCTGTAGTGTTACAGCAGGTCCACAAAAGTACTCACAGGACATTCACCATCAGGATAGTTATCTGGAATATACACAGTGAACTTGAAGACTCCATCCTGGTACAAGCCATGTCTGATGAAAATGACCCCGAACCACACTGGAAAGAAAAGAATCTCAGGATCCCTTTGTATAGATTATGTGTAGATTATGCAGTCAAACATGACAGATTAGGCTCTTACTCAATGCTGATTTGTAGGATGGCTGCACATAGATTCCAGGCAGTTTTTGCTTGATCACTAGCGTGCTGTGGGTCACAGGGTAACATGGTTACATGGAATTAAATCAATGCAGCAGAAAATGGATATGGAAATTAACAGCACATTTTTTCATCAACAGTTTCTCTAAATGAACTACATAACATAGTGGCCTATGCACAAATACATCGAAGCTGCATCCTTCCTTTCTGTAGGCTAATCAATGATCTGACATGTTGGATTGGTGAAAATAAAACATACCTTCACTTATCCAGTCACATACAGATCAGTGATTACCTCTAGCAAAGGAGGTAGGCACGAATCATTTTAAAGGTATCCAAAACAGAGCCAGTGAGTCTACTACATCCACTACCCAAAATAAAGTTTGATCTGGGGCCAGTACTTACAACTCAGCCAGCAGCGAGTACTCCAGGTAGAATGGACCGTAGGAGGCATGTGTTCCGTTGGCCAACAGGGCCGTGGCGGCAGGAGAGGCAGGCTTGGTGATGGGGACTGCATTCTTGGGGATGGAGGGAAGCTGCTTCTTCCCAAAGCTAGGACGGGCTGGACTGGCTCTTTGTTGCTGCTGCTCTCCACTCTGTTCCTCACCATCAGATCTCTGCTCAGCAGAAGAGTGAACAAAAGGCATTTAACAACTCAATATATATGTCTAGGAAGTAAAAACTGGTAGCATTGATTATTACAAGGAGGGGAGTATGCCTAGATTTAACCCACTTAGCAAAACACTATTCACCATGTTACAGAGAATGCAGACAACCAATTTCAAGCCAGTCTTACATCTACCTGCATAAACAGAGGCAAGCTCTGTTGTCAAACTACAAGGCAACAGAGACAGCAGTGGGAGCACATGTTGAGCCCTGGGCAATAGGCATGTGGTGACAACCTCAAGTTTCAGAGAGTCTGGTCTGGCATCAGTTTCCTTGTTCCATGGGAGGTGAGAGCACCCAGAGAGAGCATCCCTAAACACAGCGCGCATCATATCCCACCAATGCTAGCTCAGTGGGAAGCACAGGGGAGGAGGATAGGCTAGTTCACAGCAGGAGAGATGCCAGTAAGCTAAGGAATAGATTAGCAACAAACCCTCAAGGCCTATCCCTCTGCAACTAGGGAAATAATTCAGGTTAACGGACAGCACAGTGAGTGCCATTAAACAAACCATGTTGTAGAATTAATGTTTTTAGGAGGCACAGAGCAATGAGTGAACCATTCATCTGACAAGGCAGGACAGAGAGTAGTCACACCTATGTTACTACTGGCAGAGGTACTACGATAGTGGCAAGGAAACAAAACAGATTTAACTTTTAGGAAAAACAGCCATAAAGTTGGAAACAATCAGTTGTCATCCAGTCAAATATATTTTCCAAGCTATAGCACAATATTTTACATACAGCAGGTTATTAAAGGACCAAAGAGTTCGGTCTGCTTCGTGTCAAATATTGCAATATGAGTATTGTCACAGCCCTAATGAGCACCAGGTAGTAAAAGGCAACCCTGAAACGGCCCACTTTCAGGACGAGATTGCAAAGGAGTGTCCCTGGCAAGGAGTTGGCGAAAAGGCATGAGTAGGCCTAATGCGTTTTTAGAGGACACCACACCTTAAGTTAGACATTCCCATGCCACAATTCCAGTCCTCCCAAGATTCCTCTCAAACAAAAGACAGGTGGTAACAGCAGTAAAATGCATGAAGCTTCAAGGAAGCCATGCAGTCTTTGTGGGAAACGTTAGGAAGACAGACCACACAAGTCTTACTTTCAGTGTGTGGGGGTCTCTTTGGGAACTTTTGAAGATCCTGTTTTTTTGTCTCTCTTCTCGCTTGTGTGTTGGGTGAACTTGACAGAAGTTGGCTTTCAGTGCAGAAGAGGAAGAGCGCTCCCTTACCTTACGACCAGTATTGGTAGACATGCTCCAGAATGGGTTCAGGTTCATTACTCATGGAGGTGCAACTTCGCCTTCTAGGTCAGTCCCACAACAAGTGTTGCCTGTGCCATTCACTGGCATCACTGGGGATACAATTGACAGAACAAATGTTACATTTTTATTCATTTAGAGCCATTTTCATACTAGTCCCCCATGACAATCAAACCCAAAACTGACGTTGAAAGCACCATGCTCTACTAACAGCCACACGAGACCAAATGACAGATGAGGCCCTCTACTGAGCACACACAAAATGGGGCAACCTGTATTCAATGACAACTGCTGAATCGCTGATCTGCTGACCATGCTGCTGCTCAGACAGTCGTGCCTCATTCATGTCATGACGTCAAACATGTATAACTTACGTCTCTGTCAGGCCAAGCACTTTAAACCCCACCGGAAATAATCCAGACATACGTGATGTCTGGTGTTTAATGGTTGTTTAACATGGAGGTTGAGTGTTAGATTCATTATTTAATTCGCATACTACCAAAAGGCATTGTTATTGCCGTTGGCTACAGTAGTTGACAAGTTAGTTAACTAAGATCTTTGTGTAGCCAACTACTATGGCAACTAGCAATGTTGACATTGTATCCGTGTTGGGTCACGTGTTCCTATGCAGGAAACTATTTCTGCGAAATGACTTTGAACACATAGCTAGTTAGTTAAGATATATAGTTACGTTACAGTAGCTAGTTAGATTGTTAACAAGATACGTCCAGACGTCCAGTTCGTTAGCTGGACGCCAGGTCTGCAATTACAAATCAAGTATACATAATCATTTGCGATGGAATCTAGCACTGTTGCTTATTATCCATAATGAAATAGGCATACTTTACGACTCGATGAACGACAAGAACGCTCACAACACAAACTTAGCAAACCAACCAGATCTGCTAGCTTGCAAGCTAACCAGCTAACGTTACCTAGCTTGAAAGCCAAAGGTAGCTAGCTAGCTACTATCCAGTTGCCAGCTTACCTTCCCTGAACGAAAATTCAGACAAGTACCTGTTCAAAAATTGCCCATTTATGTGAACAATTTCAAAATGTGCGTTTTAAAGACGTTGCAATCACCACTGGTCAAAACAAAAAAGGTGTACCGTAACTTGCTAGCTAAGTAATTTCACAGACACCGGAAATCAATCATAAACCTCATGATAGGCGTTTCCTATTCACCGCGGGATATTTCTATTGGCTTATAACAAAGGGTGGATAAAGTATGATTCGCTGACGTTCTATCACTTAAGTCATGCTGTTATGCCGCGTTCACGTACTAGTCGGAAATAGGAAACTCAGAAATGTCCGATTTGCTGATTGTAGAACATGTTGAGATGGGTTGGTTAGTTTAGTAACACCGACGCATGCGCAATTACGGACTTTGATAGTTGACAACATGTCAACGATATTTCGTCTCCAATGCTTATTAAAAAAATAAATACATGTGGTCAATGAACACTTGTGGTCTCTCAAATACAAATGTAATTGTATTGTCACATACACATGTTTAACACATGTTATTGCAGGTGTAGCGAAATTATTGTGTTTCTAGCTCCAACAGTGTAGTAATATCTAACAAGTAATGTCTAACAATTTAACAACAATACACACACATTTAAAGCAAAGGAATGGAGTATATAAATATTAAGATGTGCAATGTCAAAGTGGCATAGACTAAAATAGAGTCAAATAGAATACAGTATATGCAATATGTAAACATTATTAAAGTGACTAGTGCTCCAATTATTAAAGTGGCCAGTGATTTCAAGTCTATGTGTATAGGGCAGCAGCCTCTAAGGTGCTAGTGATGGCTATTTAACAGTGTGATGGCCTTGAGATAGAAGCTGTTTTTCAGTCTCTCGGTCCCAGCTTTGATGCACCTGTACTGACCTCGCCTTCTGGTGAACAGACAGTGGCTCGGGTGAGTGTTGTCCTTGATGATCTTTTTGGCCTTCCTGTGACATTGGTTGCTGTAGGTGTCCTGGAGGGCAGGTAGTTTGCCCTCGGTGATGCGTTGGACAGACCACACCACCCTCTGGAGAGCCCTGTGGTTGCGGTGCAGTTACCGTACCACGAAGTGATACAGCCCAACAGGATTCTCTCAATTGTGCATCTGTCAAAGTTTGTGAGGGTTTTAGGTGTTAAGACACATTTCTTCAGCCTCCTGAGGTTGAAGAGGCACTGTTATGCCTTCTTGCCCACCCTGTCTGTGTGAGGTGTACGCCGAGAAACTTGAAGCTTTCCAGCTTCTCCATTGCGGTCCCGTTGATGTGGATAGGGGGGGGGTGCTCACACTGCGGTTTCCTGAAGTCCACGATCAGCTCCTTTCTTTTGTTGATGTTGGGTGAGAGGTTATTTTCCTGGCACCACACTCCCAGGGCCCTCACCTCCTCCCTGTAGGCTGTCCCGTCATTGTTGGTAATCAGGCCTACTACTGTTGTGTCATCTGCAAACTTGATGATTGAGTTGGAGGCTTGCATGGCCACGCAGTCATGGGTGAACAGGGAGTACAGGAGGGGGCTGAGCACACACCCTTATGGGGCCCCTGTGTTGAGGATCAGCGAAGTGGAGTTGTTGTTTCCTACCTTCACCACCTGTGGGCGGCCCGTCAGGAAGTCCAGGAACCAGTTGCACAGGACGGGACTATCGTGGAAAATTGCAAGATTATGTTTTAATGCTTGTAAGATTGTTATAATGCTTGTATTACATTATAATAGTTGTTACATTCGACAGAATAGAGTATTGTGTGTGTGTTCCACTGAGGATGTGATTTTATGAGATAGCACTGACAGAGGAGATTTACGATGTCTTTGGGTAATAAAGCCTAAAGAGCATTCCAGATAGTACAGGTAATGTTTTCATGCTATACCATACCAGGGCGAGACGGATTCCAGTTTGGAGTAGGAGGGGGCCAGACACTGGTCTTTACAATGAGAACTGTTGACACAGCAGTAACTGTCTGCTATGTTTTATAGATATCTTTCATACAAATCTTAACATTTGTGAACTGTTCCTAAGATCTGTGATTCGTCATGTAAGTTGAGAGGGGTGTATCTTGCCTATAAAATATTTTTGTCCTTTTCTGGTGGCACTCTCAACGGTTCATTAGAGGTAGTGAATTGTTGAAAGTCAAATGCTATTGCAAAGCTTAATTGTTATGAAATATGTAGTTTAAGTATAACTCTGACTGGTGTGTGAAGTTTGTCTCGCTCTCTCTCCATTTGGTAATGCAGAAAAATGCCACGACAGGACCCAGGGCCCCAAGTTTAATGATGAACTTGGAGGGTACGATGGTGTTGAATGCTGAGCCATAGTCAATGAACAGCACTCTTACATAGTTATTCCTCTTGTCGAGATGGGATAGGGAAGTGTGCAGTGCAATAGCAATTGCATCATCTGTGGATCTATTGGGGTAGTAAGCAAATTGAAGTGGCTCTAGTGTGTCAGATAAGGTAGAGGTGATATGCTCCTTGACTAGTCTCTCAAAGCACTTCATGATGACAGAAGTGAGTGCTATGGGGCGATAGTCATTTAGTTCAGTTACCTTTGCTTTCTTGGGTACAGGAACAATGGTGGACATTTTGAAGCATATGGGGACAGCAGACTGGAATAGGGAGAGATTGAATAAGTCAGTAAACACTCCAGCCAGCTGGTCTGCACATGATCTGTGGACCTGACTAGGGATGCTGTCTGGGCCGGCAGCCTTGTGAGGATAAACAAGGGTTAAATACATTGTTGGTTAGTAAGTGAATTTTTGCCATATTAGCATCAGTCAAAACAAGACATGGTATCAAGAACAAGATAAAACTAGTTGAAACGGCACTAGTAACAGACCAGAGATATCAACACAGTGAAACCCTTTGGCTATCATCACAAAGAAAAGCCCTCTTAACTTAAGAATTATGAACCTTCTATTCAATCAAATAAACCTCAAGTTGCAAATAAGCCATATTTTTAGTTGTTGACCAAATTCGACACTCATTGACTTCCATACAAAACTCCTTGCTTGGGGGGTGAAAGAAGAAAAAGAAAAACACCTGCTACAGGGAGACACTGGCCGCAACTTTTATTTTTTTATTTCACCTTTATTTAACCAGGTAGGCTAGTTGAGAACAAGTTCTCATTTGCAACTGCGACCTGGCCAAGATAAAGCATAGCAGTGTGAACAGACAACACAGAGTTACACATGGAGTAAACAATTAACAAGTCAATAACACAGTAGAAAAAAGGGGAGTCTATATACATTGTGTGCAAAAGGCATGAGGAGGTAGGCGAATAATGACAATTTTGCAGATTAACACTGGGGTGATAAATGATCAGATGGTCATGTACAGGTAGAGATATTGGTGTGCAAAAGAGCAGAAAAGTAAATAAATAAAAACAGTATGGGGATGAGGTAGATGAAAATGGATGGGCTATTTACCAACAGACTATGTACAGCTGCAGCGATCGGTTAGCTGCTCAGATAGCAGATGTTTGAAGTTGGTGAGGGAGATAAAAGTCTCCAACTTCAGGGATTTTTGCAATTCGTTCCAGTCACAGGCAGCAGAGTATTGGAACAAAAGGCGGCCAAATGAGGTGTTGGCTTTAGGGATGATCAGTGAGATACACCTGCTGGAGCGCGTGCTACGGATGGGTGTTGCCATTGTGACCAGTGAACTGAGATAAGGCAGAGCTTTACCTAGCATGGACATGTAGATGACCTGGAGCCAGTGGGTCTGGCGACGAATATGTAGCGAGGGCCAGCCAACTAGAGCATACAAGTCGCAGTGGTGGGTGGTATAAGGTGCTTTAGTGACAAAACGGATGGCACTGTGATAAACTGCATCCAGTTTGCTGAGTAGAGTGTTGGAAGCAATTTTGTAGATTACATCGTCAAAGTCGAGGATCGGTAGGATAGTCAGTTTTACTAGGGTAAGTTTGGCGGCGTGAGTGAAGGAGGCTTTGTTGCGGAATAGAAAGCCGACTCTTGATTTGATTTTCGATTGAAGATGTTTGATATGAGTCTGGAAGGAGAGTTTACAGTCTAGCCAGACACCTAGGTACTTATAGATGTCCACATATTCAAGGTCGGAACCATCCAGTGTGGTGATGCTAGTCGGGCATGCGGGTGCAGGCAGCGATCGGTTGAAAAGCATGCATTTGGTTTTACTAGCATTTAAGAGCAGTTGGAGGCCACGGAAGGAGTGTTGTATGGCATTGAAGCTCAATTGGAGGTTAGATAGCACAGTGTCCAAGGACGGGCCAGAAGTATATAGAATGGTGTCGTCTGCGTAGCGGTGGATCAGGGAATCGCCCGCAGCAAGAGCAACATCATTGATATATACAGAGAAAAGAGTCGGCCCGAGAATTGAACCCTGTGGCACCCCCATAGAGACTGCCAGAGGACCGGACAGCATGCCCTCCGATTTGACTCACTGAACTCTGTCTGCAAAGTAATTGGTGAACCAGGCAAGGCAGTCATCCGAAAAACCGAGGCTACTGAGTCTGCCAATAAGAATATGGTGATTGACAGAGTCGAAAGCCTTGGCAAGGTCGATGAAGACGGCTGCACAGTACTGTCTTTTATCGATGGCGGTTATGATATCGTTTAGTTCCTTGAGTGTGGCTGAGGTGCACCCGTGACCTGCTCGGAAACCAGATTGCACAGCGGAGAAGGTACGGTGGGATTCGAGATGGTCAGTGATCTGTTTGTTGACTTGGCTTTCGAAGACCTTAGATAGGCAGGGCAGGATGGATATAGGTCTGTAACAGTTTGGGTCCAGGGTGTCTCCCCCTTTGAAGAGGGGGATGACTGCGGAAGCTTTCCAATCCTTGGGGATCTCAGACGATATGAAAGAGAGGTTGAACAGGCTGGTAATAGGGGTTGCGACAATGGCGGCGGATAGTTTCAGAAATAGAGGGTCCAGATTGTCAAGCCCAGCTGATTTGTACGGGTCCAGGTTTTGCAGCTCTTTCAGAACATCTGCTATTTGGATTTGGGTAAAGGAGAACGTGGAGAGGCTTGGGCGAGTAGCTGCGGGGGGCGGGGCTGTTGGCTGAGGTTGGAGTAGCCAGGCAGAAGGCATGGCCAGCCGTTGAGAAATGCTTGTTGAAGTTTTCGATAATCATGGATTTATCGGTGGTGACCGTGTTACCTAGCCTCAGTGCAGTGGGCAGCTGGGAGGAGGTGCTCTTGTTCTCCATGGACTTCACAGTGTCCCAGAACTTTTTGGAGTTGGAGCTACAGGATGCAAACTTCTGCCTGAAGAAGCTGACCTTAGCTTTCCTGACTGACTGCGTGTATTGGTTCCTGACTTCCCTGAACAGTTGCATATCGCGGGGACTATTCGATGTTATTGCAGTCCGCCACAGGATGTTTTTGTGCTGGTCGAGGGCAGTCAGGTCTGGAGTGAACCAAGGGCTGTATCTGTTCTTAGTTCTGCATTTTCTGAACGGAGCATGCTTATCTAAAATGGTGAGGAAGTTACTTTTAAAGAATGACCAGGCATCCTCAACTGACGGGATGAGGTCAATGTCCTTCCAGGATACCCGGGCCAGGTCGATTAGAAAGGCCTGCTCACAGAAGTGTTTTAGGGAGCGTTTGACAGTGATGAGGGGTGGTCGTTTGACTGCGGCTCCTTAGCGGATACAGGCAATGAGGCAATGATCGCTGAGATCCTGGTTGAAGACAGCGGAGGTGTATTTGGAGGGCCAGTTGGTCAGGATGACGTCTATGAGGGTGCCCTTGTTTACAGAGTTAGGGTTGTACCTGGTGGGTTCCTTGATGATTTGTGTAAGATTGAGGGCATCTAGCTTAGATTGTAGGACTGCCGGGGTGTTAAGCATATCCCAGTTTAGGTCACCTAACAGAACAAACTCTGAAGCTAGATGGGGGGGCGATTAATTCACAAATGGTGTCCAGGGCACAGCTGGGAGCTGAGGGGGGTCGGTATCAGGTGGCAACAGTGAGAGACTTATTTCTGGAGAGAGTCATTTTCAAAATTAGTAGTTCGAACTAACAAAGGTTCGTGGTCAATGTAGTCGTTTTCATCGTGCATGAAAGAGTCAACCCGGGAGCATCGTCAAAGCCTGCTGGAGGTGTCAGCACGTGGTCCTGTGTGATGACAAATGCAGTAGTCAGAATGGATCACAGTTTATTTAAATTGTCACGACTTCTGCCGAAGTCGTTGCCTCTCCTTTTCGGGCGGTGCTCGGCGTTCGACGTCACCGGTCTTCTAGCCATCATTGATCCTTTTTTCATTTTCCATTGGTTTTGTCTTGTCTTCCCACACACCTGTTTTCAATCCCATTCATTACCTGTTGTGTATATAACCCTCTGTCTCCCCTCATGTCTTTGTCAGAGATTGTTTTATTGTCAGTGTAGTGTGTTTGTTGTATAGGTGCGCGTCGGGTCCTTGTACCCGTGTTTGTTTGTTATGTACTTTTAGTGTTATTGAGCATACTCTGTGGACTTTATTAAAAGACTCCATTTTACACTCCATTTGACTCTCCTGCGCCTGACTTCCCTGCCACCTATTACACCTATGCATGACATAAATATTTAGATTTGTAGTGAACTTTAAAATATTTCACAGTGGGGATCAAACTTGATCTTAATAAACAAATTCTAGAGCCCAAACATCTGTAAAAAAAATAAATAAAATGGTTTGGCCTTTCAGGCGATCAAAGTTTATGTAGGCTTTCTAGGACAGACCTGGGTAAGGCATTCATGGTAAGCTCGTTCACATTTGATTTTTTTATTGCAGAAATACCAGTATACATACACGATTGCAGATGATGTGTTTTGGCCAAAGAGAGGTTTTGAAGCCACCGGTCGACCATGTTGCCATTCATCAGAAAAGCAGTGGAATTTTAGTATTTTACAGTATTTCCTTTAGATGTTTCAAGGACAAAATTACATGTATTTAAGTATTTTTTGTGTTGTAGTTCACAACGGTAGTGGGGACAGTAGCATTAGTACTTTCTAAAAATTATACTTTAAGAATTTTAAAAAATATTTTATTTTTGTGTTTAGCTCACATATAATTTAAGTATGCATTATGGCTAAAACAAATGTAAAAATTTGTACATGCATTTCTATAGCTTCCAAAATATGTTTTACATTGGTGGGGGAGTGCCAAGATGGAGGTGTGTCAGCTTCCAAACAGCACCCTCTGTCTGTTATCTAGTGTATATATAAACAGTTGGTTGCTATGCAGTAGCCCAAACTGGTCTCAGAGCATTTTGTATTATTCTGTATGTAAATCTGAGACGCTACGTTTAGTATAATATGTTAGGTTTAACCAACCTTCTTTCATTTCTGCCTTAAGTAACCACTTGTTTTATGTAACCATACCAAACTTAACATATCATACAAATTTGACTGCCCCTGATTTACAACTACTATGTTACATTTAGTCTATGAGACCAGGCTGGCTTATAGAGCCAAGAACTATTTTAGGTGCAGCAGTAAAATTATTGTAGGGAATACTCCGTAGGTTTTGTTTAATATATATACAGTGCCTTCGGAAAGTATTTTGTTACGTTACAGTCTAATTCTAAAATTGATTAAATTGTTTTTTCCCCCTCATCAATCTACACACAATAGACAAAGCACATTTTTAAAATACATTTTTGCTTACTTATATAAAAAAAGAGGGAAATATCACATTAACATAAGTATTCAGACTATTTACTCAGTACTTTGTTGAAGCACCTTGTCTGCGATTGCAGCATTGAGTCTTCTTGGGTATCACGCTACAAGCTTGGCACACCTATATTTGGGGAGTTTCTCCCATTCTTCTCAACATATCCTTTTAAGCTCTGTCAGGTTGGATGGGAAGTGTGGCTGCACAGCTATTTTCAGGTCTCTCCAGAGATGTTCGATCAAGTTCAAGTCCGGCTCTGGCTGGGCCACTCAAGGACATTCAGGGACTTGTCACAAAGCCACTCCTGCATTGTCTTGGCTGTGTGCTTAGGGTCATTGTCCTGTTGGAAGGTGAACCTTTGCCTCAATCTGAGGTCCTGAGCTGGTTTTCATTGAGGATCTCTGTGTACTTTGCTCTGTTCATCTCTGCCTCGATCCTGACTAGTCTCCCAGTCCCTGCTACTGAAAAACATCCGCACAGCATGATGCTGCCACCACCATGCTTCACCATATGGTTGGTGCCAGGTTTCTTCTAGACTTGATGCTTGGCATTCAGGCCAAAGAGTTCAATCTTGGTTTCATCAGACCAGAGAATCTTGTTTCTCATGGTCTGAGAGTCTTTAGATACCTTTTGGCAAACTACAAGCGGGATTTCATGTGCCTTTTACCGAGGAGTGGCTTCCATCTGGCCACTCTACCGTAAAGGCCTAATTGGTGGAGTGCTGCAGACATGGTTGTCCTTCTGGAAGGTTCTCCCATCTCTACAGAGGAACTCTAGAACTCTGTTAGTGACCATCGGGTTCTTAGTCACCTCCCTGACCAAGGCCCTTCACTCCCGATTGCTCAGTTTGGCCATGCGGCCAACTCTAGGAAGGGTCTTTGTGGTTCCAAATGTCTTCCCTTTAAGAATGATGGAGGCCACTGTGGACCTTCAATGCTGCAGAATATTTTTTGGTACCTTTCCTCAGATGTGTGCCTCGGCACAATCCTGTCTCGGCGCCCTAAGGACAATTCCTTCGATCTCATGGCTTGGTTTTTGCTCTGACATGAACTGTGGGGCCTTATATAGACATGTGTGTGCCTTTCCAAATCATGTCCAATCAATTTAATTTACTACAGGTGGCCTCCAATCAAGTTGTAGAAACATTTCAAGGATTATCAATGGAAACAGAATGCACTTGAGCTCAATTTCGAGTCTCATGGCAAAGGGTCTAAATACTTATGTAAATAAGGTATTTCTGTTTTTATTTAATACATTTGCAAACATTTCTAAAAACCTGTTTTTCTTTTGTCATAATGGGGTATTGTGTGTAGATTGCTGAGGAGTTCTAATTTAGAATAAGGCTGTAACGTAACAAAATGTGGAAAAGTCAAGGAGTCTGAATACTTTCCGAAGGCTCTGTATATGGTGTCATTTCATGGGGCACTGAATAACACTGAGTGTTGCTGGCCTTTTACTCCACCCATTCCATTGGCCACAATGGAAATCACTGTATATCGATTACATATTGGCTTATAGAGCAAAAACTATTCTAGGTGCCGCAGTAAAAGTATTGTATGGAATACTCAATAGATTCTGTAGAATGTATACTGTATATGATGTCTTTTCATGAGGCACTGAATAGTATGGAGTGTTGCTAGCCATTTACTCTACCCATTCAATTGGCCACAATGAAAATCACTTTCTATGGAATGCATATTGACTTATAGATATGTTATATTATATTGACTTATGCAATATGTTTTCCATATACACTACCGTTCAAAAGTTTGGGGTCACTTAGAAATGTCCTTGTTTTTTAAAGAAAAGCAAAAAATGTTGTATGTTAAAATAACATCAAATTGATCAGAAATACAGTGTAAACATTGTTAATGTTGTAAATGACTATTGTAAATGGAATCGGCAGATTTTTTATGGAATATCTACATAGGCGTACAGAGGCCCATTATCAGCAACCATCACTCCTATGTTAGCTAATCCAAGTTTATAATTTTAAAAGGCTAATTGACCATTAGAAAACCCTTTTGTAATTATGTTAGCACCATTGAAAACTGTCTGACCTTTAATCAGGATCAAATGTTGTGTTTGCGTTTTTCAAAGGTGAATAAGGATAGTTTTGATCCTGAAAATCTGGATTATCTTGATCGCACTGGAAGTGTGCATTCAGGGTGGTTTTAGAAAGGTGAAAGGCTCTACAACCAAAAAATTTCTGTCACACCCTGATCTGTTTCACCTGTCTTTGTGATTGTCTCCACCCCCCTCCTGGTGTCGTCCATGTTCCCCATTATCCCCTGCCTGCCTTGACCTGGGCCCTGAGGGTCACGTGATCCAACTTTCTAAAATAATGGTGGACAACAGTGTGGCAGCAGTTCGGCAGTGTAAGAAGAAACCAACCAAAGTATTATTGTACAACTTCACTAGCTCAATAAAAAACACATTTTTAGAAACAACAAAGGAATTTAACATGTATTGATGTCAACCAGTTTGTTTAGCCAGAGAGTATACATAATATTTGGTTTAGCTGAATGTGAGAAGCTAGCTAACCTAATGTTAGTTAGCAAACGTTGTGGCAGGGCATACCTAGGTAAATTCTAAACAATGTAATGCAAAAAATATATAAATGTGGCTAGTGTACATAATCTCAAATTAATCTGTCGATAAGTGAGAGAACTCTGCACAGATAACACGAGAATAGCTAATTTTGCATTTTGATTTGTTTGACAAAGTAGAGGAGCAAACATTGTTGTTTAGCTAGCTGGTTTATGTCCATAATGCCAAGTCTCCTGTGATGAGGAACCTAGACTGTAGTCCTACTATCTTTGCCTATGTGACTCCAACAGTCCATTGCTTTCTAGAATGGATCTTTCTGCATCATTGACCTTTTGATGGACTACAGGATAATTGAATGGGTTGTTTTACAGGTCAGCCATAGTAGTATGGCACCCCTGGATCAAATTAGTGCCTTGCTCAAGAGCCCATCGAAAGATGTTTCACCGTGTCAGCTCGGGTAATCAAACCAGATACCTTTCTGTTACTGGCCCAATGCTTTCTGTTACTGGCCCAATGCTTTCTGTTACTGGCCCAACGCTTTCTGTTACTGGCCCAACACTCTGCTGCCCACATTTCACTTAATTTAATTTCACATTTGGAGCACATTTCACTGCACCTGTCCGGTATTCAGTATGTTAATTTTTCTCCTGTTAAATCCTTTAATGAAGTCACAGTGATTGGCAACTGACATTGAGTGTGGAGTCGGACGGACAAATTCATGTTTCCAGAAATGAAACAAACAAATGAAATAGAAGTCCATAGGAGAAAGTATTTTGTCCTAGTGTGATGCACAGACTTGGTCCAGAGAGGTTGACACATCCAAGCCTCTTGTTTGTAATCACATTGTTTTATTTTTGGTCCACGCTTCAGTAGCCATTGCTGCATGATGATTGATTGATTTGCTGACAATTAAGCTTAATTATGATTCAGAAGAAAAAAAACAAATTTAATGCACCACCGATTGAATTAATTAGAGGAAATTACATTGTCCAAGTTTGAAACCATAAAAGAATTATTGACTTCATTATTGCTATATTATCTGATTCTATTTTGTCCTCAAGTTCACTTCAGTGCCAAAGGCAATTAGCGTTCAATTTCTTTATTAGGGCAGTCAACAAAACAAGGTCACTGACTCCTTTGACTCATACAAATCAAAGACCAGAGCAACTACATAAATAACTTGATGTCTGTTTCGCCATCATCCAACATTGAGATAATCTCAGACATGGAGAAAGTCGCACATCTACCCCACTGATTTCCTAATGACTTTTTGTATTTGGCATTAATTCTTTTTTACAATCAACTATTGTGACCTTTGCATGGTTAGACAAACACATTAAAACAATCAGAGAAGAAAGATTGGGCTTAATCATTTCCTGAAATGTCCCTTAAAAGTATGATAACATCTCCCCGACTGATAATAATGTGTATGGTAATAGTCACTGGGTAATTATCTCAAACCGACCCTCACGACCAGGTCGATGGTTATTCTCCACAAGTGTTGCCCTTCATTAGTAAGGACATGAACGACTGGAGAGTGCTGCTATGGGCAGTGTTATTTACATGCCATTTGAAAGATTGAAAATGGTTACACAATGATTAGTCCTTTGACCTGTCTACTACTTTGATATCAAATTAATCTTGACAACAAATATAGATTTCAACATCACTTTAACACATTATTTTCCTTTCAGTCTTATGTTAGAAACAATTACAGCAACAAAACAATGAATCTAAACTTAGTCTGTGTCACCCTTTCACATTAGTGATTCATTAATCAAGTACCATGAAATCCTCCTGTCTATTGTCTGCAACCATGAGTAGCCTATTCTGATCCCCTTTTCACAGTGGTTTAAAGTGCAGCTGTGAGTTAGGCTACAGACACACAGTGCAAAGACATGCATCAGATCTGACGACCCAACATCACAGAACCATTTAAATCGGACTATTCAATACAGCTGTTTGAGACAAGTCCATTGGCAAGTGTCAGTAACTATTTGTCAAATTTTACAAACATAATTGGTTCTATTTAGGAATCTATTAATTGTGTTTTTATAAAACATTTAGTGTTAACATGGTCATGGTCAGTCTATATACATAAACTTCTAATAAGAGGAGGAACAGTATAATAAGTAAGCCCCTGAATTTGAACCAAGGTGAAATATGTCCTGTAGTTATGCCTCCTGTCAGTCCATTCCTTCAGAGAGTTTGGGACTCGCAAATTCAGATCTGCAATTTGGTTTAAATGACAGTTAAAAATTGCAATTGTCAGCCCCCGGTGAAATTTGCCTTGACAGCACAGACATAAAAAAGTGAGAACGGATGACTCCACGTCCAGATAATAAGTAATAACAATGTTAGTTTAAATAAGAAAAGCCAGAGCTGGATTCAAATGCAATATTCATTTTTAGGAAGGTGAGCGGAAAAGGCACACACACAAAAAAATCAACCAGATCCTTCATATAGCAATAGTCTTGTCTTATCCCTCAGGCCAGGGCCAGGCTAACATCTCAATGCAGCAATTATCTGCTGTAATGACTGCAGTTCAAATAAGCCTGGAGATTTTATTAAACCAAATGAGAGAATCATCTGTGTATTATCACCTTGTGATTGACAGTGACAAGTGTTGGGCAGACACGGATGTGAGCATGATGAAGAAGCTCCCGGCAAAGCTCTCGATAATGTTACCCCTGATAAAGTTGCCCAGGCAGCAAGAGCCTCAGCCAGCAAACGAAGGAGAAGGATCTCCATGCATATTAATTCCAATTGTCAGATCCTGCCGTGACAGTGGGGGAGAGATGGGGGAAGGGGGTTAGTGTAATCTGCTGGGTCAACCCCTGATACCTAACACTCACTGACTGGCATTTTACACAACTAATGAAAAAGAAATCCATTGTGCTGATCATGTGCATAGATTACACTATATAATAATGAAATAGAAATATTCATAATAAAGGTAAAGGTCACTTTGTGAAACTGCTAAGCTTCCTAAGCTGCAACCTTTACATGAGCAGTTGTCTGATTCCTCTGGTAAAATGGGAGGGGGAGAAGCATGTCAATGCTTTAACCCTGAAGGGGCAAAGGGGAGAGCCAACATTCTACAGTCCTGCTTTCTTTGCTCCGAGGGGGGTATATGTCTCACCTTAGCAAGCAGTAGGCCTACTGATGTTCAGTTGATGCCACTCAGTACAGAGCAGAGGCACATAGTGCCAATTTTATTGTTCTGAAATGAATGATCCACTCAGTGATGTTTTTCCAAATGCCAATATAGCAGGTCTCAAAGGTCAGCAGACATATATTGAAAAGGAGAGGATCAAAGCCACTGTCTTCTCTCTGGGTGTAAAAACCATGTCCAGAGCCAAATCCAGCCAAATCAATATGGAAAATAGACTCTACCTCTGTGTAGACACCTGCTTTTCCTGTTCAGGTCACCTGGGCTTCCTCAGACCTATAGGAGAGGGGGGCGGCGGGGTAGAGGGGTGGAGGGAGACATCAGCCCAGTACGATCACTCTGAAGGACACCATGAGTATTATTGCTTGCTGTGACACAAGCGAGTGAGACCCTTCTGCATATGCATCACAGCTAGGCTGGCATTTATTTAAGTACAGGCCGTGTTATTGGATTTGAATATCAGCTCCCAGCCACATTCCTCGGCCCTAGAAATATATTAAGATGAAGCAATCTCATTTAATAACATCCAAACTAATAAAAGAAGAGCGGATTGGAAATTAAATTTATGAATATTGCTCGGCAGCAGGAGTGATCCAAAAAGCCCTGCTTCGGTGGTCTGTTATCTCCAATGCAGACAGTTCTTGTGCTGTCATAAACCCAGGCACTAAAAATATTTGAGTTTGAGTGTCTGTTGAGATTCAGAAAAAAGTGATGTCTGAGATTCTCCGAAATCATACATTTACTCTAATATGAGGTTTATAAAGGAAAGCCATACCTGTGGACTAGCTGTTTTCATGTCATAAACAATGTAGATCTGTCTGAACAGAACTTTTCTCTACAGGCCAAGTCACAAGAGTATGCATCCAAAGACAAAGTGCAATACGGCATGTTCTAAACACATTTGTCAATGTAGAATAATGGTCTGTAGTCCAAGATCACTGTTATTTCTACTGTCATTAGGCTATGGTCTTTTCATATCCAATCCTGGAAGACAGCTGTGTGTACAGGAGAGGAACATGACATTTCCATAAGACTCAATTAGATCATACCTTTGACCTGTAATTATCAGTCTATTCCAGTGGCATGAACCCTGATTCTCCTCGCTGTATTGTCGATAGACATTCTGCCAATGTATTTCCTTGCTTGTGTGTCATGGGGAAACTGAGTGACATCTGTTTGTGATGTTGTGCACGCTATGCTTTCAACTGCCAAGAAGTCTGCTAGTCTGTGTGCGTAATAGTTGTGTCCCGGTGGAGCGGTGACTGTCACTCATATGGGCAGTCGAACTGCCAGGCATCGATATCTTACGCTGCACTTCCACAAACTTTCATCAACAGATGCAGCCACTACGATTGATTAGTTAGCAGCAGCAGGCAAGTCATTGAGCTATTCTCTTTGGAAACATTTATTTATATGTGTATGTCGATAACTTCGAAGTCCATTACTGTGATTACCTTTGAGGGTTGGCTGAACAGCAGATGTTCAAGGACAACTCATTCCATTTTACTCAGTTAAGAGTGAGTAGTGACTGGTGCCAATATAGAGAACACTGGAGAGAGCGAGAGAGAGACTCATATAAAATGTTATAATAACACACACATTATCAAGATATAATTTGATAAATCAACCTGTGCCTAGTGGTGGACAGTTTCTATTGTTGATAATCAAGCCATTTTATGAAATTTAGCAATATCCAATATCACTGGAGGGCGCCCTAAGACAACGATATGCAAAGCTGCAGTTATGATAAAAAAATACCCAGGTCCATAAATACCCAGTTGTCAGCTATAGTGAACAGAGGATAGTAGAGAGTGGACCGATCGCCTTTAAATGAGTCAGAAATAAATCAAGTAGGCCCATATTCTCACATTTCTGTTTTTAGGCCTAATTTACAAATGGCCATGTTTTACAATGTAATTTACTAAAATGAAAATACTACAAACTGGCCTTTTTTAATTGGGCTATTTAATTCAAAATGAAATGTGTTTCTTTCATACATGTTTTTCCATTGTTATATGCATGCACTTGTTTAAATCGATGTTAAGAGAAGGATGAGTTTGGACAATACATTTTATGTGACAGAAAATTCATGCATAAAGAAAATACATGATTGAAATATCCGTATGATAAGGCTATTTCTATAGTTAAAATAATATCAATTCAGCACAAACTCTATTATTCTTTTACTGAGGAGATCATAACACTGTTCTTTCTTTTTTAATTAGCTCATTTTCTCTCTTGAATCAATATATAACAAGTCCGTCTGTTGCGGATACAGACAGTCTGCCCATTAACTTCACGCCTCATGCTTCTTATCTAAAAACTGTTTTATTAAAATGAAGTCAGAACACAAAATGGTATTTAAAAAGTTTAAGTGAAACAATTTGCATTGGGAGTGGGTGAAATGCTAAATCATTCTCTCACTAAGCCCCACAATCATTCTCATCCATTTTGGTGGCTGATTGTTTTCCACATGGTTGCCTTCATTCATTAAAGCAAATTTATAAACATAAAGAATACCTCAGTATTAATAATAGTGCTTTTTGTTAAAGCTCAATCAACCATAATGTCCTAATATTTTCTATGTGAACCTCATTTCACATGATCTCACTACTCAAGAAATGAGTGTCCCATAAGGGATTTATTTCATCTAGGCCTATTGGGATTATTGAATTAAATTAAACCAGACACTTACCGCAGGCGGAACAGGGCTACACTATCCACTTAAAGGTAGGCCTACTCTTGAGTATGATTTAGGCAAACACATTAGGCAGCAAATGCTTTTCATCTGTAGAGGCTACTCCATAATTCATTCATTAAGAAAGAGCGTCAAAGTGCCTATAGGTAAACAGAAAGGTCACGTGTTGAAGGGATCTTTAGTAATTACTTTACAACCATGTTTACACGCAGACGACATGGCCAATGTGTTGTTTGTTTATGAGGCTACATAGCATTTTTAAATAGAAAATGAAGCCAATGCCTTATAAACATAACAGTGTAATTACACTGCCCCTGAGAGGTAACAGTGGTTGACTGACTTAAAACAATATAACATAGAAATTGTGATTTTAGAATACAATACTGTCAGAGCAAAGTAATTTATTTCAAACAGAATAGGAAATAACATCTACTTTCAGTGGGTACATCGACATTATCCTATAGCATACAATAACTGTTTAACATAGGTCTATAATAGACTACTAGAAGTTCTTTGCCATGCAACAGATACACAATTTTATAATATCTATAATGAACTATAATATAACAATGCACTGAAATGTGCTAATGGTGATAATTATAGAGTCAACAAATGCCTCTCCTGATAATCCTCTCGATCACCAGTAGGTGGCAGTCTTTCTCCACGGTTGGAGGCTCCTTCAGTCTGAGCGGAACTCCTATGCCCCAGTGGTGCTGTGATGTTGGTTTCCTGAAACCTTGCTGCTCTCGCCTGTGAAATGCATTCCCATTAAAAGGCCCTTTAAAAGCCAACACCAGTGCTATAACGATCATCTCCCTGTATCCCAAGCCTGGGAATGCAGCAGGCAGGCAGTACAGTGCCACACAGGCAGACATGTGGTGACTGCCGCAAACAAAGGCATGGCACTCTCCTCCTCCCCTAACCCATGTTACAGGCCTGCCAGAGGCAATTACACCCACAGCCCAGTGTGAGGTCTGAGAGACCCCAATCACCACTAACAAGATCAAGGGTAACACTCACTCCTCTCCCCCAACACCTCTCTCTCTCTCGCTCTCTCTTTCGCTCCCACTCTCTCTCTCTCTCTTTCTCCCCCTTTCTCTTTCTCTCGCTCTCTCTCTCATGGGAACACTCTGAAATTATGACACCTTTTGAGTGGCCGTGAAAAATATACCGCTTGGTTCAAGTCACTGAGTGCTGCAGAAATAACATCACAGACGGGTGACTATTATACTTCTCTAGAAATGGCATCTGAGTTCAGCCTTTTGTCACTTGAAGTTCTAAGCAATGATTGCTACATCGACAGCAGAAACGGACTAAAAGGATGTGTTATTACTAGTCGACAACACACACGATGTTGGTCTGTCTTACTCCACCTGTTTACCTCACAAATTAGTCTGGTGTTTAGAAACATAGTGACCTAATGAACCTAATGGAAAACACCTACATGCAGCTTTTCCACCTCTTAAAAGTAATGCGTAACCAGTAAAAGTCACACTACTATTTGAACTCAGTGGCAAAGGTTATAAGGTCAGCATCCCTCACAGAGCAGGTCTTTCGAGGTCACAGCTTCAGTTGCATCTGGATTCTGGTTTCTAAAAACACTAATTTAGTCACTGTTGCTAACAAACAAGCGGTTCAATTATGCCCTACTCTTCTCATCTAATTTGGTGTGTGTGTCTGTGTGTGTGTTTGGACATTGTCCAGGGAGGGAAACCATATCCTTGTACCCTGATCTGATCTTGCCATGAATACACTCTCTTTGTCATGCAGCAGCTCAATGTGTGTGTGTGTGTGTGTGTGTGTGTGTGTGTGTGTGTGTGTGTGTGTGTGTGTGTGTGTGTGTGTGTGTGTGTGTCTGCTTGCCTGTGCGTGTGTCTGCCTTAAGCAGGGCTCACATGCCTCCTCTGATACCTCAGTCAGTGGGAACGGATGCTTCATGCCCTCACACCAAACGCCGACCTGGCAGCTCGCTAAATAATTTGTGCTTCTTTACTGGGGTCATTGGATAGAGAATCCAACGCTGTGAATAATTAATCCACAGACACAATCTGAGCAGCCTGCTCCTGTTTCCTTTCCTCCAGGTTTTAGCAGGATTGTCTGGCTGCACTGTTCTGTTCTGTATTGTCTGGCTGCACTGTTCTGTTCTGTATTGTCTGGCTGCACTGTTCTGTTCTGTTCACATCATTCATACATACACCTTGTGTCTAATTCATTTGGATGGGAATAATCACAATAAAAAGACAGGGAAGGCTGGTGGTGGTGGTGGTGATGTGTCCTGAGCATGACCCACAGAGGATCCAGAAGAAGAACAGACAGACACGCTGCTCAGCCACAAAATGTATTTTCATTTCAAGTTACAATAATAAAACAAAGGCCCATTACCGTGGGGCTTGTATAGCTACATAATTACCTTTCATTATTCAGTACACAGTTGATACCCACCACAGTGAAGGTTGAAAGAAGTAGAAGGTATTTTATTGATATTACTGTGTCGTCTCAGATCTGACGCTTACAAACACTGAGTGCTGGAACTGAAGCTGATGGTCTGTCTGTCTCAAAGAATACTAATGTAATTTTGCGTGCTGTTATAGAGGGAGTTGTAGACAGAGCAGGGTAAATGGTTAGATGGCTGGAACACAAGTAGAACCATGCCCTGCAGGGTTAACTACATTGTTTTGGCAGCCCAAAGTCTAATTTTTGTTTTCCCATCATCATAAACCCCAACTCACATTTGGCTGTCCACTAGCTCACGGATATGATTCCACATGTACTTAATGTGTTACATTGACTTATACTCTTATTTTGTCATTCCACAGTAGTGACTAGGAGGCGGAGTATTTAACAGGGGCCAGGACCTGATAAGCCCCTAGCATGGCTGTCACAACATCCAGGAAATAAGTGGAGAAAATCACACAACCCTGAGTCCACTCGTGGAAGTTCATGGACGACCTACTGTATGCTACCCAAAGAGAGAGTCAAGTAAGCCATGGCTGTCAGAGTGTATGACCCTTTAGGTTAGAGAGCAGTAGGGTCTAGGTGTAAAGGACACTAATATATTATTGAGTCATTTATAGAAATAGGCCTATGATGCCAAGGCATGAGGGACACCATTCAGCCCTTAATCATGTTCATGCCAACTGGCAGTTCTGACACTTGTGTATACTGCAGATAATGGTCTTTTCGCCACCGTATATCTATGACGTAAAGCTCGGTAACAAATGTATCATTATGTGACATTATGTTGCTAGATGGTGGTGTCATGGCACATCATATTCTGACAGCTATCATGGCTTCTACTTGATATGGATAGAGAACTTTATGATCAAATACTCTCACTGGTAGTTGGGGTATAGCACATATTGGCATTATCACCATGCAATACAGTCTACTAAGTAAGAAAGTCTGAGAGGAGTCATATGGGTTTGTGGACATCTTGGACCATATGAAAATGAGTCTTGAACCATTGTCTGTGTGACATTTGTAAATAATGTTGAATGGCCTCAATATTAGGATCACCTTATTCATTGCCTCCATCACACTATCTACACATGGCAGCAGTAATACAACAAATATCATGTCTCTCACTGCTATTAAACCAGAAAAAACAAGTCCAAGATTCATGTTTCAGAAGAGAAATCAGAGGCAAAGAACTACAGGTATGAAAATGTTTCTGTGGGATATGTCTTTGACTGGTTAGGATCTCTGGCAGGCTGTCCAAGCCAGTTGCATAGTACAATAAGAGAGAGAGAAACAGAGGAGTGAGAGAGAGAGAGAAAATATCCCTCCCGACCGTCAGATAACCACACCAGCTTGGATCAGTCCAATCGCATCAACCGTTACCCATTATCCTTCCTGAGGAGACCGGGCCCTCGCCACATCCTCTACTGGTTTAGGGGACTTCCTGTTTGCTGGAAAACAGCACAGACAAATTACATAATTACAAATGGCGGCCCCAGAACTACGTGAGAGGGTGCTGTCCCTGCCACTCCCTAGACCTCAAAACTCTGAAGCTGCTAATTTTGTTTCAACCCAAAACAAGCTGAACAACATGACAATGACCAGGCTTTGTCTGTCTCCACACGAAATGGTCTCAGGGGTTTGGCTCATTCTGAGAGACTGCAGATTTATTCTTATCCACTTTATGTTCCGTTATTGTCGAGCAGTTATGAGAATAAACTGTATGTAATATAAGAATGTAGTTATGAGAATAAACTGGATGCAATATAATAATGTAGTCATGAGAATAAACTGGTTGCAATCTAAGAATGTAGTATGAGAATAAACTGGATGCAATATAAGAATGTAGTTATGAGAATAAACTGGATGCAATATAAGAATGTAGTTATGAAAATGAACTGGATGCAATATAAGAATGCAAGTTATGAGAATAGCTGGATGCAATATAAGAATGTAGTTATGAGAATAAACTGGATGCAATATAAGAATGTAGTTATGAGAATAAACTGGATGCAATATAAGAATGCAGTTATGTGTCACGCCTTGGTCTTAGTATTTTGTGTTTTAGTTAATTAGTTGGTCAGGCCAGGGTGTGATATGGGTTTATGTTGTATTTCATTACATTTACATTTAAGTCATTTAGCAGACGCTCTTATCCAGAGCGACTTACAAATTGGTGAATTCACCTTCTGACATCCAGTGGAACAGCCACTTTACAATAGTGCATCTAAATCATTACGGGGGGGGGGTGGTGAGAAGGATTACTTATCCTATCCTAGGTATTCCTTGAAGAGGTGGGGTTTCAGGTGTCTCCGGAAGGTGGTGATTGACTCCGCTGTCCTGGCGTCGTGAGGGAGTTTGTTCCACCATTGGGGGGCCAGAGCAGCGAACAGTTTTGACTGGGCTGAGCGGGAACTGTACTTCCTCAATGGTAGGGAGGCGAGCAGGCCAGAGGTGGATGAACGCAGTGCCCTTGCTTGGGTGTAGGGCCTGATCAGAGCCTGGAGGTACTGCGGTGCCGTTCCCCTCACAGCTCCGTAGGCAAGCACCATGGTCTTGTAGCGGATGCGAGCTTCAACTGGAAGCCAGTGGAGAGAGCGGAGGAGCGGGGTGACGTGAGAGAACTTGGGAAGGTTGAACACCAGACGGGCTGCGGCGTTCTGGATGAGTTGTAGGGGTTTAATGGCACAGGCAGGGAGCCCAGCCAACAGCGAGTTGCAGTAATCCAGACGGGAGATGACAAGTGCCTGGATTAGGACCTGCGCCGCTTCCTGTGTGAGGCAGGGTCGTACTCTGCGGATGTTGTAGAGCATGAACCTACAGGAACGGGCCACCGCCATGATGTTGGTTGAGAACGACAGGGTGTTGTCCAGGATCACGCCAAGGTTCTTAGCGCTCTGGGAGGAGGACACAATGGAGTTGTCAACCGTGATGGCGAGATCATGGAACGGGCAGTCCTTCCCCGGGAGGAAGAGCAGCTCCGTCTTGCCGAGGTTCAGCTTGAGGTGGTGATCCGTCATCCACACTGATATGTCTGCCAGACATGCAGAGATGCGATTCGCCACCTGGTCATCAGAAGGGGGAAAGGAGAAGATTAATTGTGTGTCGTCTGCATAGCAATGATAGGAGAGACCATGTGAGGTTATGACAGAGCCAAGTGACTTGGTGTATAGCGAGAATAGGAGAGGGCCTAGGACAGAGCCCTGGGGGACACCAGTGGTGAGAGCGCGTGGCGAGGAGACAGATTCTCGCCACGCCACCTGGTAGGAGCGACCTGTCAGGTAGGACGCAATCCAAGCGTGGGCCGCGCCGGAGATGCCCAACTCGGAGAGGGTGGAGAGGAGGATCTGATGGTTCACAGTATCGAAGGCAGCCGATAGGTCTAGAAGGATGAGAGCAGAGGAGAGAGAGTTAGCTTTAGCAGTGCGGAGCGCCTCCGTGATACAGAGAAGAGCAGTCTCAGTTGAATGACTAGTCTTGAAACCTGACTGATTTGGATCAAGAAGGTCATTCTGAGAGAGATAGCGGGAGAGCTGGCCAAGGACGGCACGTTCAAGAGTTTTGGAGAGAAAAGAAAGAAGGGATACTGGTCTGTAGTTGTTGACATCGGAGGGATCGAGTGTAGGTTTTTTCAGAAGGGGTGCAACTCTCGCTCTCTTGAAGACGGAAGGGACGTAGCCAGCGGTCAGGGATGAGTTGATGAGCGAGGTGAGGTAAGGGAGAAGGTCCCCGGAAATGGTCTGGAGAAGAGAGGAGGGGATAGGGTCAAGCGGGCAGGTTGTTGGGCGGCCGGCCGTCACAAGAAGCGAGATTTCATCTGGAGAGAGAGGGGAGAAAGAGGTCAGAGCACAGGGTAGGGCAGTGTGAGCAGAACCAGCGGTGTCGTTTGACTTAGCAAACGAGGATCGGATGTCGTCGACCTTCTTTTCAAAATGGTTGACGAAGTCATCTGCAGAGAGGGAGGAGGGGGGAGGGGAGGAGGATTCAGGAGGGAGGAGAAGGTGGCAAAGAGCTTCCTAGGGTTAGAGGCAGATGCTTGGAATTTAGAGTGGTAGAAAGTGGCTTTAGCAGCAGAGACAGAGGAGGAAAATGTAGAGAGGAGGGAGTGAAAGGATGCCAGGTCCGCAGGGAGGCGAGTTTTCCTCCATTTCCGCTCGGCTGCCCGGAGCTCTGTTCTGTGAGCTCGCAATGAGTCATTGAGCCACGGAGCGGGAGGGGAGGACCGAGCCGGCCTGGAGGATAGGGGACATAGAGAGTCAAAGGATGCAGAAAGGGAAGAGAGGAGGGTTGAGGAGGCAGAATCAGGAGAAAGGTTGGAGAAGGTATGAGCAGAGGGAAGAGATGATAGGATGGAAGAGGAGAGAGTAGCGGGGAGAGAGAGCGAAGGTTGGGACGGAGCGATACCATCCGAGTAGGGGCAGTGTGGGAAGTGTTGGATGAGAGCGAGAGGGAAAAGGATACAAGGTAGTGGTCGGAGACTTGGAGGGGAGTTGCAATGAGGTTAGTGGAAGAACAGCATCTAGTAAAGATGAGGTCGAGCGTATTGCCTGCCTTGTGAGTAGGAGGGAAGGTGAGAGGGTGAGGTCAAAAGAGGAGAGGAGTGGAAAGAAGGAGGCAGAGAGGAATGAGTCAAAGGTAGACGTGGGGAGGTTAAAGTCGCCCAGGACTGTGAGAGGTGAGCCGTCCTCAGGAAAGGAGCTTATCAAGGCATCAAGCTCATTGATGAACTCTCCGAGGGAACCTGGAGGGCGATAAATGATAAGGATGTTAAGCTTGAAAGGGCTGGTAACTGTGACAGCATGGAATTCAAAGGAGGCGATAGATAGATGGGTAAGGGGAGAGAGAGAGAATGACCACTTGGGAGAGATGAGGATCCCGGTGCCACCACCCCGCTGACCAGAAGCTCTCGGGGTGTGCGAGAACACGTGGGCGGACGAAGAGAGAGCAGTAGGAGTAGCAGTGTTATCTGTGGTGATCCATGTTTCCGTCAGTGCCAGGAAGTCGAGGGACTGGAGGGAGGCATAGGCTGAGATGAACTCTGCCTTGTTGGCCGCAGATCGGCAGTTCCAGAGGCTACCGGAGACCAGGAACTCCACGTGGGTCGTGCGCGCTGGGACCACCAGATTAGGGTGGCCGCGGCCACGCGGTGTGGAGCGTTTGTATGGTCTGTGCAGAGAGGAGAGAACAGGGATAGATAGACACATAGTTGACAGGGTACAGAAGAGGCTACGCCAATGCAAAGGAGATTGGAATGACAAGTGGACTACACGTCTCGAATGTTCAGAAAGTTAAGCTTACGTAGCAAGAATCTTATTGACTAAAATGATTGAAATGATACAGTACTGCTGGAGTAGGCTAGCTGGTAGTGGCTGCGATGTTGACACTACACTAATCAAGTCGTTCCGTCGAGTGTAATAGTTTCTACAGTGCTGCTATTCGGGGGCTAGCTGGCTAGCTAGCAGGTTGATTGCGTTACGTTACCTTAAGAGAACGACAATAGCTGGCTAGCTAACCTAGAAAATCGCTCTAGGCTACACAATTGTCATAGATAAAAGACGGCTATGTAGCTAGCTAGCTACGATCAAACAAAACAAACCGTTGTACTGTAATAGTTACTACAGTGCTGCTATTCGGGGGCTAGCTGGCTAGCTACGTTAAAAGAACGACAATAGCTGGCCAGCTAACCTAGAAAATCGCTCTAGGCTACACAATTGTCTTAGATACAGAGACGGCTATGTAGCTAGCTAGCTACGATCAAACAAAACAAACCGTTGTACTGTAATAGTTACTACAGTGCTGCTATTCGGGGCTAGCTGGCTAGCTACGTTAAAAGAACGACAATAGCTGGCCAGCTAACCTAGAAAATCGCTCTAGACTACACAATTGTCTTAGATACAAAGACGGCTATGTAGCTGGCTAGCTACGATCAAACAAATCAAACCGTTGTACTGTAATGAAGTGAAATGAAAATGTGATACTACCTGTGGAGCGACGCGGAATGTTGACCGGGTAGTTGGAGTTAAATTCGGTAGAGGTTGGCTAGCTGTTGGCTAGCTAGCTAGCAGCATTTCCTACGTTAAGGACGACAAATAGCTGGCTAGCTAACCTCGGTAAATTAAGATAATCACTCTAAGTCTACACACTCTAAACTGCACAATTATCTTGGATCCAAGATTTCGTATTGGGGTTTTGTAGTTATTGGGATTGCGGCTGAGTAGGGGTGTTGCATAGGCTTGGCTGCCTGAGGCAGTTCTCAATCAGAGTCAGGTGATTCTCGTTGTCTCTGATTGGGAACCGTATTTAGGTAGCCTGGGTTTTCACTTTGTATTTCGTGGGTGATTGTTCCTGTCTCTGTGTAGTGTTCTCCAGATAGGCTGTAATTAGTTTTCACGTTCCGTTTGTTGTTTTTGTATTTATTTAAGTTATTTCATGTATCGCTATCTTCTTCATTAAAGACATGAGTAACCACCACGCTGCATTTCGGTCCGACTCTCTTTCAACAAACGAAGAACGCCGTTACATTATGAGAATAAACTGGATGCAATATAAGAATGCAGTTATGAGAATAAACTGGATGTAATATAAGAATGCAGTTCGGAGAATAAATTGGATGTAATATAAGAATGAAGTTATGAGAATAAACTGGATGTATTATAAGAATGTAGTTCGGAGAAGAAATTGGATGTAATATAAGAATGTAGTTATGAGAATAAACTGGATACAATATAAGAACGCAGTTATGAGAATAAACTGGATGCAATATAAGAATGCAGTTATGAGAATAAACTGGATGCAATATAAGAATGTAGTTATGAGAATAAACTGGATGTAATATAAGAATGTAGTTCGGAGAATAAATTGGATGTAATATAAGAATGTAGTTATGAGAATAAACTGGATGTAATATAAGAATGTAGTTATGAGAATAAACTGGATGTAATATAGGAATGTAGTTATGAGAATAAACTTGATGTAATATAAGAATGTAGTTCGGAGAATTTACTGGATGCAATATAAGAATGCAGTTATTAGAATAAACTGGATGCAATATCAGAATGTAGTTATGAGAATAAACTGGATGTAATATAACAATTTAGTTATGAGAATAAACTGGATGTAATAAAACAATGCAGTTATGAGAATAAACTGGATGTAATATAAGAATGTAGATATGAGAATAAACGATGTAATATAAGAATTTAGTTATGACAATAAACTGGATGTAATATAAGAATGAAGTTATGAGAATAAACTGGATGTATTATAAGAATGTAGTTCGGAGAAGAAATTGGATGTAATATAAGAATGTAGTTCGGAGAATAAATTGCATGTAATATCAGAATGTAGTTATGAGAATAAACTGGATGTAATATAAGAACGTAGTTATGAGAATAAATTGGATGTAAAATAAGAATGTAATTATGAGAATAAACTGGATGTAATATAAGAATGAAGTTATGAGAATAAACTGGATGTATTATAAGAATGTAGTTCGGAGAATAAACTGGATGCAATATAAGAATGTAGTCATGAGAATAAACTGGATGTAATAAAACAATGCAGTTATGAGAATAAACTGGATGCAATATAAGAACGCAGTTATGAGAATAAACTGGATGTAATATAAGAATGCAGTTATGATAATAAACTGGTTGTAATATAAGAATGTAGTTCGGAGAATAAACTGGATGCAATATAAGAATGTAGTTATGAGAATAAACTGGATGCAATATAAGAATGTAGTTCGGAGAATAATTTGGATGTAATATCAGAATGTAGTTATGAGAATAAACTGGATGTAATATAAGAACGTAGTTATTGTCACGCCCTGGTCGAAATATATTATGTTTATTCTTCATTTATTCGGTCAGGCCAGGGTGTGACATGGGTTATTGTGGTGTGTTTTTGTCTTGGGGTTTTGTGGGATGTCTGGCGTTAGTCTATGGCTGCCTGAGGCGGTTCTCAATCAGTCAGGTGATTATCATTGTCTCTGATTGGGAACCATATTTAGGCAGCCATATTCTTTGTGTGTTTCGTGGGTGATTGTCCTTAGTGTCCCTGTTCCTGTATCTGTGTTAGTTTACACTAGTATAGGCTGTTTCGGTTTTCTTTACGTTCTTTGTTTTGTAGTATTTGTATTTAGATTCGTGTTACATTTTGTTCATTAAACATGGATCGCAATCTACACGCTGCATTTTGGTCCGACTCTCCTTCACCGCATGAAAACCGTTACAGAATCACCCACCACAAACGGACCAAGCAGTGTGTCAACAGGCAGGAGCCACAGGAGAAACAGCAAAGGCAGCAGCAGGAGCAGCGTAAAAAGGACTTTTGGACTTGGGAGGAAATCCTTGACGGGAGAGGACCCTGGGCTAAACCAGGGGAGTGTAGCCGCCCCAAGGAGCAACAAAAGGAGGTATCGACATGGGAGGTGGAATTATTCGGAGAAGGACCTTGGGATCAGCCTGGAGAATATCGCCGCCCCAAAGAAGAACTGGAGGCGGCGAGAGCTGAGAGGCGCTGGTATGAGGAGGCAGCGCGGCGACGCGGATGGAAGCCCGAGAGTCAGCCCCAAAAATTTCTTGGGGGTGGGGGCTCAGGGAGAGTGTGGCAGAGTCAGGAGTCAGACCTGAGCCCACTCTCCCTGTTTATCGTGAGGAGCCAAGGAGGAGACCAGAACCAGAACCGTTGTTGGAGGTGAGCAAAGCAGAGACTGTGAAGGAGTTAATGGGGTAATTGGAGGAGAGAGAAATGAGGGAGTTGCTGTGTTGGTATTTTTTGAATGGAATTCGCCCGACAGAACGTGTCAGGGATTTGATGGCACCTGGGTCAGCGCTCCATACTCGTTCTGAGGTGCGTGTTAGTCGGCTGGTGAAGTTGGTGCCAGCATCACGCACCAGGCCTCCTGTGCACATCCCTAGCCTTGCACGTCCTGTGCCAAAACTGCTCTCAAGATCTCCAGTACGCCTTCACGGTCTAGCCCATCCTGTGCCACCTCCACACACCAGCCCTCCGGTGGCAGCTCCCCGCACCAGGCTTCCTGTGCGTGTCCTCGGCCCAGTACCACAAGTGCCAGCACCATGCATCAGGCCTACAGTGCGCCTCGCCTCTCCAGCGCTGCCGGAGCCTCCCGCCTGTTCAGCGCTATCGGAGCCTTTCTCCTCTCCAGCGCTGACGGAGTCTCCCGCCTGTTTAGCGCAGCCAGAGCCTTCCTCATCTCCTGCGCTGCTGGAGTCTCCTGCCTGTTCAGCGCAGCCAGAGCTGCCAGCCTGCATGGAGCAGTCAGAGCTGCCAGCCTGCATGGAGCAGCCAGAGCTGCCAGCCTGCATGGAGCAGCCAGAGCTGCCAGCCTGCATGAAGCAGCCAGAGCTGCCAGTCTGTTTGGAGCAGCCAGAGCATCCAGTCTGCATGAAGCAGCCAGAGCCGCCAGTCTGCAAGGAGCCGCCAGTCTGCCCAGCGCCGCCAGTGCCGCCAGTCTGCCCAGCGCCGCCAGTCTGCCCAGTGCCGCCAGTGCCGCCAGTCTGCCCAGCGCCGCCAGTGCCGCCAGTCTGCCCAGCGCCGCCAGTCTGCCCAGCGCCCCCAGTCTGCCCAGCGCCGCCAGTGCCGCCAGTCTGCCCAGCGCCGCCAGTCTGCCCAGTGCCGCCAGTCTGCCCAGTGCCGCCAGTCTGCCCAGCGCCGCCAGTCTGCCCAGAACCGCCAGTCAGCCAGGATCTGCCGGAACCGCCAGTCAGCCAGGATCTGCCGGAACCGCCAGTCAGCCAGGATCTGCCGGAACCGCCAGTCAGCCAGGATCTGCCGGAACCGCCAGTCAGCCAGGATCTGCCGGAACCGCCAGTCAGCCAGGATCTGCCGGATCCGCCAGTCAGCCAGGATCTGCCGGATCCGCCAGTCAGCCAGGATCTGCCGGATCCGCCAGTCAGCCAGGATCTGCCGGATCCGCCAGTCAGCCAGGATCTGCCGGATCCGCCAGTCAGCCAGGATCTCCGGATCCGCCAGTCAGCCAGACTCTTCCGGATCCGCCAGTCAACCAGACGCCGGAGCCGGTGCCGCCACCATGGACAGACGCCCACCCGGACCCTCCCTATTGTTTTGATGTGCATCCGGGAGTCCGCCCCTTAGGGGGGGTTCTGTCACGCCCTGGTCGAAATACATTATGTTTATTCTTCATTTATTCGGTCAGGCCAGGGTGTGACATGGGTTATTGTGGTGTGTTTTTGTCTTGGGGTTTTGTGGGATGTCGAGCGTTAGTCTATGGCTGCCTGAGGCGGTTCTCAATCAGAGTCAGGTGATTATTGTTGTCTCTGATTGGGAACCATATTTAGGCAGCCATATTCTTTGTGTGTTTCGTGGGTGATTGTCCTTAGTGTCCCTGTTCCTGTATCTGTGTTAGTTTACACTAGTATAGGCTGTTTCGGTTTTCTTTACGTTCTTTGTTTTGTAGTATTTGTATTTAAATTCGTGTTACGTTTTGTTCATTAAACATGGATCGCAATCTACACGCTGCATTTTGGTCCGACTCTCCTTCACCGCATGAAAACCGTTACAGTTATGAGAATAAACTGGATGTAATATAAGAATGTAGTTATGAGAATAAGCTGGATGCAATATAAGAATGAAGTTATGAGAATAAACTGGATGTCATATAAGAATGTAGTTATGAGAATAAACTGGATGTAATATAAGAATGTAGTTATGAGAATAAACTGGATGTAATATAAGAATGTAGTTATGAGAATAAACTGGATGTAATATAAGAATGTTGTTATGAGAATAAACGCGATGCAATATAAGAATGTAGTTATGAGATTAAACTGTATGTGATATAAGAATGTAGTTATGAGATTAAACTGGATGTAATATAAGAATGTCGTTATGAGAATAAACTGGATGTAATATAAGAATGTCGTTATGAGAATAAACTGGATGTAATATAGGAATGTACAGTGACTTGAACTTTACGACTTTTTGCCACATTTCAGGCTTCAAACATAAAGATATAAAACTGTATTTTTTTGTGAAGAATCAACAACAAGTGGGACACAATCATGAAGTGGAACGACATTTATTGGATATTTCAAACTTTTTTAACAAATCAAAAACTGAAAAATTGGGCGTGCAAAATTATTCAGCCCCTTTACTTTCAGTGCAGCAAACTCTCTCCAGAAGTTCAGTGAGGATCTCTGAATGATCCAATGTTGACCTAAATGACTAATGATGATAAATACAATCCACCTGTGTGTAATCAGGTCTCCGTATAAATGCACCTGCACTGTGATAGTCTCAGAGGTCCGTTAAAAGCGCAGAGAGCATCATGAAGAACAAGGAACACACCAGGCAGGTCCAAGATACTGTTGTGAAGAAGTTTAAAGCCGGATTTGGATACAAAAAGATTTCCCAAGCTTTAAACATCCCAAGGAGCACTGTGCAAGCGATAATATTGAAATGGAAGGAGTATCAGACCACTGCAAATCTACCAAGACCTGGCCGTCCCTCTAAACTTTCAGCTAATACAAGGAGAAGACTGATCAGAGATGCAGCCAAGAGGCCCATGATCACTCTGGATGAACTGCAGAGATCTACAGCTGCGGTGGGAGACTCTGTCCATAGGACAACAATCAGTCGTATATTGCACAAATCTGGCCTTTATGGAAGAGTGGCAAGAAGAAAGCCATTTCTTAAAGATATTCATAAAAAGTGTCGTTTAAAGTTTGCCACCATCCACCTGGGAGACACACCAAACAATGTGGAAGAAGGTGCTCTGGTCAGATGAAACCAAAATTGAACTTTTTGGCAACAATGCAAAACGTTATGTTTGGCGTAAAAGCAACACAGCCCATAACCCTGAACACA
This sequence comes from Oncorhynchus masou masou, assembly GCF_036934945.1. NCBI lineage: Eukaryota > Metazoa > Chordata > Actinopteri > Salmoniformes > Salmonidae > Oncorhynchus > Oncorhynchus masou. Next base: position 23,742,225 of record NC_088213.1, on the reverse strand, counting down.
CCATCCCCACTGTCAAACATGGTGGTGGCAGCATCATGGTTTGGGCCTGTTTTTCTTCAGCAGTGACAGGTAAGATGGATGGAGCCAAATACAGGACCATTCTGGAAGAAAACCTGATGGAGTCTGCAAAAGACCTGAGACTGGGACGGAGATTTGTCTTCCAACAAGACAATGATCCAAAACATAAAGCAAAATCTACAATGTAATGGTTCAAAAATAAACATATCCAGGTGTTAGAATGGCCAAGTCAAAGTCCAGACCTGAATCCAATCGAGAATCTGTGGAAAGAACTGAAAACTGCTGTTCACAAATGCTCTCCATCCAACCTCACTGAGCTCGAGCTGTTTTGCAAGGAGGAATGGGAAAAAATTTCAGTCTCTCGATGTGCAAAACTGATAGAGACATACCCCAAGCGACTTACAGCTGTAATCGCAGCAAAAGGTGGCGCTACAAAGTATTAACATAAGGGGGCTGAATAATTTTGCACGCCCAATTTTTCAGTTTTTGATTTGTTAAAAAAGTTTGAAATATCCAATAAATGTCGTTCCACTTCATGATTGTGTCCCACCTGTGTCCCACCAAAAAATACAGTTTTATATCTTTATGTTTGAAGCTTGAAATGTGGCAAAAGGTTGCAAAGTTCAAGGGGGCCGAATACTTTCGCAAGGCACTGTAGTTATGAGAATAAACTGGATGTAATATAGGAATGTAGTTATGAGAATAAACTGGATGTAATATAAGAATGTAGTTATGAGAATAAGCTGGATGTAATATAAGAATGAAACTAGAATAAACTGGATGTAATATAAGAATGTAGTTATGAGAATAAACTGGATGTAATATAAGAATGTAGTTATGAGAATAAACTGGATGTAATATAAGAATGTAGTTATGAGAATGAACTGGATGTAATATGTCTATGAATGTGCATTTATTTGGAGCAACTTTGTCCTCTTTTGTACCTTACATGTTGGGGTGCAGACAGCAGGATGGCGCTAGGTTTGGCTTTTGACAGCCTTTATCCTGACTTCCTCAGTCTAGGGTCTAGCTTAAAGACATCGAATGAGGAAAAAGCCAGTCAGATAGAGAAACCTGGGCCTGGCCACACTTTAGAAGACTGTGATGGGATATGCCAGTTCTATCCAACTGTATCAAACAAGATATTGTTCACTAGATTTAGCATGGACAAATTTGCCAGTGTACTGTTCTGCTAGGGTTGTAGGATTGTCATAGCACTAACACTGATGTTATTCTGTAGGTACACCTAGTGCATACCTAGTTTGAAAAGATATTAGAAAAGTGTCAACATTCACCTTGGTAGATTGTCGCCTAGATGCTATCCTTCTCCCTCCCAGTACATCAACACATCAATATAGTGATGGAGATGATGGAGACCTCCAGAGCCCTCATATGTGTGGAGGCTGTTACACAGATGGCACTCTGACCATGCACACATACTGTATTTGGGTGCTCAGTTTTGCCAGTGAACTGTAATGAATTGTCTGGTGATCTATTCAGTCTCCTGACCATTAGCGGCCTGTGAACACTCACTAATATGAGGGGCGGCTTCATTTTCCAGGCCTCTGATCTCACAAAGCAGCGGGCGCCTAATTCACTACAATGAAATGGGCCATGATTACTGAGGCAGAGATTTAATATATCATGGAAAATTAGGTTTATTTTAATAAATGACCCATCCAGTTGAATAGCCCACATATGTTTACCATGGAGGAGGGGATGTGCCAATGGGGAGGGCGGGTGTAAGGGATGAGGAGAGGCGAAAAGGATCAGAGGACCAATACGCGGCGTGGTAAGTGTCCATGGTTCTTTTGAATACGTACTGTACACATGAACAACTGACTACAAAAAAAAACAAGAAATGTGAAAACCCTGACAGTCCTATCTGGTGCAAACACAGAGACAGGAACAATCACCCACAAACACACAGTGAAACCCAGGCTACCTAAGTATGATTCTCAATCAGAGACAACTAATGACACCTGCCTCTGATTGAGAACCATACGAGGCCGAAACATAGAAATACCCAAAATATAGAACAAACAAACATAGACTGCCCACCCAACTCACGCCCTGACCATACTAAATAAAGACAAAACAAAGGAAATAAAGGTCAGAACGTGACAGCGGGCTATTTTAACATGCGTGTTAGAAGATAGGGTTGAGGAGGGTATAGAGGGACAACAGTCAGCAACCCCCCCAGGAAACAACCTGATAGAAGTCAGCATTGCCTGATATGCTTCTGTTTGGTGTCGGGTGTGTCTTCATAAGCAATGGAGGGACAATTTAAGCAATGGGGTTTGCTTCAGTCTTCTCAATGGCTTGTATGGACTATTACTTTTAGGAGTTTATCTGGTTGAAATTCCGTATATGACTGTCACGAATATTACCGAAGGTGACTCCCCTTCTTGTTCGGGTGGCGCTCGGTGGTTGTTGTCGCCGGTCTACTAGCTATCACCGATCCGTTGTTCTGTGTTCCTTTGGTTTTGTCTGATTGGTATCACCTGTTTCTTGTTTGGTTGTTAGGGTGGGGTTATATATAGTTTGTTCAGCCCACTTCTGTTTCGTGCAGGCTTGTTCGTCTGTTCTGTGGTTGAGTGTATTTTGTTTGTATTTTGGGTTTCGCGCTGTCCGTTATTATTTCTGATCATTTGTTTTCCTACTTTTGTTCATGTTATTTTTCCTGGACATTAAAGCGTGTTTTTTTTCCACATCTTTTGCTCTCTGCGCCTGACTCCACACCTCCTCACTCATGTGTCGTAACAATAACCCCCTGCCCTCCCAAACCGACCCCCCCCACTAAGTTGGAACACAGTGGAACACTCATGTCAAAATAGCACACAGTAAATAAAAGATGATTTGGTACGTTTTCAACATGTAATGCAAAGTGCATTTTACTTTTATAACAATATATTTTCCTTATGATGGAGGGTGAGGTAGAGAGAAGTAGAAATGCCTTCATAAATCATTCTTCATGTTCCAACTCAAAATAGCGCTCACATGATAAACGCTCCCAGTTTACTGGAACCTTGTTGAACTGTGAACAATGAGCCTGTGTGTGTCTGTGTGTGTTTGTGTGTGTCTGTGTGTGTTTGTGTGTGTACTGTGTGTGTGTGTGACAAATCTGGAAGCAGTTTGTGGCAAGCCACACCACACTCTGTGATTTGACAAACTGTGTCAATCCTAGTCTTTTTAAAGGACTGCACAACATGGAGGGCATCCGAGTGTCATGGTTCCGACGTTCTATTGTTCCATCTGTGAGTTCCATTGTTCCATCTGTGGGACGGTAACATTCCACAGCATCCATCACACCATTCACTTCTCTCCAAGTACTTATTCTTTCTCTCCCTGCTGCCTGCTATAGTCAGACACATGAAAGGTCTGGTTAATTCGTGACTGTGGCGGTACACATTATCAATATCTGTGACTTACTGTACTGGCGCTAACCCCAGACAAACACAATCATCTGGAAATGGATTATTTAAACGATAGGAAGATATCTCTATATCACATATTCCTATTTAATGTGTCTGGCAATGTGACTGTGGTGCATTGTCAAGAATTGTTATTTTCTTAAGAAATTTATTTGAGAAATAGAATCAAAGAATAAAGTGAATTTGATATTGTGATGTTGATATGATGTACAATATATTTATTTTCTTCATAACAGCTCTGCTGCAGAACTTTACTCAGATGTATTAGCTGTGATATTGCCTAGCACTGTGCATAAAATTAAGACAAATCCAGTGTTTGTAAAACCATAAAACTTCATTGAAATCCATTTGTCAAATACATGACATTTAAAATTAAACCTGGTGGTATACTGCTATAGTCAACATCAAAATGAATTTACCAATATGCAGTACAGTTCTCACATACAAGGAGGAATCAATCATATAAAACATTAGTCTATGTTGTACTATATTTACTGACACATTATTTTCAGTGTTTGTCTTTCAACTGAGCAAAGCAGAAATCCCAAAACAGTGTGTAATAAAATCACAGCATTACTCAGTCATATTCCACACAACCCATTCTCAACATCCCCCCTCTGTTCTCTATACTTCCATTCCAGATAAATATGAAACCATCCAAATGGAGAAATTCATGCTTGAAGCAAAGGAACTAATCTCACTTCTGCCTGTTTCACTCCTCTGTATTTAATTGATAGAAATTGCACGCATCAAAGAAAACGCACACTGAGATTTAATGGGCATAAAATGGACATTAGCATTTTAAAGAGTTGGATTAACACATTAATCCAGGCAATTTTCATCTAGCTCCTTCCAATGAGATGGTCACAGCCACACAGGCCCCTAATGGGGTTTAACTGGCGTTCTCATTTAGCTCCGCTTACAGGGATAACGCCAAACTTTTAGTTCTAAGGAAGGGGAACGAAGGGCTTAATTCCTCCTCTGACTCTTTGAAAAGCAAGGTTTTATTAGAAATGAACAGACGTTCACATGACACATTACACAAGTGGTACGGGAGTGAGTGATGTGGGACATGCTGAAGGTTCGTAGCTGTAGCTGTGGCTGAGACGTGAAGGCACCAGATTCAGATGGTCTATCTGCTGCTTAGGGAAACTGAGATGTGGTCGGTGTAACAGAAGAACACTCTGGAGTAGGTTTGCCATACTGTGCACGCTGCTAACATCTGTGGTTGGTGTGTTGGTGTTGTGGAAAGGCTCAGTGCATTGTTGAGTACAGAAGCGAGTACGTGAAGACTGGTAGGCCTACATGAAGTACAGTAGGGCTGTTCAAGAGCAGCAACGTATTCTTACTCTGCTCACCATGAGACACACAGATGACTCATTTTCATCGATTTGCTGCGGATGCCGTTGTAGAGATGGGACAGCAGCAGTAGATCAGTGCTCTTCAATGCTCTACCAGTGAGACATGCTCATGTGTTTGTGGTGTTGAGGAGAGGATCGAGCAGAAAGTGACTGCTGGGAGGTCCCTGAGGGGTGCGGGGTGTGTTTCATGTGCGAGGGACAGAGTCATCACTATAACGCACGCAGCAGCAGCATACCACCCATGCTACGATCCAACATCAATAACATGAAGTCCCTCCATGGTGGTGTTTAGATGACACGCAGCGTCTCGTGATGCAACATGTCCCCCACAATGGTACACGCTTTCATTTTCCTTCCCAACACAGACACTTCCCTTTTGTTCTAGTCATTTACACCCCATTTTATGCACACACAACATGTAAGCCTTGGTGTACCTCCATGCTAAGAGAATGTAATATATAGGTCATCAAACAGAGAGACTCGACTGGGAAGAGGAGGGAGATGTTGTTTGTGAGAAGGGAGGAATCCTCCGGAGAGGAGGACTGGGGGGGGGGGACAAGAGAACGAACAAACAAGAGCTCCTTCTTTCGACAAACTGTTAAAACGTACTTACAGTGAGTGGGCTGTTGTCACCAGGTAGAAGTACAGAAATACCCCCCATCTTCCTCTCCGGTGAATACTTTATGTTATACCTTCCATTCACCTCCTCCATCCTCCCTGTGCCATTATCGCTCCTACATGAGATTGCACTCAAGACAATGTCAGGAATTCTTTATTACATGGATTGTGAAAATTAAACACGGTTTCTGAATGAATAAACAACAGTCTGTAGCTTTTTAGAGTGAATCTCCCTTTTTGGGGCACACATTATTAGAACAGTATTATTACTATTTAATCTTGAGGAGTCGTCACTGACATCCCTGATCACACACAGCATATAGACCAACATTAGGGACAGAGAGCTCTCAACTCCTCCTGACTGGTCCTGGGCTGAGTGCTTCTACAAAAACCTTTTTTTAGAAGGATGTTGTGGCTTAAGTGACCTTTTGGAAGGCAACACGGATGACATGTGAACAGACAGGGAACACATCCTGAGTGATTTTAAACATTACCTCTGCATAACTCTGTCTGGAAGTGTGGAAGTCAGCACTTTACCCTCCAGGGACGGGATCACCACAGCATGCCATTGAGGTGTATTCATATCTTACATGGCGTAGCAGTCGGACGTCTTGTCGTGTCCCTTGTATATATCGTTTTTTTTATCGTTTTTTTTTAGTTTTTTTTTACATATTCTTCTTCGCATATCCTTTAAAACATTTTGAGAAACCTCAACATCTAAATACTCTCCTGCAACCCGCCTCACCTAATGTAGCGTGGATCTGCTTTTTTTTCTAAAGTATATATATATTTACTTTGGATCCGGAACCCCTCAACTGAAGCTAGCCAGCTAACTACCAGCTATCAGTCAGCAAACCATTGCTAGCGGTCTTCAGCTAACCTTTAGCTCGGAAAGCTCTCGCTAGTTCGAACATCGCGACTCTAACCAGAGCATAACGGACCTATTATTTGTATTTTTATTTTTATCCCCGGATTCCCACCGCAAACGGAACATTCTCATCTGGATCTTCACAACAAGCTAACTAGCTAACCGCAACCCCGGATGATTACTCCTGGCTAGCGTTTCCATCCACTGAGCTTGAAGCTAGCCCGGCCAGAGCTCCTGTGCTACCACCGAAGCATACTCCTGGGCTACAATATCAGGACCCACGACCGGTCTATCGATGTCACCGCATGAAGGGGCATAAACAGACTCAACCCCTTGCTATCTGCTTGCTTGCAAATTCGGCCTGCTAACTGCTAGCTTGCTCAGCCCCTGTCTGCTAACTGCTAGCTTGTTTAGCCCCGGCCTACTAACTGTTAGCTTGTTAGCACAGGCCTGCTAACTGTCTGAATTGCCGCGTCCCCAGCCAGCCCAACCACTCACTGGACCCATATTTACTTTCAATCTCTTTCGATTTTTAACTCGATTATACCTCCCGGTAACCTGCCTCACCCAATGTGATACGGAATCTGCTGTTATTTTTAATTTTTAGAACACATTCAAGAACCTCCAGAAGCTAACTAGCTACAAGCTATTTAGTCATTGTTAGCCACTGCTAGCGGCTTTACCTTCTGCACAGCCAGCCAGTTTTTATTTACCTGGATAATACTCGCCAGTCCAGCTTCCCTGCCCCAACCACCGCTGCCCCCTGGACACTGATCACCTAGCTACATAGCTGATGCATGCTGGACTGTCCATTAATCACGGTACTCCATTCTGCTTGTTTATGTTTTATCTGTCGGCCCCAGCCGCACTCAGTCTAGTTAATCCGACCCTCCCTGCCTAGTCAATGCCATTTTACCTGCTGTTGTTGTGCTAGCTGATTAGCTGTTGTTGTCTCACCTACTGTTTTAGCTTGCTCTCCCAATTCAACACCTGTGATTACTGTATGCCTCCCTGTATGTCTCTCTCAAATGTCAATATGCCTTGTATACTGTTGTTCAGGTTAGTTATCATTGTTTTAGTTTACAATGGAGACCCTAGTTCCACTCTTCATACCCCTGATACCCCCTTTGTCCCACCTCCCACACATGCGGTGACCTCACTCATTACAACCAGCATGTCCAGAGATGCAACCTCTCTCATCATCACCCAGTGCCTGGGCTTACCTCCACTGTACCCGCACCCCACCATACCCCTGTCTGCGCATTATGCCCTGAATATATTCTACCATGCCCAGAAATCTGTTCCTTTTGTTCTCTGTCCCCACCGCTCTAGGCGACCAGTTTTGATAGCCTTTAGCCGCACCCTCATACTACTCCTCCTCTGTTCCGCAGGTGATGTGGAGGTAAACCCAGGCCCTGCATGTCCCCAGGCACCCTCATTTGTTGACTTCTGTGATCGAAAAAGCCTTGGTTTCATGCATGTCAACATCAGAAGCCTCCTCCCTAAGTTTGTTTTACTCACTGCTTTAGCACACTCTGCTAACCCTGATGTCGTGCTAACCCTGCTAACCCTTGCCGTGTCTGAATCCTGGCTCAGGAAGGCCACCAAAAATTCTGAGATTTCCATACCCAACTAAAACATTTTCTGTCAAGATAGAACTGCCAAAGGGGGAGGAGTTGCAGTCTACTGCAGAGAGAGCCTGCAGAGTAATGTCATACTTTCCAGATCCATACTCAAACAGTTCGATCCTGGCTGAATGGCGGATCCTGGCTGACTGGCGGTTCCGGCAGATCCTGGCTGAATGGCGGATCCTGGCTGACTGGCGGATCTGGAAGATCCTGGCTGACTGGCGGCACTGGCGGCGCTGGGCAGACTGGCGGCGCTGGGCAGACTGGCGGCGCTGGGCAGACTGGCGGCACTGGCGGTGCTGGGCAGACTGGCGGCACTGGCGGCGCTGGGCAGACTGGCGGCACTGGCGGCGCTGGGCAGACTGGCGGCGCTGGGCAGACTGGCGGCGCAGGGCAGACCGGCGGCACTGGCGGCGCTGGGCCGACTGGCGGCACTGGCGGAGCTGGGCAGACTGGCGGCGCTGGGCAGAGTGGCGGCGCTAGGCAGACTGGCGGCACTGGGCAGACTGGCAGCACTGGGTAGACTGGCGGCGCTGGGCAGACTGGTGGCACTGGCGGCGCAGGGCAGACTGGCGGCGCTGGGCAGACTGGCGGCGCTGACCAGACTGGTGGCTCAGGCGGCGCTGGACAGAGGAGCTCTGGCGCCTCTGGACTAAGGGGCTCTGGCGCCTCTGGACTGAGGGGCGGAAACTCTGGTAGCGCCGGACAGGCGGGAGCACCTGTGTTGATGGGACGGAGAGACAGCCTGGTGCGGGGAGCCGGCACTGGTGGTCCCGGGCCGGGGACACCCACCTCCGGGTGAGTGCAAGGAATAGGACACACTGGGTTGTGAAGGTGTACTGGAAACCTGGTGTGTATAGCCGGCATCAAATCCCCCGGAACTCCAACACACGTTTCAGGCTGAGTACGAGGAACTGACACAGGTGGCATCGGACAGCTAACACGCTCCTCAGGGCGAATGCCGTGCATACTATGCCAAACCAACAGCTTTCTCTCTACTCTGTCCAATACATCCTCAACACTCTCAGACTCAGCCCTCAGCTTCGCCGACAGCTCCAATTCCATCCATGGCTCCTTACGGTAAACATGGGGAGTTGGCTCAGGTCTGACTCCTGACTCTGCCACATTCTCCCTGTGCCTCCCCCCAAGACATTTTTGGGGCTGCCTCCTGGGCTTCCAGCCGCTCTGCCGTGCTAGCTCTTCATAATGCCGCCACACTGCCTTCGCTGCCTCCAGCTCGGCTTTGGGGCGGCAATATTCCCCTGGCTCTGCCCAGGGTCCTTTCCCGTCAAGGATCTCCTCCCAAGTCCATTCTTCCAAATAGTGCAGCCTCTCCCACTGCTGCTGCTGTTGCTCCTGCTGCTGCTGCTTCTCCTGCTGCTGCTTCTGCTGCTGCCTCTGTTGCTCCTGCTGCACCTGTCGCTTCTCCTGCTGCCTCTGTTTACCACGCTGCTTGGTCCTTGGTTGGTGGGTGATTCTGTAATGGTGTGGGGAAAGAGAGGCGGACCAAAATGCAGCGTGGTTAGTTTTGTGCATCTTTAATAAAGATGAAAGTACGACAATCTACAAAACAAGAAACGTGCAAAAACCAAAACAGTCCTATCTGGTGCCACAAACACAAAGACAGGAACAATCACCCACAAAACCCAACACAAAACAGGCTACCTAAATATGATTCTCAATCAGAGACAATGACTAACACCTGCCTCTGATTGAGAACCATATCAGGCCTAACATAGAAATGGACAAATCAGACACACAACATAGAATGCCCACCCAGCTCACGTCCTGACCAACACTAAAACAAGGAAAACACACACGAACGATGGTCAGAACGTGACATGTACATAGTCTTATCGGTAAATAGCCCACCCAATTTTACCTACCTCATCTCCATACTGTTTTTATTTATTTACTTTTCTGCTCTTTTGCACATCAATATCTCTACCTGTACATGACCATCTGATCATTTATCACTCCAGTGTTAATCTGCAAAATTGTAATTATTTGCCTACCTCCTCATGCCTTTTGCACACAATGTATATAGACCCTTTTTTTCTACTGTGTTATTGACTTGTTTATTGTTTACTCCATGTGTAACTCTGTGTTGTCTGTTCACACTGCTATGCTTTATCTTCACCAGGTCGCAGTTGCAAATGAGAACTTGTTCTCAACTAGCCTACCTGGTTAAATAAAGGTGAAATAAAAAAAATAAAAAAATAAAAACATATCTTAAAGTCTGTTATTAGGATGGTCATGAAAATAGACCCAGTGGCTGGACATGAGCACTTTTAAACCATAATGAATAAGAAGGGGGGCCTGATCCTAGATCAGCACTGCTACTCCGAGACGCTTTGTGAATACAGGCCCTGATCAACATGGTGGCCGTCTTGTCCCTAAATGCTCCCACTCTGCTGACAGTGATAAATATCTCAGTCGTCTATCTACAGTACATACCATTCACACACATGTGAAACAGACAATGAGCTTAAGAAGAACAGGAGAGACCCTAGACCTCCACCTTCAAACAAGCTAAGTGTCAGTATAGAGACAAAGTAGAGTCGCAACTCAACGGCTCAGACACAAGAGGTATGTGGCAGGGTCTACACTCAATCACGGATTACAAAAAGAAAACCTGCCCCGTCACGGACCAGGATGTCTTGCTCCCAGACAGACTAAACAACTTCTTTGCTCGCTTTGAGGGCAATACAGTGCCACTGACACAGCCCGCTACCAAAACCTGCGGACTCTCCTTCACTGTAGCCGACGTGAGTAAAACGCGGCTGGGGATGCTCAGATGCGCAGACCAGCTGGCTGGTGTGTTTACGGACATATTCAATCAATCCTTATCCAAGTCTGCTGTTCCCACATGCTTCAAGAGGGCCACCATTGTTCATATTCCCAAGAAAGCTAAGGTAACTGAGCTAAACAACTACCGCCCGTAGCACTCACTTCCGTCATTATGAAGTGCTTTGAGAGACTAGTCTTGGAGCATATCACCTCCACCCTACCTGACACCCTAGAACCACTCCAATTTGCTTACCGCCCCAATAGGTCCACAGATGACGCAATCGCAACCACACTGCACACTGCCCCTACCCATCTGGACAAGAGGAATACCTATGTGAGAATGCTGTTCATCGACTATAGCTCAGCATTTAACACCATAGTTCCCTCCAAACTCGTCATCAATCTCGAGACCCTGGGTCTCGACCCCGCCCTGTGCAATTGGGTACTGGACTTCCTGACGGGCCGCCCCCAGGTGGTGAAGGTAGGTGAAAACAACTCCACCCCGCTGATCCTCAACACTGGTGCCCCACAAAGGTGCATTCTGAGCCCTCTCCTGTACTCCCTGTTCACCCACGACTGCGTGGCCATGCACGCCTCCAACTCAATCATCAAGTTTGTAGACGACACTACAGTGGTAGGCTTGATTACCAACAACGATGAGACGGTCTACAGGGAGGAGGTGAGGGTCCTCGGAGTGTGGTGTCAGGGAAATAACCTCACACTCAACATCAACAAAACAAAGGAGATGATCATGGACTTCAGGAAACAGCAGAGGGAGCACCCCCCCTATCCACATTGACAGGACAGTAGTGGAGAGGGTAGTAAGTTTTAAGTTCCTTGGCATACATCACGGACAAACTGAATTGGTCCACCCACACAGACAGTGTGGTGAAGAAGGCGCAGCAGCGCCTCTTCAACCTCAGGAGGCTGAAGAAATTCAGCTTGTCACCAAAAGCACTCACGAACTTTTACAGATGCACAATCGAGAGCATCCTGTCGGGCTGTATCACCGCCTGGTACGGCAACTGCTCCGCCCACAACCGTAAGTCTCTCCAGAAGGTAGTGAGGTCTGCACAACGCATCACCGGGGGCAAACTACCTGCCCTCCAGGACACCGCCAACACCCAATGTCACAGAAAGGCCATAAAGATCATCAAGGACAACAACCACCCGAGCCACTGCATGTTCACCATGCTATCATCCAGAAGGCGAGGTCAGTACAGGTGCATCAAAGCTGGGACCGAGAGACTGAAAAACAGCTTCTATCTCAAGGCCATCAGACCGTTAAACAACCACCACTAACATTGAGTGGCTGCTGTCATACATGTAAAAAAATGTATCACTAGCCACTTTAACTTCTTGCGTCGAGCAATCCCGGATCCGGGATCCTATTTATAGCCTCAAGCTTATTAGCATAACGCAACGTTAACTATTCATGAAAATCGCAAATTAAATGAAATAAATATATTTGCTCTCAAGCTTAGACTTTTGTTAACAACACTGTCATCTCAGATTTTCAAAATATGCTTTTCAACCATAGCTAAACAATCATTTGTGTAAGAGTATTGATAGCTAGCATAGCTATAAGCCTACAATTCAGCCAGCAACATTTTCACAAAAACAAGAAAATCATTTAAATAAAATCATTTACCTTTGAAGAACTTCAGATGTTTTCAATGAGGAGACTCTCAGATAGCAAATGTTCAGTTTTTCAAAAAAATATTATTTGTGTCGGACAAATCGCTCCGTTTTGTTCACGTTTGGCTATGAAAAAAACCTGTATCCAGTTATAGCCTCAAGCTCATTAGCATAATGTAACGTTAACTATTTATGAAAATCGCAAATGAAATGAAATGAATGTGCTAGCTCTCAAGCTTAGCCTTTTCTTAACAACACTGTCATCTCAGATTTTCAAAATATGCTTTTGAACCATAGCAAAACAAGCATTTGTGTAAGAGTATTAATAGCTAGCGTAGCATTTAGCGTAGCATTTAGCGGGCAACATTTGCACAAAAACCAGAAACGGATTGAAATAAAATCATTTAAATTTGAAGAACTTCGGATGTTTTCAATGAGGAGACTCTCAGTTACATAGCAAATGTTCAGTTTTTCCTGAAAGATTCCTTGTGTAGGAGAAATCGCTCCGTTTTGTACATCACGTTTGGGTACCAAAAAAATACAAAAATTCAGTCATCAAAACGGCGAACTGTTTTCCAAATTAACTCCATAATATCGACTGAAACACGGCAAACGCTGTTTAGAATCAATCCTCAAGGTGTTTTTCACATATCTCTTCATTGATATATCGTTCGTGAATGTCTACTTTCTCCTGTGAATCGCTTGGAAAAAGACGTGCAGTTGAAGATGACGCACCAATTTCGATGGAGGACACCGGGCGGACACCTGGCAAATGTAGTCTGTTATGGTCAATCTTCCAATGATATGCCTACAAATATGTCACAATGCTGCAGACACCTTGGGGAAACGATAGATCGGGCAGGCTCATTCCTTGCGCATTCACAGCCATATAAGGAGACAATGAAAAACAGCCTCAAAAATCCTGCTCATTTCCTGTTTGAAGTTTCATCTTGGTTTCGCCTGTAGCATCAGTTCTGGGGCACTCACAGACAATGTCTTTGCAGTTTTGGAAACGTCAGAGTGTTCTCTTTCCAAAGCTGTCAATTATATGCACTTGTGTGTATACGGTAGCTGTTGTGGAATTGTTAGGTTAGATTACTCGTTGGTTATTACTGCATTGTCGGAACTAGAAGCACAAGCATTTTGCTACACTCGCATTAACATCTGCTAACCATGTGTATGTGACAAATAAAATGTGATTTGATTTGATGAGGGATGAGTGTTCACATTCCAATGGTAATCACTCTGTCACGGTCATCACTTTGACTGCAGCCAGAAAAACACCTTAGCTTGGCTCAACCCCATCCAAAACGTCAAAAACAAATCGACAACACCACCCACCACTGCTATTCCAATCTCAATGAATAAATCGCTCAGGCTTCGCCGTGATCCAATCTTTTTCATCCCCTCTCTCCCTTGTTAAACCTACAACTGAAATAAACAATCTGGTACAAATTTACTAAAAGAAGAAAAATAGTGATAAAGGAAAATGTTCACCCAGGGGGCAAACAATGGGCTGGATATTTCAAACCATATCCAAGCTCTATTTTCCTTTCCATCGTTTTGTGTATAATTACAGCTATCTACTCTGTCTGATGTGCATTAGCAGCTTGAGCGATAGCCAAGGCACTTGAACAGACTAAAGGACCAAAAATGTACTGCAAAGTGCAGTAACCCCAAACAGCAAGCAATGCAGGTGTTGAAGCACGTTGGCTAGGAAAAACTCCCTAGAAAGGCCAAAACCTAGGAAGAAACCTAGAGAGGAACCAGGCTATGAGGGGTGGCCAGTCCTCTTCTGGCTGTGCCGGGTGGAGATTATAACAGAACATGGTCAAGATGTTCAAATGTTCATAAATGACCAGCATGGTCAAATAATAGGTCTGGGACAGGTAGCACGTCCAGTGAACAGGTCAGGATTTCATAGCCGCAGGCAGAACAGTTGAAACTGGAGTAGCAGCACGGCCAGGTGGACTGGAGACAGCAAGGAGTCATCATGCTAGGTAGTCCTGAGGCATGGTCCTAGGGCTCAGGTCCTCCGAGAGAGAGAAATAGAGAATTAGATAGAGCATACTTAAATTCACACAGGACACCGGATAAGACAGGAGAAGTACTCCAGAAATAACAAACTGACCCTAGCCCCATGGACACATAAACTACTGCAGCATAAATACTGGAGGCTGAGACAGGAGGGGTCAGGAGACACGGTGGCCCCATCCGATGATACCCCCGGACAGGGCCAAATAGGAAGGATATAACCCCACCCACTTTGCCAAAGCACAGCGCCCACACCACTAGAGGTATATCTTCAACCGCCAACTTACCATCCTGAGACAAGGCTGAGTATAGCCCACAAAGATCTCCGCCATGGCACAACCCAAGGGGGGATGCCAACCAAGACAGGAAGATCACATCACTGACTTAACCCACTCAAGTGACGCACCCCTCCTAGGGGCGACATGAAAGAGCACCAGTAAGCAAGTGACTCAGCCCCTGTAATAAGGTTAGAGGCAGAGAATCCCAGTGGAAAGAGAGGAACCGGCCAGGCAGAGACCGCAAGGGCGGTTCGTTACTCCAGAACCTTTCCGTTCACCTTCCCACTCCTGGGCCAGACTACACTCAATCATATGACCCACTGAAGAGATGAGTCTTCAATAAAGACTTAAAGGTTGAGACCGAGTCAGTCAGACACTAGGCTAAGTGGAATTGAATTGTACATAACAGCACTCAAAGAACTCTCTCTTCCAGTAATTTAATATATACAACTATTAATGCCCTGTGCTCGTAACGTTAATGGAAATAAACTAAACAAAATTCATATTTGTCATTAGTACTGACAAAAAAAACATTTCAAATGATGCTGTTACACTGTTTTATAGCATTGATGTGTCTTTTTAATCAGGATCATAGTCAAGATAAACAGGTTTCCTTCCATCAGAAATCACAAGGTTGTGAACAGGTCTGAATGGTGGAAACAGATTAGTAATAGCCTGTTTAATGTAACGAAGCATGGTGT
This sequence comes from Oncorhynchus masou masou, assembly GCF_036934945.1. Classification (NCBI taxonomy): domain Eukaryota; kingdom Metazoa; phylum Chordata; class Actinopteri; order Salmoniformes; family Salmonidae; genus Oncorhynchus; species Oncorhynchus masou. The sequence goes on along the minus strand of NC_088213.1, from coordinate 23,726,857 downwards.
GTGTGTGTATGTGCATGCTTGGAATAGATCCATCCAGCCAGCCCAGGTCTGATGTGGCTAGCCGGCAGCAGTTGACTCGACAGCCCTGCCAACCGTTGTCATTTCCTGGAAGCTAGATTACTCTTGGGGTGGCATTTTCACAGTTGTCAAGTGAAGATTTAATGGCCAATTATCCTCAGATAAATATATCTCTGCAGAGATGATGGAACCATCAGACGATTGGGAGAAGATGGGTTCTTCTAATTGTTGGGCTAAATAAAGAGGAGAAAAGAGGGACAACATGTCTGGTCAGAGCCCCAGGAGACTGGCTCCCCTTCCTACTACCCATCAACCACCACTTCATCAGACCCGAGACAGAGACGACTGTGGAACTAGCCTGTAATAAACATCACTGTCTGTACTGTAAATCATGTGTTACACTCCTACAGTAAAAAGTTACATGGCTTCATTAAAAAGGGTGTCACCACCGTTCTCAGAGAGAGAAAGAGACGCCACTGGCGTCTGTGACAGGGAGGGAAAGAAACTGCTCACACAGAGGTGACAGAGGTGACATCCAGGCCAGTATGACTGTATCGCAGGAGCTATTTAGAAAGAAAGAAAGAGTTCATGAGCAGGCCAGTGTAGGGTTACAGAAATGACATACAACAAAAGCCCCAACAATTTCCCTCTCGATACCCAACTTCACCACCTTACTCGCCCCCTCCCAAACCCTACCACTCTGAGCCTGCTAGTAGAGCCAGGGAAACACTAAGGCTAGCTAGCCTAGCGGTGACAGAAAAAGGCTGGTTTAAGATCCATGTAGGTGGATGTCTATGTCGCTAGCAGGTTTGCAGTGTATTGCTGTCTGTCATCGGGGAACTGGGGTGGCGGGCTGAGTGGCCTGCAGAAATGTCAGCTCAGGTTAATGACAGTGGCAGTCTCAATCGCTGTGGCGGTGGAGGGTGTATGTGTGCAGGGCGGTGCAGGGGATTTAATGCCTTTGGCACCAGGAGTCTCTGATAATGATGCTGGGTGGCAGGGAGCACGTGTCCTCTGACTGCAGTGATGATTTAACCCCCTGCTACAAACACAAACACACACAAACTCCTGCCACAGAGAACCACTGTACCACTAACATGTGTTACACATGACGAGCCAACATGGGCAGTGGGGCTTATCTGTGTCACTGTGTCATCTCCTCCCAGCCAAGAGTACAAGTATAGCTGGTATGACTCTGAGCTTACTGTAACACTGTACCTTATGCTCTGGGGTTGAACATCACTGACAATGGCTATGTCTGTCCCTCCACAGTTTCAAACTTAATAAGGAATCTCACTGTCCCTCTGCAGGATTAAAGAGTGTGATGTTAGTGCTGTGTGTTATGAACAACACAAATGTGATATTACATCACATGTTACAAACTACTGATGCAGGTAATGAGAAATTACATCAACAGAGAAAGTGAGCAGTCATCGTAATCTCTGCGACATCTTCATAGATTTAATCAGAGCTGACATATGCAAATAGGACCCTCCAAAAAATACATACTAATTATGTTGCAAAAAATCTGAGTATAGAGTTTCAGCTGAGACATGACAATAAGCGATGGATTTAGCAGAATGATTAAGTTCTCCCTCTCATCGGCTCTATCATCATCTTTGTTGTGTACAGTCACGGCTCAACCCTGCCACTCTATTAATTATACCGCAGGCCGCCCTTCAGGTAAATCTCATTTTTATCAAAGATAATATTCTGCTATTCAACCTGAAGCATACCACCAAGACATGACTGATTATACCCTTCTGACACACAGAGCAAACCACCAAAAGAGAAAGAGAGAGAGAAAGAAATAGATACTTGTTGATAAACCCCAGGGTGGATTCATTTCCATTAGCCAGATAACAGCAGCCATTCCTTATGACATTAGCCCAGGCTGATGGACTGAGACCTGAGACCTGGGAGAAAGGGACCGGTAATCTGTTTGTCTGACTGTGGGCCTACAGTGCCTTGCAAAAGTATTCATCCTCCTTGAAGTTTTTCCTATTTTGTTGCATTACAACCTGTAATTTAAATCGATTTTTATTTGGATTTCATGTAATGGACATACACTAAATAACTTGTTTCAAATAATTATTACAAAAAAAAAACGGAAAAGTGGTGTGTGCATATGTATTTACCCCTTTACTATGAAGCCCCTAAATAAGATCTGGTGCAATCAATTACCTTCATAAGTCACATAATTAGTTTAACAAAGTCCACCTGTGTGCAATCTAAGTGTCGCATGATCTCAGTATATATACACCTGTTCTGAAAGGCCCCAGAATCTGCAAAACCGCTAAGAAAGGGGCACCACCAAGCAAGTGGCACCATGAGACCAAGGAGCTCTCCAAACAGGTCAGGGACAAAGTTGAAGAGAAGTACAGATCAGGGTTGGGTTATAAAAAATACCAGAAACTTTGAACATCCCAAGGAGCATTTTAATCCATTATTTAAAAAATGGAAAGAATATGGCACCACACAAACCTGCCAAGAGATGACCGCCCAATAAAACTCAGGAACCAGACAAGGAGGGCATTAATCAGAGAGGCAACAAAGAGACCGAAGATAACCCTGAATGAGCTGCAAAGCTCCACAGCAGCGATTGGAGTATGTGTCCATAGGACCATTTTAAGCCACACACTCCACAGTGCTGGGCTTTACGGAAGAGTGTCCAGAAAAAAAGCCATTGCTTAAAACCTCTTGAAACTCCCCATCCCGGATCCGGGATTGTGACTAAGCCTCAGGCTCATTAGCATAACGCAACGTTAACGATTTCTGAAAATCGCAAATAAAATTAAAAAAATGCGTTTGCTCTCAAGCTTAGCCTTTTCTTAACAACACTGTCATCTCAGATTTTCAAAATATGCTTTTGAACCATAGAAATGGACTAATTTGTGTAAGAGTATGCAAAGCTAGCATAGCATTTTGTGTAGCATGTAGCACGCAACATTTTCACAAAAGCCAGATAACCAAATAAATAAAATCATTTACCTTTGAAGAGCTTCTGATGTTTTCAATGAGGAGACTCCCAGCCACATACCAAATGCGCAGTGTTTCCTGAAAGCGTCTGTGTGTAGGAGAAATCGTTCCGTTTTCTACATTGCGCCTGGCTACCGAAACGAACCGAAAATGCAGTCACCTACAACGTGAAACTTTTTCCGGATTAACTACATAATATCGACCGAAACATGGCAAACGTTGTTTGGAATCAATCCTCAAGGTGTTTTTTCACATATCTCTTCATTGACATGCAGTTCGTGGAAGCTTGCTTCTCTCTCTGTGCCCCATGGAAAAATACTGGCAGGTGACTTTTGCGCACCAATTTCGGCGCAGGACACCGGGCGGACACGTGGTAAATGTGGTCTCTTATGGTCAATCTTCCAACGATCTGCCTACAAATACGTCACAATGCTGCAGACACCTTGGGGAAACGACAGAAAGGGCAGACTCATTCCTCTTGCGTTCACAGCCATATAAGGAGATCATGAAAGTCAGAGCCTCAAAAATCCTTGTCATTTCCTGGATGCCAAGTCATCTTGGTTTTGCCTGAAGCTCACGTTAAAGGGCACGCACAGAGAAGATATTTGTATTTCTGGACACGTCAGAGTGTTTTCTTTCGAACAGTAGCAATTATATGCATAGTCGAGCATCTTTTTGTGACAAAATATCTTGTTTAAAACGGGAACGTTTTTCTTCCAAAAATGAAATAGCGCCACCATAAGTGTAAGAGGTTAAAACCTGTTGTGGATGTTGAGCCCCATTTGGGAACTTTCCCTAACACCCTCAGCTGGAATGTGGCGCATGGAACGCAAAAATATTTAACCTCCACACATTAACAAGTCCAATAGCTTAAATGAAAGATAAACGCCTTGTTTATCTACCCAGCAAGTCAGATTTCTAAAATGTTTTACGGCGAAAACATAGCACATATTTATGTCAAACCACCACCGAAGACACAGCTAATTTGCATAGCCAAGTTGAACAAAATATGCAATCAACAAACGCAGGATTAAAAAAAAAAAATCACTAACCTTTTGAAATCTTCATCAGATAACAACATGTTACACAGTACATTTATGTTTTTTTCAATAATATGCTATATATATCCATAAATCTCTGTTTACAATTAAGCATTGTTCAAAAAATGCTACTCAAATGTCCGGAGAAATGACGATAGCTCCGGCAGATAACGTCAGATAACAAGCAATACACATCATAAACTTTAACTAAATATGCATGTTCTACATATATATAGAAAAATACACTTCTTCTAAATGCAATCGCTGTGTTACATTTATTTTTAACGTTACAGAATTCGTTCACTAGGCTATAATATGAGTCGGCGCTCAGAAATTAGCATGATGGCTCCTCTATCTTGGAGTCCACAGAAACCCAAATTTAACACATAAATATTCAATTACCTTTGCTGTTCTTCCATCAGAAGACCTGGAAGGAATTATACTCACCAAAAACATCGTTTAGTTGTGAAGTCTGTGTCTTTCGGTTATCAAACACGGCATATATCGGTTGAAATGCATCCAAAAGTCAAGCGGATGCGCACCAAAACGTCGAATTTACATATTATATGTCGACTAAACTTGTCAAACTATGTTCATAACCAAGCTTTAGCATGTTATAAAGGTGCACAACAATCCTCAGGACGAACAGAAACACACGCGTTGTTTAATCAGTCTTGGAAGAGAGAGAGCACCAGAGGAGAGCGCGCATGGATGTGACCTTTTTTTTCGTGTGACCGAAAGGTTTCGGGCCGCCAAAACTCTCGTGAGCACGCGATTCTCACAATGAGAAGCCCCATTGAAAGCAGACATCGCGCTGAAGACATAGAAACTGTTCCCAGGTCTGTAGGTGCTTGGGAAGGGTGGGGGCGATGATGTCAAAGTTGGGCCAACTTTTATGATGACAAGAGAGAGTTTGGGAGAATGACTGCCCTAAGAGTTCTGCTTTACATACCGACATAATTTCAACGGTTTTAGAAACTTTAGAGTGTTTTCTATTCAATAATATTTTTTATATGCATATATTAGCAATTTTTGAAATATTCTTTTTCTGTTTAATATGGGCACGCAATTACTCCAAAGGGGGCAGCAGACAGCCCTATCTTTAACAGGTTTTAAAGAAGAAAATAAGCAAACACATTTGGTGTTCGCCAGAAGGCATGTGGGAGACTCCCCAAACATATGGAAGAAGTTACTCTGGTCAGATGAGACTAAAATTGAGCTTTCTGGCCATCAAAGAAATTGTGATGTATGGCGCAAACCCAACACCCCGAGATCACCAATCCCACAGTGAAGCACTGTGGTGGCAGCATCATGATGTGTGAATGTTTTTCATTGGCAGGGACTGGGAAACTGGTCAGAATTGAAGGAATGATGGATGGTGCTAAATACAGGGAAATGCTTGAGGGAAACCTGTTCCAGTCTTCCAGAGATTTGATACTGGAACGGAGGTTCACCTTCCAGCAGGACCCTAAGCATATTGCTAAAGCAACACTTGAGTGGTTTAAGGTGAAACATTTGAAATGTTTTGGAATGGCCTAGTCAATTCCAAGACCTCAATTCAATTGAGAATCTGTGGTATGACTTAAAGATTGCTGTACACCAGCGGAACCCATCCAACTTGAAGGAGCTGGAGCTGTTTTGTGTTGAAGAATGGGCAAAAATCCCAGTGGCTACATGTGCCAAGCTTATAGAGACATATCCCAAGAAACTTGCATCTGTAATTGCTGCAAAAGGTGGCTCTACAAAGTATTGATTTTTTTTTGGGGGGGGTGAATAGTTATGCACGCTCAAGTTTCAGTTTTTTTACAATTATTTCTTGTTTGTTCCACAATAAAACATGTTTTGCATCTTCAAAGTGGTAGGCATGTTGTGTAAATAAAATGATACAACCCCCCAAAAAATCTATTTTAATTCCAGGTTGTAAGGCAACAAAATACGAAAAATTCCAAGGGGATGAATACCTTCGCAAGCCGCTGTATGTGACCACATTTGTCCAACTTGTCTCAGTAAGTCTTAATGTATTGTAATCACAATCATCTACTGTATCTCCATCCATGGCTAATTTAGGAAAGAGACAATTTTAGCTAGCTAGCCACTGGAGGACAACAACACAACGAGAATCAACAATTCAATGTTCTTCTGTCAATGACATATAGCTTTTGATGTATTTCGTGTGAAGCCAAATCCAAATTGACTTCCCCTAACACTTTTCTTTGGTGCACCAGGGCCATTCACAGTTGAGCTCGCTCAGTTTAGCTCAACGCTGATTTTATTTATTTATTTTTATCAAGGGAGGCCAAATGCTCGCTACTTCAATGCTATGGGCGGCAACACTATCATACTATTGTTGTCCAGACTGCATCAGATAGATAGACTACACATACAGAGACAGAGGGGCGCTGTTTCACACGCTTGGATGCTTTCTCCGGTGAGATACTTTCAGACACTTTTCAGACACTTTTATGTTTTTTTCTTTGTACATTTTTTGGGGAAGCCTGGCTTCCCTTGGCATCCATAAATACACACCACTGTCCTCCCCAGTCCCCACCATCGCACTTGTCCTATTTACATGATCACCATTGACATTGTAATGATTTGTCCCATTATGCATGCAGAGTTGGACTGAACAGGTCTGAACAGCCAACAGCCGTGTTGACACAATCCTGACAGCCTGGCACGCTCGGTCACATCCCTCCCAGCCTGTCTCAGGTGGGATCTCTGGTTCCCTGGTTCTGCATAGCCCTTCATTTACATTGGATAACGGTAATGTGCAGCCTTATGGGTGTCACTTCCTCTCCTCTTCACAATTTGGGAGCGGGTACAGCCGAGCCAGGGTGTACAGGTCTAATTGTGGTGCTGCTGCTACCTGGGCTGGCTGCTCATTGAGCCCTGCTGGCAAATCAAGTGGGGCAGGCAGAGGCTACATTCCAAATTGCACCCTACTCCCTATAGAGTGCACGACTTTTGATCAGAGCCCTATGTGCCCTGGGTAGAGAGTAGTGTACTATGTAGGGAATAGGGTGTCATTTGAAACACAGACAGAGAGTGGTACTGAGCGTGGCTGGTGGTTGGTGTCTGGTGGCTGCCTCCCATCCTGTCTCCCTTCCTTCCCCAGGCTCATTTGTTTGCCTCCAGTTGTCAAGCGTGAATATCACTGTGTGCAAATTACCTGCCTGCGCCTTCAAGGAGGCCCCTCCTCCCCACCCACCCCCGCTCAACCTACGCCTGTTATGTCCAATTAGACTCCCAGCAGCTCTGATCAGCTTCCTCCAACTTAGACTACCCGCACTCTCTCTCTCTCTCTCTTTCTCTCTCTCTCTCTCTCTCTCTCTCTCTCTCTCTCTCTTTCTCTTTCTCTTTCTCTCTCTCTCTCTCTCTCTCTTTCTCTCTTTCTCTCTCTCTCTCTCTATCTCTGTGTCTCTCTCAGGGTGTCTCTCTCTGTGTCTCTCTCTCTCTGTCTCTCTCTGCTGATAGGGCCGCTTACCTACACTCAAAAAATTAGGGGTTTAACAAGTGTTCATCTAAGATTCTCAGAGTTCTTTGAAGTACCTTAGGGTTCCTGGCACTGAAAATTGCCCCCAAAAGGATTTTCCAAGAACCCCATAGTAGGTTCATCGAGGAACCTCCTTAGTTGTTGGGGGTTCTTCTTGGAACCGAACTGCCCAACTGAAACATTTCGATTTGAATTTGAAAGAACAGCAGGAGCAGGCACTTAACTGACACATGTAAAGATCTCCTCAATTTAAGGTAAGGTTTATGATCTAACTTGATATTGTTTTATAATGATACGGAAAATGGACACTAAAACAGAAAATTGACACAATTCAATGGATATCAATCAACAAAGAGGTAAGACTATGTACTGTAGGCTCAAAGAATATGTTGAAGGCTAGCTGTATTGGGTGCAGATGACTGAACTAACTGCTTACTTTTCTATCTGCAGGTATCTGAACAAAATCCAAGGTATGAATACTGTCATGTGCATATTTTGTTAATCATCTTTATAATTACTATTTTTTGGATCCACAGACTTCACCCTCCCTACAACTCTGAGTATAACAGGAAACCTGTTTGATCACCATGTACTGCAAAATCATTGTGGATGTGGATACGGAGAACATCAACACATTAACATCAACACGCCAGAGGATATACCCATTGGACTTGGGGCTCTGCTGGGAGTTTGCCTCATATTTAGATTTTTTTATTCTGCTTTGACATTTAAATCATAATAAACACTGAGAACTAAAATATAGTGTTATTGTTGTTATTGTTATGCATATTATTATGAATCATAATATGGGAGGGGGGGATAAAAAATGAACCCCAAAAGGTTCTTCAGAAGGTTATTTGAGGATCCATTAAAAGGGGTTCTTCGAAGAACCCGTTTAAAGCTCTATTGGAAGAACTTATAGGGGTTCCCCCACGGTTTCAATTTGAAGGACCCCTAAAGGATACCCCAGGAACCTGTTATTTTTAGTGTAGACTCTCTGATGGGTTTCTGCCGTTTCCGGTTCCGGTTGGAGCGAGCGGTCGCATCTACACTTCGGTCCGCAGGTAGTATAACTTTTCATTACATTTCATTACATTTCGTTATAGTACAACGGTTTGATTTGCCTAATCTTAGCAATTTCTTCTTAGCCAGCTACATAGCCGTCTTTGTATCAACGACAATTGCATAATTATCGTATTTCGTCGTCCTAACGTATCTGCCCAGCAGCTAGCTAAGCAGCTAGCTAACATCCACTGTCCACTAGCACTGTAGAAACTATTACACTCTACTGAACGACTCGATTAGCGTAGTGTCAGCTAGCTACATAGTTGTCTTCGTATCCAAGATAATTGTGCAGTTTAGAGTGTGTAGACTTAGAGTGATTATCTTAATTTACCGAGGTTAGCTAGCCAGCTATTTGTCGTCCTTAACGTAGGAAATGCTGCTAGCTAGCTAGCCAACAGCTAGCCAACCTCTACCGAATTGAACTCCAACTACCCGGTCAACATTCCGCGTCGCTCCACAGGTAGTATCACATTTTCATTTCACTTCATTACAGTACAACGGTTTGATTTGTTTGATCGTAGCTAGCCAGCTACATAGCCGTCTTTGTATCTAAGACAATTGTGTAGTCTAGAGCGATTTTCTAGGTTAGCTGGCCAGCTATTGTCGTTCTTCTAACGTAGCTAGCCAGCTAGCCCCCGAATAGCAGCACTGTAGTAACTATTACAGTACAACGGTTTGTTTTGTTTGATCCTAGCTAGCTACATAGCCGTCTTTGTATCTAAGACAATTGTGTAGCCTAGAGCGATTTTCTAGGTTAGCCAGCCAGCTATTGTCGTTCTTTTAAAGTAACGGAACGCAATCAACCTTGCTAGCTAGCCAGCTAGCCCCCGAATAGCAGCACTGTAGAAACTATCACACTCGACGGAACGACTTGATTAGTGTAGTGTCAACATCGCAGCCACTACCAGCTAGCCTACTCCAGCAGTACCGTATCATTTCAATCATTTTAGTCAATAAGATTCTTGCTACGTAAGCTTAACTTTCTGAACATTCGAGACGTGTAGTCCACTTGTCATTCCAATCCCCTTTGCATTAGCGTAGCCTCTTCTGTACCCTGTTAACTATGTGTCTATCTATCCCTGTTCTCTCCTCTCTGCACAGACCATACAAACGCTCCACACCGCGTGGCCGCGGCCACCCTAATCTGGTGGTCCCAGCGCGCACGACCCACGTGGAGTTCCTGGTCTCCGGTAGCCTCTGGAACTGCCGATCTGCGGCCAACAAGGCAGAGTTCATCTCAGCCTATGCCTCCCTCCAGTCCCTCGACTTCCTGGCACTGACGGAAACATGGATCACCACAGATAACACTGCTACTCCTACTGCTCTCTCTTCGTCCGCCCACGTGTTCTCGCACACCCCGAGAGCTTCTGGTCAGCGGGGTGGTGGCACCGGGATCCTCATCTCTCCCAAGTGGTCATTCTCTCTCTCTCCCCTTACCCATCTATCTATCGCCTCCTTTGAATTCCATGCTGTCACAATTACCAGCCCTTTCAAGCTTAACATTCTTATCATTTATCGCCCCCAGGTTCCTCGGAGAGTTCATCAATGAGCTTGATGCCTTGATAAGCTCCTTTCCTGAGGACGGCTCACCTCTCACAGTCCTGGGCGACTTTAACCTCCCCACGTCTACCTTTGACTCATTCCTCTCTGCCTCCTTCTTTCCACTCCTCTCCTCTTTTGACCTCACCCTCTCACCTTCCCCCTACTCACAAGGCAGGCAATACGCTCGACCTCATCTTTACTAGATGCTGTTCTTCCACTAACCTCACTGCAACTCCCTCCAAGTCTCCGACCACTACCTTGTATCCTTTTCCCTCTCGCTCTCATCCAACACTTCCCACACTGCCCCTACTCGGATGGTATCGCGCCGTCCCAACCTTCGCTCTCTCTCCCCCGCTACTCTTTCCTCTTCCATCCTATCATCTCTTCCCTCTGCTCATACCTTCTCCAACCTTTCTCCTGACTCTGCCTCCTCAACCCTCCTCTCTTCCCTTTCTGCATCCTTTGACTCTCTATGTCCCCTATCCTCCAGGCCGGCTCGGTCCTCCCCTCCCGCTCCGTGGCTCGATGACTCATTGCGAGCTCACAGAACAGAGCTCCGGGCAGCCGAGCGGAAATGGAGGAAAACTCGCCTCCCTGCGGACCTGGCATCCTTTCACTCCCTCCTCTCTACATTTTCCTCCTCTGTCTCTGCTGCTAAAGCCACTTTCTACCACTCTAAATTCCAAGCATCTGCCTCTAACCCTAGGAAGCTCTTTGCCACCTTTTCCTCCCTCCTGAATCCTCCTCCCCCTCCCCCCCCCTCCTCCCTCTCTGCAGATGACTTCGTCAACCATTTTGAGAAGAAGGTCGACGACATCCGATCCTCGTTTGCTAAGTCAAACGACACCGCTGGTTCTGCTCACACTGCCCTACCCTGTGCTCTGACCTCTTTCTCCCCTCTCTCTCCAGATGAAATCTCGCTTCTTGTGACGGCCGGCCGCCCAACAACCTGCCCGCTCGACCCTATCCCCTCCTCTCTCCTCCAGACCATTTCCGGGGACCTTCTCCCTTACCTCACCTCGCTCATCAACTCATCCCTGACCGCTGGCTACGTCCCTTCCGTCTTCAAGAGAGCGAGAGTTGCACCCCTTCTGAAAAAACCTACACTCGATCCCTCCGATGTCAACAACTACAGACCAGTATCCCTTCTTTCTTTTCTCTCCAAAACTCTTGAACGTGCCGTCCTTGGCCAGCTCTCCCACTATCTCTCTCAGAATGACCTTCTTGATCCAAATCAGTCAGGTTTCAAGACTAGTCATTCAACTGAGACTGCTCTTCTCTGCATCATGGAGGCGCTCCGCACTGCTAAAGCTAACTCTCTCTCCTCTGCTCTCATCCTTCTAGACCTATCGGCTGCCTTCGATACTGTGAACCATCAGATCCTCCTCTCCACCCTCTCCGAGTTGGGCATCTCCGGCGCGGCCCACGCTTGGATTGCGTCCTACCTGACAGGTCGCTCCTACCAGGTGGCGTGGCGAGAATCTGTCTCCTCGCCACGCGCTCTCACCACTGGTGTCCCCCAGGGCTCTGTTCTAGGCCCTCTCCTATTCTCGCTATACACCAAGTCACTTGGCTCTGTCATAACCTCACATGGTCTCTCCTATCATTGCTATGCAGACGACACACAATTAATCTTCTCCTTTCCCCCTTCTGATGACCAGGTGGCGAATCGCATCTCTGCATGTCTGGCAGACATATCAGTGTGGATGACGGATCACCACCTCAAGCTGAACCTCGGCAAGACGGAGCTGCTCTTCCTCCCGGGGAAGGACTGCCCGTTCCATGAGGATCTCGCCATCACGGTTGACAACTCCATTGTGTCCTCCTCCCAGAGCGCTAAGAACCTTGGCGTGATCCTGGACAACACCCTGTCGTTCTCAACCAACATCATGGCGGTGGCCCGCTCCTGTAGGTTCATGCTCTACAACATCCGCAGAGTACGACCCTGCCTCACACAGGAAGCGGCGCAGGTCCTAATCCAGGCACTTGTCATCTCCCGTCTGGATTACTGCAACTCGCTGTTGGCTGGGCTCCCTGCCTGTGCCATTAAGCCCCTACAACTCATCCAGAACGCCGCAGCCCGTCTGGTGTTCAACCTTCCCAAGTTCTCTCACGTCACCCCGCTCCTCCGCTCTCTCCACTGGCTTCCAGTTGAAGCTCGCATCCGCTACAAGACCATGGTGCTTGCATACGGAGCTGTGAGGGGAACGGCACCGCAGTACCTCCAGGCTCTGATCAGGCCCTACACCCAAGCAAGGGCACTGCGTTCATCCACCTCTGGCCTGCTCGCCTCCCTACCATTGAGGAAGTACAGTTCCCGCTCAGCCCAGTCAAAACTGTTCGCTGCTCTGGCCCCCCAATGGTGGAACAAACTCCCTCACGACGCCAGGACAGCGGAGTCAATCACCACCTTCCGGAGACACCTGAAACCCCACCTCTTCAAGGAATACCTAGGATAGGATAAGTAATCCTTCTCACCATCCCCCCCCCTTAATGATTTAGATGCACTATTGTAAAGTGGCTGTTCCACTGGATGTCAGAAGGTGAATTCACCAATTTGTAAGTCGCTCTGGATAAGAGCGTCTGCTAAATGACTTAAATGTAAATGTAATGTAAATGTTTCCTATGCACAGCATATGCATCCCTAAGCACACACTGTACATTATCTTTTTGATCCTGACTCTGAGTGCATACATTCGTGATCATACACACTGATATGACAAGTGCCACTGTGATACAGTATATCCACTGTTCTCAGTGTAAAGAGTAGGAGAAGGAAATGGTAGATCATAGTGTCTCTCTGGAGAGAAGTGTACAGCCAAGACCCACTCAATCACAGGTTTAACAATGCCTCTGGTATTTACTGTATCATGTTTCTAGTGTATTGGTGTATTGCATAAAGACTATGGTGGTACATTATGTGGGACTGTACATACTAGCTGGATTGGGTTGGTTAGCTCGAAATGTAAGATCTCCTGCTGTTTACTGTTTTACTGTTGCTGTTGTTGTTTCAGTCTTTGGAAAGTTGTGGTTCTTGACATAGTCCAATTGTAGAGGCAGCATTACTCAGACTGTGGCCACGTGTGATACCCACATTACGATGAGCAGCAGCTCTAGGCTCAGATCACCCCTGGCCTTTAGCTGTACCAAACAAAGGGAGGCAGAGAGAGTTCAAAGATGGTTTTGTTTTGTGTGGTGTCATGGTGGCCCAGGCTGGATGCTTTCATCTTATCTCTCAACGATGCCTCTCTGCCCAGAGGGATGATGTCACAGTGGGGTCAAGCTATACATATAAGGATATGAAAGAGAAGGCAAGATGGCTGCTAAGAGGCTTGTGGGAAGAAACACATTTACCTCAGCTATGCCCTGAGAGTGCAAGCAGCTAGACACTATGTGGCACATACAGGCTTATACGCCCACAGAGCCTGAACATAGGCCTTCAGTAGGCCCTGTGGAGTGGCCATAGGCCTGAGTACAGAGCAATGTCTCAATAACAAGCGTTACAATTCTAGATTTCCAGTTTGTGAATAGAATGGATGCAGTCAATAAACATGAGAACATTATAACATTTTTTTTTACAGTACAATCATACAGGTATTGACAGTACCGACTTTTGAAGGAAAAAGGGCAAAGACAGGCGCGCTCAATATGGTGTTAGGTGTCTAGCTGTTGGATGCCAAACATTGCTGTAAATGTCAGTGTTGAGCTGAGTGGCGTGTCAAGAAGAGAATAAAATTGCTGAAACTAGATTCACATTTCTTTTGATTTCTTAAGCCACTTGTGTCACAATGTTTCATACAATGTTTCACAATGTTTCATACATGTCTTTCATCGCATACTTTTGCCTCCACAATGCATAAAAACACAACACATGCAATCATGCAAACTAGCTACTCCTTGTGAGACATTTGTTCTGCCTGGGTAGCTAGCATGCCCTTTGTTTTAAAGAATCCCCAATGTTTTCTACCCACACCCACTTTAGAGAGGACTGCAGAGGAAAACCCAGGTACTCAGACTGGCGCTAGGCTCCATGTGTGAGTGTGTTGTGATTGCTGTCTACACTATCTCCCTGTTCCTTTCTTCTGGAAACTGTACATGTACGTAAATCTCATGTTTTAAAGATTCTTTTAAAGGGAATCAAAGTCTAAATATTTCAATAAGGCTGTTGTATTATTCAGTAGAGTCATCTGACAGCGGTAGAAATCCATGCGTCACACTCCACTGCCATGCAGGTACATGGCTTCAGCCCGCAATATTACAAGGATTAGCATGGCATATGAAATATTTAGTGGATATCTCTCCTTTCTAAAAACCTAATAAATCAAATGACTGCCAAATGTCATTAAAGTGATGGTCCTTTGACTGCGTAAGAAAAGAAGGCTTTTCATATTCAAATGTGGGGAGAAAGAAATGAAAAGGAAAGGTTACTTGGTTTAGCTGACAACCCCCAGTGCCCTACATTGGCGGGTAAAAGGGGTAGAGGAGCGATAGGAGGCGAGGGGGGTGGTGATGGAGAAGGTATTGTCTGACGTGCCACGTCTTGCTGGCACGTCGCCCCCCCTCTCTCCCAGCGCGGTGCAGGGAGGGCGTCTGGCTTGTTGTTTTGATTAGTCAAGCACTCCTTTAGTGAGGTGTCACCGCCCTGAGCAGCGGGCGAATCACATGTGGGACTAGTGGGACGGCCAGCTGTCTCTCTGGGTGTGTCCCAAATTATACCATATTCCTTATATAGTGCACTACTTTTGACCAGGATGCATAGAGCTCTGGTAAAACATAGTGCACTATGTAGGAAATAGGATGCCATTTGGGAGACAGCCTCTGTCACCCCCTGTCACCGCCATTGTCTGCTCTCCTCCGCTGGATGAACAGATGATGGACAGATGAATGGCATGTCCCTTTCTTTCTCTCCGCCCGCTCTCTCGCTCCGCCAATACAGAGGATTCATCGATATTCAGCCCGTCACCCACTCCACCCGCCCCCCAACCTTCCCTTATGTGTTCTCTGTCATTATGATTCATTCATATGTAAACACAGAGATAAAACATATGGGACTCATTTCCGACAAATCATCGGTGACCCAGGCAAACTTCACTCAACGATATCCATTGTGAAGGATGCGAGACACTTGGCATCTGTCTGCACTTCAACTATTATTGCCTTATTAATTACCAAAGTGTGTCACAGAACAATAACCAACAAATGAAAATTGATGTTTCTTTGTAATCCTTGTGACATAATACTCATCAAGGAAAGTAAGTGATTTCCGCTATGAAGATGAGGTTATGATTATGCCCCTGGTCCAGGTCTCTTGAGACAATGGGGGGAGATGATCTGATTACAGGAACATTAGACAGTGTTTGTTATAGGAGGTCTACAGGGAAAGAGGCTTCACCTTTCACTACATCTGAGCACCTTGACTGACACCTGTCCGAGTTAAGAACATCGTCAACAATGACATGAATTTAAAAAGAATGCACTGAACCAACACCAACGTATATACTGTACCTTTGCCTATACATGATAGGACTCCCTCATAAGGCCAAGGTATGGAAATGTGATAAACAGAATAAAACACACATCTGGATGGAGGAGAAAAGAAAAGCCTAGATGTCGTGAAACAGGAACTAGGGGAGCTCTTTCTTAATCAATGCATTATACATCAAATTACTAATGTTAACTCTAGATAACTTGAATATGTAAAATATTCATGCAGAGCTGTCCAAGTTTTTTATTTCTTCTCTTCTCTTCTTCATGTTAACTTGACTTTTTTTCTCCATTAATTATCATGCCCAGGAGGTGTTCAGGGAGAGCAGGGAGAGGAGAGGAGCAGCCATCAGCCTGAATCATCTTGACAAGGCGGCATGGCCCAATTACACCAGAGCTCCATCCAGCTTTGATGTGGTGGAAAAGCAGAGAGATAGGGGCAAATCGCACGGCCATATTATGGTAATGATGTGATTTAATCCTGCCACTAAACTTTATGTAGCTTGTTTAAAGAAATATGCTTACACTAATTACAGAGACTGGAAGAGAGAGGGGTTGGGTGGGATTGGGTGGGTCGGAGGGTGGGGGTGCTGGTGATGGGGGGGGGGGAGGATGTTTTGACTCTAAAAATACAGCTCATAAATGTTGTAAATGGAAATGAGACAAAGTGAACTTATCTCAGTTTAATTATACATCCAACATCGGTGAAAAGGTGAGGGGGGGGGGGGGGGGTTGTACATATGCAGACTCAGAACCTATTGGGTGATCATCTTCAATTAACTCAGAGGAAGAGAGAAAGAGTAGTAGAAGAGATAGAGAGATACAATGAGAAATGGAAAGAGAGATCCAGAGAGAGAGGGAGAGAGAGAGTAGTAGAAGAGAGAGATAGAGATACAAGGAGAAATGGAAAGAGAGAGAGGGAGAGAATGGGGAATGAGAGAGAGAGAGACTGTGGGAAAAAGAGAAAACGGAAGAGTGGGTGAAAGAGGGGGAGATCCAGAGAGATATGAGAGAGAGGGAAAAGAGGAGGAAAGGGGGAGAAGGGGGGCAACAATGAAAGCATGATAATAATCAGGCTGTAATTAACTTGTCA
This sequence comes from Oncorhynchus masou masou, assembly GCF_036934945.1. Lineage (NCBI taxonomy): Eukaryota > Metazoa > Chordata > Actinopteri > Salmoniformes > Salmonidae > Oncorhynchus > Oncorhynchus masou. The sequence goes on along the minus strand of NC_088213.1, from coordinate 23,710,143 downwards.
CTTCAATTACAGCTCTTCAGATTGGAATTGTCTTGGGTTGCGGCACAGAGCCCTGTCTATACGCCTGGTTAATTAGTCCAGCGAGTAGCCGTGCTCGCTTCCGCTGCATCTCTCCCCACGCCGCCGTCACGCCTTCAGCACATTCGTTTATTGTTACAGGTGATTGGTCATTGGCTAGCATGGAGCCGCCATACACACACACATCAAATACATTATGAAGCTGTGTGCTGATCGCTCATCAGAGAGAAGCCATCAGAATCACCTAGACATCCTCCAACAGAAACTAACTGAGACGTCAGTCTTGATAGGTTAGAATATAGACACTGAAGATGATGACTGAAATCCACTGAATTATGAATACATACATCAGAGTATATCAACACAGCTACAAGTGCAAGAGGAGGAGTTGAGAAATCAACCCTGACTGGCTAAGCTAGCAATGAACACACCTGGCTGGCACATCTGATATTTATTCTGGTCATCATAGGTCAACACTGAGAGGAGCAATGAGATCCGTGAACCACCTCCACAGGTATCTGTACACAGCAGCGGGGTGGCCACCATTACAGCTAAAGTTACAGAGAGCAAATGACCTGAATATGGAAGCCATGTTACATCAACATGACACCAAACACATGTGTCTTTGATCTCAAAACATTGACCAAATTTGTACATATCTTTTACTTTGGTAATAATGTTCCCTTGTCCTTTATCCCAGGGCTTGATGTCCTCATTTATGACCATTCCACCTGGTTGGTCAATCAATCTCCAAAGCAGCAGGCCTCAACCCATATGTTCAAAAGGTGACAAGGTACATCACATGGAATCCCAGATGGTGTCAGCATTCAGATTCTCTCATCTAAAGTAGCAACAATAGGAGTTAGGGTTTAAAAGCCCATATGAATATCACTAAAAACAACACGAAAACATTGCAGAATAGACACCTATCTGTAATCTTTCTAGGGATACAAGTGTGCCTTTAGTAGTATCTGCTGTATATTCATGTATTACTATGGTAAACATCAACTGGTATCAAGAGGTACAAAAGGCAACATCAGGAACTGTTTTGCATCTTTCTTAGAAGTGCAACAAAGAGATGAAGGATTCTAAGAAATACTTAACTACATGAAAATGCAGTGATAAAAATACACTATTTAGACATATAGTACAATCTCTAGAACATTCTGTCCTCTATGTTACCTCTCTTTCTCTCTCTCTCTCTCTCTCTGTCTCTCTCTCTCTCTCTCTCTCTCTCTCGTTGTGGAGAGACGTTTCTCCAGGGACTGATGAATTCTTAGCACTTAGTTAAGATTCATCTCCAACAGAACACATTGTTACAACTGCATGTGTTATCACAGCTCTCTATGAGTGTGAGTACACAGGTAGGCTAAGCAGAACTTCCACTGCTGTTATACATTATTTATAGTGTGTTGGGCATTTTGGGCAAGGTAATAAACGCAATGGGGCTCACTATACTTTATCAATGTATCTGTCTTCATTCAGGCACAAACACAAACAAGTCGATATAAACAAGGAGTTGTGCTTCAACTTAACTCCAAAATAGCTTCACGTTTTATGTTGTCTGAAGCAATATGCTCTTAAAACATTTGTTGGTTCATCCACCCCAAACCACGGCGGTAACCCACCTGGCATGGGGCAGCCCAATGTGAATGGGCCAGGGTTGGCAGATGGAGAGTATTGGTTCATCCACCCCAAACCACGGAGGTAACCCACCTGGCATGGGGCAGCCCAATGTGAATGGGCCAGGGTTGGCAGATGGAGAGTATTGGTTCATCCACCCCAAACCACGGAGGTAACCCACCTGGCATGGGGCAGCCCAATGTGAATGGGCCAGGGTTGGCAGATGGAGAGTATTGGTTCATCCACCCCAAACCACGGAGGTAACCCACCTGGCATGGGGCAGCCCAATGTGAATGGGCCAGGGTTGGCAGATGGAGAGTATTGGTTCATCCACCCCAAACCACGGAGGTAACCCACCTGGCATGGGGCAGCCCAATGTGAATGGGCCAGGGTTGGCAGATGGAGAGTATTGGTTCATCCACCCCAAACCACGGAGGTAACCCACCTGGCATGGGGCAGCCCAATGTGAATGGGCCAGGGTTGGCAGATGGAGAGTATTGGTTCATCCACCCCAAACCACGGAGGTAACCCACCTGGCATGGGGCAGCCCAATGTGAATGGGCCAGGGTTGGCAGATGGAGAGTATTGGTTCATCCAAACCCACGGCGGTAACCCACCTTGCATGGGGCAGCCCAATGTGAATGGGCCAGGGTTGGCAGAGGGAGAGTATTGGTTCATCCACCCCAAACCACGGAGGTAACCCACCTGGCATGGGGCAGCCCAATGTGAATGGGCCAGGGTTGGCAGATGGAGAGTATTGGCTCATCCACCCCAAACCACGGAGGTAACCCACCTGGCATGGGGCAGCCCAATGTGAATGGGCCAGGGTTGGCAGATGGAGAGTATTGGTTCATCCACCCCAAACCACGGAGGTAACCCACCTGGCATGGGGCAGCCCAATGTGAATGGGCCAGGGTTGGCAGATGGAGAGTATTGGTTCATCCACCCCAAACCACGGCGGTTACCCACCTGGCATGGGGCAGTCCAATGTGAATAGGCCAGGGTTGGCAGATGGAGAGTATTGATTTATCCAGCTCAGTTGTTGCCAGAGCATCTTCACCATCAGAGGAAGAATCCTGAACCAGCCTGCTATTTCCTGTCTTTTTGATCCATTAGCTGCTGCCTGGGAACACTGCTGCAGGCAGGCACATGAGAGATGTGTGTTACAGCCGAGCTTGAAAGCAGACAGCTTGTATGAGGCTGGCCAATGTAAGCTCTGGCAATTGTTGTCCTGAGCTAAACAGTCGATTTCAGAAACGGGCAGTAACAATTTACCATGGAAAAGTTATGGAGGCAGGGGATTTCTAACACCAGGGGTCAGGCAACAAAGTCCATAGCCCACATGACAGAACTTTGTAAAAATCAAGCTGAACAATAGATTTGATCAACATAGCAATGTATTATTACAGTCAGTATTGATCAAGCTGATGTCAGAGTAAAGGTTAGCTTCGTAAATACGATGATTGATGGTTTAGAGGGATTCCTAGGTGAATGGTAGATCTCTGGTTAGAAGTTACACCCTTGTACGAAAATATTGTTCCTCTGTGAAGGTCTGCCATTAGAAATATGTCATCCACTTGAGGTCATGCTGTCTTGGTCACTAGAGAGGGTTGGAGAGGACTGGAGAGGTCTTGGCTATGAGCTGCTGGTTGGTGGTTTGAGAGGAACTTGATGACACAAACAAATTGCTGCTGGACTCTGAAGTTGTGTCCCAAATGGTGTCCCAAATGGCACCTTATTCTCTCTATAGTGCCCTATTGACCCTGGTAGTGCACTGCATATGGAATAGGGTGCCATTTGGGACACAGCCTGTGAGTTGAGCCTATTCTTATTCACAATGGACATCTGTCTGACAGTGGTCGGGCTCCGACCTCAAGCCTAGCTAGGCTTCTGAAGTGGTATTGTCTGATATTGTCATTACTCAACAACATGCAAATATAGTGGTGGTGTAACAATATGTTTATGAGGTTGAAATTCATGTTTTTTCTTTTATTCTTTTCCATTGACAACATTGTGCAAATATTATTGAAAAAAAATGAAGATATGGGATGAAAATCAAACAACCGACCCTCCTGTGTTACACAATAATCCCCAATGAGAAAATCCAAAACCTACAGAAGACTGAAGTCAAAATGTTTTCCCCACACCACCCCTTCATGATCTGTCCGGATTATTGTTAACTGTTTAAAGTCTTGAGTCTTCCCCCAAAACAGCACACCTTCCCCTTTCTTTAGTGGGCCTCTGGTGCGTTTCAGATACTGGGAGAGGCAAGTGATAATTTCTAGAGCAATCTGTTTTTGATATTGATATAATCATCCATGTGAAAGACACCTAACACCAAGGATGACAATAGAGAAGGGAAACGCATACTTCATGTATAACCTGGCATGAAAATCCTGATGGGAGTCGAGAAGAGAGAGAAGATTCAAGATAGCCGTCTTATCATATTAGCTCTTCCACGGTGACTAGCCAACAGAGTTGGGTTCAAATAATATGTGAAATCATTCAAATACTGTTAGCGTTTGCTCTAGCCTGCATGGACTGCAAGATGGGCGGGTTTACAGTTTTGGGCCTATTCTATTAACACATGTAGCCAGGCAAGGTCAATCAAGCACAGATAAAGTATTTGAAAATATTTGAAATAGTACTTGAACCCAGGTCTGCTAGCCAATGGGTGGACTGCTAACCTGAACCTGACACAACCCTACAGTAGATGGAGGCTCTGTGCTGTGTCTCAGATCTTTTGGTCAATATTAGCCAATAGCAACGTCATTAATCTAGCTCACTATGGCCACATGAATTCTTCTATTCTCATTTGCCAAATTGTAACCCTACTTACAAGTAGGGTTACAGGAGGATCCACCTAGCTAACTCTTCATAGCTGTCAGTCTGTGTCATCATTGACGGGGGCACTTTTGGCCTACTATCTAAACAGGGGACATCACATTAACGAGGAAAACTGGAAATCAGTCATTTACCGGGGTTTGGTTTTAGGTTAAAAGACACAAGAATAAAGTCTGACAGTAACTTGGTGATAGCAGCTGTTATGTTGATTCACATCGTATCAAAGCATTCCATGTGTTTCTTTCTGGGAGGGTAAGATATGGAAGAAGTACAGCCAACATGTTTTAAAGTTGCCATAAAAACAAGACTCTCTCCTCACACGGTCATTACGTGGGAGGGGGAGAGTTCAGAACCCTCACAGAAACACATTGTTAAAAGCTGGAGCAATAAACGCTGAAAACTGCAAACAACAACAGAATACACAGCCATGTTGGAGAGGAGAGATGCAGGAATGTGAGAGGTGACTGTTCCCAGATTGATTAACGAGATAATGCTGATGATCTCCCACCACTTAACACATCTGTACATGTACCCAAACACATACACACGTGCAGACACACGCATGCGCACACACACACAACAAGAAACACTGACATAAACACACAAGTAGTATTTCCACATAATCAGCATCACAATCAATTAAACTACATTGAATTTATAGAGCACATCTCAAACCAGGCCTAAAAATGACATGAGAGACAGATGATGTAGAGGGACCACTCCCTATCTACCTCACCAAGTACATTCCACATGACAGCTGGTGCATCTGAGCTCATCTTGTGTGAATTGTGGTCTGGCACATGGCAAGTATGGCAAGGAAGAGCTCCAATCATGGATACTGTAACGACGTTCTTCGTTTGTCGAAAGAGAGTCGGACCGAAATGCAGCGTGTTTGTTACTCATGTTTATTAGTGAAAACAAATAACGAAACTATACATGAAATAACGAATAAATACAAAACAACAAAACGGAACGTGAAACCTATTACAGCCTGACTGGTGAAACTAACACAGAGACAGGAACAATCACCCACGAAATACAAAGCGAAACCCAGGCTACCTAAATACGGTTCCCAATCAGAGACAACGAGAATCACCTGACTCTGATTGAGAACCGCCTCAGGCAGCCAAACCTATGAAACACACACCCCTAATCAGCTACAATCCCAATAACTAAAAAAACCCACTAAATACAACAAACAATAAACCCATGTCACACCCTGGCCTGACCAACTAATTAACTAAAACACAAAATACTAAGACCAAGGTGTGACAGAACCCCCCCCCTAAGGTGTGGACTCCCGAACGCACCTCAAAACCATAGGGAGGGTCCGGGTGGGCATCTGTCCATGGTGGCGGTTCCGGCTCCGGACGTGGACCCCACTTCATAAATGTCATTGTTCCTCCCCTTCGCGTCCTGGGATGATCCACCCTCGCCGCCGACCATGGCCGAATAGTCCTCACCCAGAAACCTACATAACAGAGGAGCAGCTCGTGACTGAGGGGCAGCTCGGGACTGAGGGGCAGCTCGGGACTGAGGGGCAGCTCGGGACTGAGGGGCAGCCCGGCACTGAGAAGAAGCCCAGTACCGAGAAGAAGCCCAGTACCGAGAAGAAGCCCAGCCAGGCAGTTGAATCCGGCAGATCCTGGCTGACTGGCGGATCCTGGCTGACTGGCAGATCCTGGCCGACTGGCGGATCCTGGCCGACTGGCGGATCCTGGCTTACTAGCAGATCTGGCAGATCCTGTCTGACTGGCGGATCCTGGCTGACTGGCAGATCCTGGCCGACTGGCGGATCCTGGCTGACTAGCAGATCTCGCAGATCCTGGCTGACTGGCGGATCTGGAAGAGTCTGGTTGACTGGCAGATCTGGAAGAGTCTGGTTGACTGGCAGATCTGGAAGAGTCTGGTTGACTGGCAGATCTGGAAGAGTCTGGTTGACTGGCAGATCTGGAAGAGTCTGGCTGACTGGCAGATCTGGAAGAGTCTGGTTGACTGGCAGATCTGGAAGAGTCTGGTTGACTGGCAGATCTGGAAGAGTCTGGTTGACTGGCAGATCTGGAGGAGTCTGGAAGACTGGCAGATCTGGAAGAGTCTGGTTGACTGGCAGATCTGGAAGAGTCTGGCTGACTGGCAGATCTGGAAGAGTCTGGCTGACTGGCAGATCTGGAAGAGTCTGGCTGACTGGCAGATCTGAAAGAGTCTGGATGACTGGCAGATCTGGAAGAGTCTGGCTGACTGGCAGATCTGGAAGAGTCTGGCTGACTGGCAGATCTGGCAGACTGACGGCTCTGGCTGCTTCATGCTGACTGACGGCTCTGGCTGCTCCATGCTGACTGGCGGCTCTGGCTGCTCCATGCAGACTGGCAGCTCTGGCTGCTCCATGCAGACTGGCAGCTCCTTGCAGACTGGCAGCTCTAGCTGCTCCATGTAGACTGGCAGCTCCTTGCAGACTGGCAGCTCTAGCTGCTCCAGGCAGACTGGCAGCTCTGGCTGCTCCATGCAGACTGGCAGCTCCTTGCAGACTGGCAGCTCTAGCTGCTCCATGCAGACTGGCAGCTCTGGCTGCTTCATGCAGACTGGCAGCTCCTTGCAGACTGGCAGCTCTAGCTGCTCCATGCAGACTGGCAGCTCCTTGCAGATTGGCAGCTCCTTGCAGACTGGCAGCTCTAGCTGCTCCATGCAGACTGGCAGCTCCTTGCAGACTGGCAGCTCCATGCAGACTGGCAACTCCATGCAGACTGGCAACTCCATGCAGACTGGCAACTCCATGCAGACTGGCAACTCTGGCTGCTCCAAGCAGACTGACAGCTCTGGCTGCCCCATGCAGACTGGCAGCTCTAGCTGCTCCATGCAGGCTGGCAACACTGGATGCTCCATGTAGACTGGCAGCTCTAGCTGCTCCATGTAGACTGACAGCTCTGGCTGCTCTAAGCAGACTGACAGCTCTGGCTGCCCCATGCAGACTGGCAGCTCTGGCTGCTCTATGCAGACTGACAGCTCTGGGTGCTCCATGCAAACTGGCAGCTCTAACTGCTCTAAGCAGACTGACAGCTCTGGCTGCCCCATGTAGACTGACAGCTCTGGCTGCTCTATGCAGACTGGCAGCTCTGGCTGCTCCATGCAGACTGGCGGCTCTAGCTGCTCCATGTAGACTGGCAGCTCCTTGCAGACTGGCAGCTCTTTGCAGACTGGCAGCTCTAGCTGCTCCATGCAGACTGGCAGCTCTGGCTGCTCCATGCAGACTGGCAGCTCCTTGCAGACTGGCAGCTCTAGCTGCTCCATGCAGACTGACAGTTCTGGCTGCTCCGAACAGGCAGGAGGCTCCGGCAGCGCTGGAGAGGAGAAAGGTTCCAACAGTACAGGAGAGGCGAGGCGCACTGTAGGCCTGATGCGTGGTGCTGGCACTGGTGGTGTTGGGTCCGAGGACACGCACAGGAAGCCTAGTGCGGGGAGCTGCTACCGGAGGGCTGGGGTGTGGAGGTGGTACTGGATAGACCGGACCGTGCAGGCGCACTGGAGCTCTTGAGCACCGAGCCTGCCCAACCTTACCTGGTTGAATACTCTCGGTTGCCCTGCCAGTGCTGTGAGGAGAAATAGCCCGCACTGGGCTATGTAGGCGAACCGGAGACACAGAGCGCAAGGCTGGTGTCATGTAAGCCGGCCCAAGGAGACGCACTGGGGACCGGATGCGTAGAGCCGGCTTCATGGCATTTGGCTCGACGCTCAATCTAGCCCGGCCGATACCCAGAGTTGAAATATACAGCACCGGGCTATGCACCCGCACTGGGGACACCGTGTGCACCACTGCATAACACGGTGCCTGCCCGGTCTCTCTAGACCCCAGTAAGCACAGGGAGATCATACTCCCTGATAGCCCCCCCCCCAAGAAATTTTTGGGGCTGCTTTTCGGGCTTCCTTGCCAACCGTGTTCCCTCGTATCGTCGGCTCCTATCTCCGGCTGCCTCTGCTCTCCTTAGTGCCTCCACCTGTTGCCATGGGAGGCGATCTCTTCCGGCCAATATCTCCTCCCAAGTGTAACAACCTTTACCATCCAGCACGTCTTCCCATGTCCATGCACCGAATAATTCCTCCTCCCTTTGCTGCTCCAGCTGTCGCTGCCTGTTAACACGCTGCTCGGTCCGAGTGTGGTGGGTGATTCTGTAACGATGTTCTTCGTTTGTCGAAAGAGAGTCGGACCGAAATGCAGCGTGTTTGTTACTCATGTTTATTAGTGAAAACAAATAACGAAACTATACATGAAATAACGAATAAATACAAAACAACAAAACATGAAACCTATTACAGCCTGACTGGTGAAACTAACACAGAGACAGGAACAATCACCCACGAAATACAAAGCGAAACCCAGGCTACCTAAATACGGTTCCCAATCAGAGACAACGAGAATCACCTGACTCTGATTGAGAACCGCCTCAGGCAGCCAAACCTATGAAACACACACCCCTAATCAGCTACAATCCCAATAACTAAAAAACCCCACTAAATACAACAAACAATAAACCCATGTCACACCCTGGCTTGACCAACTAATTAACTAAAACACAAAATACTAAGACCAAGGCGTGACAGATACAGATGCTCTCATACCTTGGAAATAAGGCATCAGATACACCGATACACCGAACATAACGGTCAAGCAAAGACTGTCCACGTTCAACATCCTTCAATCTGTCATTGCAGTAGTTTGGTAAAGTCAAAAAGTGATTCGAAAGAAAGTAAAATACAACCATAAAGTTATCACAGTCCTCAGATGGCGTTGAGTTTAGTTTACGAGAATGACGCCATACCAATACCAGATCTGTGTGTTATTAGAAGTGACATTGTCATTATACACTGACACAGCATCCCTGCTCCAGTGAGGCATAAAAATGTCCTACTAAAACGGCAACATAAACACGCTGATAAATTACATTTATATGCCATCAAGCTGCGACATTGGCTGACACTAGAATGTTTCTTTCTGGGCTCTGAGCTCTGCTGAGGAGAGGAGGCTCTTTACAGTGGTTCTCATTATATGGTTCTCATTATCCACTCCGGGAGAACGAGCGCTGCAGAGATACTAATGAAATATACACAGACAGCGACCTTTGTACAGCAAATTAGAGACTGAACCAACTCTAGTCAGGAAGAGGCTGGAGAAGAGAGGAAGTGATGAGGTTTCACTGTAAAGAGACGGGATGGTGGAGGGTCAGTTGTGTTTTTTCCCTTTAACTGTCTGATATCAACATTTTCAAATAAAATACAGTGATCTAAAAAAAATATTTACTGAAAGAACCTGTTATGAAGGTGATATGGACTCTGGGTCAAGCACTGTTTGACATGCAAGCTAGCCGTCTGCATTGGAAGCTGATGGGGGTAAACAGTTCACAAAGGTCACTCGCTCCTGTCTCTCTTCCAAAGATCTCAGAAAGAAAGCGATCTGTAATGTAATGGAACAAACCCTTGGGCCTGAGCAGTGAGCACAGATGCACTGACCGGGAGTTGGAACAACACAAAAGACAAGGGCTTGAATCCACTGGGAGTGTTGGAGGAATTTCTATAATGGCTAATGTCTTAATTAGGCCATAAGAAATAATACAACACAGAGCACGACCACATGACGCCAAAATATGAGAAAATGTCTAAATAACAGTTTCACTTTGGATTCCTGAAAAATACTCAACTCATTAACCATTGAGGTAATAGGCTAATTTCCTATTTTGCAGACTTAGGTTTATGGGACGAAATCAAACATACGTTTTTATTAAAAATAGGTGTGTCCAGCAGACAGTGCCATAAAAATGATATTTGGTTTCCTTTAATGTATCACCAGAATAAGCTTGTATTCTTGCGGTATTATTCTACAACTGTAAAGGCACATTCAATAACAATTATAGAAATGGTCAAGATTTATTGCCAAGACCAAATTAATTTGTGTTTGACCTCCGGGTTCACTCAAGCAGTCATTTTCATAAATCCATGCTTGAACTGATTTATTGAAAAACCATAAGCAGGGTTCTCCAGACGATCTGTGAATTTGCTGACTGAGTTGGTGATGGCTCTATGTGTTTTAGACCATGGTATATTACGGTTCTTTGAAGCTTAACTGGTCATTGGCAATGGAAGGGTCAGAATATAAAACTTGGTTATGACTCTCACAAGGGCCTGTCGGCCTTAATAGTAGTATGATTATATTAGCCTCTAGTCTATAGTCATCTAAAATCAGACAGAAAATAAAATATCCAGAGGTGGTAATGGGAAAGTTACCTCAAAGTCTTTGAGGAATAATTTCAGCACTTTATTCAGCGTCTTTTTGCCTATGGCAGGTGCCCTTTCTCACGCTCTCACTGTGAGCATATGGGCCTGTCCAGGAGAGGCCCTAGTTGAAGCCAGAACCAACCGCAAGCTGCCAAAGCACTGTCACACCTGAGTACAGAAGATCAAAGAGACTAACAGTGCCTACAACCGCACAGCTGCTGCACGGGCCAAGCTTTCATCACTACTGCTGCTCCATGCACCTTCACACATGTGTTTCCAAGGTCGGCCACTAACACTGCTGTTTGCTTGTTATAGCTGGATCTGGGGAACCAGTGACTGAAGGACGGAAGGACGGACAGACAGACGAACTGACTGACGGACGGTCATGGGAACTTTCACCCATGTCTCCATGCTGTTATATGGGGTTTCAGATTTCAGACCTCTGGTTTGTGTAAGTTTTTGTTTGTTTGTTTTCTTGTTTAATCGTGGAAAGCCACAAGCAGAGGGGAGAATGCCAGGAGAGAGCTTCTGCCATCTTGCTCAGCCAAACCAAACCAGCGGGGCTTAATTGCAGTGGGGTTTCCACTTGTAAAACAACAGCTTTGGCTGGCAATAGAGAGAGAGACAGGCAACTTTTCCTAGCAGCGAGCGGAGGAGCAAGGCGGAGGAGGAGTAGAGAGTTGTCGGCTCGGCACCAAGCTCGGCGGTGCTCCACATTGGGACCTACGTTAAGAGAATTCCGCAGGGACTTCTGGGGGATTAAATACTGAGTTAAACCAAGCAGCAACCTCTCTCCACACCACAAAACATCTCCGAAAAAACACTCTGCACTGTAAATTCATCTGAGCAACAACTAACGAACAAACAAACAAATAAATAAACAAAGAAGTTGACAGATATTGATAATGGTTTTGGCGAGAACAGTGTTTTGGAAATGTGTGTGTCATTATGGTTCTGTAAGAGATTTGGGGTCGTGGAGGTTGGAGGGAGAAGGACACAGTGGTTTGTATTGGTCTGCTGCAATGCAATCCCCATTTAACAAACATCATTTAAGTAATGTTATTGACTTCTCAATCTAACCTTTTACGCCTGGATTGAGTTGGAAAAAATCACCAAGGGTTCTTGTAATGCTATAAGCCCTTTCATTTCCTGAGGGGAATTTATCTTAGTTCCTCTACAGAGAACAGACAGTGAAATGTGGGGCTCTGTTCTTTACACGGTGTACTTTTCTTTTGCTTTAATCAAACACACCTCTTAGAGAGAAAGAACATGTTGAAAGACACACAGAGGGCTACAAATAAAAACTATTATCAACCGTTCTTCGCAGTCTTCTTTTGTGACTGTCAACTTGTAACAGTGCATTGGCCTTTTAGCCATATTGCTTGAATGTTACTGTGGCCCTTTGGCCATGTAACTGTGGCCCTTTGGCCATGTTACTGTGGCCCTTTGGCCATGTTACTGTGGCCGTTTGGCCATGTTACTGTGGCCCTTTAGCAATGTTGCTTTGGCCATGTTCCTTTGGCCATGTTGCTTTGGCCATGTTGCTTTGGCCATGTTCCTTTGACAATGTTGCTTTGGTCATGTTCCTTTGGCCATGTTGCTTTGGTCATGTTGCTTTGGCCATGTTGCTTTGGCCCTTTGGCCATGTTACTTTGGCCATGTTGCTTTGGCCATGTTGCTTTGGCCATGTTGCTTTGGCCATGTTGCTTTGGCCATGTTGCTTTGGACATGTTGCTTTGGCCATGTTGCTTTGGCCATGTTGCTTTGGCCATGTTGCTTTGGCCATGTTGCTTTGGCCCTTTGGCCATGTTGCTTTGGCCATGTTGCTTTGGTCATGTTGCATTGGCCATGTTACTGTGGCCCTTTGGCCATGTTGCTTTGGCCTTGTTGCTTTGGCCATGTTGCTTTGGCCATGTTGCTTTGGCCATGTTGCTTTGGCCATGTTACTGTGGCCCTTTGGCCATGTTGCTTTGGCCTTGTTGCTTTGGCCATGTTGCTTTGGCCCTTTGGCCATGTTGCTTTGGCCATGTTGCTTTGGTCATGTTGCGTTGGCCATGTTACTGTGGCCCTTTGGCCATGTTGCTTTGGCCTTGTTGCTTTGGCCATGTTGCTTTGGCCATGTTGCTTTGGCCATGTTGCTTTGGCCAAAATGTAGTTTGGCCTTCAGATCAATACCAAGAGTCCAACTTGCTCCATGCTATTATGGGTCTGAAGACAATAACAATTAGGGACATTAGATTATTACAATGATATTACTAATCAGTACATAGTACAACATGGAAACTGTGAATGAGCTCACCCAGTCTGCACCCAATACATCACACTACAGTACAATATGCTTTTGATCTTCTCCCTCACATTCCTCAGACAAATGGCTTGGTTGCATTACTGATATTCAAAGTATCATTACTGAGGAGAGGCGAGCAAGGCCACTATTTTATGATGCAGATGTTTATCAAAAATGAGTCCCTCTACTTGAGTTAGATCTCAAAGAGAAGCAGCCATGATGTAACAGCATCTCTGTTGAAGAACTGTGACTGCCAGATGCACCAGTTTCAACTAAATGCTTTTATGACAGCAATAAAACTCCAGTACAGGCCCAGATGATTAGTATTTGCCCCTGGTCATATCTAGACATGGTCTTTCATTGGAAATATTGATTCCAAGAAGATTACAATATCTAAAACTGCGTTAAGGTTATGACTTGTGACTGTTCAGACTTATGTCCATTATATCTGCCTTACAGTACAACATTTGAGACGTCCTGTAAATGCCAACATCACTATTACCCATTCGGTCTATTGACCAGAACCATGGACTAAAAATCTGCCCCAAAAATGAGGGCTACAGCTTAAACAGCCCTGGTCAGAATTTCCTTCTGGTGTTAATTCTCTCCAGGTACCAGTTGTATTCCTGCAGCCATTTAGCCTTTTCAAATAATAAACTAATGGAAAGTTAATGGTCTCAACAAAAAAGTGAAAGTGTTTGATGGCAATGAGCAGAATGTGAGGAGCCAGGATTTATGAGGGATTATACTTTTCTATAAACAGTCTGTCCCCCCTACATGGCAATGTCCAGGAACACAAACTGTTCTGGAAGGACTGGGTACAGTTTTCTGTGGTGGGGGAGCTAATTAATAGTCAGTCTGCATCTCAAATGGCCCACTATTCCCTATATAATGCACTACTTTTGACTAGGGCCTGGTCAAACGTAGTGCACTATGTAGGGAATAGGGAGAATGTTGTTCCCCCAGGAAGACCTACAACATGTAAATGAGTTGAGTTTATTTATTTTGAGTTTATTTTTATTTTTACAGGGACAGTGCACATTAATCAACGTTTCAGTAAAAGTGCCGGTTTTAGCCAGCCGGCTAATTTTCAACAGCAGTCCCTGGGCAGATTATTAAAAACAATTACAATATAGACAATAGCAACATAGAACAAGCAAGACATAGCAACATAGGACAAGCAAGACGTAGCATACAGACAGAGCAACATAGAGCAAAAAAGCAGCAAGACAAAATTCATAAAAGCAACAAAGTGTTTCCACACTTCACAAGCTACAGACAACAGACAACATGGAAACCGGCAACACACAGCTAGGGGACCATGTTCACAAATCTGATTGACCTTTAGCCATGTCTTCAAGCATTTTGTGAAAGTGTGATATGTGGTGCAGTTATGTGTGTCTGATGGCAGTGTATTCCAGACATGGGAAGCTCTCACAGAGAATGCAGATTTACTAAAGGTGCTTTTCCTTAGGGGAACTATACAGTCACCTCTCATGGCAGACCTTGTGGATCTGCTGCCATATGTCTGGGTTTTCTGTTTAACAAAAATATTGAGTGGAGGGGGAGCCAGGCCATTAAGGATCTTGAATACAAGACATGTGTCGGTGTATTGCACAAGATTTTCCCAACTCAAGAGCTCATGCTTTCTAAGGATGTGACAATGATGATGACTATTGGGCTTCCTATCAAGCACTTTGAGAGCCTGTTTGTAGACAGACTGAATAGGTTTTAATGTTGTACAGCAAGCTTGGGCCCAACTAGTCAAGCAGTATGTTAAGTGGGGGAGTATCATAGAGTTGAAGTACAGTTTTGCTACCTCTGTAGTCAAACAATTTCGTATAAATTGGAAATTAGCTAGGTTGAATTTAGTTATTTGAATTACCTTTTTTACATGCTTTTTAAAAGAGAGGTTGGAATCAAGTATGATGCCAAGACACTTAAAATCGGACACTACCTGGAGCTTCTCCCCTGACACTTCCGGTTCCGGGTTGGAGCGAGCGGTCGCATCTACACTTCGGTCCACAGGTAGTATAACTTTTCATTACATTTTCATTACATTTTCATTACATTTCATTATAGTACAACGGTTTGATTTGTCTAATCTTAGCCATTTCTTCTTAGCTAGCTACATAGCCGTCTTTGTATCAAAGATAATTGCGTAATTATCGTATTTCGTCGTCCTAACGTAGTCTACACTGCTATCTGCCCAGCAGCTAGCTAACGAATACCAGCACTGTAGAAACTATTCACTCAACTGAACGACTCGATTAGTGTAGTGTTAGCTAGCTACATAGTTGTCTTTGCTGTCTTCGTATCCAAGATAATTGTGTAGTTTAGAGTGTGTAGACTTAGAGTGATTATCTTAATTTACCGAGGTTAGCTAGCCAGCTATTTGTCGTCCTTAACGTAGGAGATACTGCTAGCTAGCTAGCCAACAGCTAGCCAACATCTACCGAATAGAACTTCAACAACCCGGTCAACATTCCGCTTCGCTCCACAGGTAGTATCACATTTTCATTTCACTTCATTACAGTACAACGGTTTGATTTGTTTGATCGTAGCTAGCTAGCTACAGAGCTGTCTTTGTATCTAAGACAATTGTGTAGTCTAGAGCGATTTTCTAGGTTAGCTAGCCAGCTATTGTCGTTCTTTTAACGTAACGTAACGTAACGTAATCAACACTGCTAGCTAGCCAGCTAGCCCCCGAATAGCAGCACTGTAGAAACTATTACACTCGAAGGAACGACTTGATTAGTGTAGTGTCAACAACGCAGCCACTGCCAGCTAGCCTACAAAGTCAACAACGCAGCCACTGCCAGCTAGCTTACTCCAGCAGTACTGTAGCATTTCAATCATTTTAGTCAATAAGATTCTTGCTACGTAAGCTTAACTTTCTGAACATTCGAGACGTGTAGTCCACTTGTCATTCCAATCTCCTTTGCATTAGCGTAGCCTCTTCTGTAGCCTGTCAACTATGTGTCTATCTATCCCTGTTCTCTCCTCTCTGCACAGACCATACAAACGCTCCACACCGCGTGGCCGCGGCCACCCTAATCTGGTGGTCCCAGCGCGCACGACCCACGTGGAGTTCCAGGTCTCCGGTAGCCTCTGGAACTGCCGATCTGCGGCCAACAAGGCAGAGTTCATCTCAGCCTATGCCTCCCTCCAGTCCCTCGACTTCTTGGCACTGATGGAAACATGGATCACCACAGATAACACTGCTACTCCTACTGCTCTCTCTTCGTCCGCCCACGTGTTCTCGCACACCCCGAGAGCTTCTGGTCAGCGGGGTGGTGGCACCGGGATCCTCATCTGTCCCAAGTGGTCATTCTCTCTTTCTCCCTTACCCATCTGTCTATCGCCTCCTTTGAATTCCATGCTGTCACAGTTACCAGCCCTTTCAAGCTTAACATCCTTATCATTTATCGCCCTCCAGGTTCCTCGGAAAGTTCATCAATGAGCTTGATGCCTTGATAAGCTCCTTTCCTGAGGACGGCTCACCTCTCACAGTCCTGGGCGACTTTAACCTCCCCACGTCTACCTGTGACTCATTCCTCTCTGCCTCCTTCTTTCCACTCCTCTCCTCTTTGACCTCACCCTCTCACCTTCCCCCTACTCACAAGGCAGGCAATACGCCGACCTCATCTTTACTAGATGCTGTTCTTCCACTAACCTCATTGCAACTCCCCTCCAAGTCTCCGACCACTACCTTGTATCCTTTTCCCTCTCGCTCTCATCCAACACTTCCCACACTGCCCCTACTCGGATGGTATCGCGCCGTCCCAACCTTCGCTCTCTCTCCCCCGCTACTCTCTCCTCTTCCATCCTATCATCTCTTCCCTCCGCTCAAACCTTCTCCAACCTATCTCCTGATTCTGCCTCCTCAACCCTCCCTCTTCCCTTTCTGCATCCTTTGACTCTCTATGTCCCCTATCCTCCAGGCCGGCTCGGGCCTCCTCCCGCTCCGTGGCTCGACGACTCATTGCGAGCTCACAGAACAGGGCTCCGGGCAGCCGAGCGGAAATGGAGGAAAACTCGCCTCCCTGCGGACCTGGCATCCTTTCACTCCCTCCTCTCTACATTTTCCTCCTCTGTCTCTGCTGCTAAAGCCACTTTCTTCCACTCTAAATTCCAAGCATCTGCCTCTAACCCTAGGAAGCTCTTTGCCACCTTCTCCTCCCTCCTGAATCCTCCTCCCCCCCCCCCTCCTCCCTCTCTGCAGATGACTTCGTCAACCATTTTGAAAAGAAGGTTGACGACATCCGATCCTCGTTTGCTAAGTCAAACGACACCGCGGGTTCTGCTCACACTGCCCTACCCTGTGCTCTGACCTCTTTCTCCCCTCTCTCTCCAGAAGAAATCTCGCTTCTTGTGACGGCCGGCCGCCCAACAACCTGCCCGCTTGACCCTATCCCCTCCTCTCTTCTCCAGACCATTTCCGGAGACCTTCTCCCTTACCTCACCTCGCTCATCAACTCATCCCTGACCGCTGGCTACGTCCCTTCCGTCTTCCCCCCCCCTTAAATGATTTAGATGCACTATTGTAAAGTGGCTGTTCCACTGGATGTCATAAGGTGAATTCACCAATTTGTAAGTCGCTCTGGATAAGAGCGTCTGCCAAATGACTTAAATGTAAATGTAAATGTAACATAGACAAATGGCTCAGTAGCATCTGTTGCCCTCTTTGTGAAGAACATGCAAACAGTTTTTTTCACATTGAGATGCAAACACGAGTCACTGAGCCACTTTGTAACCTGGACCATTACAGTAGTGAGTTCTTGTGCAGCTTGTTGTTTGCTCTTTGCATGCACATATATCACTGTATCATCTGCATACATTTGAACTTCAGACCCAGTACAGACAGAAGGCAGATCATTAATGTACAGGCTGAACAGGAGGGGCCCCAGTATTGACCCTTGGGGCACGCCCACATCATAGCTACGATAGGGCGACAGCTCATTGCTCACTCTGACACACTGAGTTCTGCCTTCAAGGTATGATTTCATCCATCTCACGGCATCAGGGGAAAAGTTGAACTTTGACAATTTTGTGATGAGAATCTCATGGTTAACAGTATCAAAAGCCTTCCTTAGGTCCAGAAACACAGCCCCAACAGCACCCCCTTTGTCCATCTTGGACTTCACATTTTCCAGAAGAAAGCAGTTGGCCGTTTCTGTGGAGTGTTTCGCTCTGAAGCCAAACTGCATGGAGTGTAATGTGAAGGGGCTGTTGTTGAGGTGGGCAATCAGTTGTTCTGCTACACACTTTTCAACAACCTTTGACACCACAGGTAGTATACTAATGGGCCTGTAGTTACTCACGTCAGCAGGGTCGCCTGATTTAAAGATGGCCGTTATTATGGCCGACTTCCATACCCTTGGAAACACACCGAGACCAATAGATGTGTTGGTGGCCTTAGTAATGGGGCCAATGAGTGACTCTTTGTAGTTTTTAAGAAAGGTAGAGTCCATCCCAAACACATCTTTGGCTTTAGAGTTCTTTAGTGAGCTAATCACCTTGTTCACCTTTGACTCAGAAACCTCCCTTATGATGAAGACAGGTTGAGTGTCATTCACTAGCACTGAGCCCAAGAAACCGGTGGAGGGGTTCTGTGTCAGTGCCCTGACAGAGTCAATAAAGTAGGAATTGAAGGCTATTGCTATTTCGACTGCATCCTGTGTTAGATTGTTAAATGTTAACACGACAACTTCTGCAAGGTAAGGAAAATGACAAACACATATCCCAGGAACAGGAACGTGCCTGTGGGAGTATTAGGAAAATACTTATTCTTTTCATCTACTGTAATATACTGTAACATTAGGGAATGTAGATTCAATGTATATATGGCGACCCAGAGAGATATGGAGTATAATACTGTTCTATTTAATTATATTGGGCAGCCACTCTGTGATACTGTGTATGGAAGGGATATTGTTCCAATGAGAAACATACTTCTAAGTCGTTAAAAGGGTCAGTTGGGAAGTAGTGACAATATGCCGCTCACTAAGTCACCTCTAGTCTGTGTGCTGTAAAAAATAAACTGTTTCCTTTATCCCTACCACAGCGGATTTGAGAGTGGCTGTGCAACATGGTCATGTGATGTCTAATTCAGAATTCAATAAGGATCCATTTCGCTCCAGAGTGTTGAACTGGCATCTAGGAAGAGATTTCTTTTTTTTCTGGTGAGAAGAAATAAGAAATGAAGTGCAAATGTTGAACCTCTCCGAAAGGTTTAGATTTTGGGCTGTCATGCACTCCGTGCTAGACGAGGGTTGAAAGGAAGTGTTTGGTCTAACGCCTAATGTGTTCGTGTTGGCGCGCGTCCGTTTCTATGGGAATGGGCGCCAGATGTCTTTTGTGGGCCGAGGACACAGGCAGAAAGCGGTGGGTGACTTGCAGGGCCCTCACACCGTTCCAAAACCACTGCAGTGTACACGCAAACGGGCACCATTTAATGAGTCACACAGTCTCTTCAAAGCCAAATTACACCCATTTAAACCTGTCTTACACGTCACCCAAAAGTAGAGGGAAAAAATTGTGTCTACCTTCAATTTATAGCTGAATGAAAACCACAAAGACAAAAGCTAGACATGTGCTAGTTATTATGGATATGGGCTTTTTTCATTGATGAAAGCAGCATGTATAAACTAGAGGAGTACATCATCCCTCCCTTTGTCTATTTATGATACCAGACTTCTAAATGGGAAAATCAAAGAAAAGCCTTTTCTAACAAAATGTTCAGCTTTCTCTTTGTCCTTTGTTTCTCATTTCTTACTTCATGTTCTGCCTCTTAGAACATAAATGACCTTTTCAACTGGTGGTGATTTGGCCCATCAAAGAATCCTTTGCATTATTACAATAATATAGTCTTGAGGCATGTTGGAGTGAGGAGAACCAGCAGGTAGTGAGTGACTGGGAGAGAGAGTTGGGTAGTAACTGATAGAAAGAGTTAGGTAGTAACTGGGAGAGAGAGTTAGGTAGTGACTGGGAGAGAGAATTATGTAGTGACTGATAGAAAGAGTTAGGTAGTAACTGGGAGAGAGAGATAGGTAGTGACTGGGAGAGAGAATTATGTAGTGACTGATAGAAAGAGTTAGGTAGTAACTGGGAGAGAGAGATAGGTAGTGACTGGGAGAGAGAGATAGGTAATGACTGGGAGAGAGAGTTAGGTAGTAACTGGGAGGGAGAGTTAGGTAGTAACTGGGAGAGAGAATTATGTAGTGACTGATAGAAAGAGTTAGGTAGTAACTGGGAGAGAGAGATAGGTAATGACTGGGAGAGAGAGTTAGGTAGTAACTGGGAGAGATAGTTAGGTAGTGACTGGGAGAGAGTGATAGGTAGTGACTGGGAGGGAGAGATAGGTAATGACTGGGAGAGAGAGTTAGGTAGTAACTGGGAGGGAGAGTTAGGTAATGACTGGGAGAGAGAGTTAGGTAGTGACTGGGAGAGAGAGTTAAGTAGTGACTGGGAGAGAGAGTTAAGTAGTGACTGGGAGAGAGAGTTAAGTAGTGACTGGGAGAGAGAGTTAAGTAGTGACTGGGAGAGAGAGTTAAGTAGTGACTGGGAGAGAGAGTTAAGTAGTGACTGGGAGAGAGAGTTAGGTAGTGACTGGGAGAGATAGTTAAGTAGTGACTGGGAGAGAGAGATAGGTAGTGACTGGGAGAGATAGTTAAGTAGTGACTGGGAGAGAGAGTTAGGTAGTAACTGGGAGAGATAGTTAGGTAGTGACTGGGAGAGAGAGATAGGTAGTGACTGGGAGAGATAGTTAAGTAGTGACTGGGAGAGAGAGTTAGGTAGTGACTGGGAGGGAGAGATAGGTAATGACTGGGAGAGAGAGTTAGGTAGTAACTGGGAGGGAGAGTTAGGTAATGACTGGGAGAGAGAGTTAGGTAGTGACTGGGAGAGAGAGTTAAGTAGTGACTGGGAGAGAGAGTTAAGTAGTGACTGAGGAGAGAGAGTTAAGTAGTGACTGGGAGAGAGAGTTAAGTAGTGACTGGGAGAGAGAGTTAAGTAGTGACTGGGAGAGAGAGTTAAGTAGTGACTGGGAGAGAGAGTTAAGTAGTGACTGGGAGAGAGAGTTAAGTAGTGACTGGGAGAGAGAGTTAAGTAGTGACTGGGAGAGATAGTTAGGTAGTGACTGGGAGAGATAGTTAGGTAGTGACTGGGAGAGATAGTTAGGTAGTGACTGGGAGAGAGAGTTAAGTAGTGACTGGGAGAGAGAGTTAAGTAGTGACTGGGAGAGAGAGTTAAGTAGTGACTGGGAGAGAGAGTTAAGTAGTGACTGGGAGAGAGAGTTAAGTAGTGACTGGGAGAGAGAGTTAAGTAGTGACTGGGAGAGAGAGTTAAGTAGTGACTGGGAGAGAGAGTTAAGTAGTGACTGGGAGAGAGAGTTAGGTAGTGACTGACTGGGAGAGATAGTTAAGTAGTGACTGGGAGAGAGGGAGATAGGTAATGACTGGGAGAGAGAGTTAGGTAGTAACTGGGAGAGATAGTTAGGTAGTGACTGGGAGAGAGAGATAGGTAGTGACTGGGGGAGGACAGACAGTGACTGGGAGAGAGAGTTAATGACTGGGAGAGAGAGTTTGACTGGGAGAGAGAGTTAGTAGTGACTGGGAGGGAGAGTTAGGTAGTGACTGGGAGAGAGAGTTAGGTAGTGACTGGGAGAGAGAGTTAAGTAGTGACTGGGAGAGAGAGTTAAGTAGTGACTGGGAGAGAGAGTTAAGTAGTGACTGAGAGTTAAGTAGTGACTGGGAGAGAGAGTTAAGTAGTGACTGGGAGAGAGAGTTAGGTAGTGACTGGGAGAGATAGTTAGGTAGTGACTGGGAGAGAGAGAGTAGTGACTGGGAGAGAGAGTTAGTGACTGGGAGGAGAGTTAAGATAGTTAAGTAGTGACTGGGAGAGAGAGTTAAGTAGTGACTGGGAGAGAGAGTTAAGTAGTGACTGGGAGAGAGAGTTAAGTAGTGACTGGGAGAGAGAGTTAAGTAGTGACTGGGAGAGAGAGTTAAGTAGTGACTGGGAGAGAGAGAGTAGTGACTGGGAGAGAGAGTTAAGTAGTGACTGGGAGAGAGAGTTAAGTAGTGACTGGGAGAGAGAGTTAGGTAGTGACTGGGAGAGATAGTTAGGTAGTGACTGGGAGACTGGGAGAGTTAAGTAGTGACTGGGGGAGAGTTAAGTAGTGACTGGGAGAGAGAGTTGTGACTGGGAGAGAGAGTTAAGTAGTGACTGGGAGAGAGAGTTAAGTAGTGACTGGGAGAGAGAGTTAAGTAGTGACTGGGAGAGAGAGTTAAGTAGTGACTGGGAGAGAGAGTTAAGTAGTGACTGGGAGAGAGAGTTAAGTAGTGACTGGGAGAGAGAGTTAAGTAGTGACTGGGAGAGAGAGTGACTTAAGTTAGTAGTGACTGGGGAGAGAGAGTTAAGTAGTGACTGGGAGAGAGAGTTAAGTAGTGACTGGGAGAGATAGTTAGGTAGTGACTGGGAGAGATAGTTAGGTAGTGACTGGGAGAGATAGTTAGGTAGTGACTGGGAGAGAGAGTTAAGTAGTGACTGGGAGAGAGAGTTAAGTTGTGACTGGGAGAGAGAGTTAAGTAGTGACTGGGAGAGAGAGTTAAGTAGTGACTGGGAGAGAGAGTTAAGTAGTGACTGGGAGAGAGTTAAGTAGTGACTAAGTAGTGACTGGGAGAGAGAGTTAAGTAGTGACTGGGAGAGAGAGTTAAGTAGTGACTGGGAGAGAGAGTTAGGTAGTGACTGGAGAGTTATAGTTGGGAGAGAAGTTAGTGACTGGGAGAGAGAGATAGGTAATGACTGGGAGAGAGAGTTAGGTAGTAACTGGGAGAGATAGTTAGGTAGTGACTGGGAGAGAGAGATAGTAGTGACTGGGAGGGACAGTAGTGACTAGTGACTGGGAGAGGGAGTAGGACTGGGAGATAGAGTTAGTAGTGACTGGGAGAGAGAGTTAGGTAGTGACTGGGAGAGAGAGTTAAGTAGTTAGAGTAGTAGTGACTGGGAGGGAGAGTTAAGTAGTGACTAGAGTTAGTGACTGGGAGAGAGAGTTAAGTAGTGACTGGGAGAGAGAGTTAAGTAGTGACTGGGAGAGAGAGTTAAGTAGTGACTGGGAGAGAGAGTTAAGTAGTGACTGGGAGAGAGAGTTAAGTAGTGACTGGGAGAGAGAGTTAAGTAGTGACTGGGAGAGAGAGTTAAGTAGTGACTGGGAGAGAGAGTTAAGTAGTGACTGGGAGAGAGAGTTAAGTAGTGACTGGGAGAGAGAGTTAAGTAGTGACTGGGAGAGATAGTTAGGTAGTGACTGGGAGAGATAGTTAGGTAGTGACTGGGAGAGAGAGTTAAGTAGTGACTGGGAGAGAGAGTTAAGTAGTGACTGGGAGAGAGAGTTAAGTAGTGACTGGGAGAGAGAGTTAAGTAGTGACTGGGAGAGAGAGTTAAGTAGTGACTGGGAGAGAGAGTTAAGTAGTGACTGGGAGAGAGAGTTAAGTAGTGACTGGGAGGAGAGTTAAGTAGTGACTAAGTTAGTGACTGGGAGAGAGAGATAGGTAATGACTGGGAGAGAGAGAGTTAGGTAGTAACTGGGAGAGAGAGTTAGGTAGTGACTGGGAGAGAGAGATAGGTAGTGACTGGGAGGGACAGATAGGTAATGACTGGGAGAGAGAGTTAGGTAGTAACTGGGAGGGAGAGTTATGACTGGGGAGAGAGTTAGGTAGTGACTGGGAGAGAGGTAGTGACTGGGGGAGAGTTAGGAGTTAGGTTAAGTGACTGGGAGAGAGAGTTAAGTAGTGACTGGGAGAGAGAGTTAGGTAGTGACTGGGAGGGAGAGTTAGTAGTGACTAGTTAAGTAGTGACTGGGAGAGAGAGTTAAGTAGTGACTGGGAGAGAGAGTTAAGTAGTGACTGGGAGAGAGAGTTAAGTAGTGACTGGGAGAGAGAGTTAAGTAGTGACTGGGACTGGGAGAGATAGTTAGGTAGTGACTGGGGAGAGATAGTTAAGTAGTGACTGGGAGAGAGAGTTAGTAGTGACTAGTGACTGGAGAGAGAGTTAAGTAGTGACTGGGAGAGAGAGTTAAGTAGTGACTGGGAGAGAGAGTTGGGAGAGAGAGTTAAGTAGTGACTGGGAGAGAGAGTTAAGTAGTGACTGGGAGAGAGAGTTAAGTAGTGACTGGGAGAGAGAGTTAAGTAGTGACTGGGAGAGAGAGTTAAGTAGTGACTGGGAGAGAGAGTTAAGTAGTGACTGGGAGAGAGAGTTAAGTAGTGACTGGAGAGAGAGTTAAGTAGTTAAGTAGTGACTGGGAGAGATAGTTAGGTAGTGACTGGGAGAGAGTTAAGTAGTGACTGGGAGGTAGTTAAGTAGTGGGAGAGAGAGTTAAGTAGTGACTGGGAGAGAGAGTTAAGTAGTGACTGGGAGAGAGAGTTAAGTAGTGACTGGGAGAGAGAGTTAAGTAGTGACTGGGAGAGAGAGTTAAGTAGTGACTGGGAGAGAGTGACTGGGAGAGAGAGTTAAGTAGTGACTGGGAGAGAGAGTTAAGTAGTGACTGGGAGAGAGAGTTAAGTAGTGACTGGGAGAGAGAGTTAAGTAGTGACTGGGAGAGAGAGTTAGGTAGTGACTGGGAGAGATAGTTAAGTAGTGACTGGGAGAGTTAAGTAGTGACTGGGAGAGAGGTAATGACTGGGAGAGAGAGTTAGGTAGTAACTGGGAGAGAGTTAAGTAGTGACTGGGAGAGTAGTGACTGTGACTGGGAGGGAGATAGGTAGTGACTGGGAGGGACAGATAGGTAATGACTGGGAGAGAGAGTTAGGTAGTAACTGGGAGAGAGAGTTAGGTAGTGACTGGGAGAGAGAGTTAGGTAGTGACTGGGAGAGAGAGTTAAGTAGTGACTGGGAGAGATAGTTAGTTAGGTAGTGACTGGGAGAGAGTAGTTGGGAGAGATAGTTAAGTAGTGACTGGGAGAGAGAGTTAAGTAGTGACTGGAGAGAGTTAAGTAGTGAGAGAGAGAGTTAGTAGTGACTAGACTGGGAGAGAGAGTTAGGTAGTGACTGGGAGGAGAGTTAGGTAGTGACTGGGAGAGATAGTTAAGTAGTGACTGGGAGAGAGAGTTAAGTAGTGACTGGGGAGAGTTAGAGTTAAGTAGTGACTGGGAGAGAGAGTTAAGTAGTGACTGGGAGAGAGAGTTAAGTAGTGACTGGGAGAGAGAGTTAAGTAGTGACTGGGGAGTTAAGTAGTTAGGTAGTGACTGGGAGAGAGAGTTAGTAGTGACTGGGAGAGAGAGTTAAGTAGTGACTGGGAGAGATAGTTAGGTAGTGACTGGGAGAGAGAGTTAAGTAGTGACTGGGAGAGAGAGTTAAGTTGTGACTGGGAGAGAGAGTTAAGTAGTGACTGGGAGAGAGAGTTAAGTAGTGACTGGGAGAGAGAGTTAAGTAGTGACTGGGAGAGAGTTAAGTAGTGACTGGGGAGAGAGTTAGGTAGAGAGAGAGTTAAGTAGTGACTGGGAGAGAGTTAAGTAGTGACTGGGAGAGAGAGTTAAGTAGTGACTGGGAGAGAGAGTTAAGTAGTGACTGGGAGAGAGAGTTAAGTAGTGACTGGGAGAGAGAGTTAAGTAGTGAATGGGGAGAGATAGTGTTAGGTTAGTGACTGGGAGAGATAGTTAGGTAGTGACTGGGAGAGATAGTGACTGGGAGAGGTTAAGTAGTGACTGGGAGAGTTAGTAGTGACTGGGAGAGAAGTTAGGTAGTGACTGGGAGAGATAGTTAAGTAGTGACTGGGAGAGAGAGTTAAGTAGTGACTGGGTAGTGACTGGGAGAGAGAGTTAAGTAGTTAAGTAGTGACTGGGAGAGAGAGTTAAGTAGTGACTGGGAGAGAGAGTTAGGTAGTGACTGGGAGGGAGAGAGAGTTGGGAAGTAGTGACTGGGAGAGAGAGTTAAGTAGTGACTGGGAGAGGGAGTTAGGTAGTGACTGGGAGAGATAGTTAAGTAGTGACTGGGGAGATAGGTAATGACTGGGAGAGGTAAGTGACTGGGAGAGAGTAGTGACTAGGTAGTAACTGACTGGGAGATAGTTAGGTAGTGACTGGGAGAGAGAGTTAAGTAGTGACTGGGAGGGACAGATGGGAGAGAGAGTTAGTAGTGACTGGGAGAGAGAGTTAGGTAGTGACTGGGAGGAGAGTTAGGTAATGACTGGGAGAGAGAGTTAGGTAGTGACTGGGGAGAGAGTTAAGTAGTGACTGGGAGAGAGAGTTAAGTAGTGACTGGGAGAGAGAGTTAAGTAGTGACTGGGAGAGAGAGTTAAGTAGTGACTGGGAGAGAGAGTTAAGTAGTGACTGGGAGAGAGAGTTAAGTAGTGACTGGGAGAGAGTAGTTAAGTAGTGACTGGGAGAGAGAGTTAAGTAGTGACTGGGAGAGAGAGTTAAGTAGTGACTGGGAGAGATAGTTAGGTAGTGACTGGGAGAGATAGTTAGGTAGTGACTGGGAGAGATAGTTAGGTAGTGACTGGGGGAGAGAGAGTTAAGTAGTGACTGGGAGAGAGAGTTAAGTAGTGACTGGGAGAGAGAGTTATGTAGTGACTGGGAGAGAGAGTTAAGTAGTGACTGGGAGAGAGAGTTAGGTAGTGACTGGGAGAGATAGTTAAGTAGTGACTGGGAGAGAGAGTTAAGTAGTGACTGGGAGAGAGAGTTAGGTAATGACTGGGAGAGAGAGTTAGGTAGTAACTGGGAGAGATAGTTAGGTAGTGACTGGGAGAGAGAGATAGGTAGTGACTGGGAGGGAGTTAGGTAGTAACTGGGAGGAATAGGTAGTGACTGGGAGAGAGAGTTAGGTAGTGACTGGGAGGGAGTAGTGACTAGGTAATGACTGGGGGAGAGAGAGTTAGGTAGTGACTGGGAGAGAGAGTTAAGTAGTGACTGGGAGAGAGAGTAGATTAAGTAGTGACTGGAGAGAGAGTTAAGTAGTGACTGGAGAGAGAGTTAGGTAGTGACTGGGGAGAGAGAGTTAAGTAGTGACTGGGAGAGAGAGTTAAGTAGTGACTGGGAGAGAGAGTTAGTAGTGACTGGGAGAGAGAGTTAGGTAGTGACTGGGAGAGAGAGTTAAGTAGTGACTGGGAGAGATAGTTAAGTAGTGACTGGGAGGAGAGTTAAGTAGTGACTGGGAGAGAGTTAGTAGTGACTGGGAGAGTGAGTTAGGTAGTGACTGGGAGAGATAGTTAAGTAGTGACTGGGAGAGATAGTTAAGTAGTGACTGGGAGAGAGAGTTAAGTAGTGACTGGGAGAGAGAGTTAAGTAGTGACTGGGAGAGAGAGTTAAGTAGTGACTGGGAGAGAGAGTTAAGTAGTGACTGGGAGAGAGAGTTAAGTAGTGACTGGGAGAGAGAGTTAAGTAGTGACTGGGAGAGAGTTAGGTAGTGACTGGGAGAGAGAGTTAGGTAGTGACTGGGAGAGATAGTTAGGTAGTGACTGGGAGAGAGAGTTAAGTAGTGACTGGGAGAGAGAGAGAGTTAAGTAGTGACTGGGAGAGAGAGTTAAGTAGTGACTGGGAGGAGAGTTAAGTAGTGACTGGGAGAGAGAGTTAAGTGACTGACTGGGAGAGAGAGTTAAGTAGTGACTGGGAGAGAGAGTTAAGTAGTGACTGTAGTGACTGGGAGAGAGTTAAGTAGTGACTGGGAGAGAGAGTTAAGTAGTGACTGGGAGTAGTGAGAGTTAAGTAGTGACTGGGAGAGATAGTTAGTAGTAGTGACTGGGAGAGAGAGTTAGGTAGTGACTGGGAGTAGTGATAGTTAGGTAGTGACTGGGAGAGAGAGTTAAGTAGTGACTGGGAGAGAGAGTTAAGTAGTGACTGGGAGAGAGAGTTAAGTAGTGACTGGGAGAGAGAGTTAAGTAGTGACTGGGAGAGAGAGTTAAGTAGTGACTGGGAGAGAGAGTTAAGTAGTGACTGGGAGAGAGAGTTAAGTAGTGACTGGGAGAGAGAGTTAAGTAGTGACTGGGAGAGAGAGTTAGGTAGTGACTGGGAGAGATAGTTAAGTAGTGACTGGGAGAGAGAGATAGGTAATGACTGGGAGAGAGAGTTAGGTAGTAACTGGGAGAGATAGTTAGGTAGTGACTGGGAGAGAGAGATAGGTAGTGACTGGGAGGAGAGATAGGTAGTGACTGGGAGAGAGAGTTAGTAGTGACTGGGAGAGAGAGTTAGGTAGTGACTGGGAGAGAGAGTTAGGTAGTGACTGGGAGAGAGTAGTGACTGGGAGGTAGTTGACTGGGAGAGAGAGTTAAGTAGTGACTGGGAGAGAGAGTTAAGTAGTGACTGGGAGAGAGAGTTAAGTAGTGACTGGGAGAGAGTTAAGTAGTGACTTAGTGAGAGAGTTAAGTAAGTAGTGACTGGGGAGAGTTAGTAGTGACTGGGAGAGATAGTTAAGTAGTGACTGGGAGAGAGTTAGGTAGTGACTGGGAGAGAGAGTTAAGTAGTGACTGGGAGTTAAGTAGAGTTAAGTAGTGACTGGGGAGAGAGTTAAGTAGTGACTGGGAGAGAAGTTAGTGACTGGGAGAGAGAGTTAAGTAGTGACTGGGAGAGAGAGTTAAGTAGTGACTGGGAGAGAGAGTTAAGTAGTGACTGGGAGAGAGAGTTAAGTAGTGACTGGGAGAGAGAGATAGGTAGTGACTGGGAGGGATAGTTAGGTAGTGACTGGGAGAGATAGTTAGGTAGTGACTGGGAGGAGAGAGTAGTGACTGGGGAGAGAGTTAGGTAGTAGTAGTGACTGGGAGAGAGAGTTAAGTAGTGACTGGGAGAGAGAGTTAAGTAGTGACTGGGAGAGAGAGTTAAGTAGTGACTGGGAGAGAGAGTTAAGTAGTGACTGGGAGAGAGAGTTAAGTAGTGACTGGGAGAGAGAGTTAAGTAGTGACTGGGAGAGAGAGTTAAGTAGTGACTGGGAGAGAGAGTAGTGACTAAGTTAAGTAGTGACTGGGAGAGAGAGTTAGGTAGTGACTGGGGGAGAGATAGTTAAGTAGTGACTGGGAGGAGAGAGTAGTGACTAGTTAAGTAATGACTGGGAGGAGAGAGTAGTGACTGGGAGAGGAGAGTTAAGTAGTGACTGGGAGAGAGTTAGGTAGTGACTAGTTAAGTAGTGACTGGGAGAGAGAGATAGGTAGTGACTGGGAGGGAGGTAGACTGGGAGAGAGGTTAGGTAGTGACTGGGAGAGAGAGTTAGAGTTAGTAACTGGGAGGGAGAGTTAGGTAATGACTGGGAGAGAGAGTTAGGTAGTGACTGGGAGAGAGAGTTAAGTAGTGACTGGGAGAGAGAGTTAGGTAGTGACTGGGAGAGAGAGTTAAGTAGTGACTGGGAGAGAGAGTTAAGTAGTGACTGGGGAGAGAGTTAAGTTGGGAGAGAGAGTTAGGTAGTGACTGGGAGAGAGAGTTAGTAGTGACTGGGAGAGATAGTTAGGTAGTGACTGGGAGAGAGTTAAGTAGTGACTAGTTAAGTAGTGACTGGGAGAGATAGTTAAGTAGTGACTGGGAGAGAGAGTTAAGTAGTGACTGGGAGAGAGAGTTAAGTAGTGACTGGGAGAGAGAGTTAAGTAGTGACTGGGAGAGAGAGTTAAGTAGTGACTGGGAGAGAGAGTTAGGTAGTGACTGGGAGAGATAGTTAAGTAGTGACTGGGAGAGATAGTTAGGTAGTGACTGGGAGAGATAGTTAAGTAGTGACTGGGAGAGAGAGTTAAGTAGTGACTGGGAGAGAGTTAAGTAGTGACTGGGAGAGAGAGTTAAGTAGTGACTGGGAGAGAGAGTTAAGTAGTGACTGGGGAGAGAGTTAAGTAGTGACTGGGAGAGAGTTAAGTAGTGACTAGTTAAGTAGTGACTGGGAGAGAGAGTTAAGTAGTGACTGGGAGAAGTTAAGTAGTGACTGGGAGAGAGAGTTAAGTAGTGACTGGGAGAGAGAGTTAGGTAGTGACTGGGAGAGATAGTTAAGTAGTGACTGGGAGAGAGAGATAATGACTGGGAATGAGAGTTGGTAGACTGGGAGAGATAGTTAGGTAGTGACTGGGAGAGAGAGTTAGGTAGTGACTGGGAGAGACAGATAGGTAGTGACTGGGGAGGTAATGACTGGGAGAGAGAGTAATGACTGGGAGAGAGAGTTAGGTAGTAACTGGGAGGGAGAGTGACTAGGAGTTAATGACTGGGAGAGAGAGTTAAGTAGTGACTGGGAGAGAGAGTTAAGTAGTGACTGGGAGAGAGAGTTGGGAGAGAGAGTTAGGTAGTGACTGGGAGAGAGAGTTAAGTAGTGACTGGGAGAGAGAGTTAAGTAGTGACTGGGAGAGAGAGTTAAGTAGTGACTGGGAGAGAGAGTTAAGTAGTGACTGGGAGAGAGAGTTAAGTAGTGACTGGGAGAGATAGTTAAGTAGTGACTGGGAGAGAGAGTTAAGTAGTGACTGGGAGAGAGAGTTAAGTAGTGACTGGGAGAGAGAGTTAAGTAGTGACTGGGAGAGAGAGTTAAGTAGTGACTGGGAGAGAGTAGTTAAGTAGTGACTGGGAGAGATAGTTAGGTAGTGACTGGGAGAGATAGTTAGGTAGTGACTGGGAGAGAGAGTTAGGTAGTGACTGGGAGAGAGAGTTAAGTAGTGACTGGGAGAGAGAGTTAAGTAGTGACTGGGAGAGACTGGGAGTTAAGTAGTGACTGGGAGAGAGAGTTAAGTAGTGACTGGGAGAGAGAGTTAAGTAGTGACTGGGAGAGAGAGTTAAGTAGTGACTGGGAGAGAGAGTTAAGTAGTGACTGGGAGAGGAGTTAAGTAGTGACTGGGAGAGAGTTAGGTAGTGACTTAAGTAGTGACTGGGAGAGAGAGTTAGTAGTGACTGGGAGGAGAGTTAGGTAGTAACTGGGAGAGATAGTTAGGTAGTGACTGGGAGAGAGATAGTTAGTGACTGGGAGGGAGTAGTGACAGAGGTAGTGACTGGGAGAGAGAGTTAGTAGTGACTGGGAGAGAGAGTTAGGTAGTGACTGGGAGAGAGTTAAGTAGTGACTGGGAGAGAGAGTTAAGTAGTGACTGGGAGAGAGAGTTAAGTAGTGACTGGGAGAGAGAGTTAAGTAGTGACTGGGAGAGAGAGTTAAGTAGTGACTGGGAGAGAGAGTTAAGTAGTGACTGGGAGAGAGTTAGGTAGTGACTGGGGAGAGTTAGTGACTGGGAGAGAGAGTTAAGTAGTGACTGGGAGAGAGAGTTAAGTAGTGACTGGGAGAGAGAGTTAAGTAGTGACTGGGAGAGAGAGTTAAGTAGTGACTGGGAGAGAGAGTTAAGTAGTGACTGGGAGAGAGAGTTAAGTAGTGACTGGGAGAGAGAGTTAAGTAGTGACTGAGTTAAGTAGTGAGATAGTTAGGTAGTGACTGGGAGAGATAGTTAGGTAGTGACTGGGAGAGATAGTTAGGTAGTGACTGGGAGAGAGTTAGGAGTTAAGTAGTGACTGGGAGAGAGAGTTAAGTAGTGACTGGGAGAGAGAGTTATAGTAGTGACTGGGAGAGAAGTTAGTAGTGACTGGGAGAGAGAGTTAAGTAGTGACTGGGAGAGAGAGTTAAGTAGTGACTGGGAGAGAGAGTTAAGTAGTGACTGGGGGAGAGTTAAGAGTGACTAAGTTAGTGACTGGGAGAGAGAGTTAAGTAGTGACTGGGAGAGAGAGTTAGGTAGTGACTGGGAGAGATAGTTAAGTAGTGACTGGGAGAGAGGAGTAGTGAGAGATAGGTAATGACTGGGAGAGAGAGTTAGGTAGTAACTGGGAGAGATAGTTAGGTAGTGACTGGGAGAGAGAGTTAGGTAGTGACTGGGAGGGACAGATAGGTAATGACTGGGGAGAGAGAGTAGTTAGGTAGTAACTGGGAGGGAGAGTTAGGTAGTGACTGGGGAGAGTAGTTAGGTAGTGACTGGGAGAGAGAGTTAGGTAGTGACTGGGAGAGAGAGTTAAGTAGTGACTGGGAGAGAGAGTTAAGTAGTGACTGGGAGAGAGAGTTAAGTAGTGACTGGGAGAGAGAGTTAAGTAGTGACTGGGAGAGAGAGTTAAGTAGTGACTGGGAGAGAGAGTTAAGTAGTGACTGGGAGAGAGAGTTAAGTAGTGACTGGGAGAGAGAGTTAAGTAGTGACTGGGAGAGAGAGTTAAGTAGTGACTGGGAGAGAGAGTTAAGTAGTGACTGGGAGAGATAGTTAGTAGTGACTGGGAGAGATAGTTAGTAGTGACTGGGAGAGATAGTTAGGTAGTGACTGGGAGGAGAGATAGTTAGGTAGTGACTGGGAGAGAGAGTTAAGTAGTGACTGGGAGAGAGAGTTAAGTAGTGACTGGGAGAGAGAGTTAAGTAGTGACTGGGAGAGAGAGTTAAGTAGTGACTGGGAGAGAGAGTTAAGTAGTGACTGGGAGAGAGAGTTAAGTAGTGACTGGGAGAGAGAGTTAAGTAGTGACTGGGAGAGAGAGTTAAGTAGTGACTGGGAGAGAGAGTTAAGTAGTGACTGGGAGGGAGAGTTAGGTAGTGACTTAGGTAGTGACTGGGAGAGAGAGTTAAGTAGTGACTGGGAGAGAGAGTTAAGTAGTAGACTGGGAGAGAGAGTTAGTAGTGACTGGGGAGAGAGTTAGTAGTGACTAGATAGTAGTATGACTGGGAGAGATAGTTAGGTAGTGACTGGGAGAGAGAGAGTAGTGACTGGGAGAGAGAGTTAGGTAGTGACTGGGAGAGGGTTAAGTAGTGATGGGAGAGAGAGTTAGTAGTGACTGGGAGAGAGAGTTAAGTAGTGACTAGGTTAAGTAGTGACTGGGAGGGAGAGTTAGGTAGTGACTGGGAGAGAGAGTTAGGTAGTGACTGGGAGAGAGTTAGGTAGTGACTGGGAGAGAGTTAAGTAGTGACTAGTTAAGTAGTGACTGGGAGAGAGAGTTAAGTAGTGACTGGGAGAGAGAGTTAAGTAGTGACTGGGAGAGTTAGTAGTTAAGTAGTGACTGGGAGAGAGAGTTAGGTAGTGACTGGGAGAGAGAGTTAGGTAGTGACTGGGAGAGAGAGTTAAGTAGTGACTGGGAGAGAGTTAAGTAGTGACTAAGTAGTGACTGGGAGAGAGAGTTAAGTAGTGACTGGGAGAGAGAGTTATGTAGTGTCTGGGAGAGAGAGTTATGTAGTGACTGGGAGAGAGAGTTAAGTAGTGACTGGGAGAGAGAGTTAAGTAGTGACTGGGAGAGAGAGTTAGGTAGTGACTGGGAGAGATAGTTAGTAGTGACTGGGAGAGAGAGTTAGGTAGTGACTGGGAGAGAGAGTTAAGTAGTGACTGGGAGAGAGAGTTAGGTAGTGACTGGGAGAGAGTTAGGTAGTGACTGGGAGAGATAGTTAGGTAGTGACTGGGAGAGAGAGTTAGGTAGTGACTGGGAGGGACAGTTAGGTAATGACTGGGAGAGAGAGTTAGGTAGTGACTGGGAGAGAGAGTTAAGTAGTGACTAGAGTTAGGTAGTGACTGGGAGAGAGAGTTAAGTAGTGACTGGAGAGAGAGTTAAGTAGTGACTGGGGGAGAGAGAGTTAGGTAGTGACTGGGAGAGAGAGTTAAGTAGTGACTGGGAGAGAGTTAAGTAGTGACTTAAGTAGTGACTGGGAGAGAGAGTTAGGTAGTGACTGGGAGAGATAGTTAGTAGTGACTGGGAGAGAGAGTTAAGTAGTGACTGGGAGAGAGAGTTAGGTAGTGACTGGGAGAGATAGTTAAGTAGTGACTGGGAGAGAGAGTTAAGTAGTGACTGGGAGGAGAGTTAAGTAGTGACTGGGAGAGAAGTTAAGTAGTGACTGGGAGAGAGAGTTAAGTAGTGACTGGGAGAGACAGATAGAGGGAGAGTTAAGTAGTGACTGGGAGAGAGAGTTAAGTAGTTAAGTAGTGACTGGGAGAGAGAGTTAAGTAGTGACTGGGAGAGAGAGTTAAGGTAGTGACTGGGAGAGAGAGTTAAGTAGTGACTGGGAGAGTTAGGTAGTTAAGTAGTGACTGGGAGAGAGAGTTAGGTAGTGACTGGGAGAGAGAGTTAAGTAGTGACTGGGAGAGAGAGTTAGGTAGTGACTGGGAGAGAGAGTTAAGTAGTGACTGGGAGAGAGAGTTAGGTAGTGACTGGGAGAGAGAGTTAAGTAGTGACTGGGAGAGAGAGTTAGGTAGTGACTGGGGAGAGTTAGGTAGTGACTAAGTAGTGACTGGGAGAGAGAGTTAAGTAGTGACTGGGAGAGAGAGTTAAGTAGTGACTGGGAGAGAGAGTTAAGTAGTGACTGGGAGAGAGAGTTAAGTAGTGACTGGGAGAGAGAGTTAAGTAGTGACTGGGAGAGAGAGTTAAGTAGTGACTGGGAGAGAGTTAAGTAGTGACTGGGAGAGAGAGTTAGGTAGTGACTGGGAGAGATAGTTAGGTAGTGACTGGGAGAGAGAGAGTAGTGACTGGGAGAGTTAGTAACTGGGAGAGTAAGGTAGTGACTGGGAGAGAGAGATAGGTAGTGACTGGGAGGGACAGATAGGTAATGACTAAGTTAGGGACTGGGAGGGGAGAGTTAGGTAATGACTGGGAGAGAGAGTTAGGTAGTGACTGGGAGAGAGAGTTAAGTAGTGACTGGGAGGGGAGAGACTGGGAGAGAGTTAAGTAGTGACTAGAGAGTAGTGACTGGGAGAGAGTTAAGTAGTGACTGGGAGAGAGAGTTAAGTAGTGACTGGGGAGAGAGAGTTAGGTAGTGACTGGGAGAGAGAGTTAGGTAGTGACTGGGAGGGAGAGTTAGGTAGTGACTGGGAGAGAGAGTTAAGTAGTGACTGGGAGAGAGAGTTAAGTAGTGACTGGGAGAGAGAGTTAAGTAGTGACTGGGAGAGAGAGTTAAGTAGTGACTGGGAGAGAGAGTTAAGTAGTGACTGGGAGAGAGAGAGTTAAGTAGTGACTGGGAGAGAGAGTTAAGTAGTGACTGGGGAGAGAGTTAAGTAGTGACTGGGAGAGATAGTTAGGTAGTGACTGGGAGAGATAGTTAGGTAGTGACTGGGAGAGATAGTTAGGTAGTGACTGGGAGAGAGAGTTAAGTAGTGACTGGGAGAGAGAGTTAAGTAGTGACTGGGAGAGAGTAGTGACTAAGTTAGTGACTGGGAGAGAGAGTTAAGTAGTGACTGGGAGAGAGAGTTAAGTAGTGACTGGGAGAGAAGTTAGTAGTGACTGGGAGAGAGAGTTAAGTAGTGACTGGGAGAGAGAGTTAGGTAGTGACTGGAGAGATAGTTAAGTAGTGACTGGGAGAGAGAGTTAGTAATGACTGGGAGAGAGAGAGTAGTAACTTAAGTAGTGACTGGGGGAGAGATAGTAGTGACTGACAGTAGTGACTGGGAGAGATAGTTAAGTAGTGACTGGGAGAGAGAGAGTAGAGAGTTAGGTATGACTGGGAGAGAGAGTTAGGTAGTGACTGGGAGAGATAGTTAGGTAGTGACTGGGAGAGAGAGAGTTAGGTAGTGACTGGGAGGGAGAGTTAGGTAGTGACTGGGAGAGATAGGTAATGACTGGGAGAGAGAGTTAGTGACTAGTAGTGACTGGGAGAGGAGTAGTGACTGGGAGAGAGAGTTAAGTGACTGGGAGAGAGAGTTAAGTAGTGACTGGGAGAGAGTTAAGTAGTGACTTAGTTAGGTAGTGACTGGGAGAGAGAGTTAGGTAGTGACTGGGAGAGAGAGTTAAGTAGTGACTGGGGGAGAGTTAAGAGTTAAGTAGTGACTGGGAGAGAGAGTTAAGTAGTGACTGGGAGAGAGAGTTAAGTAGTGACTGGGAGAGAGAGTTAAGTAGTGACTGGGAGAGAGAGTTAAGTAGTGACTGGGAGAGAGAGTTTGGGAGAGAGAGTTAGTAGTGACTGGGAGAGAGAGTTAAGTAGTGACTGGGAGAGATAGTTAGGTAGTGACTGGGAGAGATAGTTAGGTAGTGACTGGGAGAGATAGTTAGGTAGTGACTGGGAGAGAGAGTTAAGTAGTGACTGGGAGAGAGAGTTAAGTAGTGACTGGGAGAGAGAGTTAAGTAGTGACTGGGAGAGAGAGTTAAGTAGTGACTGGGAGAGAGAGAGTTAAGTAGTGACTGGGAGAGAGAGTTAAGTAGTGACTGGGAGAGAGAGTTAAGTAGTGACTGGGAGAGAGAGTTAAGTAGTGACTGGGAGAGAGAGTTAGGTAGTGACTGGGAGAGATAGTTAAGTAGTGACTGGGAGAGTTAAGTAGTGACTGGGAGAGAGTTAAGTAGTGACTGGGAGAGAGAGTTAGTAGTGACTGGGAGAGAGAGTAGTAGTGACTGGGAGAGATAGTTAATGACTGGGAGAGAGAGTTAGTAGTAACTGGGAGGGAGAGTTAGGTAATGACTGGGAGAGAGAGTTAGGTAGTGACTGGGAGAGAGAGTAGTGACTGGGAGAGAGAGTTAGGTAGTGACTGGGAGAGAGAGTTAGGTAGTGACTGGGAGAGAGTAGTGACTAAGTAGTGGGAGGGAGGTAGTGACTGGGAGAGAGAGTTAGGTAGTGACTGGGAGAGAGAGTTAAGTAGTGACTGGGGAGAGAGTTAAGTAGTGACTGGGAGAGTTAAGTAGTGACTGGGAGAGAGAGTTAAGTAGTGACTGGGAGAGAGAGTTAAGTAGTGACTGGGAGAGAGAGTTAAGTAGTGACTGGGAGAGAGAGTAGTGACTAAGTTAGTAGTGACTGGGGAGAGTTAGGTAGTTGGGAGAGATAGTTAGGTAGTGACTGGGAGAGATAGTAATGACTGGGAGAGAGAGTTAGGTGTAACTGGGAGAGAGAGTTAGGTAGTGACTGGGAGAGAGAGTTAGGTAGTGACTGGAGTTAAGTAGTGACTGGGAGAGAGAGTTAAGTAGTGACTGGGAGAGAGAGTTAAGTAGTGACTGGGGAGAGAGTTAAGTAGTGACTGGGAGAGAGAGTTAAGTAGTGACTGGGAGAGAGAGTTAGGTAGTGACTGGGAGAGAGAGTTAAGTAGTGACTGGGAGAGAGAGTTAAGTAGTGACTGGGAGAGAGAGTTAAGTAGTGACTGGGAGAGAGAGAGTGACTGGGAGAGATAGTTAGGTAGTGACTGGGGAGAGAGTTAGTAGTGACTTAGTTAGTAGTGACTGGGAGAGAGAGTTAAGTAGTGACTGGGAGAGAGAGTTAAGTAGTGACTGGGAGAGAGAGTTAAGTAGTGACTGGGAGGAGAGTTAAGTAGTGACTAAGTTAGTGACTGGGAGAGAGTAGTTAGGTAGTGACTGGGAGAGATAGTTAGGTAGTGACTGGGAGAGAGAGTTAAGTAGTGACTGGGAGAGAGAGTTAAGTAGTGACTGGGAGAGAGAGTTAAGTAGTGACTGGGAGAGTTAAGTAGTTGGGAGAGAGAGTTAAGTAGTGACTGGGAGAGAGAGTTAAGTAGTGACTGGGAGAGAGAGAGAGTGACTGGGAGAGAAGTAGTGACTGGGAGGAGAGTTAAGTAGTGACTTAAGTAGTGACTGGGAGAGAGAGTTAAGTAGTGACTGGGAGAGAGAGTTAAGTAGTGACTGGGGGAGAGTTAAGAGTTGGGAGAGAGAGTTAGTGACTGGGAGAGATAGTTAAGTAGTGACTGGGAGAGAGAGATAGGTAATGACTGGGAGAGTTAGGAGTTAGGTAGTAACTGGGAGAGATAGTTAGGTAGTGACTGGGAGAGAGAGATAGGTAGTGACTGGGAGGGACAGATAGGTAATGACTGGGAGAGAGAGTTAGGTAGTAACTGGGAGGGAGAGTTAGGTAATGACTGGGAGAGAGAGTTAGGTAGTGACTGGGAGAGAGAGTTAAGTAGTGACTGGGGAGAGAGTAGTGACTAGGTAGTGACTGGGAGAGAGAGTTAAGTAGTGACTGGGAGAGAGTTAAGTAGTGACTGGGAGAGAGAGTTAGGTAGTGACTGGGAGAGATAGTTAAGTAGTGACTGGGAGAGAGAGTTAAGTAGTGACTGGGAGGAGAGTTAAGTAGTGACTAAGTTAAGTAGTGACTGGGAGAGAGAGTTAAGTAGTGACTGGGAGAGAGAGTTAAGTAGTGACTAAGTAGTGACTGGGAGAGAGAGTTAAGTAGTGACTGGGAGAGAGAGTTAAGTAGTGACTGGGAGAGAGTTAGTTAGGTAGTGACTGGGAGAGATAGTTAGGTAGTGACTGGGAGAGATAGTTAGGTAGTGACTGGGAGAGAGAGTTAAGTAGTGACTGGGAGAGAGAGTTAAGTAGTGACTGGGAGAGAGAGTTAAGTAGTGACTGGGAGAGAGAGTTAAGTAGTGACTGGGAGAGAGAGTTAAGTAGTGACTGGGAGAGAGAGTTAAGTAGTGACTGGGGAGAGAGTTAAGTAGTGACTGGGAGAGAGAGTTAAGTAGTGACTGGGAGAGAGAGTTAGGTAGTGACTGGGAGAGATAGTTAAGTAGTGACTGGGAGAGAGAGATAGGTAATGACTGGGAGAGAGAGTTAGGTAGTAACTGGGAGAGATAGTTAGGTAGTGACTGGGAGAGAGAGATAGGTAGTGACTGGGAGGGACAGATAGGTAATGACTGGGAGAGAGAGTTAGGTAGTAACTGGGAGGGAGAGTTAGGTAATGACTGGGAGAGAGAGTTAGGTAGTGACTGGGAGAGAGAGTTAAGTAGTGACTGGGAGAGAGAGTTAGGTAGTGACTGGGAGAGAGAGTTAAGTAGTGACTGGGAGAGAGAGTTAAGTAGTGACTGGGAGAGAGAGTTAGTAGTAGTTAGTAGTGACTGGGAGAGAGAGTTAGTAGTGACTTAGTTAAGTAGTGACTGGGAGAGAGAGTTAGTAGTGACTGGGAGAGAGAGTTAAGTAGTGACTGGGAGAGAGAGTTAAGTAGTGACTGGGAGAGATAGTTAGGTAGTGACTGGGAGAGAGAGTTAGTAGTGACTGGGAGAGATAGTTAGTAGTGACTGGGAGAGAGAGTTAAGTAGTGACTTAAGTAGTGACTGGGAGAGAGAGTTAAGTAGTGACTGGGAGAGAGATTAAGTTAAGTAGTGACTGGGAGAGAGTTAAGTAGTGACTGGGGGAGAGAGAGTGACTGGGAGAGAGAGGTAGTGACTGGGAGTAGTGACTAGTTAAGTAGTGACTGGGAGAGAGAGTTAAGTAGTGACTGGGAGAGAGAGTTAGTAGTGACTGGGAGAGAGAGGTAGTTAGGTAGTAACTGGGGGAGAGATAGTGACTAGGTTAGTAGACTGGGAGGAGATAGTTAGGTAGTGACTGGGAGAGAGATAGGTAGTGACTGGGAGGGACAGATAGGTAATGACTGGGGGAGAGTTAGGTAGTTAGAGTTAGTATGACTGGGAGAGAGAGTTAGTAGTGACTGGGAGAGAGAGTTAAGTAGTGACTGGGAGAGAGAGTTAGGTAGTGACTGGGAGAGAGAGTTAAGTAGTGACTGGGAGAGAGAGTTAAGTAGTGACTGGGAGAGAGTAGTTAAGTAGTGACTGGGAGAGAGAGTTAAGTAGTGACTGGGAGAGAGAGTTAAGTAGTGACTGGGAGAGAGTTAAGTAGTGACTAGGTAGTGACTGGGAGGAGAGAGTTAGGTAGTGACTGGGAGAGATAGTTAGTAGTGACTGGGAGAGAGAGTTAAGTAGTGACTGGGAGAGAGAGTTAAGTAGTGACTGGGAGAGAGAGTTAAGTAGTGACTGGGAGAGAGAGTTAAGTAGTGACTGGGAGAGAGAGTTAAGTAGTGACTGGGAGAGAGAGTTGGGACTGGGAGAGAGTTAAGTAGTGACTGGGGAGAGAGAGTTAAGTAGTGACTGGGAGAGAGAGTTAAGTAGTGACTGGGAGAGAGAGTTAAGTAGTGACTGGGAGAGTTAAGTAGTGTTAGGTAGTGACTGGGAGAGTTAGTGACTGGGAGAGATAAGTAGTGACTGGGAGAGATAGTTAGGTAGTGACTGGGAGAGAGAGTTAAGTAGTGACTGGGAGAGAGAGTTAAGTAGTGACTGGGAGAGAGAGTTAAGTAGTGACTGGGAGAGAGAGTTAAGTAGTGACTGGGAGAGAGAGTTAAGTAGTGACTGGGAGAGAGAGTTAAGTAGTGACTGGGAGAGAGAGTTAGTAGTGTAGTGACTGGGAGGAGAGTTAAGTAGTTAAGTAGTGACTGGGAGAGAGAGTTAGGTAGTGACTGGGAGAGATAGTTAAGTAGTGACTGGGAGAGAGAGATAGTGAATGACTGGGAGAGAGAGTTAGGTAGTAACTGGGAGAGATAGTTAGGTAGTGACTGGGAGGAGAGAGAGTGACTGGGAGAGAGAGGTAGTGACTGGGAGTAGGACAGATAGGTTAAGTAGTGACTGGGGGAGAGAGTAGTGACTGGGAGAGATAGTTAAGTAGTGACTGGGAGGGAGAGTTAGGTAATGACTGGGAGAGAGAGTTAGGTAGTGACTGGGAGAGAGTTAAGTAGTGACTGGGAGAGAGAGTTAGGTAGTGACTGGGAGAGACAGAGTTAAGTAGTGACTGGGAGAGAGAGTTAAGTAGTGACTGGGAGAGAGAGTTAGTAGTGACTGGGAGAGAGAGTTAGGTAGTGACTGGGAGGGAGAGTTAGGTAGTGACTGGGAGAGGGAGAGATAGTTAAGTAGTGACTGGGGGAGAGTTAAGTAGTGACTAAGTTAAGTAGTGACTGGGAGAGAGAGTTAAGTAGTGACTGGGAGGAGAGTTAAGTAGTGACTTAAGTAGTGACTGGGAGAGAGAGTTAAGTAGTGACTGGGAGAGAGAGTTAAGTAGTGACTGGGAGAGATAGTTAGGTAGTGACTGGGAGAGATAGTTAGGTAGTGACTGGGAGAGATAGTTAGGTAGTGACTGGGAGAGAGAGTTAAGTAGTGACTGGGAGAGAGAGTTAAGTTGTGACTGGGAGAGAGTAGTTAAGTAGTGACTGGGAGAGAGTTAGAGTAGTGACTGGGAGAGAGAGTTAAGTAGTGACTGGGAGAGAGAGTTAAGTAGTGACTGGGAGAGAGAGTTAAGTAGTGACTGGGAGAGAGAGTTAAGTAGTGACTGGGAGAGAGAGTTAAGTAGTGACTGGGAGAGAGTTAAGTAGTGACTGTTTAGTGACTGGGAGAGATAGTTAAGTAGTGACTGAGAGTTAAGTAGACTAGATAATGACTGGGAGAGAGAGTTAGAGTAGTAGTGACTGGGAGAGATAGTTAGGTAGTGACTGGGAGTAACTGGGAGAGATAGGTAGTGACTGGGAGGGACAGATAGGTAATGACTGGGAGAGAGAGTTAGGTAGTAACTGGGAGGGAGAGTTAGGTAATGACTGGGAGAGAGAGTTAGGTAGTGACTGGGAGAGAGAGTTAAGTAGTGACTGGGGGAGAGTTAGGTAGTTAGGTAGTGACTGGGAGAGAGAGTTAAGTAGTGACTGGGAGAGAGAGTTAGGTAGTGACTGGGAGAGAGTAGTTAAGTTAGTGACTGGGAGAGAGAGTTAAGTAGTGACTGGGAGAGAGAGTTAAGTAGTGACTGGGAGAGAGAGTTAAGTAGTGACTGGGAGAGAGAGTTAAGTAGTGACTGGGAGAGAGAGTTAAGTAGTGACTGGGAGAGAGAGTTAAGTAGTGACTGGGAGAGATAGTTAGGTAGTGACTGGGAGAGATAGTTAGGTAGTGACTGGGAGAGATAGTTAGGTAGTGACTGGGAGAGAGAGTTAAGTAGTGACTGGGAGAGATAGTTAAGTAGTGACTGGGAGAGAGAGTTAAGTAGTGACTGGGAGAGAGAGTTAAGTAGTGACTGGGAGAGAGAGTTAAGTAGTGACTAGTGACTGGGAGAGAGAGTTAAGTAGTGACTGGGAGAGAGAGTTAAGTAGTGACTGGGAGAGAGAGTTAAGTAGTGACTGGGAGAGAGAGTTAGGTAGTGACTGGGAGAGATAGTTAAGTAGTGACTGGGAGAGAGAGATAGGTAATGACTGGGAGAGAGAGTTAGGTAGTAACTGGGAGAGATAGTTAGGTAGTGACTGGGAGAGAGAGATAGGTAGTGACTGGGAGGGACAGATAGGTAATGACTGGGAGAGAGAGTTAGGTAGTAACTGGGAGGGAGAGTTAGGTAATGACTGGGAGAGAGAGTTAGGTAGTGACTGGGAGAGAGAGTTAAGTAGTGACTGGGAGAGAGAGTTAGGTAGTGACTGGGAGAGAGAGTTAAGTAGTGACTGGGAGAGAGAGTTAAGTAGTGACTGGGAGAGAGAGTTAGGTAGAGAGAGAGTTAGGTAGTGACTGGGAGGGAGAGTTAGGTAGTGACTGGGAGAGATAGTTAAGTAGTGACTGGGAGAGAGAGTTAAGTAGTGACTGGGAGAGAGAGTTAAGTAGTGACTGGGAGAGAGAGTTAAGTAGTGACTGGGAGAGAGAGTTAAGTAGTGACTGGGAGAGAGAGTTAAGTAGTGACTGGGAGAGAGAGTTAAGTAGTGACTGGGGAGAGTTAAGTTAGTGACTAGAGTAGTGACTGGGGAGAGAGTAGTTAAGTAGTGACTGGGAGAGAGAGTTAAGTAGTGACTGGGAGAGATAGTTAGAGATAGTAGTGACTGGGAGAGATAGTTAGGTAGTGACTGGGGAGAGAGATAGTTAGGTAGTGACTGGGAGAGAGAGTTAAGTAGTGACTGGGAGGAGAGAGAGTTAAGTTAGTGACTGGGAGAGAGAGTTAAGTAGTGACTGGGAGAGAGAGTTAAGTAGTGACTGGGAGAGAGAGTTAAGTAGTGACTGGGAGAGAGAGTTAAGTAGTGACTGGGAGAGAGAGTTAAGTAGTGACTGGGAGAGAGAGTTAAGTAGTGACTGGGAGAGAGAGTTAGGTAGTGACTGGGAGAGATAGTTAAGTAGTGACTGGGAGAGAGTTAGATAGAGAGATAGTTAATGACTGGGAGGAGAGAGAGTTAGGTAGTAACTGGGAGAGATAGTTAGGTAGTGACTGGGAGAGAGAGAGATAGGTAGTGACTGGGAGGGACAGATAGGTAATGACTGGGAGAGAGAGTTAGGTAGTAACTGGGAGGGAGAGTTAGGTAAGTGACTGGGAGAGAGAGTTAGGTAGTGACTGGGAGAGAGAGTTAAGTAGTGACTGGGAGAGAGAGTTAGGTAGTGACTGGGAGAGAGAGTTAAGTAGTGACTGGGAGAGAGAGTTAAGTAGTGACTGGGAGAGAGAGTTAGGTAGAGAGAGAGTTAGGTAGTGACTGGGAGGGAGAGTTAGGTAGTGACTGGGAGAGATAGTTAAGTAGTGACTGGGAGAGAGAGTTAAGTAGTGACTGGGAGAGAGAGTTAAGTAGTGACTGGGAGAGAGAGTTAAGTAGTGACTGGGAGAGAGAGTTAAGTAGTGACTGGGAGAGAGAGTTAAGTAGTGACTGGGAGAGATAGTTAGGTAGTGACTGGGAGAGATAGTTAGGTAGTGACTGGGAGAGATAGTTAGGTAG
The DNA here is from genome assembly GCF_036934945.1 of Oncorhynchus masou masou. NCBI lineage: Eukaryota > Metazoa > Chordata > Actinopteri > Salmoniformes > Salmonidae > Oncorhynchus > Oncorhynchus masou. The sequence continues at coordinate 23,666,784 of NC_088213.1, read as the reverse complement.
TGACTGGGAGAGAGAGTTAAGTAGTGACTGGGAGAGAGAGTTAAGTAGTGACTGGGAGAGAGAGTTAAGTAGTGACTGGGAGAGAGAGTTAAGTAGTGACTGGGAGAGAGAGTTAAGTAGTGACTGGGAGAGAGAGTTAAGTAGTGACTGGGAGAGAGAGTTAAGTAGTGACTGGGAGAGAGAGTTAAGTAGTGACTGGGAGAGAGAGTTAAGTAGTGACTGGGAGAGAGAGTTAGGTAGTGACTGGGAGAGATAGTTAAGTAGTGACTGGGAGAGAGAGATAGATAATGACTGGGAGAGAGAGTTAGGTAGTAACTGGGAGAGATAGTTAGGTAGTGACTGGGAGAGAGAGATAGGTAGTGACTGGGAGGGACAGATAGGTAATGACTGGGAGAGAGAGTTAGGTAGTAACTGGGAGGGAGAGTTAGGTAATGACTGGGAGAGAGAGTTAGGTAGTGACTGGGAGAGAGAGTTAAGTAGTGACTGGGAGAGAGAGTTAGGTAGTGACTGGGAGAGAGAGTTAAGTAGTGACTGGGAGAGAGAGTTAAGTAGTGACTGGGAGAGAGAGTTAGGTAGAGAGAGAGTTAGGTAGTGACTGGGAGGGAGGTAGTTAGGTAGTGACTGGGAGAGAGAGATAGTTAAGTTAGTGACTGGGAGAGAGAGTTATTTAGTGACTGGGAGAGAGAGTTAAGTAGTGACTGGGAGAGAGAGTTAAGTAGTGACTGGGAGAGATAGTTAGGTAGTGACTGGGAGAGATAGTTAGGTAGTGACTGGGAGAGATAGTTAGGTAGTGACTGGGAGAGAGAGTTAAGTAGTGACTGGGAGAGAGAGTTAAGTAGTGACTGGGAGAGAGAGTTAAGTAGTGACTGGGAGGAGAGAGAGTGACTGGGAGAGAGAGTTAAGTAGTGACTGGGAGAGAGAGTTAAGTAGTGACTGGGAGAGAGAGTTAAGTAGTGACTGGGAGAGAGAGTTAAGTAGTGACTGGGAGAGAGAGTTAAGTAGTGACTGGGGGAGAGAGAGTTAGGTAGTGACTGGGGGAGAGATAGTTAAGTAGTGACTGGGAGTGAGAGAGATAGGTAATGACTGGGAGAGAGAGTTAGGTAGTAACTGGGAGAGATAGTTAGGTAGTGACTGGGAGAGAGAGATAGGTAGTGACTGGGAGGGACAGATAGGTAATGACTGGGAGAGAGAGTTAGGTAGTAACTGGGAGGGAGAGTTAGGTAATGACTGGGAGAGAGAGTTAGGTAGTGACTGGGAGAGAGAGTTAAGTAGTGACTGGGAGAGAGAGTTAGGTAGTGACTGGGAGAGAGAGTTAAGTAGTGACTGGGAGAGAGAGTTAAGTAGTGACTGGGAGAGAGAGTTAGTAGTAGAGAGAGAGTTAGGTAGTGACTGGAGAGGGAGAGTGACTAGGTAGTGACTGGGAGAGATAGTTAAGTAGTGACTGGGAGAGAGAGTTAAGTAGTGACTGGGAGAGAGAGTTAAGTAGTGACTGGGGAGAGAGAGTTAAGTAGTGACTGGGAGAGAGAGTTAAGTAGTGACTGGGAGAGAGAGTTAAGTAGTGACTGGGAGAGATAGTTAGGTAGTGACTGGGAGAGATAGTTAGGTAGTGACTGGGAGAGAGAAGTAGTTAGGTAGTGACTGGGAGAGAGGTAGTTAGTAGTGACTGGGAGAGAGAGTTAAGTAGTGACTGGGAGAGAGAGTTAGGTAGTGACTGGGAGAGAGAGTTAAGTAGTGACTGGGAGAGAGAGTTAAGTAGTGACTGGGAGAGAGAGTTAAGTAGTGACTGGGAGAGAGAGTTAAGTAGTGACTGGGAGAGAGAGTTAAGTAGTGACTGGGAGAGAGAGTTAAGTAGTGACTGGGAGAGATAGTTAGGTAGTGACTGGGAGAGATAGTTAGGTAGTGACTGGGAGAGATAGTTAGGTAGTTAAGTAGTGACTGGGAGAGAGAGTTAAGTAGTGACTGGGAGAGAGAGTTAAGTAGTGACTGGGAGAGAGAGTTAAGTAGTGACTGGGAGAGATAGTTAGGTAGTGACTGGGAGAGATAGTTAGGTAGTGACTGGGAGAGATAGTTAGGTAGTGACATGGTAGAGATAGTTAGGTAGTGACTGGGAGAGAGAGTTAAGTAGTGACTGGGAGAGAGAGTTAAGTAGTGACTGGGAGAGAGAGTTAGGTAGAGAGAGAGTTTGGTAGTGACTGGGAGGGAAAGTTAGGTAGTGACTGGGAGAGAGAGAGTTAGGTAGTGACTGGGAAAGAGAGTTAGGTAGTGACTGGGAGAGAGAGAGAGAGTTAGGTAGTGACTGATAGAGAGAGTTAGGTAGTGACTGGGAGAGATAGTTAGGTAGTGACTGATAGAGTTAGGTAGAGACTGATAGAGAGAGTTAGCTAGTGACTGGGAGAGAGAGCTAGGTAGAGACTGGGAGAGAGAGTTAGGTAGTGACTGATAGAGAGAGTTTGGTAGTGACTGATAGAGAGAGTTAGGTAGTGACTGGGAGAGATAGGTAGTGATTGGGAGACAGAGTTAGGTAGTGACTGGGTGTGAGAGTTAGGTAGTGAAAGAGAGAGAGAGTTAGGTAGTGACTGGGAGAGATAGGTAGTGATTGGGAGACAGAGTTAGGTAGTGACTGGGTGTGAGAGTTAGGTAGTGAAAGAGAGAGAGAGTTAGGTAGTGACTGGGAGAGAGAGTTAGGTAGAGACTGGGAGAGAGGGAGAGAGAGTTGGGTAGTGAAAGGGAGAGAGAGTTAGGTGGGTGGTATAGGTGAGTGGGTGGTATAGGTGGGTGGGTGGGTGGTATGGGTGGGTGGTATAGGTAGTATGGGTGGGTGGTATGGGTGGGTGGTTCGGTGGTATAGGTGACGTGTATGGGTGGATAGTATGGGTGGGTAGTATGGATGGGTGGGTGGGTGGTATGGGTGGGTGGTATAGGTAGTATGGGTGGTATGGGTGGGTGGTATAGGTAGTATGGGTGGGTGGTATGGGTGGGTCGGTGGTATAGGTGGGTGGGTGGTATGGGTGGTATGGGTGGCTGCACCACTCTCACCCCACTTCATTGATGCCAGGATTATGTTGCATTGTTTGATTTATTTCTACCATGTTGCAAGGAGCCAAAACACAATACTTGACAGGAAGCAGTGGGACATCAGTAAACTGAATACCCAACATGCCTGTGTGTTGTGTTGTGTTGTGTGTCGTGCCTTGTAACCAGGTACCAGTGTCAGAGATACTTCCCAGGAGCACACAACAACACAATGCGTACCTTTTATTATTAGTTTCAGAAGAGCTAGCATGTCAGAACTGACTGGCACAAGGGGGCTAATAAAATGATTTATAAAACCATACAGCCAATGAAAGTGACATGAAACAACTATATAGGTGACAGTAAAGGAACAGTACCATCACTGTCATAACCATCAGCGTTTTTTGGTACTTATGGATTTAAATACTCACACTTCGAAATAAACAACGGCTTTCATGTGCTCAACAGGGTCAACTATTTCAGTTTAAATTGAGTGTGGTTTCTTTTTTGTGTGGAGGGGAATAGCCATAATAAATGTGTTGTTATGCTTTTTTGTGTGGAGGGGAATAGCCATAATAAATGTGGTGTTATGCTTATCATATACCTTCCAGAATATCAAAAGTTTTGCCGTGTTGCGCTCTCATGTCCGCCAGCTGGGCAAATCGGTCAAGTTTCAGCAGGCATACCGGCTTTAATGTTTGTGTGTGTGTGTGTGTGTGTGTGTGTGTGTGTGTGTATATGCACATATGTGCGCACATATGTGTGCAGCCTTAATGCCTTCCATCCTCTGGGCCACAGCAGCTTCCACCTCCAACCTGATGGAGAGAAGAAAGAGAGAGGAAAGGGAGAAGAAAGAGAGAGGAAAGGGAGAATAAAGAGAGAGGAAAGGGAGAATAAAGAGAGAGGAAATGGAGAAGAAAGAGAGAGGAAAGGGAGAAGAAAGAGAGAGGAAATGAAGAAGAAAGAGAGAGGAAATGAAGAAGAAAGAGAGAGGAAAGGGAGACGAAAGAGAGAGGAAAGGGAGAATAAAGAGAGAGGAAAGGGAGAAGAAAGAGAGAGGAAAGGGAGAAGAAAGAGAGAGGAAAGGGAGAAGAAAGAGAGAGGAAAGGGAGAAGAAAGATAGAAGAAAGAGAGAGGAAAGGGAGAAGAAAGAGAGAGGAAAGGGAGAAGAAAGAGAGAGGAAAGGGAGAAGAAAGAGAGAGGAAAGGGAGAAGAAAGAGAGAGGAAAGGGAGAAGAAAGAGAGAGGAAATGGAGAAGAAAGAGAGAGGAAAGGGAGAAGAAAGATAGAAGAAAGAGAGAGGAAAGGGAGAAGAAAGAGAGAGGAAAGGGAGAAGAAAGAGAGAGGAAAGGGAGAAGAAAGAGAGAGGAAATGGAGAAGAAAGAGAGAGGAAAGGGAGAAGAAAGAGAGAGGAAAGGGAGAATAAAGAGAGAGGAAAGGGAGAAGAAAGAGAGAGGAAAGGGAGAAGAAAGAGAGAGGAAAGGGAGAATAAAGAGAGAGGAAAGGGAGAAGAAAGAGAGAGGAAAGGGAGAATAAAGAGAGAGGAAAGGGAGAAGAAAGAGTTTGGAGGAAGTAACACCTTGTTCCCCTGAGCTCCATGAACCCCAGCAGTCGAGGCAGGCAGGATGTACTGTATGAAGGTGTTTAAACAGCCCAGCCAGTTGAGGAGGGCAGTCTTAGCCAGACTCTATGGAGGATCTTACAGGGTTTCAGAGTCACAGCAATGATATCAGCAGCAGTTCAAATGCCTCTACTGGTGAGGGGTGTGTGTGTCTGTGTAAAGGCAGGGTGAAATCAGGTAATATGTCAACCACAAATCATGACAACTCTTCCCACATGTTCCACAGACATCCTGACTATGTCTCCATCCTCATGTGGCTGTCCCCATAAACATATCATCATCCACACGACTCACACACATACACACACACTTTGGTCAACATATGCTCTGCAACACATAGGACACAACGCGGGCCAAGTGTTTGATCATGACACGTTGCGATTATGAGATGGCATGACCCTCTGTAGCTGGACATGTTGGAGTGACTTCACAGGCAGCCTGCGGCCCCTCTTCCTCTCCCTATCCCTCTTCCTCTCCTCTCCCTATCCCTCCTCTCTTCCTCTCTCTTCCTCTCTCTCTCTCTCCTCCCGTCCTCTTCCCCTCTCTCTCCCTATCCCTCTCCCTCTCCTCCTGTCCTCTTCCTCTCTCTCTCCCTATCCCTCTCCCTCTCCTCCTGTCCTCTTCCTCTTCCTCTCTCTCTCACTATCCCTCTCCCTCTCCTCCTGTCCTCTTCCTCTCTCTCTCCATATCCCTCTCCCTCTCCTCCTGTCCTCTTCCTCTCTCTCCCTATCCCTCTCCCTCTCCTCCTGTCCTCTCTCTCTCCCTCTCCCTCTTCCTCTCCACCTGTCCTCTTCCTCTCTCTCTCCCTATCCCTCTCCCTCTCCTCCTGTCCTCTTCCTCTCTCTCTCCCTATCCCTCTCCCTCTCCTCCTGTCCTCTCCCTAGTCCCTCCCTCTCCCACTGTGATAAAGTAGAACCACGTAGGGACGTGGCCCCATCCTCACATTACATCTGGATCAGAACAGAGAGAGAGCCATGGAGCTGGCTGCAGCAAAGGGCCACAGTTGTTCCTCAGCCTTCTCCTCCCTCTCTTCCACCAGCCCATTATAAATCCCATCTAGCTGTGTCCATGAATATACTGTAATTATTCCACTCGTATGGGCTTACACAACATTGCAGTAGCCAAGCTAAATGACAAACAGACCAGAATCATAAATTAAGAGTTTTGTTTTAATGGTTTTCACTCATAATGTTTGCCACTTATTTTTCGGCTGCAAACTGTGATGCATTTTATTTTCTCTCCTACCCCCCTCTCAAACCGCTCCATCTCTTTTTAACAATAAGTATCCAAGCAACAAAACACATATGGTATAGGGTGGGATGGCGTTGTGAAAAGCATTTGTTTTTTTCTGCTTATAACATTGAATAGTAATAGTCACATTAACCATATCTACATGTACATACTACATCAATCAGCTCGACTAACCGGGGTCTGTATGTAGCCGCACTACTGTATATAGCCTCGCTACTGTTATTTTTCTTTTTACTGTTGTTTTATTTCTTTACCTACCTATTGTTCACCTAATGCTTTTTTGCACAATTGGTTAGATCCCGTAAGTAAGCATTCACTGTAACGTGACAAATAAACTTGATTTGTTTATAATTGGACTAAATTGCTGCAGTGATTTTTAAAGCTGTTTAAAAAAAAATGTACATTCCACCTGACGAGGTAATAAGATCTGTTAGGCTTTCATTCATATACATCTGGATTAACTGAGAGGAACAGAGCTCAGTCAAGACCTTTGTTTTAGTAGACTTCACATTCAGGAAACTTTACCTGAAATCATATTAATTGTCATCCTTTGAGCCACACTAAAGTCCCTGCAGCAGCGTTTCTTAAAGTGGGTCGCGGACCTGTTAATGGTTGGTCGCGACGTAAATGTATAATTATTGAATTAATTTAATTAATTTGGCCAAGTGCAAACGCGCTATCCGTTCAGTGCGCTCTTTGCTTATCAGCAGTCTCAGTTTGGGGAGAGGTTGTAGACTCTACAAAAATAAAATTTGATTTGATTTTGATTATTGTAGAAATGTTTAGAAACATATTATATTCTTATTTCCATTAGTGACTCCAAAATGACAATACCTGATTTTTCAGTCATTTCTATTGGGCACAAAATAATCTGAAACACAACCAAAACAAAGAGAAAATGTTTGTAGCCACAAACTTGATGTTATTATTACATTCTAGGAATATGGGACCCAATACTAAACTTTGTAGAGGGAGATGCCCATGTGCTTCGCTGTTTACCGGATCTTTTTTTCTGCAGTTTTCTAGAAGATCACTCCGCGACCCACACGCTGCAGCGCTGTCGTTCAAGCCACTAACTTGTTATTCCCGCTCGCCATCACTCACCGCTGTCATGAAATGGACTCCTGCTAGCCACAAGTTCTGACTGAGCTCAGTCGTCATGAAACGCAAATTCAGTGATGACTTTTTGTCTCTTTCATACAAACTATGAGAAATAACGAGGAGCGCCCACAATCTGTTTTGTGTGGGGAAGTGCTTAGTAATGTGTTTCTTGAAACGAACAAATTAATAAAATGACACGTCCTGACCAAACATCCACAGCATGATGGTAAACCCAGAGAGTTCTTTCAGAACAGGGTAGAATGCTTCAGGAAACAGTGCTTCGACCGTGTAAAAGTAAGTCAATTAGCAAGGCATTGTCATTTTATAACAGGTGATGATAAGCAGAAATAAGGGAGTACTGTCTCTCATAGTAGTATATGTGAGTTTCTCTTTCAAATAAACACCTGGCTTTGTAGCGTTACACAACTAATAACTAACGTTAGCCAAAGCAAGCTAACTAGCTACTGAGAGTGCAACCCTAAGAAACAATACAGATGAAGATGAAAAATGATCAGGCCTACTGTACATTTTACTGTAGAAATGATTGTTTCTACAGTAAAGGTTGGAACTGTTGCTGTTACAAGTAATACTTGTTATTCTGAACTGGAATAAACTGATTGAAGCAAGATGCTTTTTTGAGACAAACACTCACTCAGTTCTGGGTTGCTCATCTGCAGCAGGAAGCCATCTCCTGCCTGACTGAGAAAGCAGTAGATGTTCTGATCCAGTTTGGCACCACATACCTAATACAGAAACAGTGACAATGCTGAGCCAGACCTCAGTGTTGTACGGTCAAAAACTGAGCCCAGAATAGACATGCTTGTTGAAAACTTCAACCAGCCACACACCCTGCGTTAGGACTGTGTGTGTGTGTGTTTTCTGGACTACATCTGTGTGATGTGATCAATCAGTTTATTCCAGTTCAGAATAAGAAATATGCATTTTAACAGCAACAGTTCCAACCTAGACTTTCTATCAACAATAATGTATACAGTAAGATGTAGTGTAGGCCATAGTTTTTAAAATCTGTACTGTTGCTGAGGTTTGCAAGATCAAAAAGCCTGTGTGTGTGTGTGTGTTCCGTTATACATCTGTGTGACGTGATCAATCCGTTTATTCCAGTTCAGAATGAAATGATTTATTGTATTTTAACAGCAACAGTTCCAACCTAGTCAGGTATGTAAGAGTGTTTTTAATGGGAAAAAATAAACATGAAAAGATATTTATGGGTATTTCATTGTTATTTGTTTTTGTATATTACATTTTCTTTTAGGCATAATGGAAATTAAATGTTCCGATATTTACGTATAGTTGCATATAGGTTTGGGTCCCAGGAAAACACAGAATTTCTCATTTGGGTCCCAGGCTGAAAAAGTTTAAGAACCCCTGCCCTACAGTATACTGTGCTTCATGTATTTTTTATATATATATATATATATATATATATATATATATATATATATATATATATATATATATATATATTTTTTAGATATCCTCAATCTTTTCAGTTTTGTAATGAATGGAGATATTTATAATTAGAGATGTTTAGATATTCTCCATTTATCTATATCTAGGCTCTCACATTAAACAGAGACCAATGACTGGACCAGGGACTAAAAGACTCTGCTGCCCCTTCAGAAGATGCAACCACCTGCTTCCAATCTGTCCTGGTTTACCTCTTTAAACTGGCAGACATGGGCCTGACATCCGAGAGGGCCCACTGAACACTAGTGAGAGAGAGAGTTCTCTTCACTTCTCTTCCCCATCCCAGCAGCCCAGGGCTTGTCAGTCAGTGAGCCGTACCCAACACTCACTTAATCAAGCAGGCATGTGGCATGGTGTGGCAACTGCCTGGGCACATAAGTACATGTCTGGTGGTCTAAGCTGGTTTAAGACAGGACGGATGTGGCACCAGTGGTAGATTCCCTCAAGTTGTTCTTGGTATGTTTGTTTTGACAGTCGGCTACGACCCCGGAGGGGAGGCACTGGCACCAGCATCGGGCTGATCCAATAACAAAACACATTTGGTTTACAGAAACTACAAATAGAAGCCACATTATCCCTTAAATATGGAAAACTGTTGCCCAAATACATTTTAGAATATGAGGAAAACACAACACAACAACTACAATTAGATTTTTTTGCCTTAGTTTTTGCCTTCCGGCTTTATGAAATAGAACAGAGGTAGTCAACAGCTCAGAACAACGCAGTCTGATTGGATTCAGTCTAGCCAGATGTAGAAGGCGAAGCAAGCGGTCATCAAGCATTCCCGGGCCTACCCTTTAGTCCCCAATTCACAACATAACAAATGTTCCTCTGAGCGAGAAGGCAGCACATCTGAGGAGAGCGCCAATAAAGCACTTTGAAATGTACACCAACGACAACATTCTGCTACACAAGAAAAAAGTCCTTTGAAACCTCTCCCATCAGATCGCCGTGCTGAAAAGATGCCTGACCGGCAGGGTATTTCAAAGATGTCCGTTCATTCTCGTTTTCCTGAGTTTAGTTTTCCATATGTAAATCTAGTCTCCCTCAGGGTTCCATTCTAAGAGAGGTATCTATATATGGCTCTACTTTATTAACGGACAAATCCTCTTTAATGTTCTTGTCAGTAAAGTAACAGCTGGAGAGGGGATAAAATGACGAACCAATCTGCTCCAGCTGTTGAAGTATTAATACAGAAACTAACTACTGTGTGTTAGTTAATTGCTTTCTGCTTAATGTGCTTTCAAAAGAGCTTGATTCCTATTTTCTGTTACACAATCTCCAGTGCTGTGGGATATCTGTGAAAGAGAGCTCTGTGAAATTAAAGATTCCATTAAAAAACGCTTCCCCCGTCTTCTCACGGCTCAGCGACTATAATGGACTCTAGTGTTGAATAACCTGAATGATGACATTAGCCACCTGCTACTGGGTGTTAGAAAGAAACACTGATATGATAGGTGGATATGAAATTCTGAATACAAGAACTAGAACTAGAACAATCTGGTTAAGGCCAGTGTCAGCCTACAGTCAAATGCTCTTTGTGTGTACAGTCACAGTGCTACAAATGAGACTGTTGTACAGTAAGATCACCATGCACCCCTGCCTGTCTCTCTCCAGCCTCATGCACAGTGTCCTCCAACTGCCATGCGTTTCATTTGTGTTATTATCTGTTGCCACCTCGCTCGCACCACAGAGCCATACTGAACAATGACACATGGAAGCCGTTATAGGACCATGTGGATGACATGTTAAGAAATATAGAATGTTCCCATGAGCAGCTACAGCTCTCTCTCTAGCGAAGCCGGGCCCTATTCATGCACGGTTTGCGTCTCCAGCACATTTAATTGAATGCCGTAAAACATTCATCAGAGCCAGATGAAGTGGGGGAAATGCATCCCGTTTGAGGTTATTTACACAGGAGAAATGAGGCTGTAACAAGGGCCAGTTATCTCTGCTGAGGAGTGAGTACACTGAGTACAGGACAGACACCCCAATCTATTTACACTAGCCCAGAGTATTAATCCCTACTGAGACTGTCAACTTGAAAAGTCAGAACTCAGAACACTATATTGTAGTATTGTCTGTGGTCAGATTGGAAAAAATGATATTGGGGAGACTTAGCCAAATGTCACTGAACTAACCACATCATGAATCTTAGATAAAAAAACAAGCTGACAACTGGTAGGCAAACACACATGCCCTCATATCTCTGGAGCTCATGGGAGAGTATTGGTGAATTATACCAGAACATGTTCTATTGTTGTCCATTAGATGGCTTACTTGCACAACAAACACTGCTTTCTACGATGTGTTTGGGGTGAAGTTCAAGATGAGGCCTTAGCCTAAATATTCCGGAGAAACACTGCTGCTGGATGGGAGCAATATGTGACATATGAGAGGTCAGAGAGAGGGCTGACACCATAGAGACAGAGCTACAGACAATAGGGGGCAAGCCAACATCGCACAGATCGCACGCAAACCCACACACAGAGACACAGAAACTGCACTGTATGCACATAGGGAACCACTACGACCTCCACAAATAATCATAACATGTGCTCTTTGAATATTCTGTGAAGGGCACAGCTTAAGACCATAACCTGAGGAGAGTGGTTCCTGAGGGCCTCAATTCCAATTCCTTATACACATATATTTCCTCATGATATGTCCGCAGCGTACCTCGTGATAAGAGATGGATAAATACTAGGACAAGGTAGCTGTACCCTGTCGTCTGAAGTGGGATTGGATGTCATGACAATCGGCTGAGGGTGTGTCAGCCACCTCAGGTCACTCCTGTCTGATTAAAAAGGCATATGTCTTCGGTCAGGTTATGATACAGGGAGACCAGACTGCTTGAATTGCTGTATTACTTATTGCCTTATTACAGCAGAACTTTCTTGAGAGAGAGAGAGAACAGCCTCCTCCCCTTCATTCCATGCTTTGATATCACACATGTTATGAGCATGTTCACTCTGAGAAAAACAAGTGCTATCTAGAACTTTAAAGGGTTATTCCGCTGTCCTCATAGGAGAGCCCTTTGAATAACTATTTTTGGTTCCAGGTATAACCTTTTTGGTTCCAAATAGAAACCTTTTGGGATTTTACACAGAGGGCTCTACATGGAACCAAAAGGTATCTACCTGGAAAAGAGGATTGTACCTACAGTAGAACCAAAAATGGTTTTCCTGTAGAGACAGCCGAAGAACTCTTTTGGAACCCTTTTATGTAAGTGTAGGTTAGGGGTATAACAGCGTTTTAGCAGCCCCACCTCCAGCTGTCATTACAGACCCTGTTCTCAGGTGGAGAAATGAATTATGGGACTGAGAGAGACGAGAGAGGTTTTTCAATGATAACATGGATTTGCTCTAAAAGATGCTGCTGCTTTTCTCAGAACATCATGAATAAGTCATCGTTGTACGAAACCTTTAGCATTTTCAGTATCTTTCCTAATGCTTCTGCTTTTAAGATGCATATTGCTGCATGCATAAAACATTTGTTTCTCCAACCGCCACAATGAATGATTGAAGAAACAGAGATGAACAAATAAACAAGTAACTCTAGATGTGTCCTCAGCTCAGTGTAACACCAAGCCAAGGCCTATGATTAAATGTCTCTCGTCTTCTTCCATTTTGTGCCGAGCATCATCACATCACATGACTCACATGAATGAACTCCATGTGATCTTTTATTCCATCTGATTGTCGCTGTTGCTCCGGAAAACAGGGCTGTAATTTTTGACATCGGCATTGACAAAGTTTTTCACTTAGCCTCTGAGAGGATTAAATCAATGATGTTGATTCTGTATTTACTGCTTGTGTGCCCACAATCCTTTGTAATTAGCTTATTGCTTTTGATCTGATGTAATGTGATGAAAAGCCCTGAGTGGATTCTGGGAGTGCTTGGCTAGGTCAGGTGGAAGGCGGGAGGGCGATAGCCAACCAGGGCGGGCACCTCTCCAAGGCCCCACTTGAGCCTATCCAATTGTCCCTGGCTGGAGGAGAGGGAGGGGACGTGGACACAAGGCGTTTCGTGTGAGCACACACAGACAGAGAGTTAGGGGGATCAGTGTCAGAGAGAATTGGAGGACCACCTGCAGTGATGGCGGCATCCTCCAAACCTCATTACCCTTAGAGCCTCCCCTCACATGCATGCGTCATTGCCCTACTACCCCCCAAGCCTGCCCAGCGTCCAGACCCCAACCTCCAGACCCCCACAACACCTGATACCCACAGGTAGAGCAGCCCAGTGGGGACACTCCACCGACCAGACCCCTTGGGCCCTGGCCCTTTGGCCCCTTTCAGACTGACCGGCCGCCTTTCAACTCTGGCCACCCACAAACTCTAAAAAGTAATGACTCAAACATCTCCAATGGTCAGTAGAACTCAAATCATAAAAGTGGTACTAACTCAGATGTCAATAAGATTTCTTATCACTTAATGTTTTTGAGCACTGTTAACAAATATTAGGTTATTAAGTAAATATAACTTTATTTACTTGTGTTCAGCTAATCTAAAGTTATTGAGTTTTTGCAAGTTATGATGATTTAATATTTTAAAGCCAATCTAATCTTTGATAAATAAGTTGTTCTTACTTGATTCTATTATGTTTCACATCTTTACTTGAAATAATAAAGTAGTAGTCAGAAATACTGCTCTTTGAGTAAAAAACACTTCATTTTTCTGTGTTGTGCTGATATAGGATTATTACGTTTTTGCAAATTATGAATACTTAATAGTGCCACGTGGCTCTGTTTTTATTTCTGGGTAATTCAACATATTAGAACTGTATTATTCTTTTACACAATGTAGTATGCATGTTTGAAGAAAGAAAAGTATATCTCTAAAATAATATTAAGCAAATTGTTGTGCTATAAGGTGTAATGGATCATGATTAACGGATATCAAAACCTGCGGGTAAAGTGAGTTAAAAATATGAGACAGGACATTCCCACCATGAACAAAGTTGTGCACTCCACTCTTAATGACAGAGGCTAATGCAGCATCCTGCAATGCTTTCAGCTCTACCTCCCTTTACTGCTAGAGGAATGAGCACTGTGCTCAACAATGCCTGGTTACAGCTCTGCCTCCCTTTACTGCTAGAGGAATGATCACTGTGCTCAACAATGCCTGGTTACAGCTCTGCCTCCCTTTACTGCTAGAGGAATGATCACTGTGCTCAACAATGCCTGGTTACAGCTCTACCTCCCTTTACTGCTACAGGAATGAGCATTGTGCTCAACAATGCCTGTCAAGGTGGACTAAAATGACAAATCGTCAAATACATAAAACGTTAAACATTAAGACATAAACACTGAAAATGACTAATCAGAAATACTTACACTTGAAAAAGAGTTGTAATGAAGGATAATAATTTAAGTACATTTTTATGTTCCCTAGAACAAATATTAATGTTCAAGTAACTTAAATTGTTCTAGTTCAGAATACATTTTTTTTTATTTTTTTTATTTTACCTTTATTTAACCAGGCAAGTCAGTTAAGAACAAATTCTTATTTTCAATGATGGCCTAGGAACAGTGGGTTAACTGCCTGGTTAAGAACGACATATTTGTACCTTGTCAGCTCGGGGGTTTGAACTTGCAACCTTCCGGTTACTAGTCCAACGCTCTAACCACTAGGCTACCCATAATATGAATTTAGTGTCAAGTATTAACAACTTAAAAAGATACCCATGTGGGTAATGATGTCTCTTTATTACTTTAAGTATTGAACACTGAAATACTTTTATTTGGGTTACTCAAAGAGTTCTAGGCAATTCTTTTACAATTCATTTATATTTTTGCGGAACTAATTACTTTCTACAGCGCATGTATGAAGAACTCCCTTTAATAAGACCATTTAAAACCATTTACTCATACAAAACCTAAGGTAAGTTAAAGCTGTTATAGTCTTTGACCTGACAGGAGAGGTTATGAGAATGTAAGATTGAAATTGCAACAGTCATAGTTTAGTTTTGGATGATGCCTGGTGGTTCCAAGGACGAGAACAGCCTTTTAAAGTTAATTCCAGCAATCTTCTGGTGAACATAAGGATGAGGTCTCTGGCTCTTCTAATAAAAATGAATATCACGGTCTCAGTCAAAATGAGCAAGAGTTTTAACTCAAGTGCTGCCCATCTCTCCACAAAGGGAAAGTGCTGCCCACCTCTCCACGAAGAAAAAGTGCTGCCCACCTCTCCAGGAAGTGAAAGTGCTGCCCACCTCTCCAGAAAGGGAAAGTTCTGCCCACCTCTCCACAAAGAGAAGGTGCTGCCCACCTATCCACAAAGAGAAGGTGCTGCCCACCTCTCCACAATGGGAAAGTGCTGCCCACCACTCCACAAAGGGAAAGTCCTGCCCACCTCTCCACAAGGGGAAAGTCCTGCCCACCTCTCCACAAGGGGAAAGTGCTGCCCACCTCTCCACAAAGAGAAAGTGCTGCCCACCTCTCCACTAAGGGAAAGTGCTGCCCACCTCTCCACAAAGGGAAAGTGCTGCCCACCTCTCCACAAAGGGAAAGTGCTGCCCAACTCTCCAAAAAGGGAAAGTGCTGCCCACTTCTCCACAAAGGGAAAGTGCTGCCCACCTCTCCACAAAGAGAAAGTGCTGCCCAGCTCTCCAGAAAGGGAAAGTGCTGCCCCTCTCCACAAAGAGAAAGTGCTGCCCAGCTCTCCATAAAGGGAAAGTGCTGCCCACCTCTCCACAAAGGGAAAGTGCTGCCATTCTCTCCACAAAGGGAAATTACTGCCCACCTCTCCACAAAGAAAAAGTGCTGCCCACCCCTCCACAAAGAGAAAGTGCTGCCCACCTCTCCACAAAGGGCAAGTGCTGCCCACCTCTCCACAAAGGGAAAGTGCTGCCTACCTCTCCACAAAGTGAAAGTGCTGCCCACTTCTCCACTAAGGGAAAGTGCTGCCCACCTCTCCACAAAGGGAAAGTGCTGCCCACCTCTCCACAAAAGGAAAGTGCTGCCCACCTCTCCACAAAAGGAAAGTGCTGCCCACCTCTCCACAAAGGGAAAGTGCTGCCCACCTCTCCACAAAAGGAAAATGCTGTCCACCTCTCCACAAAGAGAAAGTGCTGCCCACCTCTCCACAAAGTGAAAGTGCTGTCTAACTCTCCACAAAGAGAAAATGCTGCCCACCTCTCCACAAGGAGAAGGTGCTTCCCACCTCTCCACAAAGAGAAGGTGCTGCCCATCTCTCCAAAAAGAGAAAGTGCTGTCGACCTCTCCACAAGGAGAAGGTGCTTCCCACCTCTCCACAAAGAGAAGGTGCTGTCCACCTCTCCACAAAGAGAAAGTGCTGTCTAACTCTTCACAAAGAGAATGCGCTGCCCACCTCTCCACAAAGGGCTGCCCACCTCTCCACAAAGGGAACGTGCTGCCCACCTCTCCACAAAGGGAAAGTGCTGCTCACCTCTCCACAAAGGGAAAGTGCTGCCCCTCTCCACAAAGAGAAAGTGCTGCACAGCTCTCCAGAAAGGGAAACTGCTGCCCACCTCTCCACAAAAAGAAAGTGCTGCCCATCTCCACAAAGAGAATGTGCTGCCCACCTCTCCACAAAGGGAAAGTCCTGCCCACCTCTCAACAAAGGGAAAGTGCTGCCCACCTCTCCACAAAGGGAAAGTACTGCCCACCTCTCCACAAAGAAAAAGTGCTGCCCACCTCTCCACAAAGAGAAAGTGCTGCCCACCTCTCCACAAAGAGTAAGTGCTGCCCACCTCTCCAGAAAGGGAAAGTTCTGCCAACCTCTCCACAAAGAGAAGGTGCTGCCCACCTCTCCAAAATGGGAAAGTGCTGTCCACCTCTCCACAAAGGGAAAGTGCTGCCCACCTCTCCACAAAGAAACATTACTGCCCACCTCTCCACAAAGGGAAGTACTGCCCACCTCTCCACAAAGGGAAAGTGCTGCCCACCTCTCCACAAAGGGAAAGTGCTGCCCATCTCTCCACAAATAGAATGTGCTGCCCACCTCTCCACAAGGGAAAATGCTGTCCACCTCTCCACAAAGAGAAAGTGCTGCCCACCTCTCCACAAAGAGAAAGTGCTGCCCACCTCTCCAGAAAGGGAAAGTTCTGCCCACCTCTCCACATAGAGAAGGTGCTGCCCACCTCTCCACAAAGGGAAAGTGCTGCCCCTTTCCACAAAGGGAAAGTGCTATCCACCTCTCCACAAAGGGCAAGTGCTGCCCACCTCTCCACTAAGGGAAAGTGCTGCCCACCTCTCCACAAAGGGAAAGTGCTGCCCACCTCTCCACAAAGGGAAAGTGCTGCCCAACTCTCCAAAAAGGGAAAGTGCTGCCCACTTCTCCACAAAGGGAAAGTGCTGCCCACCTCTCCACAAAGAGAAAGTGCTGCCCAGCTCTCCAGAAAGGGAAAGTGCTGCCCCTCTCCACAAAGAGAAAGTGCTGCCCAGCTCTCCAGAAAGGGAAAGTGCTGCCCATCTCTCCACAAAGGGAAATTGCTGCCCACCTCTCCACGAAGGGAAATTACTGCCCACCTCTCCACAAAGAAAAAGTGCTGCCCACCCTTCCACAAAGAGAAAGTGCTGCCCACCTCTCCACAAAGGGAAAGTGCTGCCCCTTTCCACAAAGGGAAAGTGCTATCCACCTCTCCACAAAGAAAAAGTGCTGCCCACCCCTCCACAAAGAGAAAGTGCTGCCCACCTCTCCACAAAGGGCAAGTGCTGCCCACCTCTCCACAAAGGGAAAGTGCTGCCTACCTCTCCACAAAGTGAAAGTGCTGCCCACTTCTCCACTAAGGGAAAGTGCTGCCCACCTCTCCACAAAGGGAAAGTGCTGCCCACCTCTCCACAAAAGGAAAGTGCTGCCCACCTCTCCACAAAAGGAAAGTGCTGCCCACCTCTCCACAAAGGGAAAGTGCTGCCCACCTCTCCACAAAAGGAAAATGCTGTCCACCTCTCCACAAAGAGAAAGTGCTGCCCACCTCTCCACAAAGTGAAAGTGCTGTCTAACTCTCCACAAAGAGAAGGTGCTTCCCACCTCTCCACAAGGAGAAGGTGCTTCCCACCTCTCCACAAGGAGAAGGTGCTTCCCACCTCTCCACAAAGAGAAGGTGCTGCCCATCTCTCCAAAAAGAGAAAGTGCTGTCGACCTCTCCACAAGGAGAAGGTGCTTCCCACCTCTCCACAAAGAGAAGGTGCTGTCCACCTCTCCACAAAGAGAAAGTGCTGTCTAACTCTTCACAAAGAGAAAGTGCTGCCCACCTCTCCACAAAGGGCTGCCCACCTCTCCACAAAGGGAACGTGCTGCCCACCTCTCCACAAAGGGAAAGTGCTGCTCACCTCTCCACAAAGGGAAAGTGCTGTCTAACTCTCCACAAAGAGAAGGTGCTTCCCACCTCTCCACAAGGAGAAGGTGCTTCCCACCTCTCCACAAGGAGAAGGTGCTTCCCACCTCTCCACAAAGAGAAGGTGCTGCCCATCTCTCCAAAAAGAGAAAGTGCTGTCGACCTCTCCACAAGGAGAAGGTGCTTCCCACCTCTCCACAAAGAGAAGGTGCTGTCCACCTCTCCACAAAGAGAAAGTGCTGTCTAACTCTTCACAAAGAGAAAGTGCTGCCCACCTCTCCACAAAGGGCTGCCCACCTCTCCACAAAGGGAACGTGCTGCCCACCTCTCCACAAAGGGAAAGTGCTGCTCACCTCTCCACAAAGGGAAAGTGCTGCCCCTCTCCACAAAGAGAAAATGCTGCCCACCTCTCCACAAAGGGCAAGTGCTGCCCACCTCTCCACAAAGTGAAAGTGCTGTTTAACTCTCCACAAAGAGAAAATGCTGCCCACCTCTCCACAAGGAGAAGGTGCTTCCCACCTCTCCACAAGGAGAAGGTGCTTCCCACCTCTCCACAAAGAGAAGGTGCTGCCCATCTCTCCAAAAAGAGAAAGTGCTGTCGACCTCTCCACAAGGAGAAGGTGCTTCCCACCTCTCCACAAAGAGAAGGTGCTGTCCACCTCTCCACAAAGAGAAAGTGCTGTCTAACTCTTCACAAAGAGAAAGTGCTGCCCACCTCTCCACAAAGGGCTGCCCACCTCTCCACAAAGGGAACGTGCTGCCCACCTCTCCACAAAGGGAAAGTGCTGCTCACCTCTCCACAAAGGGAAAATGCTGCCCCTCTCCACAAAGAGAAAGTGCTGCACAGCTCTCCAGAAAGGGAAACTGCTGCCCACCTCTCCACAAAAAGAAAGTGCTGCCCATCTCCACAAAGAGAATGTGCTGCCCACCTCTCCACAAAGGGAAAGTCCTGCCCACCTCTCAACAAGGAGAAAGTGCTGCCCACCTCTCCACAAAGGGAAAGTACTGCCCACCTCTCCACAAAGAAAAAGTGCTGCCCACCTCTCCACAAAGAGAAAGTGCTGCCCACCTCTCCACAAAGAGTAAGTGCTGCCCACCTCTCCAGAAAGGGAAAGTTCTGCCAACCTCTCCACAAAGAGAAGGTGCTGCCCACCTCTCCACAAAGAGAAAGTGCTGTCCACCTCTCCACAAAGGGAAAGTGCTGCCCACCTCTCCACAAAGAAACATTACTGCCCACCTCTCCACAAAGGGAAGTACTGCCCACCTCTCCACAAAGGGAAAGTGCTGCCCACCTCTCCACAAAGGGAAAGTGCTGCCCATCTCTCCACAAATAGAAAGTGCTGCCCACCTCTCCACAAGGGAAAATGCTGTCCACCTCTCCACAAAGAGAAAGTGCTGCCCACCTCTCCACAAAGAGAAAGTGCTGCCCACCTCTCCAGAAAGGGAAAGTTCTGCCCCTTTCCACAAAGGGAAAGTGCTATCCACCTCTCCACAAAGGGCAAGTGCTGCCCACCTCTCCACTAAGGGAAAGTGCTGCCCACCTCTCCACAAAGGGAAAGTGCTGCCCACCTCTCCACAAAGGGAAAGTGCTGCCCAACTCTCCAAAAAGGGAAAGTGCTGCCCACTTCTCCACAAAGAGAAAGTGCTGCCCAGCTCTCCAGAAAGGGAAAGTGCTGCCCCTCTCGACAAAGAGAAAGTGCTGCCCAGCTCTCCAGAAAGGGAAAGTGCTGCCCATCTCTCCACAAAGGGAAAGTGCTGCCCACCTCTCCACGAAGGGAAATTACTGCCCACCTCTCCACAAAGAAAAAGTGCTGCCCACCCTTCCACAAAGAGAAAGTGCTGCCCACCTCTCCACAAAGGGAAAGTGCTGCCCCTTTCCACAAAGGGAAAGTGCTATCCACCTCTCCACAAAGAGAAAGTGCTGCCCACCCCTCATCAAACGGAAAATGCTGTCCACCTATCCACAAAGAGAAAGTGCTGCCTACCTCTACACGAAGAGAAAGTGCTGCCCACCTCTCCAGAAAGGGAATGTTCTGCCCACCTCTCCACAAAGAGAAAGTGCTGCCCAGCTCTCCAGAAAGGGAAACTGCTGCCCACCTCTCCACAAAGGGAAAGTGCTGCCCACCTCTCCACAAAGGGAAATTACTGCCCACCTCTCCACAAAGAAAAGGTGTTGCCCACCTCTCCACAAAGGGCAAGTGCTGCCCACCTCTCCACTAAGGGCAAGTGCTGCCCACCTATCCACAAAGGGAAAGTGCTGCCCACCTCTCCACAAAGGGAAAGTGCTGCCCATCTCTCCACAAAGGGAAATTACTTCCCACCTCTCCACAAAGAAAAAGTGCCTCCCACCTCTCCACAAAGAGAAAGTGCTTCCCACCTCTCCACAAAGGGCAAGTGCTGCCCACCTCTCCACTAAGGGAAAGTGCTGCCCACCTCTCCACAAAGGGAAAGTGCTGCCCACCTCTCCACAAAGGGAAAGTGCTGCCCAACTCTCCAAAAAGGGAAAGTGCTGCCCACTTCTCCACATAGGGAAAGTGCTGCCCACCTCTCCATGAAGAGAAAGTGTTGCCCAGCTCTCCAGAAAGGGAAAGTGCTGCCCCTCTCCACAAAGAGAAAGTGCTGCCCAGCTTTCCAGAAAGGGAAAGTGCTGCCCACCTCTCCACAAAGGGAAAGTGCTGCCCACCTCGCCACAAAGGGAAATTACTGCCCACCTCTCCACAAAGAAAAAGTGCAGTCCAACCCTCCACAAAGAGAAAGTGCTGCCCACCTCTCCACAAAGGGCAAGTGCTGCCCACCTCTCCACAAAGGGAAAGTACTTTCCACCTCTCCACAAAGGGAAAGTGCTGCCCACCTCTCCACAATGGGAAAATGCTGTCCACCTCTCCACAAAGAGAAAGTGCTGCCCACCTCTCCACAAAGTGAAAGTGCTGTCTAACTCCACAAAGAGAAAATGCTGCCCACCTCTCCACAAGGAGAAAGTGCTGCCCACCTCTCCACAAAGGGAAAGTGCTGTCTAACTCTTCACAAAGAGAAAATGCTGCCCACCTCTCCACAAAAAGAAAGTGCTGCCCATCTCCACAAAGAGAAAGTGCTGCCCACCTCTCAGCAAAGGGAAACTGTTGCCAACCTCTCCACAAAGAGAAAGTGCTGCCCAGCTCTCCACAAAGAGAATGTGCTGCCCATCTCTCCAAAAAGAGAAAGTGCTGTCGACCTCTCCACATGGAGAAAGTGCTGTCTAACTCTTCACAAAGAGAAAGTGCTGTCCACCTCTCCACAAAGGGCTGCCCACCTCTCCACAAAGGGAACATGCTGCCCACCTCTCAAAGGGCTGCCCACCTCTCCACAAAGGGAACGTGCTGCTCACCTCTCCACAAAGGGAAAGTGCTGCCCCTCTCCACAAAGAGAAAGTGCTGCACAGCTCTCCAGAAAGGGAAACTGCTGCCCACCTCTCCACAAAGAGAAAGTGCTGCCAACCTCTCCACAAAGGGAAAGTGCTGCCCATCTCCACAAAGAGAAAGTGCTGCCCACCTCTCAGCAAAGGGAAACTGTTGCCAACCTCTCCACAAAGAGAAAGTGCTGCCCAGCTCTCCATAAAGGGAAAGTGCTGCCCACCTCTCCACAAAGAAAAAGTACTGCCCACCTCTCCAGATAGGGAAAGTGCTGCCCCTCTCCACAAAAAGAAAATGCTGCCCACCTCTCCACAAAAGGAAAGGGCTGCCCACCTCTCCACAAAGGGAATGTGCTGCCCCTCTCCAGAAAGAGAAAGTGCTGCCCACCTCTCCACAAAGGGAAAGTGCTGCCACCTCTCCACAAAGGGAACGTGCTGCCAACCTCTCCACAAAGGGAAAGTGCTGCCCACCTCTCCACAAAGGGAAAGTGCTGCCCACCTCTCCACAAAGGGAAAGTTCTGACCACCTCTCCACAAAGGGAAAGGTCTGACCACCTCTCCACAAAGGGAAAGTGCTATCCACCTCTCCACAAAGAGAAAGTGCTGCCCACCCCTCCACAAAAGGAAAATGCTGTCCACCTCTCCAAAAACAGAAAGTGCTGCCCACCTCTACACGAAGAGAAAGTGCTGCCCACCTCTCCAGAAAGGGAAAGTTCTGCCCACATCTCCACAAAGAGAAGGTGCTGCCCATCTCTCCACAATGGGAAAGTGCTGCCCACCTCTCCACAAAGAAAATGTGCTGCCCAACTCCTTTCAAAGGGAAGGGCTGCCCACCTCTCCACAAAGAAAAAGTACTGCCCACCTCTCCACAAAGAGAAAGTGCTGCCCAGCTCTCCAGAAAGGGAAACTGCTGCCCAACTCTCCACAAAGAGAAAGTGCTGCCCACCTCTCCACAAAGGGAAAGTGCTGCCCATCTCCACAAAGAGAAAGTGCTGCCCACCTCTCAGCAAAGGTGAACTGTTGCCCACCTCTCCACAAAGAGAAAGTGCTGCCCAGCTCTCCATTAAGGTTAAAGTGCTGCCCACCTCTCCACAAAGGGAAAGTGCTGCCCACCGCTCCAGAAAGGGAAGGTGCTGCCCCTCTCCACAAAGAGAAAGTGCTGCCCACCTCTCCACAAAGGGAAAGGGCTGCCCACCTGTCCACAATGGGAACGTGCTGCGGACCTCTCCACAAAGGGAAAGTGCTGCCCTTCTCCTCAAAGAGAAAGTGCTGCCCATCTCTCCTCAAAGAGAAAGTGCTTCCCACCTCTCCACAAAGGGCAAGTGCTGCCCACCTCTCCACTAAGGGAAAGTGCTGCCCAACTCTCCAAAAAGGGAAATTGCTGCCCACCTCTCCACAAAGAGAAAGTGCTGCCCAGCTCTCCACAAAGGGAAAGTGCTGCCGCTCTCCACAAAGAGAAAGTGCTGCCCAGCTCTCCAGAAAGGGAAACTGCTGCCCACCTCTCCACAAAGGGAAAGTGCTGCCCACATCTCCACAAAGGGAAAGTACTGCCCACCTCTCCACAAAGGGAAAGTGCTGCCCACCTCTCCACAATGGGAAAATGCTGTCCACCTCTCCACAAGGAGTAGGTGCTTCCCACCTCTCCACAAAGAGAAGGTGCTGCCCATCTCTCCAAAGAGAGAAAGTGCTGTCCACCTCTCCACAAAGAGAATGTGCTGCCCACCTCTCCACAAAGAGAAAGTGCTGTCCACCTCTCCACAAAGAGAAAGTGCTATCTAACTCTCCACAGTGAGAAAGTGCTGCCCACCTCTCCACAAAGAAAAAGTACTGCCCACCTCTCCACAAAGAGAAAGTGCTGCCCACCTCTCCACAAAGAGAAGTGCTGCCCAGCTCCAGAAGGTGCTGGCCACCTTTCCACAAAGAGAAAGTGCTGTCCACCTCTCCATAAAGAGAAAGTGATGCCCACCTCTCCACAAAGGGAAAGTGCTGCCCACCTCTCCACAAAGGGAAGTGATTGCCCACCTCTCCACAAAGGGAAATTACTGCCCACCTCTACACAAAGTAAAAGTGCTGCCCACCTCTCCACAAAGGGCAAGTGCTGCCCACCTCTCCACAAAGGGAAAGTGCTGCCCACCTCTCCACAAAGGGAAAGTGCTGCCCACCTCTCCACAAAGGGAAACTGCTGCCCATCTCTCCACAAAGAGAAATTGCTGCCCACCTCTCAGCAAAGGGAAACTTTTGCCAACCTCTCCACAAAGAGAAAGTGCTGCCCAGCTCTCCATAAAGGGAAAGTGCTGCCCACCTCTCCACAAGGAAAAAGTACTGCCCACCTCTCCAGAAAGGGAAAGTGCTGCCCCTCTCCACAAATAGAAAATGCTGCCCACCTCTCCACAATGGGAAAGGGCTGCCCACCTCTCCACAAAGGGAATGTGCTGCCCCTCTCCAGAAAGAGAAAGTGCTGCCCACCTCTCCACAAAGGGAACGTGCTGCCAACCTCTCCACAAAGGGAAAGTACTGCCCACCTCTCCACAAAGTGAAAGTGCTGCCCACCTCTCCACAATGGGAAAATGCTGTCCACCTCGCCACAAAGGGAAAGTGCTGTCTAACTCTCCACAAAGAGAAAATGCTGCCCACCTCTCCACAAAGGGAAAGTGCTGCCCACCTCTCCACAAAGGGAAAGTTCTGACCACCTCTCCACAAAGGGAAAGGTCTGACCACCTCTCCACAAAGGGAAAGTGCTGCCCACCTTTCCACAAAGGGAAAGTGCTGCCCAACTCTCCAAGAAGGGAAAGTGCCGCCCACTTCTCCACAAAGGGAAAGTGCTGCCCATCTCTCCACAAAGACAAAGTGCTGCCCAGCTCTCCACAAAGGGAAAGTGCTGCCCCTCTCCACAAAGAGAAAGTGCTGCCCAGCTCTCCAGAAAGGGAAACTGCTGCCCAACTCTCCACAAAGAGAAAGTGCTGCCCACCTCTCCACAAAGGGAAAGTGCTGCCCATCTCCACAAAGAGAAAGTGCTGCCCACCTCTCAGCAAAGGTGAACTGTTGCCCACCTCTCCACAAAGAGAAAGTGCTGCCCAGCTCTCCAGAAAGGGAAAGTGCTGCCCCTCTCCACAAAGAGAAAGTGCTGCCCACCTCTCCACAAAGGGAAAGGGCTGCCCACCTCTCCACAATGGGAACGTGCTGCGGACCTCTCCAGAAAGGGAAAGTGCTGCCCTTCTCCTCAAAGAGAAAGTGCTGCCCATCTCTCCACAAAGAGAAAGTGCTTCCCACCTCTCCACAAAGGGCAAGTGCTGCCCACCTCTACGCTAAGGGAAATTGCTGCCCACCTCTCCACAAAGAGAAAGTGCTGCCCAGCTCTCCACAAAGGGAAAGTGCTGCCGCTCTCCACAAAGAGAAAGTGCTGCCCAGCTCTCCAGAAAGGGAAACTGCTGCCCACCTCTCCACAAAGGGAAAGTGCTGCCCACATCTCTACAAAGGGAAAGTACTGCCCACCTCTCCACAAAGGGAAAGTGCTGCCCACCTCTCCACAATGGGAAAATGCTGTCCACCTCTCCACAAAGAGAAAGTGCTGCCCACCTCTCCACAAGGAGTAGGTGCTTCCCACCTCTCCACAAAGAGAAGGTGCTGCCCATCTCTCCAAAGAGAGAAAGTGCTGTCCACCTCTCCACAAAGAGAATGTGCTGCCCACCTCTCCACAAAGAGAAAGTGCTGTCCACCTCTCCACAATGAGAAAGTGCTATCTAACTCTCCACAGTGAGAAAGTGCTGCCCACCTCTCCACTAAGGGAAAGTGCTGCCAACCTCTCCACAAAGGGAACGTGCTGCCCACCTCTCCACAAAGGGTAAGTGCTGCCCACCTCTCCACAAAGGGAAAGTGCTGCCCAACTCTCCAAAAAGGGAAAGTGCTGCCCACTTCTCCACAAAGGGAAAGTGCTGCCCATCTCTCCACAAAGACAAAGTGCTGCCCAGCTCTCCACAAAGGGAAAGTGCTGCCCCTCTCCACAAAGAGAAAGTGCTGCCCAGCTCTCCAGAAATGGAAACTGCTGCCCACCTCTCCACAAAGAAAAAGTACTGCCCACCTCTCCACAAAGAGAAAGTGCTGCCCAGCTCTCCAGAAAGGGAAACTGCTGCCCAACTCTCCACAAAGCGAAAGTGCTGCCCACCTCTCCACAAAGGGAAAGTGCTGCCCATCTCCACAAAGAGAAAGTGCTGCCCACCTCTCAGCAAAGGTGAACTGTTGCCCACCTCTCCACAAAGAGAAAGTGCTGCCCAGCTCTCCATTAAGGTTAAAGTGCTGCCCACCTCTCCACAAAGGGAAAGTGCTGCCCACCGCTCCAGAAAGGGAAGGTGCTGCCCCTCTCCACAAAGAGAAAGTGCTGCCCACCTCTCCACAAAGGGAAAGGGCTGCCCACCTCTCCACAATGGGAACGTGCTGCGGACCTCTCCACAAAGGGAAAGTGCTGCCCTTCTCCTCAAAGAGAAAGTGCTGCCCATCTCTCCACAAAGAGAAAGTGCTTCCCACCTCTCCACAAAGGGCAAGTGCTGCCCACCTCTCCACTAAGGGAAAGTGCTGCCCAACTCTCCAAAAAGGGAAATTGCTGCCCACCTCTCCACAAAGAGAAAGTGCTGCCCAGCTCTCCACAAAGGGAAAGTGCTGCCGCTCTCCACAAAGAGAAAGTGCTAACCAGCTCTCCAGAAAGGGAAACTGCTGCCCACCTCTCCACAAAGGGAAAGTGCTGCCCACATCTCCACAAAGGGAAAGTACTGCCCACCTCTCCACAAAGGGAAAGTGCTGCCCACCTCTCCACAATGGGAAAATGCTGTCCACCTCTCCACAAAGAGAAAGTGCTGCCCACCTCTCCACAAGGAGTAGGTGCTTCCCACCTCTCCACAAAGAGAAGGTGCTGCCCATCTCTCCAAAGAGAGAAAGTGCTGTCCACCTCTCCACAAAGAGAATGTGCTGCCCACCTCTCCACAAAGAGAAAGTGCTGTCCACCTCTCCACAAAGAGAAAGTGCTATCTAACTCTCCACAGTGAGAAAGTGCTGCCCACCTCTCCACAAAGAAAAAGTACTGCCCACCTCTCCACAAAGAGAAAGTGCTGCCCACCTCTCCACAAAGAGAAGGTGCTGGCCACCTTTCCACAAAGAGAAAGTGCTGTCCACCTCTCCATAAAGAGAAAGTGATGCCCACCTCTCCACAAAGGGAAAGTGCTGCCCACCTCTCCACAAAGGGAAGTGATTGCCCACCTCTCCACAAAGGGAAATTACTGCCCACCTCTACACAAAGAAAAAGTGCTGCCCACCTCTCCACAAAGGGCAAGTGCTGCCCACCTCTCCACAAAGGGAAAGTGCTGCCCACCTCTCCACAAAGGGAAAGTGCTGCCCACCTCTCCACAAAGGGAAACTGCTGCCCATCTCTCCACAAAGAGAAAGTGCTGCCCACCTCTCAGCAAAGGGAAACTTTTGCCAACCTCTCCACAAAGAGAAAGTGCTGCCCAGCTCTCCATAAAGGGAAAGTGCTGCCCACCTCTCCACAAGGAAAAAGTACTGCCCACCTCTCCAGAAAGGGAAAGTGCTGCCCCTCTCCACAAATAGAAAATGCTGCCCACCTCTCCACAATGGGAAAGGGCTGCCCACCTCTCCACAAAGGGAATGTGCTGCCACTCTCCAGAAAGAGAAAGTGCTGCCCACCTCTCCACAAAGGGAACGTGCTGCCAACCTCTCCACAAAGGGAAAGTACTGCCCACCTCTCCACAAAGTGAAAGTGCTGCCCACCTCTCCACAATGGGAAAATGCTGTCCACCTCGCCACAAAGGGAAAGTGCTGTCTAACTCTCCACAAAGAGAAAATGCTGCCCACCTCTCCACAAAGGGAAAGTGCTGCCCACCTCTCCACAAAGGGAAGGTTCTGACCACCTCTCCACAAAGGGAAAGGTCTGACCACCTCTCCACAAAGGGAAAGTGCTGCCCACCTTTCCACAAAGGGAAAGTGCTGCCCAACTCTCCAAGAAGGGAAAGTGCCGCCCACTTCTCCACAAAGGGAAAGTGCTGCCCATCTCTCCACAAAGACAAAGTGCTGCCCAGCTCTCCACAAAGGGAAAGTGCTGCCCCTCTCCACAAAGAGAAAGTGCTGCCCAGCTCTCCAGAAAGGGAAACTGCTGCCCAACTCTCCACAAAGAGAAAGTGCTGCCCACCTCTCCACAAAGGGAAAGTGCTGCCCATCTCCACAAAGAGAAAGTGCTGCCCACCTCTCAGCAAAGGTGAACTGTTGCCCACCTCTCCACAAAGAGAAAGTGCTGCCCAGCTCTCCAGAAAGGGAAAGTGCTGCCCCTCTCCACAAAGAGAAAGTGCTGCCCACCTCTCCACAAAGGGAAAGGGCTGCCCACCTCTCCACAATGGGAACGTGCTGCGGACCTCTCCACAAAGGGAAAGTGCTGCCCTTCTCCTCAAAGAGAAAGTGCTGCCCATCTCTCCACAAAGAGAAAGTGCTTCCCACCTCTCCACAAAGGGCAAGTGCTGCCCACCTCTCCACTAAGGGAAAGTGCTGCCCAACTCTCCAAAAAGGGAAATTGCTGCCCACCTCTCCACAAAGGGAACGTGCTGCCAACCTCTCCACAAAGGGAAAGTACTGCCCACCTCTCCACAAAGTGAAAGTGCTGCCCACCTCTCCACAATGGGAAAATGCTGTCCACCTCGCCACAAAGGGAAAGTGCTGTCTAACTCTCCACAAAGAGAAAATGCTGCCCACCTCTCCACAAAGGGAAAGTGCTGCCCACCTCTCCACAAAGGGAAGGTTCTGACCACCTCTCCACAAAGGGAAAGGTCTGACCACCTCTCCACAAAGGGAAAGTGCTGCCCACCTTTCCACAAAGGGAAAGTGCTGCCCAACTCTCCAAGAAGGGAAAGTGCCGCCCACTTCTCCACAAAGGGAAAGTGCTGCCCATCTCTCCACAAAGACAAAGTGCTGCCCAGCTCTCCACAAAGGGAAAGTGCTGCCCCTCTCCACAAAGAGAAAGTGCTGCCCAGCTCTCCAGAAAGGGAAACTGCTGCCCAACTCTCCACAAAGAGAAAGTGCTGCCCACCTCTCCACAAAGGGAAAGTGCTGCCCATCTCCACAAAGAGAAAGTGCTGCCCACCTCTCAGCAAAGGTGAACTGTTGCCCACCTCTCCACAAAGAGAAAGTGCTGCCCAGCTCTCCAGAAAGGGAAAGTGCTGCCCCTCTCCACAAAGAGAAAGTGCTGCCCACCTCTCCACAAAGGGAAAGGGCTGCCCACCTCTCCACAATGGGAACGTGCTGCGGACCTCTCCACAAAGGGAAAGTGCTGCCCTTCTCCTCAAAGAGAAAGTGCTGCCCATCTCTCCACAAAGAGAAAGTGCTTCCCACCTCTCCACAAAGGGCAAGTGCTGCCCACCTCTCCACTAAGGGAAAGTGCTGCCCAACTCTCCAAAAAGGGAAATTGCTGCCCACCTCTCCACAAAGAGAAAGTGCTGCCCAGCTCTCCACAAAGGGAAAGTGCTGCCGCTCTCCACAAAGAGAAAGTGCTGCCCAGCTCTCCAGAAAGGGAAACTGCTGCCCACCTCTCCACAAAGAGAATGAGCTGCCCACCTCTCCACAAAGGGAACTTGCTGCCCACCTCTCCACAAAGGGAACGTGCTGCCCATCTCTCCACAAAGAGAATGTGCTGCCCACCTCTCCACAAAGAGAAAGTGCTGTCCACCTCTCCACAAAGAGAAAGTGCTATCTAACTCTCCACAAAGAGAAAGTGCTGCCCACCTCTCCACAAAGGGCTGCCCACCTCTCCACAAAGGGAACATGCTGCCCACCTCTCAACAAAGGGCTGCCCACCTCTCCACAAAGGGAACGTGCTGCCCAGCTCTCCACAAAGGGAAAGTGCTGCTCACCTCTCCACAAAGAGAGAGTGCTGCCCAGCTCTCCAGAAAGGGAAACTGCTGCCCACCTCTCCACAAAGAAAAAGTACTGCCCACCTCTCCACAAAGTTAAAGTGCTGCCCCTCTCCACAAAGAGAAAGTGCTGCCCACCTCTCCACAAAGGGAAAGGGCTGCCCACCTCTCAACAAAGGGAACGTGCTGCCCACCTCTCCACAAAGGGAAATTGCTGCCCACCTCTCCACTAAGGGAAAGTGCTGCCAACCTCTCCACAAAGGGAACGTGCTGCCCACCTCTCCACAAAGGGTAAGTGCTGCCCACCTCTCCACAAAGGGAAAGTGCTGCCCAACTCTCCAAAAAGGGAAAGTGCTGCCCACTTCTCCACAAAGGGAAAGTGCTGCCCATCTCTCCACAAAGACAAAGTGCTGCCCAGCTCTCCACAAAGGGAAAGTGCTGCCCCTCTCCACAAAGAGAAAGTGCTGCCCAGCTCTCCAGAAATGGAAACTGCTGCCCACCTCTCCACAAAGAGAAAGTGCTGCCCACCTCTCCACAAAGGGAAAGTGCTGCACATCTCCACAAAGAGAAAGTGCTGCCCACCTCTCAGCAAAGAGAAACTGTTGCCCACCTCTCCACAAAGTGAAAGTGCTGCCCAGCTCTCCATTAAGGTTAAAGTGCTGTCCACCTCTCCACAAAGAGAAAGTGCTATCTAACTCTCCACAAAGAGAAAGTGCTGCCCACCTCTCCACAAAGGGCTGCCCACCTCTCCACAAAGGGAACATGCTGCCCACCTCTCAACAAAGGGCTGCCCACCTCTCCACAAAGGGAACGTGCTGCCCAGCTCTCCACAAAGGGAAAGTGCTGCTCACCTCTCCACAAAGAGAGAGTGCTGCCCAGCTCTCCAGAAAGGGAAACTGCTGCCCACCTCTCCACAAAGAAAAAGTACTGCCCACCTCTCCACAAAGTTAAAGTGCTGCCCCTCTCCACAAAGAGAAAGTGCTGCCCACCTCTCCACAAAGGGAAAGGGCTGCCCACCTCTCCACAAAGGGAACGTGCTGCCCACCTCTCCACAAAGGGAAATTGCTGCCCACCTCTCCACTAAGGGAAAGTGCTGCCAACCTCTCCACAAAGGGAACGTGCTGCCCACCTCTCCACAAAGGGTAAGTGCTGCCCACCTCTCCACAAAGGGAAAGTGCTGCCCAACTCTCCACAAAGGGAAAGTGCTGCCCACTTCTCCACAAAGGGAAAGTGCTGCCCATCTCTCCACAAAGACAAAGTGCTGCCCAGCTCTCCACAAAGGGAAAGTGCTGCCCCTCTCCACAAAGAGAAAGTGCTGCCCAGCTCTCCAGAAATGGAAACTGCTGCCCACCTCTCCACAAAGAGAAAGTGCTGCCCACCTCTCCACAAAGGGAAAGTGCTGCACATCTCCACAAAGAGAAAGTGCTGCCCACCTCTCAGCAAAGAGAAACTGTTGCCCACCTCTCCACAAAGTGAAAGTGCTGCCCAGCTCTCCATTAAGGTTAAAGTGCTGTCCACCTCTCCACAAAGGGAAAGTGCTGCCCACCGCTCCAGAAAGGGAAAGTGCTGCCCCTCTCCACAAAGAGAAAGTGCTGCCCACCTCTCCACAAAGGGAAAGGGCTGCCCACCTCTCCACAATGGGAACGTGCTGATCACCTCTCCACAAAGGGAAAGTGCTGCCCATCTCTCCACAAAGACAAAGTGCTGCCCAGCTCTCCAAAAAGGGAAAGTGCTGCCCACTTCTCCACAAAGGGAAAGTGCTGCCCATCTCTCCACAAAGACAAAGTGCTGCCCAGCTCTCCACAAAGGGAAAGTGCTGCCCCTCTCCACAAAGAGAAAGTGCTGCCCAGCTCTCCAGAAATGGAAACTGCTGCCCACCTCTCCACAAAGAGAAAGTGCTGCCCACCTCTCCACAAAGGGAAAGTGCTGCACATCTCCACAAAGAGAAAGTGCTGCCCACCTCTCAGCAAAGAGAAACTGTTGCCCACCTCTCCACAAAGTGAAAGTGCTGCCCAGCTCTCCATTAAGGTTAAAGTGCTGTCCACCTTTCCACAAAGGGAAAGTGCTGCCCACCGCTCCAGAAAGGGAAAGTGCTGCCCCTCTCCACAAAGAGAAAGTGCTGCCCACCTCTCCACAAAGGGAAAGGGCTGCCCACCTCTCCACAATGGGAACGTGCTGATCACCTCTCCACAAAGGGAAAGTGCTGCCCATCTCTCCACAAAGACAAAGTGCTGCCCAGCTCTCCACAAAGGGAAAGTGCTGCCCCTCTCCACAAAGAGAAAGTGCTGCCCAGCTCTCCAGAAATGGAAACTGCTGCCCACCTCTCCACAAAGAGAAAGTGCTGCCCACCTCTCCACAAAGGGAAAGTGCTGCCCATCTCCACAAAGAGAAAGTGCTGCCCACCTCTCAGCAAAGAGAAACTGTTGCCCACCTCTCCACAAAGTGAAAGTGCTGCCCACCTCTCCACAAAGGGAAAGTGCTGCCCACCGCTCCAGAAAGGGAAAGTGCTGCCCCTCTCCACA
Organism: Oncorhynchus masou masou; assembly: GCF_036934945.1. NCBI lineage: Eukaryota > Metazoa > Chordata > Actinopteri > Salmoniformes > Salmonidae > Oncorhynchus > Oncorhynchus masou. The sequence continues at coordinate 23,635,198 of NC_088213.1, read as the reverse complement.
AAGAGAAAGTGCTGCCCACCTCTCCACAAAGGGAAAGGGCTGCCCACCTCTCCACAATGGGAACGTGCTGCGCACCTCTCCACAAAGGGAAAGTGCTGCCCTTCTCCTCAAAGAGAAAGTCCTGCCCATCTCTCCACAAAGGGAAAGGGCTGCCCACCTCTCCACAAAGGGAAAGTGCTGCCCATCTCCACAAAGAGAAAGTGCTGCCCACCTCTCAGCAAAGAGAAACTGTTGCCCACCTCTCCACAAAGTGAAAGTGCTGCCCAGCTCTCCATTAAGGTTAAAGTGCTGCCCACCTCTCCACAAAGGGAAAGTGCTGCCCACCGCTCCAGAAAGGGAAAGTGCTGCCCCTCTCCACAAAGAGAAAGTGCTGTCCACCTCTCCACAAAGAGAAAGTGCTATCTAACTCTCCACAAAGAGAAAGTGCTGCCCACCTCTCCACAAAGGGCTGCCCACCTCTCCACAAAGGGAACATGCTGCCCACCTCTCAACAAAGGGCTGCCCACCTCTCCACAAAGGGAACGTGCTGCCCAGCTCTCCACAAAGGGAAAGTGCTGCTCACCTCTCCACAAAGAGAGAGTGCTGCCCAGCTCTCCAGAAAGGGAAACTGCTGCCCACCTCTCCACAAAGAAAAAGTACTGCCCACCTCTCCACAAAGTTAAAGTGCTGCCCCTCTCCACAAAGAGAAAGTGCTGCCCACCTCTCCACAAAGGGAAAGGGCTGCCCACCTCTCCACAAAGGGAACGTGCTGCCCACCTCTCCACAAAGGGAAATTGCTGCCCACCTCTCCACTAAGGGAAAGTGCTGCCCACCTCTCCACAAAGGGTAAGTGCTGCCCACCTCTCCACAAAGGGAAAGTGCTGCCCAACTCTCCAAAAAGGGAAAGTGCTGCCCACTTCTCCACAAAGGGAAAGTGCTGCCCATCTCTCCACAAAGACAAAGTGCTGCCCAGCTCTCCACAAAGGGAAAGTGCTGCCCCTCTCCACAAAGAGAAAGTGCTGCCCAGCTCTCCAGAAATGGAAACTGCTGCCCACCTCTCCACAAAGGGAAAGTGCTGCACATCTCCACAAAGAGAAAGTGCTGCCCACCTCTCAGCAAAGAGAAACTGTTGCCCACCTCTCCACAAAGTGAAAGTGCTGCCCAGCTCTCCATTAAGGTTAAAGTGCTGCCCACCTCTCCACAAAGGGAAAGTGCTGCCCACCGCTCCAGAAAGGGAAAGTGCTGCCCCTCTCCACAAAGAGAAAGTGCTGCCCACCTCTCTACAAAGGGAAAGGGCTGCCCACCTCTCCACAATGGGAACGTGCTGCGCACCTCTCCACAAAGGGAAATTGCTGCCCTTCTCCTCAAAGAGAAAGTCCTGCCCATCTCTCCACAAAGGGAAAGGGCTGCCCACCTCTCCACAAAGGGAAAGTGCTGCCCATCTCCACAAAGAGAAAGTGCTGCCCACCTCTCAGCAAAGAGAAACTGTTGCCCACCTCTCCACAAAGTGAAAGTGCTGCCCAGCTCTCCATTAAGGTTAAAGTGCTGCCCACCTCTCCACAAAGGGAAAGTGCTGCCCACCGCTCCAGAAAGGGAAAGTGCTGCCCCTCTCCACAAAGAGAAAGTGCTGTCCACCTCTCCACAAAGAGAAAGTGCTATCTAACTCTCCACAAAGAGAAAGTGCTGCCCACCTCTCCACAAAGGGCTGCCCACCTCTCCACAAAGGGAACATGCTGCCCACCTCTCAACAAAGGGCTGCCCACCTCTCCACAAAGGGAACGTGCTGCCCAGCTCTCCACAAAGGGAAAGTGCTGCTCACCTCTCCACAAAGAGAGAGTGCTGCCCAGCTCTCCAGAAAGGGAAACTGCTGCCCACCTCTCCACAAAGAAAAAGTACTGCCCACCTCTCCACAAAGGGAAATTGCTGCCCACCTCTCCACTAAGGGAAAGTGCTGCCAACCTCTCCACAAAGGGAACGTGCTGCCCACCTCTCCACAAAGGGTAAGTGCTGCCCACCTCTACACAAAGTGAAAGTGCTGCCAAACTCTCCAAAAAGGGAAAGTGCTGCCCACTTCTCCACAAAGGGAAAGTGCTGCCCATCTCTCCACAAAGACAAAGTGCTGCCCAGCTCTCCACAAAGGGAAAGTGCTGCCCCTCTCCACAAAGAGAAAGTGCTGCCCAGCTCTCCAGAAATGGAAACTGCTGCCCATCTCTCCACAAAGAGAAAGTGCTGCCCACCTCTCCACAAAGGGAAAGTGCTGCCCATCTCCACAAAGAGAAACTGCTGCCCACCTCTCCACAAAGAGAAACTGTTGCCCACCTCTCCACAAAGTGAAAGTGCTGCCCAGCTCTCCATTAAGGTTAAAGTGCTGCCCACCTCTCCACTTAGGGAAAGTGCTGCCCACCGCTCCAGAAAGGGAAAGTGCAGCCCCTCTCCACAAAGAGAAAGTGCTGTCCACCTCTCCACAAAGGGAAAGGGCTGCCCACCTCTCCACAATGGGAACGTGCTGCGCACCTCTCCACAAAGGGAAAGTGCTGCCCTTCTCCTCAAAGAGAAAGTCCTGCCCATCTCTCCACAAAGGGAAAGGGTTGCCCACCTCTCCACAAAGAGAAGGTGCTGGCCACCTTTCCACAAAGAGAAAGTGCTGTCCACCTCTCCACAAAGAGAAAGTGCTGCCCACCTCTCCACAAATTGAAAATACTGCCCGCCTCTCCACAAAGGGAAACTGCTGCCCACCTCTCCACAAAGAGAAAGTGCTGCCCACCTCTCCACAAAGGGAAAGTGCTGCCCATCTCCACAAAGAGAAAGTGCTGCCCACCTCTCCACAAAGGGAAAGTGCTGCCCATCTCCACAAAGAGAAAGTGCTACCCACCTCTCAGCAAAGAGAAACTGTTGCCCACCTCTCCACAAAGGGAATGTGCTGCCAACCTCTCCACAAAGGGAAAGTGCTGCCCACCTCTCCACAAAGGGAAAGTGCTGCCCACCGCTCCACAATGGGCAAATGCTGTCCACCTCTCCACAAGAGAAAATGCTGTCCACCTCTCCACAAAGAGAAAGTGCTGCCCACCTCTACACGAAGAGAAAGTGCTGCCCACCTCTCCAGAAAGGGAAAGTTCTGCCCACATCTCCACAAAGAGAAGGTGCTGCCCATCTCTCCACAATGGGAAAGTGCTGCCCACCTCTCCACAATGGGCAAATGCTGTCCACCTCTCCACAAAGAGAAAGTGCTGCCCAGCTCTCCACAAAGGGAATGTGCTGCCCACCTCTCCACAAAGAAAAAGTACTGCCCACCTCTCCACAAAGAGAAAGTGCTGCCCACCTCTCCACAAAGAGAAGGTGCTGGCCACCTTTCCACAAAGAGAAAGTGCTGCCCACCTCTCCACAAATTGAAAATACTGCCCGCCTCTCCACAAAGGGAAAGTGCTGCCCACCTCTCCACAAAGGGAACGTGCTGCCCACCTCTCCACAAAGGGAAAGTGCTGCCCCTCTCGAGAAAGAGAAAGTGCTGCCCACCTCTCCACAAAGGGAAATTGCTGCCCACCTCTCCACTAAGGGAAAGTGCTGCCAACCTCTCCACAAAGGGAACGTGCTGCCAACCTCTCCACAAAGGGAAAGTGCTGCCCACCTCTCCACAAAGGGAAAGTGCTGCCCACCTCTCCACAATGGGCAAATGCTGTCCACCTCTCCACAAGAGAAAATGCTGTCCACCTCTCCACAAAGAGAAAGTGCTGCCCACCTCTACACGAAGAGAAAGTGCTGCCCACCTCTCCAGAAAGGGAAAGTTCTGCCCACATGTCCACAAAGAAAAGGTGCTGCCCATCTCTCCACAATGGGAAAGTGCTGCCCACCTCTCCACAATGGGCAAATGCTGTCCACCTCTCCACAAAGAGAAAGTGCTGCCCAACTCTCCACAAAGGGAATGTGCTGCCCACCTCTCCACAAAGAAAAAGTACTGCCCACCTCTCCACAAAGAGAAAGTGCTGCCCACCTCTCCACAAAGAGAAGGTGCTGGCCACCTTTCCACAAAGAGAAAGTGCTGCCCACCTCTCCACAAATTGAAAATACTGCCCGCCTCTCCACAAAGGGAAAGTGCTGCCCACCTCTCCACAAAGGGAAAGTGCTACCCACCTCTCCACAAAGGGAAAATACTGCCCGCCTCTCCACAAAGGGAAGGTGCTGCCCACCTTTCCACAAAGGGAATGTGCTGCCCACCTCTCCACAAAGGGAAAGTGCTGCCCACCTCTCCACAAAGGGAAATGGCTGCACACCTCTCCACAAAGGGAACGTGCTGCCCACCTCTCCACAAAGGGAAAGTGCTGCCCACCTCTCCACAAAGGGAAAATACTGCCCGCCTCTCCACAAAGGGAATGTGCTGCCCACCTTTCCACAAAGGGAAAGGGCTGCCCACCTCTCCACAAAGGGAAACTGTTGCCCACCTCTCCACAAAGAGAAAGTGCTGCCCACCTCCCCACAAAGAAAAGGGCTGCCCACCTCTCCACAAAGGGAACGTGCTGCCCACCTCTCCACAAAGGGAAAGTGCTGCCCCTCTCCACAAAGAGAAAGTGCCTCCAACCTCTCCACAAAGGGAAAGTGCTGCCCACCTCTCCACAAAGGGAAAGTGCTGCCCACCTCTCCACAAAGAGAACGAGCTGCCCACCTCTCCACAAAGGGAACTTGCTGCCCACCTCTCCACAAAGGGAACGTGCTGCCCATCTCTCCACAAAGGGAACTTGCTGCCCACCTCTCCACAAAGAGAATGAGCTGCCCACCTCTCCACAAAAGGGAACAAGCTGCCCCCCTCACCACAAAGGGAAAGTGCTGCCCACCTCTCCACAAAGAGAACGAGCTGGCCACCTCTCCACAAAGGGAACGTGCTGCCCACCTCTCCACAATGGGAAAGTGCTGCCCACCTCTCCACAAAGGGAACAAGCTGCCCAACTCTCCACAAAGGGAACGTGCTACAGCATAACACAAACACAAACACACACGCACACACACAAACCCCCAGCCCTCCTGTCAGACTGGTGAAGTGGACCTATGGTGTGCAGGCCGCAGAAGACAGACAGTTGTGTTTATGGAAGAGGTCAGTGTTCCGCATATGGCCAGCGTGTTAAAATACACATGGCTCCTGCCACAGCTTCTAAAAATGTATTGCGGCTGTCTGTACATCCAGGAATAAAATAAACTCTGAATGTTTCAGCAAGTGGCACTGAAGATTTAATGATTGAGTATTTGAAACTATGGTCAGATTTGTACATGAAAAAGCAAGAAAGAACACGCCTTTAAAAGTCCAAAGATATTGGGTTGGACGTCAGTAATATACAGAGAGCTGTTTGAGTTGGCAGAGCGGGACGAGCAGATTTGCCTTGGATAAGTGTGTGTCACACGCCATCTCAGAGACTAGCAGGGGTGCAGTATAAGCCATAGGAACTGGTGGTGAAACTAAACACATGCAATGACAGCCACAGGCAGTCCACGCCAGCCAAAGAGTCTTAACTCCCAAACACCAGCCTGAAGGGGGAGAGCTACAGGGCTTCTGATACCTGGAAGAAAGCAGCAGAAATATATAGCAATACCTTCCCCTTCAAAGCAAACCATGATGTACCACTAAATTCAGATTATTTTCTATGTACACTGTTGCTTATTTCTCTTGGCTGAATAGTATCTCTACTCTGACTCCACCAAGCTTACTGACTGAGCCGTTCTGCCTAGCTAGCTAATAGGTAGGTTGCCGACTGACTGACCTGAGGTTTATATTAGAAGGCTCACTAGATTGTGAACACACAATGAACAACGTCGACCAGAGAAGACTACTTAACTCTGGCTGCTGTGGTCTTCACACTATCATTGGAATCCCCACACTCGCCAAAGACAAATGTGCATCCGAAATGGAACCCTATTCACTATGGTGCTTCTCTATAGGGTGCACTACTTTTGACCAGAGCCCTATGAGCACTTGTCAAAAGTAATGCATTATAAATGGAATATGGTGCCATTTCGGAAGTAGACAAAAGCCTTTACCAGGATACTGTACAGTCTTGTAGGAAGTGGTAGTCAAGTATGAACTAGAGGTCATATACTGTAGGCATCATGGCGTGATGTTTTGGGTACAGTTCCTCTGACTGACACCCTGTCTGTACCATCAGGGGTGGTTATGGGTAATATAGCGGGACCTGCGGCAGGAAGGCTAACCGTGTCCACCTCTCAGCAGACTGAGCCTGTCCAGCACCCTGTAGTGGCCTGTGGGTAATATCCAACAATAATTCCATCTCCCATTGGCCAGTGAAAAGCCTCACCCACTGGGCTCTGGTTTTTCCACTCCCCTGGTCTCGGGTCATGGGGCTAGGCATTGTGGGTATGTTGAGGGAGGGTGGGGATGTGAGGGTGTGGGGTAAGAGTGGGGTCGGCATATAAAAACATATGTAATGAGAAAACGTGGCGTCGAGTGACTATTGGAAGTCATCAACAACAGAAAATAATAATTCAATGGTAAAAAAAACTAAAAAACAACTGAAGCCATCTTTTCGTGGCTGGGAGACCACTGTCATCATGTCTCAGGAATTAGGCAAACATATGCTGGTCTGCTGCTGTTGAAACCGAGGCGCCTCGCTCAGGCTGTGGTTTGGGAACATGAAAGGGTTTGTGGGATGAGCAGGAGGTCTGGCCCTAATTCAGGGCCTTTTTGCAAGGGAATCTGGCAGCACACTCCGATTGTGGGACTGGGAGAAGGAATTTGGTTACATATTCCAGCAGGGACCACAAGCTCCAAACAAACCTAACCAACAGGCTGCTGACAAAACCATTCTGTCCGCATAGAAAACCCCCCTCCTCCCTCTGGGGCAGGGGAGGGGACGCTTCCCCACCTGACCCACCCCCTGGGGAGGCTGTGGAACAGGGGGACATGGAGAGGGGTGCAGGGAGCTGGAGCCAGAGCTGGAGCCCCCTCTCCTCCCTGACTGTGGGGAACGTAGCCCAGAGTCACAGCAAGCACAGCCCACAATGCTGGCTGATCTGGCAGCATTCTCTCTTATTTGGCCGGGGTGTCTGAAAAACAAAGCAGGGCTTTGTTTTCTTTTATAGCAGCCAATGAAACTGTTCAATATCTATCATCAAGATGTTACACAGAGGTCAGATCCATGATGTGCTGGGAGGAAAAAGGAGTATAGGAGGACAATTAACAGGTCACTATAATCCCCTGTATAGAGCTTTACAGGGGATAAACAGAGCATGGTTTCATTGAAACTTGAGCAACTCTGCAAATTAGATGAAACCGGTCTGTGCTTCTATACATAATTGGGCAGTTAGCTAGTGCAATGTATATCCAGACTCCACATAGACACAAACCCATCTTGATCACTTTCCAAAACATAGGCATTTCTTGTGTATTCTGGCAGGGGAATTTCCATTAATCGTGTCTCAGTTTAGGCTACATATGATTATGGTCTGCTGTTTACAAGAGATGTCTCTGTTGTAGTGTTTGTGTGTGTCCCAAACGGCACCCTATTCCCTTGTCAAAATTAGTGCACTATATAGAGAATAGGGTGCCATTTGGGACGCATACTCTCATAGCTGGAGATGGTGGCGGAGCCCATAACTGAACACCCATTTATTGAAAGGTTTGTCATCGCCTGTGACTAGGGACACATGGATGAGTGAAAAAACATTCTCATCCAAAGTCCTTGTAATTGTATATCTTCTATGTTTCTCTGTATTGAGTGTCAAGGGAGTCTCCATTGTTGTTAGAGCATCCAGGGAAAGTACAGTATTCTTAAAACCCTGGCCAACATGTCTAGTAATATCACACCCAACCAGTGGGAGGCAGCATAGACTGGCAGATAATGTGGTTTGAAAAAGGACACACACACACACACACACACACAACACACACACACACACACACACACACACACACACACACACACACACACACACACACACACACACACACACACACACACACACACACACACACACACATACACACCCATACATACACACATACACTCCCTTCCTTTCTTCCTCCCAAACACATGTACATAAAAACATGCACACACATACACCAACACACACACTCCCAATGCAGGGCCAGCTAAGCAGTGGTTGAGCAGGGTGACTAAAGAGAAGTACAGGACACATCTGGAGTCCAGATTAGAGCAGATCAGATGGCCAGTGGCATAGAGGAGGAGGAGCATGCAGACTGAGACCAGTGGATCAGTGACCATGCTGAGGCCAATGGATCAGTGACCATGCTGAGGCCAGTGGATCAGTGACCATGCTGAGGCCAGTGGATCAGTGACCAGGCTGAGACCAGTGGATCAGTGACCATGCTGAGGCCAGTGGATCAGTGACCATGCTGAGGCCAGTGGATCAGTGACCATGCTGAAGCCAATGGATCAGTGACCATGCTGAGGCCAGTGGATCAGTGACCATGCTGAGGCCAGTGGATCAGTGACCAGGCTGAGACCAGTGGATCAGTGACCAGGCAGAGAGGAGGAGGAGCATGCAGGCTGAGACCAGTGGATCAGTGACCAGGCAGAGAGGAGGAGGAGCATGCAGGCTGAGACCAGTGGATCAGTGACCAGGCAGAGAGTAGGAGGAGCATGCAGGCTGAGACCAGTGGATCAGTGACCAGGCAGAGAGGAGGAGGAGCATGCAGGCTGAGACCAGTGGCTCAGTGACCAGGCTGAGATCAGTGGATCAGTGACCAGGCTGAGGCCAGTGGATCAGTGACCAGGCTGAGCCCAGTGGATCAGTGACCATGCTGAGGCCAGTGGATCAGTGACCAGGCTAAGACCAGTGGATCAGTGACCAGGCTGAGGCCAGTGGATCAGTGACCAGGCTGAGGCCAGTGGATCAGTGACCATGCTGAGGCCAGTGGATCAGTGACCAGGCTAAGACCAGTGGATCAGTGACCAGGCTGAGGCCAGTGGATCAGTGACCAGTCTAAGACCAGTGGATCAGTGACCAGGCTGAGACCAGTGCATCAGTGACCAGGCTCAGACCAGTGGATCAGTGACCAGGCTGAGACCAGTGGATCAGTGACCAGGTTGAGACCAGTGGATCAGTGACCAGGCTGAGGCCAGTGGATCAGTGACCAGGCTGAGGCCAGTGGATCAGTGACCAGGCTGAGGCCAGTGGATCAGTGACCAGGCTGAGGCAAGTGGATCAGTGACCAGGCTAAGACCAGTAGATCAGTGACCAGGCTGAGGCCAGTGGATCAGTGACCAGGCTAAGACCAGTGGATCAGTGACCAGGCTGAGGCCAGTGGATCAGTGACCAGGCTGACGCCAGTGGATCAGTGACCAGGCTGAGGCCTGTGGATCAGTGACCAGGCTGAGGCCAGTGGATCAGTGACCAAGCTGAGACCAGTGGATCAGTGACCAGGCTGAGGCCAGTGGATCAGTGACCAGGCTGAGGCCAGTGGATCAGTGACCAGGCTGAGGCCAGTGGATCAGTGACCAGGCTGAGGCCAGTGGATCAGTGACCAGGCTAAGGCCAGTGGATCAGTGACCAGGCTGAGGCCAGTGGATCAGTGACCAGGCTGAGGCCAGTGGATCAGTGACCAGTCTAAGACCAGTGGATCAGTGACCAGGCTGAGGCCAGTGGATCAGTGACCAGGCTGAGGCCGGTGGATCAGTGACCAGGCTGAGACCAGTGGATCAGTGACCAGGCTGAGGCCAGTGGATCAGTGACCAGGCTGAGACCAGTGGATCAGTGACCAGGCTGACGCCAGTGGATCAGTGACCAGGCTGAGGCCTGTGGATCAGTGACCAGGCTGAGGCCAGTGGATCAGTGACCAAGCTGAGACCAGTGGATCAGTGACCAGGCTGAGGCCAGTGGATCAGTGACCAGGCTGAGGCCAGTGGATCAGTGACCAGGCTGAGGCCAGTGGATCAGTGACCAGGCTGAGACCAGTGGATCAGTGACCAGGCTGAGGCCAGTGGATCAGTGACCAGGCTAAGACCAGTGGATCAGTGACCAGGCTGTGGCCAGTGGCCAGGCAGAAAGCAGAGACATGTGGCAGGCAGAGACAGAGGGTTGTGTCCCAAATGGTACCCTATTCCCCAAACAGTGCACTATTTTTTACGAAGGCCCATAGGCAATAGGGTGCCATTTGGGATGCATACAATGACAGGGCAGTCAGTGGGGGAATGCACAGAGACCACATTCCCATTCTGATATACTGTATGTAATCCTCAGAGTGCATCAGTACAGAGAAACAGTTTGGTTCTGGTTAGAGCCCATCACCCTTGGCCCTGTGTTCTCATCCCATTCTAATTACAACATAGCTGAGGCTCAGAGACCAGCAGGCAGCACTACTTCTGTTGTTGTTGCTATTTGTTGACATTACGTAGCCTGTCCCCACAACAGGGCTGGTTAGTTGTCACACACACCCTCTAAACCACACACACCCTCTACACCACACACACATACAGCTGTCCACAGAATCATCAGCACGGGCCCTGGAGCTGCCACCAGGCGAGCAGGAACAGAAATCCTGTTGTCTGTTTGGTGCCACTGAATGATGAGCACCACCACCATAACGTCCAAACAGACAAACACATCAAATTTTACAAACAGTGAAGAAAAACTGATGCAGTCGTTTTGGATCGGAGTTGAGTGATAAAATGTCACCCTTCATGATTACGAAAGAAGCAATCGAATGACAAATAAATGGATTCAAATTGGAATTGATACAGCTATTTGTCAGATGTTGTTCAGACATACCAACTGCCCTTTGGTGAACCCATTTAGCTCAGAACAAATATGAATTAGACAAAAGGATTTGATTGGAAATCATAAGCAGGGTCTTATTTCACATCTGTCAGTGAGGCCTTTGTCTAAACAGGATAAATCAAACATTCTCATGGGTGTTGTGCTGAACAAACCTGTTCGCTGAATCATTGTTTCATTGAATGGAAATTGAGAGTCAGCTATTTCACAAGGTTTCTGTACTAACGTGAAGCAATAAGAAATATTACTGAACAACTGATTGGCAAGAACTCATCAGTGATCAGCTAAAAATGTACATCAATCAAAATGAATTGTGCCCTTATTAAATCAGCAACTGTCACAATGTGCTTTTATAGTAATCCGGTCTTGACCCCAAAGAGCAAGAAAAGCCCAGAGTAGAGACCTCGATAATAGCAACAAATGTGTAGCTATATCAGAACTAAAAATACAACTGTGAGCGTCTGTCTCTACCTAAATACATAAGCACCACCATTTTCGCTCTGTAATTTCATGTGAGCAATTAAAAACTCCTGTGCTGTCTTTCTCAGAGAGGTAATTTACTGAAACAACGCCTTAAATCAAGTGTTTCCTTCCCTGACAGACTCCTGTCTCCCTGAGGAATCTGGGATTCAAAACCACAGTCTGCAATCTATGTGTTATTTTCTCATCCCCAATCACATTTTATGTTCTATCTGTGACTAATTACTAGCAGCTAAAGGCGTTGGGATTCCCCTCAAATCACTGTCTGATGCTTTTGTGGTTCTATGTTTGGAATAACTGCTTCTCTTGCTCTTTTAATGACTTGTTGATTTAAAATAGAGAATGTAGAAACTTGGGTCAGATGCCAGAAAAGGGTCACGGTGGGTGTGCTCTTTTTAAAACTGCAGATCTATAATAAACATAACCATACAGTTACTATAGAATGTTGGTCAGGAGATTATTATGTCTACAGTTGCAATATATAGAAAGCAAATTGAAGAAATGACTCCATACCATGACATACATGACCTATTTTACCAAGATACACCCAGTGGTCAGTTTATTAGGTACACCCATTTAGTACTGGGTCGAACCGCCTTTGTCTCCAGAACAGACCGAATTCTTTGGGGCATGGATTCTACAACGTGTGGTGGTCAAACGTTGTTCATTTGGCATCAAGAGACCTAACGTGTGCCAGGAAAACATTCCCCACACCATCACCACCAGGCAGAATGAGGCCATGGACTCATGGTGCTTACGCAAAACACTGATTTTGCTATTTTTATTTATTTTACCTTTATTTTACTAGGCAAGTCAGTTAAGAACAAATTCTTATTTTCAATGACAGCCGAGGAACAGTGGGTTAACTGCCTGTTCAGGGGCAGAACGACAGATTTTGTACCTTGTCAGCTCAGGGATTTGAACTTGCAACCTTTCGGTTACTAGTCCAATGCTCTAACCACTAGGCTACACTGCCGCCCCGCCCTGCCCCGCCCCTATCAGCATGATGCAACAGGAACCGGTATTCGTCGGGCCAGGCAATGTTTTTCCACTCCTCAATTGTCCAATATTGGTGATTGAGTGCCCACTAGAGCTGCTTCTTCTTGTTTTTAGCTGATAGGAGTTGAACCCGGTGTGGTCGTCTGCTGCAATAGCCCATCCGTGACAAGGACTGATGAGTTGTGCGTTCCGAGATGTCTTTCTGCACACCACTGTTGGTACCCCCTCCCCCCCTGCGTGCACGTGCCACGTCTATTTCTATGGCACAAGCACTGTTCATGACGCATACTGTTCACACCCCTCTTGTTGGTGGAGAGAAAATGTTGCCGTTTTAAAGCTACTTTTCTTGAAATTCAATACATTTTGCCATGTCTAATGTGTACTCATGTGATATTTAAGTGACTCAAACATTACAACAAAATCTATAGGCTGAAGAACCTAGCTGAAAAAATGTTAGCTGAGTTATAAATAGCTCTCTAAGGTATGCAATGACTGATATGACAAGAGGAGCTGATGATGCACTACCCAATTTTGAAATTGCACCTTGTGCATTTTACTATTATAACTTTCAAGAGTAAGTTGAAAGCCCCCCCCTCCCACGGGACATGCCCCACAGTTTGTGAACCACTGTTCTAGAGTACAGTATGTTCCTATTTCATAATGTTTCCAAGTCCTTGTTGATGTGGGTGTGAAACACCTGAGGAGACTGATGCACGTAACATTATTGTCTGGTGAGAATTGTATGATTCCTAAGTGAAAAACAGATGACTAATACCTCTCTTCACAGTGAAGCAATGAATTATCAAGACAGGGCATGTCATCTTATTGGCTGGTCCTTTCATCATGGCTTTTCCCCTCAACTTTCAGAGGAAATCTTATAGCAGACCATCATCCTACTGTACCAGAGAACATCTCACAGTGGTGATTCTACCTATGAATATACTCTTGTTTCTCAAATGATGCCCTATTCCCTATATAGTGCACTACTTTTGACCAGAGCCCTATACGCCCTGGGCAAAAGTAGTGCACTATAAATGGAATAGGGTGTAATTTGGGATGCAGCCTATGACCCACTTCAGGAGACATCAGAAGACATTAGTACTGGGCTTGTGGGTACAGTGGGTACAGTTGAAATACACAGCTGTCCTCTTTACCCTCTGGGAAATATCTAATCAGAAGGTGTTTAGGGCTCGCTGCACTCAAGTGAGACTGCCTGTGTGGGGTACTCCTGGCACCTCCCTGCTCACCCCTGGCCCTTCCTATGAAGTTATCACCTCTCTCACACAGCTGTTTCCTTACTCTGTCCTTGATGTCTGACTGGTCAAGGTCACACACACACACACACACACACACACACACACACACACACACACACACACACACACACACACACACACACACACACACACACACACACACACACACACACACACACACACACACACACACACACACACACACACTTCATTATACAAAAACAACTTAAAAGAAATGGATCCGCTGCCACCACTTCATCATTAGCTGTCATTCCTCCCTCTGGTAAATTGGTTGTTTTAATATTTTCTGGTGAGACTGGAACAATAAACTGTATATCTGGAAACATTTGCTGAAGGAAAGTGGTTGACCATAATTGAAACTCTATTTAAAGCACCTAACTCCAAACATTCAGAAAAAGTCAAAAATATGAAAAACAATACTATTTGTTTTGAACTCCTCGGCAAAACCCTAAGACGTAAACCACAATTAAAATGAAAAGTTCTGTTATTTTATGATAAGAGCAGCATTATATGTGGCCACCAAGCTCCCCCATTCACTTCTGATCAGCGGGCGGGCGGTGTTATTTTCCCCTCACACATGCCACACACACATGCACGCACACTGACACACCGACACACACACACACAAACACTGCACTTTCTTTATTAGAAATAGAAAAAAAGGACCACTAATCTGTGCTCGGTTCAGACAGCGGACTCCCTCGGCACACACATCTGTGTACCAGCTGAGAGGAGAGCAGCCCTTCACATATCTAAGGCCCTGGGGTGCTTTGGCACAGCTCGGATAGTTGTCCTTTTTTACAAAAGACAAATAAGCAAAAACCCTTGGATGCTGCCCAAGAGCCCATCTTTGACACAATGTTGAAATGGGGAGACTTGGCTCCCTGACTTGTTATCTACACGTGTGTGTGTGTGTGTGCGTGTGTGTGTGTGTGTGTGTGTGCACGTGTGTGTGTGTGTCTGTATGCCTGTGTCTAAAACTGGGGCTGTTTACAGATGGCAGGCAGGCCGTGTTGTCGAGACGCTTGTTTTCAGTAACACTAATGCAGTCACACAATCTTTAATTAATCTGCTTCAGCACTTCAGCACAAAACAACATAATTTGCAAAACCACTTGATGGCTTCAAACAAAACGACCGGCTGGAGACTGGCTGCTTTGTGTCAGAAAAAGAACAGAAAGAGAGAGTGTGTGTGTATACGGAGTGTTAGCTCAAGGTGTGTGGCAGGCTTCCGATTGGTTGCACAGCACATTTCCAGAGGTCACACTATTTGTTTGACATGGTGATGTCATCACAGATAGCTCTAATTACTGAGAATGTTCAGTCAAACATACGCCTGATAATGTTTATATGTCTTGTCCCTTCTCTTTCACTGAACTGCCTCAAGCAGACCAGGCTAATTATGAACAAACTGCCTTGTGTTAACATCTGGGAGAAGGCTGTTATACTGTATGGGAGATAATGTGTCAGTTACTGTCCGTCTTCACTTATCCTATAAGATCATCAATAAGCCAGGATCACCATATAAGGGTATAGATAATGTAAACAATGATACTGAAGTTCATAGTGGTGAGTGAGAGGTGGTGGTGACCAGGATGATGATGATGCTGAAGACAATGACTGTATATGTGAACGGACAAAGCCATTGATCATGTGACACCATTCATTCCTATGTGAAGACTCAACAGCACATTGAAGGCAAATGAAGCCGGTTAAGATGGCGTCTCATGGAGACATAACATGCGCAGTTTGAGCTACTCCAAGGAGTGACAATATATGCTAGCTCAGCATTGGGTAGCTCAAGTTAAAGGCTGACTGGGGTACTGCAGGTTGCAATTAGCAACTGAATTATACTTGGAACTTCTACTATGTGCGATTTTAAAATAATCGATTCAAGGACATACATCTGGTGTATTAGAAATGTGTTTTTTAATTTACACGAAGATTGACTTTTTTTCATTCACTATAATGAGGGATCCGATTTTCTGCTAACAATGCCTGCAGTACCGCGGTCGGCCTTGAACTTCTGTGGCTTCTAAGAGAGGTGGCAGTTGTTCTCCTCTGGTTGAAGACAATGACAATGTCATCTTTATCCTTTAAGATAAACCTTAAGAACTTGTATCATTTTATTAATGAATGTTACTTGGTAAGATATTTTATTCTTTTTACGGTTTCCTCCCTATTGATGAGATGTATTTGAGATATTTTGTTTAAATGTTATAAACTTGTGCATATTTATTTTCAAGAGGACCACAATGGAAATACATTTTAAAACTTTTTTGTATCATCCTCAATAATTTTTATGACATTGTACTGTATCGATATGTGTGGTTATATTTTGTTGAAAATCTCAGCTAATGAGGCAACACACACAGAAATCACAAGGTTCTAAGTGTTTCAAATCCGTCTGCAACAACAACAACAACAACACACAAATGGAACACAAGTTAAATTGGAACAAGGTGTATTTGGGATCCTACATCAAAGTCTATTAATGGGCTTAGGATACCCAGAAGCTGCTGCCTTTCTTAAGCCAAACCAAACAGACAACTAAACAGATGCTGTGGAAGGTCTGAGTAGTGTTCTCTATATGTTTCATACACAGTGCAAAGAGACAAGGCCACTCCACCCAACTAACCAATTATTCTATTATACTGTTAGACCAACTCCCGGGTTAAAATTAGGGGGAACAGGGTGGAACAGGACTCATCACCTTAGTATGAGAGCCAGCATATGGTACTGAACAGATCTTTGACCTACTCATTTTTGGGTACAGCTCATCTGTCCAGAAACTCCTAATTCAACCCCTAACTTCGGGCAGAGGTGACAGATATTGGATATGTATAAACACAGACTTCGATTTCTTGCGGTTGGATATGATTGAAAGTGAAGGAGGGGTCACTACGTAGATGTAGGAAGCTCTGGATTCAGTTTCAAATATACCTTTCACCACAAGCACACTCCGCAAATGACAACGTGTGAAAGATTAAAAATATTTGAATAAATAAAATTCACTGTAAATTATTTATGTACACAATGGGTGTGTTAGTCAGATTCCTAGTCAACTGCCAAAAATGCCAGTCTCACACCCACTGTTCACTATCTATGGATTTACAGAACATATGGAATACAGATGTAGGATCTTAATTTGAGCCAGTTTACTACAGCATGAAAATAATCCTGCAGAAACAGGTTGTGGATTATAATTAATGGACATTTTTGTAGGGGTTGATACATTTTTCATAAGGGAAAATCAAGTCTGACATTTCAAAGTGGAAATTACAAACCTCAGAAGCCTTAGAAAACCTCAAATATACACTACAAGTTGTAAATGTCCTACAACAGGGTGGACAGACTAAGATCCTACATCTGTGACATAATCCTCAAACAAGGATTCACAGCATTAGAAGACGTCTTGCTACAAGTCAACCTTGCTGTCGGCCTATGCGATGACTGATCTATAAGCATACCAAGACACTCTGAGCAGCATGTCCTAAAATAGAGAACCACCAATAAGACCCAAACCTGGTCCCAGTGACTGCCTGACTCAGGGGGAAAACATGCACATTAAAGACTAGAAAAGCGCTAATAAAAATCCCCTAATGTTAAACAGTCCCCTTCAAAGGGATCACTCCCAATATCTGTTGAACTTTTACATATCATATTAATATGCAATTTCAGCCATTGTTCACTTAGGGTCTGTTTGATCTGCATGGAGGCTATATCTCTACAGGTAATGGGAATGATGATGAGGAAGGTTGGGACTTTATTAACACAGTTAGGAACAGGTGAGGTTAAGGGTCACGTCAGGACATTGTGTCCACCTCATTGGACCTCATTCGGTTTTCATTAAATTATTATATTTTCTATATCCTATGTATTATAATTTGAATATTTTACACAGACATCTTTATTAGAGTGAAGCTCAATCTCAGACAGTGATTTGTGTCAGACTGAACAAACGCAGGATTAGGCCTAAGCACCAGGTTGGCTGTGAGTGATAAAGTACGCATACACATATCCCACCAAAAAAGGAATCATCTTCTGTCTCCCACAAAGGATTTCCTCCCAAGATGAGAGAGCACAAGACAAGGACACACACACACTATGTGCTTCCGCATATATCCATTTTTATAATGTATTTCAGCCTGACATTGTGCATGAGATTTAAACAGGGTATGTTAAACCTCACTTTTAATGGGTTTCCTATAAAACTGTTCTGTGATCATGGTATTCATATCACAGCAATAGCAGAGTGCTTCCCTTCCTCTGTACGGGTGTCTGGAAATGATCCCGGCCAGGGAAGTGTACCACATCTTAGACTAGGGCTGCACGCTCTCTCTGTTCACTAACCATGGCGCTTTTTCCTGCGGGCACTATGTGATCATTTATAGAGGCTTAATCAACATGTATTGAATGGTGTATGTACTTTGTGAATCATTTTTATAGGGCCCTGCCTTCACTTTAAGTCCTGGCCAAGAGGTTAGCGATGGTTTTAACACCATACCAGCTAACGGAGGGCCACCGAAGCATTCAAAGAGAAAAGCTTTAGATATAACCTCTCCAAGCTCCCTTTAGGGGTTCGAGCATCATTCTCATTTATATGATGATGAAGAAAAGAGGGTAGATAAATGCCAGCTACTGGCATGGACTTAATGATGCCCTTTCCCTTTCAATATGCATAAGAAATAGAAGCTGTGGTATTATTGGTAGAGTAAAGTAAAATAATGGACGAGGTATACGTAGGCCCAGAGCCATGTATTAAAATGTATGCATTCATTTCTCTAAACACATGGCTCTGTGTAGACCTATTCTTACATGACTGTTCTAATATAAAGCAGAAATATGAGAATTTTCCTACATGTCCTGGATTAGTCAACACAGGTCAACTGTGTGCTGAAGGTGATGGAGTCAACATGGATAAACTCATGAATTATATTGAGGAAAAGGCCTGAAGATATTTCCTCCACTCTATACCATATCTCCATCTTCTTTCACGTTATCTACACTAGCTACCGACCATTCAAATTTAGAGCGCAATACAGGCCCTTTTTAATGTATGCCGCAGGCGCTGTATTGTTCATGTACACACGTAGCCCAACTAATAGGCCACCCTGTCGGAGCCAGCCAGGTACCCTAGTGCTACAAAGGGATTGTCTAGGGGTGATGTGGGGTTGTTTCAAAGAGGGGAGAAAAGCAATAGAAAAGGGCGGAATGTAAAAAGTCAGCAAGAAAAGAAAATCTCTTTTGAAAGGGGACGTAATCTTTTGGAGGACTCCCGCGCGGAACCTAAATAATACATCTCAGGTTTTGATATAACTATTACTGCCTGTGAAGAGTCCTTTGATGTTAATTGAAACCACTGGGCAGCAATCTGCTTTATAGCACTGACAAATAGCAGTTTCCTAAGGCTTATCATTGACAGGGAAGGCACATACTTGCTCCATATGCTCATTCAATACAAATACAAATCAAAAACCACTCTCTTCTTTATGGATACTGGATGCACCACAATATGCTTAAGGATAGTTACTGGCAGGAGGTTGTGGTGGGGAAATATGCCGTTTGCAATGCCTAAGAGTACCTTGAGTGAAGTTCACGTATGGTACTGGAGTCTGGACAACTCAGGACGCATATTGTTTGCAGTTTTTCCAGTCGTTTTTTGTTCCTGCCTTTCTTCTAGAAACCAAGGACAATTTGATAATGCAATAATAACGTGTAGGTGGCCCAATATAAACCTCCACAGAGGAAACATATCATTATTCACAAAGGAGCCTGTCTCTACTGAAGTATATTTGTGATTTTTCAGACCAAATGATAGTTTGAGGCATGGGGAGACATTGGGAGAGCTGACTGCAGGGGCTTTAGGGTTGGTAGTTCTGGTTTTAATACAGACAGCACACAATGGTTTCAGTCTTTCTTCCTTTAATATGCTCAACTAACATTTCTGGCACAGCACTTTCCTCACCTTTGATTTCTACCCAGCTTTTTTATACACTCATTATATCACTAAAAAGAAGCCTTGTCAAAGGGGTCGTCCAGAGCTGATGCAATGTGCAATAACAGAAAACATCCCCCATCCCATCGTGAGCATATCAGCCAGAGCATAGAAAGAAAAGAGGGATATACAGTATGATGAGGTACAGGAGTTAAAAGTTAGTTTTCAGTTTTTTCTACCACAGCTGAGAGTGTACAGTGATGCCCTTCCCCTGTGCTGAACCCTGTGAGATGGACATCAGAGGAGAGGTGGGGAGTAAATAGCCTGATTGGCTACATGACAAATTACCGTTATTGTTGGGAGGCTGTAAATTGTCTGTTTTACCATGAAGGACCTGAGAATTAGGATCAGTTCCAATAGCCCTGCTGTGCTGTTCCAGACAATCTGACAAATATGTGACACACACACACACACACACACACACACACACACACACACACACACACACACACACACACACACACACACACACACACACACACACAATCTGACAAGGAAAAATGAGACGCGGAATCAGAGTTCCCTTCTGCTTGTCTTTGAAATGTTTTTCATCCAGAGATATGATTGACAGGGGTAGTATGTGAAAGGTGGTTTAACTGACATGAGGAACATAATGATGGATTGGGTGGATGGTGGAAAGACAGGGGTTTGGGACATTACAGTTAAAAGGGATATTTATAGCACATATAACAAATGTTCTCTCTATTAGCTCTGTCCTAAACCCTCCTATATGCCCCCATATGTTTATGTTCTAATATGCACGTGGATCCAGTTTTGTCAAAGTGCTTCCAAATATATTTATAGAGAGAGGAAATGTAGGTTATAAATAGGAATCAAAAGGACCATTTTCTGTTTATTGCCAAAGGATGCCAGAGACACCAACATATTTGAAAGCAGGACAGCTTTTGAGCTTTTTACAAGACAGGTGAATGGAACATGTGTTAAATCATTGTGCCCGGTTCACTTAGTTCAGCTCTACCATAAAAGGAAAGAGATTACAAAGGAAACTAATGAAGACACTGATCAAAGTCTGTAATGGTAACACAAAGCAGGTGTTTCCAACCTTGCAGTCCCCCCCCTGTGTGTGTGTGTGTGTGTGTGTGTGTGTGTGTGAGAAGCAGCGCATGTCTTTCACATATGCGCTGTCTTTGATAAGAATAACAGACAGAGCACATTTCAACACTATTCACAGTATGTTACAAGGTATTTGGTTGAACCCAAGGTAGAGGGCATTTTGTCTGCATGTGATACCATACGTAAATGCTCCCATACTGTATACAGCATGTTTATGGTTTGCTTTCACAATTGGTGGTGAGTAGAAAGTGATGTGTGTCTGTCTATGTCGAGACAGCCAATACCTTTTCGCAGCAAAGCACCTGGATATGAGATGCAAGAGTTGAAAGAGTCTTGGCAGTGTTGGAGTCTTGGAGCATGTTCAAAGCATGATTGCTATTTTTACACAAGTTACAAAATGCTGCTTTTGATTTAGGCTACACAAGAAAAAACCCAAGCAGCAAAAAAAAGAAGTTAAAACTGCCCAAACCTTTTTCTATTTCTTATAAAATCTCATTGTAATGTATTGGCTAGGCCTATTCGAAAATATATAAGTGACAATGTCACAACATGTGGAAATACATTTCATTGAAATTTACCTTATTATTTCAGCTACTTTATTCGTTTTAAATTGATCCACGTGCTGTATTATTTTGTGTTTTAAACCATTGTTTTGCCATGTTGAATTGCTTAAGTACTTGTTTGCGTTTTAGATTGAACGCGCTCACCGACATCAAAAGAGCAGGTGCGAGATTTACCAGATTTATACAATTATCTCAACGCTATTGTAAGGATGGTATGGTTTACATATTATTTGAAGATCTAGTATTATTGTTGCTGCTGTACGCATAACGCAGCAAGAATCCCCATCCGCTGAGTCAAATTACGCTTGAACGTATTTCATCTGTTCCGTGCTTCGGGATATGAAGTTTTCTATTTTCATTCGAAGCAAATGAATGCTAGATTGTGATCAGAAAGGTATTCTTTCATAACCCGTCTTTGTATCTAGATTATTATTACACGGCACCCGTTCATTTTATATGCTCTGTTTATTTAACAGAGCTATAAGTTTTATTGTAATTATTCTGTTGGAACTACAACTACCAAGATGCGCTGCAGTGAACGCGGGTGTGTAAACACAACTCTAGGAAACATGAAACGATCGGGTGGCAGTGAGAGCGAGAAGAGAAGAAAGGTATTCATAGCGTTATTCTCCCTTAGCTCTGGCAAATACACAGTGGACTCGTTCTCTCAGAACTTTATGTTCCAAATGCGGTGATGCTTGGGCCATTTTGAAGGCTGGAAAGTTGCAGTTGTCTATGTAGCTACACATCAGCCTGCATGATTTCTGGCTTTATTGTGGTTTCCTCTTCATTCACCTACAACGGAGCATCGCTGTTATTAACAGCTTTATAGTTACAGATAGGCCTACACTGTTTTTGCTTTTAGTATTACAGTTTAGAAATGGGTGTAGACTGTGCTACAATAAACTGATTGGATCGCTATGAAGGCTTGAATATTTATTTAGACACGTTGCATGGTAAATGTCCCCTGTATTTTAGATGTTCAAGTCATACTCCCTCAAAATCAGAATAATCTTACTTAAATTGTATGGGGGGACGTGAGTGACTGCAGTGTGTTCTTAAACTATCCTGTGAGTTGGAGGAGAGCAGCTTCTGGCTGTGTGCGAGTGGTACAATTCTATTGCAGGTAATAATTATAGGCTCATCTCTCAAACGCAAAGGACTATAATCGCTGCTGGATTGTCCTGGGATGCTGTTCAAAACAATGAATAGTAACGACATTGACTGGCGTTTGTGTAAAAATCTGATTGAGAATGAAATAGTTGATCAAAGTAAAGGTGTGACATTTTGGGCATACCCATGCTTTAACTTGGCCAGGTCGCAGTTGTAAATGAGAACTTGTTCTCAACTAGCCTACCTGGTTAAATAAAGGTGAAAAAAATAGTAGGTAGCAGACCCCACTGCCAAAGAGGCCTGCTGTGATTAGTGGTGGTGTGTTCTGGTCTGGATGTGCTGTGTTTGTGGGTTGTGTAATTAGATGGAGAGAAATAGCAGGAAAGTAAAGGCTGTTCTGTTCTCCAGACCTCCCTAGCCCCCCCTACTGCTGGGCTACCCCTACTGCTGGGCTACCCCTACTGCTGGGCTACCCCTACTGCTGGGCCCATGCAGACTGCTCTGTTCAGGCTCATCCAGACCTCCTTAGCTACCCCTACTGCTGGGCCCATGCAGACTGCTCTGCTCAGGCTCATCCAGACCTCCCTAGCTACCCCTACTGCTGGGCCCCCTTGGCAGACTGCTCTACTCAGGTTAATCCAGACCTCCCTAGCTACCCCTACTGCTGGGCCCATGCAGACTGCTCTGTTCAGGTTCATCCAGACCTCCTTAGCCCCCCTACTGCTGGGCCCATGCAGACTGCTCTGTTCAGGTTCATCCAGACCTCCTTAGCTACCCCTACTGCTGGGCCCATGCAGACTGCTCTGCTCAGGTTCATCCAGACCTCCTTAGCTACCCCTACTGCTGGGCCCATGCAGACTGCTCTGCTCAGGTTCATCCAGACCTCCCTAGCCCCCACCTACTGCTGGGCCCATGCAGACTGCTCTGTTCAGGCTCATCCAGACCTCCTTAGCTACCCCTACTGCTGGGCCCATGCAGACTGCTCTGTTCAGGTTCATCCAGACCTCCCTAGCCCCCCTACTGCTGGGCTACCCCTACTGCTGGGCTACCCCTACTGCTGGGCCCATGCAGACTGCTATGTTCAGGTTCATCCAGACCTCCCTAGCTACCCCTACTGCTGGGCCCCCCTTGGCAGACTGCTCTACTCAGGTTAATCCAGACCTCCCTAGCTACCCCTACTGCTGGGCCCATGCAGACTGCTCTGTTCAGGTTCATCCAGACCTCCTTAGCCCCCCCCTACTGCTGGGCCCATGCAGACTGCTCTGCTCAGGCTCATCCAGACCTCCCTAGCTACCCCTACTGCTGGGCCCATGCAGACTGCTCTGTTCAGGTTCATCCAGACCTCCTTAGCTACCCCTACTCCTGGGCCCATGCAGACTGCTCTGTTCTCCAGACCTCCTTAGCTACCCCTACTCCTGGGCCCATGCAGACTGCTCTGCTCAGGCTCATCCAGACCTCCCTAGCTACCCCTACTGCTGGGCCCATGCAGACTGCTCTGTTCAGGTTCATCCAGACCTCCTTAGCTACCCCTACTCCTGGGCCCATGCAGACTGCTCTGTTCTCCAGACCTCCTTAGCTACCCCTACTCCTGGGCCCATGCAGACTGCTCTGCTCAGGCTCATCCAGACCTCCCTAGCTACCCCTACTGCTGGGCCCATGCAGACTGCTCTGTTCAGGTTCATCCAGACCTCCTTAGCTACCCCTACTCCTGGGCCCATGCAGACTGCTCTGTTCTCCAGACCTCCTTAGCTACCCCTACTCCTGGGCCCATGCAGACTGCTCTGCTCAGGCTCATCCAGACCTCCCTAGCTACCCCTACTCCTGGGCCCATGCAGACTGCTCTGCTCAGGCTCATCCAGACCTCCCTAGCTACCCCTACTCCTGGGCCCATGCAGACTGCTCTGCTCAGGCTCATCCAGACCTCCCTAGCTACCCCTACTGCTGGGCCCATGCAGACTGCTCTGCTCAGGCTCATCCAAACCTCCCTAGCCCCCCCCTACTGCTGGGCCCATGCAGACTGCTCTGCTCAGGCTCATCCAGACCTCCCTAGCCCCCCCCTACTGCTGGGCCCATGCAGACCGCTCTGCTCAGGCTCATCCAGACCTCCCTAGCCCCCCCTACTGCTGGGCCCATGCAGACTGCTCTGCTCAGGCTCATCCAGACCTCCCTAGCTACCCCTACTGTTGGCCCCCCTTGGCAGACTGCTCTGCTCAGGCTCATCCAGACCTCCCTAGCTACCCCTACTGTTGGCCCCCCTTGGCAGACTGCTCTGCTCAGGCTCATCCAGACCTCCCTAGCCCCCCCCTACTGCTGGGCCCATGCAGACTGCTCTGCTCAGGCTCATCCAGACCTCCCTAGCCCCCCCCTACTGCTGGGCCCATGCAGACTGCTCTGCTCAGGCTCATCCAGACCTCCCTAGCTACCCCTACTGTTGGCCCCCCTTGGCAGACTGCTCTACTCAGGTTCATCCAGACCTCCCTAGCTACCCCTACTGCTGGGCCCATGCAGACTGCTCTACTCAGGTTCATCCAGACCTCCCAAGCTACCCCTACTGCTGGGCCCATGCAGAGTTTGCAGACTGCTCTGCTCAGGCTCATTTGGCCTCTTTATTTAACCCTACTGCTGGGCCCATGCAGACTGCTATACTCAGGCTCACCCAGACCTTCTTAGCTACCCCTACTGCTGGGCCCATGCAGACTGCTCTACACAGGCTCATCCAGACCTCCTTAGCTACCCCTACTGCTGGGCCCATGCAGACTGCTCTACTCAGGCTCACCCAGACCTCCTTAGCTACCCCTACTGCTGGGCCCATGCAGACTGCTCTACTCAGGTTAATCCAGACCTCTTTAGCTTCCCCTACTGCTGGGCCCATGCAGACTGCTCTACTCAGGTTCATCCAGACCTCTTTAGCTACCCATACTGCTGGGCCCATGCAGACTGCTCTGCTCAAGGTCATCCAGACCTCCTTAGCTACCCCTACTGCTGGGCCCATGCAGACTGCTCTACTCAGGTTCATCCAGACCTCTTTAGCTACCCATACTGCTGGGCCCATGCAGACTGCTCTGCTCAGGCTCATCCAGACCTTCTTAGCTACCCATACTGCTGGGCCCATGCAGACTGCTCTACTCAGGTTAATCCAGACCTCCCTAGCTACCCCTACTGCTGGGCCCATGCAGACTGCTCAACTCAGGTTAATCCAGACCTCCCTAGCTACCCCTACTCCTGGGCCCATGCAGACTGCTATGTTCTCCAGACCTCCCTAGCTACCCCTACTGCTGGGCCCATGCAGACTGCTCTGTTCAGGTTCATCCAGACCTCCCTAGCTACCCCTACTCCTGGGCCCATGCAGACTGCTCTGTTCAGGTTCATCCAGACCTCCCTAGCTACCCCTACTCCTGGGTCCATGCAGACTGCTCTGCTCAGGTTCATCCAGACCTCCCTAGCTACCCCTACTCCTGGGCCCATGCAGACTGCTCTGCTCAGGTTCATCCAGACCTCCCTAGCTACCCCTACTCCTGGGCCCATGCAGACTGCTCTGCTCAGGCTCATCCAGACCTCCCTACCTACCCCTACTGCTGGGCCCATGCAGACTGCTCTACTCAGGTTCATCCAGACCTCCCTAGCTACCCCTACTGCTGGGCCCATGCAGACTGCTCTGCTCAGGCTCATCCAGACCTCCCTAGCTACCCATACTGCTGGGCCCATGCAGACTGCTCTGCTCAGGCTCATCCAGACCTCCCTAGCTACCCCTACTGCTGGGCCCATGCAGACTGCTCTGCTCAGGCTCATCCAGACCTCCCTAGCTACCCCTACTGCTGGGCCCATGCAGACTGCTCTGCTCAGGCTAATCCAGACCTCCCTAGCCCCCCCCTACTCCTGGGCCCATGCAGACTGCTCTGCTCAGGCTCATCCAGACCTCCCTAGCTACCCCTACTGCTGGGCACATGCAGACTGCTCTGCTCAGGCTCATCCAGACCTCCCTAGCCTCCCCCTACTGCTGGGCCCATGCAGACTGCTCTGCTCAGGCTAATCCAGACCTCCCTAGCTACCCCTACTGCTGGGCCCATGCAGACTGCTCTGCTCAGGCTCATCCAGACCTCCCTAGCCCCCCCCTACTGCTGGGCCCATGCAGACTGCTCTGCTCAGGCTAATCCAGACCTCCCTAGCTACCCCTACTGCTGGGCCCATGCAGACTGCTCTGCTCAGGCTAATCCAGACCTCGTTAGCTACCCCTACTGCTGGCCCCCCTTGGCAGACTGCTCTACTCAGGTTCATCCAGACCTCCTTAGCTACCCCTACTGCTGGGCCCATGCAGACTGCTCTACTCAGGTTCATCCAGACCTCCCTAGCTACCCCTACTGCTGGGCCCATGCAGACTGCTCTACTCAGGTTAATCCAGACCTCCTTAGCTACCCATACTGCTGGGCCCATGCAGACTGCTCTGCTCAGGCTCATCCAGACCTTCTTAGCTACCCATACTGCTGGGCCCATGCAGACTGCTCTGCTCAGGCTCATCCAGACCTTCTTAGCTACCCATACTGCTGGGCCCATGCAGACTGCTCTACTCAGGTTCATCCAGA
Organism: Oncorhynchus masou masou; assembly: GCF_036934945.1. Lineage (NCBI taxonomy): Eukaryota > Metazoa > Chordata > Actinopteri > Salmoniformes > Salmonidae > Oncorhynchus > Oncorhynchus masou. Next base: position 23,608,402 of record NC_088213.1, on the reverse strand, counting down.
CCTCCCTAGCTACCCCTACTGCTGGGCCCATGCAGACTGCTCTATTCAGGTTTATCCAGACCTCCTTAGCTACCCCTACTGCTGGGCCCATGCAGACTGCTCTGCTCAGGCTCATCCAGACCTTCTTAGCTACCCCTACTGCTGGGCCCATGCAGACTGCTCTACTCAGGTTAATCCAGACCTCCCTAGCTACCCCTACTGCTGGGCCCATGCAGACTGCTCTATTCAGGTTTATCCAGACCTCCTTAGCTACCCCTACTGCTGGGCCCATGCAGACTGCTCTGCTCAGGCTCATCCAGACCTTCTTAGCTACCCCTACTGCTGGGCCCATGCAGACTGCTCTACTCAGGTTCATCCAGACCTCCCTAGCTACCCCTACTGCTGGGCCCATGCAGACTGCTCTACTCAGGTTCATCCAGACCTCCTTAGCTACCCCTACTGCTGGGCCCATGCAGACTGCTCTACTCAGGCTCATCCAGACCTCTTTAGCTACCCCTACTGCTGGGCCCATGCAGACAGACTGCTCTACTCAGGCTCATCCAGACATGCGTTCAAATACTATTCAAAATCATTTCAAACACTTTGTCTGTGATTGAGCTTGACTGGCTTACTGGACCAGTATAACAGTCCTAACACTGCAAGCCCCACCCATCTGGCACTCTAGGCAGGCTGGAGCAATCACTCAAAGTTTATGAACAATTTCAAATAGTATTTGAACCCCGGTCTGCTTTCTCCAAGTCAGTCAGTCCCAGCAGCTCCCAGCCTTTGCCGCGCCACAGTCTGCCATGGCACATGTGTTTGGATCATGTCTGACAGCACAGAAACTATGTAGGACGTGGTTCCTCCTGTTTATGAAGAGCTGAGAGAGTGGCCATGGTGACCAGATGAGAGCGAGAATGCTTTCCAGCTGGCCCCCAGGTGGGTGTAGGCAGCATAGAGCAGACACACACAGACACAGAGAGAGCAGACTCAGACCAAGCTAATGGTTCTGCTTCCTCTTTTAGACAAATAATAAAAGGATGATTGAGGAATGAGGACTGGGTATTGTAATGGTAAAATGGCTGGAAGATCACAGAACAGACCCAAGTTAGAAGAGCTGCATTAATCCCAGTGGCTTGTTATAGGGCAGGGACACAGTGCAGTGGTTCAGTTTATCATGATATGTAATAACTGGGGATATGGGGATATAACTGTAGTCTCATAAGTGAGTGTGTTTGCAGTTAGACTCAATCAGTGAGTTGTTTCCCCCTGTCATTTTGCTAGTTTAGTGAAGGCAAGCTATTTATCATGAAGGCCTACTGAACATAACTCCCAACCTGTTTTAAAAAGGCAGACTGTCAATTTAACCACATCCAATACAATGTGCAGGATAATAATGGCTTACCCATGTTTCTGAGAGCAGCACTGCCTCATGTTTGTCTGTCTCATCAACTAAAAAGCCGTAACTAATAGGCCTACTTGTAATATACTGTGATCAATAGCATGTTTGTCTGTCTCATCAACTAAAAAGCCGTAACTAATAGGCCTACTTGTGATCTAATAGGCCTACCTACTGTGATCAATAGCATGTTTTTTCACGAATGCCAGCAGGTTATTGTAAAGGAAATTCATGGTTTGAAACATGTCTATTATTTTAGAAATAAAGGTATATGGATTTTTATATACATGTCCTGTGTAAACTGAATATAAATGGAAATGACCCTCAACCTACTTCCTTGACGTTGTCTTTGACGATAGCTGCTGTCTATGTGATGACGTGTATAAAGTGTTGATGAAAAAGTGGAAATATATTTCAGGGTAATGTCAGGCTAAGTAATGACCACATAGGGTCACCAGATGTGCTGAGGTCCTGGCTGAGCCCAGAACATCGCTCAGATCAGTCTCATTGGTTCCCTCTGGTTGTGGCAGCTAGTGCAAAGCTGTTTAGGCTATTTCATTCCTCAACACTCATTAAAATGTTTTGTGTTTCCCTTGGCAATTCTGTTAAATGTTCAACTAGAGAGGTAAAAGCTGATTATGTGTCCACACATCCAGACATGGTTAATCAACCCCCCCCCACACACACAAAATGTTACCCTGTGAATTAGTGTTAAGGTAACGATTTATGGCGACTAATGCCGGGTGTGCTGTCATGTCGGCTCTGGTTGCTTTAGCAAGAGGGGGTGTCACATTCAGCACATTCAGCACCTTTCCCTTGTCCCCCCCTCCTCTTACCCACCGTGAACACACTGCTAGTTCTATTAATGAGCCAATAATGGAGAAATAGTGTTGGGAGCTGACATAAAACACGCTTAGGAATACGTAAGGAGCACTAGGAGCCGGGCAGGGAACATAGAAGTAGGCTGCTGGAGATTTACATCCGTCCTGGGGAAGGAGGACGAGACTCCTCACTGCATGGCTCTCCCTCCCTGACTCAGACCCCCTCCAGCACGACCCGGTCCGTCCGGCTGAAAAAAGGTTCCCTGGTAAAATAGGTCTTTTGCTGTGGCTGATAATAGTACCATTACACTAATGGAGAGATCTGATGAAGGCACAGCCAGACATGAGGCCTGCTTTATTACCAGAGGGAGCCATTTCCTCCCTGCATTCCTAATGGCCTGAGTGTATCACCCTGTATTGATCAGGCCATCATGCTGCTAATCCAACACAGAATTACTTATCGCTGTTGAGGTGTCGATCCGGCTCCTGACTCGGCCCCCTGGAGCCCCCCGGCCCTCGGCCTCTTGTGACTGCATGGGGACCGGCACTAACCCACCGTGGAGGCTGTTTATCCAGCTGTTGATTTAGGGCCGAGCAGGGATGATGACCGGGAGGTCTTCATTGGTTGGATGGCTGGCCAGCTCAAATGTGGGTGGGGACTGCTTTGTTGAGAAAGAGGAGGGTCTCCTTACGGAGAGGAGGGAAATGAAGTCAACAGCTTTGCTCTCATTTAATTAAGGAGCAGGGAATGATCTGGTTCCTCCCTCTTTATGGCCCTGTTGGTCACTGTAGAGCAGTGAAGGGAAAGCTGAGTGATGAGCCTGCTTGGTGTTGTCCTGGGTAATTGAGCTGTGCAGTAAATAAGAGCAGGCAGCTCCATCCAGATCCTCTATCTAGTGTCATCAGCACCACTGTCTCTTCACCATGAGGGAGACGGAGAGCTGAAGCCCAGTACTGCTGCTCCTGATGATGATGATGATGGTGATGATGATGGTCTGGCCTGATTACAGTCTCATGTCCCCTCTTTCATACGTCTTAACCACTGACAACTAGGGCCTTCGTACTTGAGGTGGCTGGAGATGAAATGCAGAGGATTTGTTTCAACAATATCCTCTCCAGCCCAGTGATACAGTCAAAACACAGCTAGGCTACATGTAGAATTGAAACAATATGTGAGTTATTGACTATGAGTATGATTGAGAATGCTGCTGATCTATGCTATTACTATTACAAATGGAAAGGAGGTCAGGTAGCACAGAACGACCTGCTCAAGGCTTGTGACCTGTCATATCCTTGTTGCCCCCTCAGTAACTTAGCCCTTCTTAACCATTAGACTCCTCAGGCAATGGAAGGTATGGCATTTCCATGTCAGCATATCGCCTCTGCCCTCCCCAACCGGGCGTCACCTCTGGCCTCAGCTAATCAGAGTTTACCTTCAGGGGAGCATTTATCCACTCTTCATTAGGGACCATTCCTGTAGCCATAAAGATGTATTTATGTATCTGCTGTCGCACAGGGCCGGCTAGGGAAACTAGGTATCGATCGGGATATTTAGTCATTTATTTCTGCTTGGGCCATCAATATTGTGCAAACATCTGTCCATGCAAGTGGGCTTGACCTCAGCCCCAGACTCTGTTTTTAGTCCCATTGGAGTTCAATGATATACTATTCTGAAAAGTAAATCAATGAATGAATATGAAGTTTTGTGTGTAATGTAGTGCCTGTGCGGTGGGGTGGCAGTGGTCCCAGGGCCCCGGGTAGTTCATTGATCCGATATGAGAACGACAAGGAGGGTTGATTAGTCTGTGGCTATAAGCCCCCTCCACCCCCCCTATATACCTCTTTATACCTTGTCTTAGTTATTGGAGCTTAGCCTGGATATATCTGGAGTGTTTTTGTGTTGTTTACAGATCAGCTTGGTAAACTCAACCCAACACTACAGCCTTTAAGCCACATGCCTGGCAGTGGCAATGTGTCAGTGATGGAAGAAGGACTTGGGTTGCTATTGTTTTTTCCATTGTTTTTGCCAGCTACAGGGTTTCTTTGATCTCTTGGCAACAAAGAGCACATTTATAGCACATTTTATTTGCAATAATGGCACTGACATGGAACCAGCTATCGTACCCTTTTCTGGGAGTTAGATACACTACTAACTGTTTATATCTGAAATATGGGTTCTCAGTAAGTAGTCCTACATCCCTGTCAACATCTACACAGTGGTATATAATATACCACATAATATACCAGTATATAATATGGCTCTTCATGTGTAGTGATCTAGATGTGTGTCTGCATACAGATCTCTTCTCTTATCCTGACCCCCTTTATAGTGGTATGCTTTAAATGTAGGACAATTTAAAGGTTCATGATGTCTACATTTGGTTTGCATCTGGGAGGATATCAACTTTTACAGCCTGGCCTGGCTGCTCTCTCTGTGGTGTCTCAGGTCCCATGTCTACAGCCGCCCCTAGCTGCCAGGGCCCACGGACACGTATGTGTTTAAGAGCATCTGTGATCCTACTAAACATCCAGAGGGAAAAACCAGCTTGAGGATTTATCCCAAATGCAACCCTTTTCCCTATATAGTGCATTACTTTTGACCATGGCCCTGTTAAAAGTAGTGCGCTATGTACAGAATAGAGTGCCATTTTGGATGCACTCTGGGATATAGCCTAGGTTCCTCTCCTGATGTTAGCCATCACAGCAGCCATATGATAGATGACACTTCACACAACATGTCCATCCACACGGTTTGGCTAAAGGGCTCGGGGTTTAGTGTCTGTTGAAAACACTAAGGATGAACATATAACAGGGGATGCTATGTTCAACTCATCCGGCAGATGAACAAAGATTTAGTGTCTTCTACATAGTAACTTTATTCATACTTTATTACTATTGACAAATGGTACATTTATTCAGGATTTTCTTTGAAGTAATACCTAACTGGATTGTCAGCAGAAATCGGCCTAGTTGCTCAGTTTCAGAAGTCAAATTTACCACCAGTCCCAGGTTTTGTTCTGAGCAGGCTGTTAGCTTGTTAGCTGTGGGCGACCCTCTCCGTTGATAGATCCCATGTCATCAGCTCTACCTAGCAGTTCATATTAGCAGTGGCATATTATTGCTGATGTCTTCGTATTTTCCCAAACGAGCTGCTGTGACAATGGATCATCTCAGCTGTCAGAGTCAATGAGTTTACGTTGAGTGTGACCCAGAGTTCATCAGTCACACAGAGCCCTATCACCGGTGATGTACATGGAATAATCAATCTGATCAATAGGTGGTGTGTGTGTGGCTGTGGTGAGGCCATACTAAATAAACATGGGAATGACCCGCTCACCTCAGACAGAGGGGACTCAGGGCAGTTCATTAGCCACTCAAGGCTTCAATCTAGGGAGGTCATTATTTTCATTTGAATCTGTACGTATGTATGGAGGGGGGGAGACACACTGTAGAGAGAGAGAGTGAGTGACTAATGATGAGAGAGGGAGAGGACGAGAAGACTGTTGCAGCAGTCCTCTAATTTAATCTAATTTGGCGTTCATCATGTAGGTTAACTTTCTTTTGCTCTTGGTCCTATAGCAGTAAAGCTAGCCTACCTATTGTAGCTCTCAGAAGGCCTGCTCTCCCTATGAATCCACCTGCTCCTTTATATTACAGGGCTGGTGGTGTTGCTGTTTATTTGTGCATTTATTTTCCTTTGTAATGACTCACCTTTCCAATAAAGCTGAGCTACCTAGCAGTTAGCTAACGTTAGACTTGGCCAACATCTGCTTCTGATGACTGCTTCAATAGCCTCCATTCACAAAAACTGCAGGAGGCCACTTTCATAAGGCCCTGTAAATTGTAACTGTTAATTTGTACATCATAAGATATTTTCCATAAACGTGTGTAATGAAAGTACCTGGCATGTAGTAGTGTAGTACACTGCCCAGGGGAGACCGAGGAGGGAGACAGAGGAGGGAGACAGAGGAGGGAGACAGAGGAGGGAGACAGAGGAAGGAGACAGAGGAGGGAGACAGAGGAGGGAGGAGGGAGACAGAGGAGGGAGACAGAGGAGGGAGACAGAGGAGGGAGACAGAGGAGGGAGACTGAGGAGGGAGACTGAGGAGGGAGACTGAGGAGGGAGACTGAGGAGGGAGACTGAGGAGGGAGACTGAGGAGGGAGAGGGATGGTAGTGCCCCCTGCCCCCATCACTGGAGCCTAGTGTAACCGAGCCAGCTGGAGTGCCTTGCCTTTTCCTTGCCTTACCCACCAACCACCATTCATAAAATACCTTTCTCTACCTGACGTCAGATATTAAGGGCTTATTTCATTTAAAAATAAGCAAAGACCATTTGATGGATCATTTCTTTGGATAGTCCATGATACCTGTTGATGCCAGCCAGGTAGCCTCTTCATCTTTCTGTGTTTCTCTCTCAGCCTGTGTTTTTGTTCATGAGCCCAGCTAACTTTAGTCATGCATATGCTATGTTAGAGAAGAGGTCACCAGTTTAATTGGCATGCTGTCAGGCAGGCGTTGCCTTCTGTGGTGTAGTGCCGCCACTCTGTTTTAGAGGGGCTGAGTTATGTGTGTGTGCTGTGTGTGTACTGTGTGTGTTCTGTGTGGGGTAGTGATGGTAATGGAGGTGTGGAGGAGGGGTGTTGTCAGGACTCGGAGAGCATTCCTTCTTTGCATGTTCTCCATGAGGCAGGTGCTCGTCAGCGTGCGCTGGTGCATGACAGTTGCCTTTCATTGCTGTCTTCTCTGCGCTTAACCTCTGACCAGAATCCCCCTCAATCCTCTCTCCGCCCCCCACGCTCACTCTAACGTGCAGCGTTCTTGGCCCATTCTGAGTGACAGACTTTGGTGCGAGCGGATGGCGAGGAGGTGCCGTGTGTGTGTGTGTGTGTGTGCGTGCGTGTGTATGTGGTGGTACTTGTCATAAGTCCACCACTGTCAGGCCCCAACACTGCCTAGCTGCCTGCCTGCCTCTCCATCCAGGTACCATCACATCACCAACCAGCCAGACCTCAACCTTCTGTTCAACAGTCCATAATTCTTCCCACCGGTGCTGTCAACCACATGATCATACGTGCATAAAGAAGAGAGCCCCCTGACGGCATCTCACCCCCCTCTCCTCTCTTCTTCTCCTCTCTTCCCATCATAATATAGGCAGATTTCCCTTCCTCTCCTGTTCCTGTCTCTGTGTATTCAGATGAGGCTGACTGGGGGGCAGCAGGTCAGATCCACTTGCCTGGGTAAGGGCCTGAAGTCAGGGTTGTCTCCTGTGAGATGGAGAGAGAGGGAGGTGGGAGGAGAGGGAGGTAGAGGGAGAGAGGTTGTGTCAGTGCTGTTTTGGGCTGTGTGTGTGTTTATCAAGGCAGCTAGGGGTGTGTTCAGTTGTCAGCCCTAGTGTCATGCGTGCCCTGGCCCTGTAATGTCGAGGGCAGCCACTGTCATTTGTCTCAGGACTGCTGAAGTGGAGGAGTCATACAGGCGTACAGCCTGAACACTGAGGCTCAGCAGTGGCTGAGATGCCATCTATTAGCCTTGTACTCTGCCACAATAGTCTTACCATTTTATTTGTGGTTTGATCAGTTATGTTGCTGTTTGGTTTTGATAATGTGTGGAGTTTTTGGTTAGATTAGTCCTCTTCTGTAGCTCATCAGTTTAGTCTAGGTGTTCTCTTTGTGTTCTGCCCATATGCTCTCAAAGCAAGCTTCAGCAAAAAAACTCCTATTCCTATCGCAATAAACAACTGTTTCTACGTGTGTGTGTGTGTGTTTGGCCTACTTGTGTGAGTGACAGTGGCACCCATTCCGTATGTAAAAATTGTGATACAGAGCTTTGCAAAGTTGTTGTTTCCAAGATCACCAGTAAAGCACATCATATGACTGGGAGTGTTATCCACCAACACACACAGAGAGAGAGGCTCATTGTGATGTGAGTGGACCTTCTTAAACACATTGTCATATAGAACGGTAGGGATGGACTGGGATGTAAATGCAGTGACAGTCTAGTGTCATGCCTGACTGACGCCGCGTGTGGATTGTATTAATCTAAGTGACTGATTCTCCAGCATGCGACCGCTACCCTGTCCCTAACTCCTCAGAACAGACAGCCTCTGTCGAGTTATCGCTATTTGTAAGTCCTTCCACTGCACTGGGATGACAATAGGGATTAGTGCCAAGGTTCTTTAAACTGTTTTTTGGGGGGGAGAGGGGGAAAGCTTTCTTATCAGCGGCTACAGGATGCTGCTGCAACCACTTTTCCTTGACTGTCAATTAAAGAAGGGATCATTCACTTCAAGGGTATAAATGTTCTAACACTGGTATTAGGATGGGAAGCTAAGTCTCTGACAGATGTTCGAACTTTAATTCTCTGCTTGTTTTTGTGTCCTTTAATTAATTTATGTATCGTTCTATTCAGAGGTTTTAGATTTTTTTCTATTTGCGGTAATCTCCGTTGCCATGGTAGTTGCAAAGACTGATTCCGGCTTGTCACTCTGCAGTGTTCTTAGGAGGTTCAATCGGCTAATGTATTCAATATCAACATAAATGAAAAGTAAACAGTATCTAATGGAGCGTGTGTTCCTATACCAACTCCACTGCCTGCTGTCTTCTCTCTTCTCTCATTCTGGAGGGGAGGAGGGGAGGTGTCTGTCTCTGATTTGGGGCTTTTAAAGAAAGAGACCCACTATTGAAAGTGTTTGCAGAAACCAAAAAGGGGTGCAGCTTGTAGGCAAACAACAGAAACTAGTTTACTACTTGAGTGTTTAGCTGGAGTAGTTGTTCTAGTGATCAGCTGTGTTAGTGTGTATAGTGCTGACGGTGGTGAAGAGAAGTGAAGTCCCTGTGTTGTATAGCAGAGACCTGGAGCTGTCTGTCACCAGGGGACTCCTCACTATGGGCAGCCGGAGAGAGATGGAGAATGCTGCTAATGGGCAAACTCTCCTCCGTCTCTCCCCTCTCTCCCTCTGACAGCTCCTTCCTTTTGTTCTCCCCGCTCCTTCCCTCTGTCCCCCCCCTCCCCCCCATCCTCTCTCTCTCTGCCGGGGATTTGTGACAAGTTTTAGCAGACTGATCAAACGCGGCGGTGACACCTGATTAGGATATAGAGCATGTTTACAGTAGCGCGTGCCGAGCGAGGACCCCCAGACAACAAGGGAGACTGACTTCAACTCTAACTAATTAAATCTCCACCTGGGATCCCATCTGTGACAGCCAGCGATGTAGCCATGCCTCCACTGACTGACTGGAGACTCATCGTTGTTGTATTTATTCATGTCATTCCAGACTTCACTGTGACATTTATGGAGACGGACTGCACTGAATTTTATTGTGTGTGTGTGTGTGTGTGTGTGTGTGTGTGTGTGTGTGTGTGTGTGTGTGTGTGTGTGTGTGTGTGTGTGGTGGGATGTTGTGCTGGTTTATGTCACCATCATAGTGGTGTTGGTGATGACTCTAGCAGTTTCTCCTACATCTCCAGGTGGCAGTGTTGAGCAGTGGTCAGAGAGCTGGACATCTGTCTGACCTCACACTAGATAGAACAAAACTCTGGTTGTGTCCCAAATGGCACCCAATAGTGCACTACTTAGGAAGTCGGGGGTTCCATTTGTTGTTGTGTTTTGGTTGGTTAGAGTAAATATACTGGACTCTGTTCCCTGGTTGTTTCACTTTAGTGATTAGTGGTTGGAATGGGTGTTATCTTTAGTAAGTTATTTTAGTCAGACCCTGTTTAGGGATTGCTGAGTATATTGTGACCACATTGCAAAAAAATTAAAGTGTGTGTATCAAAATCAGTGTTAGTGTAAAGGCCATATCCAGATGGTGATTGGTACATCAGTCACCTAGTAGCAGCAGAGACGAGCCTGTAATTTGTGGCTTTCTCTCCCCTCTCTGCCCCAACCTCTCTCTCCCACTCCTCTCTCCCCCACCCCTCTCTCTCCCCCACCCACTTGGACCTGACTGGACTGCTGGTCATGCTGTATTACATAGGTTAGATGAAGTAATTATTTCTAGGCCAGTGACTACAAACCAGATGAATAGTTTTTGAAGTGGCCATAATGGAGGTCTGACCCTGGGGGACATCAGCATTATTTCAGGCTCACCTCCACTCTCACCTCCACTCTCATCTCTCTCACCTCCACTCTCACCTCCACTTCCACCTCCACTCTCACCTCCACTCTCATCTCTCTCACCTCTGGGCACGGGGAGGGCTGTGATTTCTAGCTCCACTAATGATGGGAGGGGATGGCCCATAGCTACTAAACACAGTCATAGACACACATCTGTTTCTCCATCACAACAAACACAGCGTAGCAGCCAGGACCAACAGCAGGGCTAGAAACAATGACCATACTACTGGAGATTGAATTAGAGAGAGACGGAGAGAGAAAGAGAGATGGAGAGAGATGGAGAGCGAGAGAGATGGAGAGCGAGAGAGATGGAGAGCGAGAGAGATGGAGAGCTAATGGAGAGAGAGAGCTAATGGAGAGAGAGAGCTAATGGAGAGAGAGGGCTAGAGAGGTAGATGGAGAGCGAGGTAGATGGAGAGCGAGAGAGAGGTAGATGGATAGCGAGAGAGAGGTAGATGGAGAGCGAGAGAGAGGTAGATGGAGAGCGAGGTAGATAGAGAGGTGGAGAGCGAGGTAGATAGAGAGGTGGAGAGCTAGAGAGCGAAAGAGAGAGATGGATAGGTAGACAGAGAGAGATGGATAGGTAGACAGAGAGAGAGATGATAGGTAGACAGAGAGAGAGATGGATAGGTAGACAGAGAGAGAGATGGATAGGTAGACAGAGAGAGAGATGGAGGGAGGGAGGGAGAGATGGATAGGTAGACAGAGAGAGAGATGATAGGTAGACAGAGAGAGAGATGGATAGGTAGACAGAGAGAGAGATGGATAGGTAGACAGAGAGAGAGATGGATAGGTAGACAGAGAGAGAGATGGAGAGAGCACACTCTGAACAAGTATTGGTTTTGGAGAGAGTACAGGTCAGTAACACCATATGATGTCAACTATGTACAGTAACTACGTCCTACATCATCATTTTACACAATTATCATCCACGTCAACATCCATGGCTCAGTGTCACCCTTCATGTTGACGTGATTGTAACCTTTGGATAACCTGAAATCATAACAGTTGGATAAAGTTATTTTTTATTTGGCAAATTGACTTGCACGTTCTTGCAAAGTAGGTTAGTGGTATTGGGTCCCGAGTCAAAATTTTGGCATTGGTGGCAGTAGATCTTTCTTAGCATTGACCGTGTTGGACTGGTGCCATAGTTAGCTAGGCCTGTGCCTGGGCTGTCTCAGTCCAGATGGGTCCTCCTGTCTGGGCTGTTTTCTGGGGCAGACCCCCTCTCCTCTGGAGCCTGGAGGACCGTCACTTGACTGGATGAGCCACATGGTTTTCACTAGGTGGCACTTGGACATCACCATATGGGATGCTCGCTCGCCTCCCTCCCTCCCTCCCTCCCTCCCTCCCTCCCCCTCCCTCCCTCCCTCCCTCCCTCCCTCCCTCCCTCCCTCCCTCCCTCCCTCCCTCCCTCCCTCCCTCCCTCCCTCCCTCCCTCCCTCCCTCCCCTCCCTCCCCTCTGTGCTTAGTACACTTCAGATGTGAAGAGTGTTTTATTTGGATTGCAGGGCAGTGTGTAATGTATTCACCTCCATCTCTGCCAGATGTTAAATGCCCCAGAACATGATCTCCTCAGGCTCCGCCCTGTTAACCTCTCTGATTGGCTCTAATAATTAGCAGGAGTGTGAACAGTAACCACGGCGATATCCCCCTCTTCCCTCAGACCAGTGTGGGTGGAGGTGGTGGGGGAAGTTGGGAACAGCCAACATCTTCTAGTACGTGACCCAGTCCCATTTTACTTTCTGTCTCAGGCTAGGCTAAATGAGTTGGGTCTGACCCACACTGGCACGAGCTCATCAGCACCAACCATTCCCCTGGAGCTCATCAGCACCAACCATTCCCCTGGAGCTCATCAGCACCAACCATTCACCTGGAGCTCATCAACACCAACCATTCACCTGGAGCTCATCAGCACCAACCATTCACCTGGAGCTCATCAGCACCAACCATTCCCCTGGAGCTCATCAGCACCAACCATTACCAACCATTCCCCTGGAGCTCATCAGCACCAACCATTCCCCTGGAGCTCATCAGTACCAACCATTCCCCAGCTCATCAGCACCAACCCAGCTCATCAGCACCAACCATTCCCCTGGAGCTCATCAGCACCAACCATTCCCTTGGAGCTCATCAGCACCAACCATTCCCCTGGAGCTCATCAGCACCAACCATTCCCCTGGAGCTCATCAGCACCAACCATTCCCCTGGAGCTCATCAGCACCAACCATTCCCCTGGAGCCCATCAGCACCAACCATTCCCCTGGAGCTCATCAGCACCAACCATTCCCCTGGAGCTCATCAGCACCAACCATTCCCCTGGAGCCCATCAGTACCAACCATTCCCCTGGAGCTCATCAGCACCAACCATTCCCCTGGAGCCCATCAGTACCAACCATTCCCCTGGAGCTCATCAGTAATATTCAGTACCACCACCACTGCTTTATTTTCTACTGGCTTCATATTAACCCTCCAGAACACTTAAAGCCATGCATGCAGTAGGCCGTCCCCCAGGGTTTGGAAACGTCCGGTCTGTTAATCTGTCACCATCCAGGCTACTAGGAAGAGTGTAAAGAGGATTAAGACGTTCAATTCCTGGTAGAATATTATCCTTGGTTCACAATGAGTGAAGGAAGGAAAATAAATAAACAGTGAATAGGAATGGATGGGATGTCTTCTGCTCCTGTATATTTTAGGATTTGTCTCATTTTTATTTCACCTCTATTTAACCAGGTAGGCAAGTTGAGAACAAGTTGTCATTTACAATTGCGACCTGGCCAAGATAAAGCAAAGCAGTTCGACACGTACAACGACACAGAGTTACACATGGAGTAAAACAAACATACAGTCAATAATACAGTATAAACAAGTCTATATACGATGTGAGCAAATGAGGTGAGATAAGGGAGGTAAAGGCAAAAAAAGGCCATGGTGTCAAAGTAAATACAATATAGCAAGTTAAGCACTGGAATGGTAGATTTGCAATGGAAGAATGTGCAAAGTAGAAATAAAAATAATGGGGTGCAAAGGAGCAAAATAAATAAATAAATTAAATACAGTAGGGAAAGAGGTAGCTGTTTGGGCTAAATTTTAGGTGGGCTATGTACAGGTGCAGTAATCTGTGAGCTGCTCTGACAGTTGGTGCTTAAAGCTAGTGAGGGTGATAAGTGTTTCCAGTTTCAGAGATTTTTGTAGTTTGTTCCAATCATTGGCAGCAGAGAACTGTACAATGGCATTCAGTAACAACACTGAATCACTTCCTAAGAAGTGTTCTTGTCTGTCCCTTTAGTCTCAGATATTAGTAACATACTGTTCCAGTACATAGTGGTTAGTAAAGGAAATAGAAAGGAAACATGCTTGTTTTTCACTAAATGGATTCTAGCTAATACAATGCCATTTCAGATGTCACAATCAGCCCTGGTTTACCCTGATTTAGCCCTAGTCTCCATCTGGATTATAAATCATCTGTATCCCCAGCGAAGCTGCAGACAGGCAGCAGATCATCTAGACTAGATCCTTAAGGACAGGGAAGGGGACTAGCTGCCATCTGAAGGGGTTGATCAGCTTGTGCTGTTAACACTGTGGATGGAACACAGAGCTGGCTCTTTACTCTGTCGTACACTGGTTTCTGGATTAGCAACACAAGCCACTTCCACTGTGATCAGTCACTCACACACACAGACACTCGGAATGACTGAAATCCTCTCAACATCACCCATCTGTTTCGCTCACTGTATCAGAATTAGGGCAATTATTGACAGCGAGGTAGAATAAGTAGTCTTGCTATTTGCTCTATTATGGTTTAGATATTGTCCATAATAAGGCTATGAACACATTGTATTGTCTTAACTGTAGGAGAGTGTTCAGGTAGCTTACTGACCAATTCCCTGAGCAGGCCCATGCCCCGTGGCTGACTTCTGTTGACCTGTGTCCTGTTAAGGAGCTACATTGTGTGACCAGTGGGCCACGCTGCTTCCTTCCACAGCAGAGATGTTTCTCTAACTGTTATTGAACTGTTTCTCCAGTCTCTCTTTCTGTCTGAGAACAAAACGTCCAATTCAGGTGTGACCAGACCAGGCCGACCGTCCGTCCTCCAGGAGGAGGGAGCAGGAGGCTGAGTCTTGGCTGGCTGGGCCCCAGCAGCGGGACACCCTTTGGGGCAGAGTATTTAACGCTCCACCTGCTTATCCATCCTGTCCTCCAGGCGCGTCAGCGGACACAGGGGAGGGGGGGGAGGGGGGCACGGCAGACCCCAGCCTCAGCCTCCGGTATCCTGGCTCGGGTCTGTCCTTGACACGGCCCGTGGGACAGGCCTGGAGGACACCTTGCCCCCGCTTCTAGCCCTCAGTCTCCCCCGGGCCGCCTGCACTTTACAGAGCCATATTGATTTTGTGGCGGGGCAGAGAAGTGTGGCTGGCTAGCTAGAGAGGGAGGAAAGAGACTGATAGAGAGAGACACGGAGAGAGAGAGCGCTCTCTAAAGCACTGACTTCTCCTTGACTGCACCTCAGGACGCGACAAGGCTGTCAGAACAACTTGATGGCCCCAGCGCACCCTGCTGAAAACTGCTAATCACAGTCTTTCAATCAATGCTCTCCTTCCCCTCCCCCCGTCCCTCATTCCCCCCCTCGTTCCCTCACCTCTCCCTCAACAAACTGGCCTGTGTCTGAATCTGAATACCTAGGGAATGTGTGTCAGTGTTAAAATGGTCCATTCTGCCTGGAAAACAGCTGACCTCATGAAACCATGTTGTCATTTGTAGGTGAAAACTAAAAAGCTTTCTCTATCGACATAATCATAATGGAAGTGTTATGGCCTGCCCACAAAATAACAATTAAAGCCAAAGTGGCCAACACCCTTTACTTTTCTGCTTATGTAAGGTAGGGCATACCTCTTCAATATCTGCTCTGCTCTGCTCTGCTCTCTCTCTCTCTCTCTCTCTCTCTCTCTCTCTCATTCTCCTCACTCGCTCTCTCTCATTCTCCTCACTCGCTCTCCTCTCCAGATTTGACACCTTGGGTAAAGGTCATGGAAACATCTTTTTCTCCTTCTAGGTGTAGATGAGTGTGAAATAGATGTTGACACCATGGACACATTGAAAAGCACTTAAATGGACAGGCCTTGTATGTGCCAAGATGTCAGTGTCTAGGCTTACCCCAGGTGTATGTGTAAATACTTTGGGCTGATTCATCTTTCTCTCTTTCTTTCTCTCTTTTGCTTTCTCCTAACGCCTGACAGGGTTACACCTGCCCGTGGCTGTGTCACGGATTGGGTTTAACACTGTGAGAGAGAGACAGAGAACACAGAGGGCTAATTGAATGGCTATTTAAGCTACTTGACTGTCTCCATAAGTGATTGTCATTGTGGGTGTGTATACATTTCTGAATATCAACCAGTATGATTGTCTATAGTACTATGTGGTTTGTGTGTGTGTTTTGTGTGTGCCTATAGTGTGTGTGTGTGTGTTTCTGTGTGTGGGCCTATAGTGTGTTTGTGTGTATGTGTGTGTGTTTAAATAATGATCCTTGGTGATCACCCTGCCTGTGGTGCTGGTAATGTTATTAGATCTATGTTCTAAACAGGGTGTGAAGTGTCTACCCGGGCCCAGCTCCATGCAGCATCACACCGGCCCTTTAAATGACTTGGCCCTGGTGTGTTCAGATAGATGGATGGACACATTTTAATATGAATGATTCCACCCCCTCTCTGACCTGCCGCTAAGTGAAGTGAACAATGTCCCCCTTCAGCCCCAAACAATAATTAGTGAGGAGAGGACCAGTTGGCCATTTTTCATCATCTACCTGAATGGATCTCTACTGAAAATATCTACTCAGTGTGCGTGCGTGTGCGTGTGTGTGTCTGCCTCAGTGTGTGCGTGTGTGTGTCTGCCTCAGTGTGTGTGTGTCTGCCTCTGTGTGTGTGTGTGTGTCTGCCTCGGTGTGTGTGCGTGTGTGTGTCTGCCTCAGTGTGTGTGTGTCTGCCTCAGTGTGTGTGTGTCTGCCTCAGTGTGTGTGTGTGTGTGTGTGTCTGCCTCAGTGTGTGTGTGTGTGTGTGTCTGCCTCGGTGTGTGTGCGTGTGTGCGTGTGTGTGTCTGCCTCGGTGTGTGTGCGTGTGTGTGTCTGCCTCAGTGTGTGTGTGTCTGCCTCAGTGTGTGCGTGTGTGTGTGTGTCTGCCTCAGTGTGTGTGTGTCTGCCTCAGTGTGTGCGTGTCTGCCTCAGTGTGTGCGTGTGTGTGTGTGTCTGCCTCAGTGTGTGTGTGTGTGTGTGTGTGTGTGTGTGTGTGTGTGTGTGTGTGTCTGCCTCAGTGTGTGTGTGTCTGCCTCAGTGTGTGCGTGTGTGTGTTTGTGTGTGTCTGCCTCAGTGTGTGTGTGTGTGTGTGTGTGTCTGCCTCAGTGTGTGTGTGTGTGTGTGTGTTAGAGATAGAGACTACTGAGTTGAGCTGCTGAGGGAGGACACAGATGAAGATACATGTTGGTGATCAGCTTTTCCTCTCGGGCAGGAGGAGCATCGAGGCTCATCATGTTCTACTGGAGCTGTGTACTATTGTAATACCTTTTGACATATTCAATAGAAAAACTATATTTGAGACCTACTATTTAGTACATGGCAGTGACCACCTGATCAGATCAGAATGAAACCAGCTCGTCCTCCAACCAGACAAATGAATATGCATCCCCACCTCCTGGTCCAGTGTGTGGGTGTGGGGTTACACATTATTACTGCCCTGTGGGGCCTGGTTCTCAGGTCACTCTACAGATGGTTCAATCAGTTAACCATTTATTACACTGTTCAGTCACTTATCACTTACCTCCCATCCATAACTATTACAGTGCCCGCTGACCAGTTTGTGGGGTTCTGAGAATGCATTATGCCACGATTTGTTGGAAACAAAATGTCAAAAGGCAGTTAAAGTTTTGCTTTTCTTTGAATGGATAGTGCTTATTATGTCCCGGGGCCTAAATGTCAGTTAAAACAACCATGTAGCCCAGGGGGGAGGGAGGGACAGTGTCCGTGTGCAAGGAAGTGTGTGTGATGGATTGTGTGTGTGTGATGGCACCTAGGTGATGTGTGATCTCACTGTGGTTCGAAGCAGTCAGAGACATGCCCTGTGTATGAGGTAGCTACGTGCTGTTTGTCACCGATGCGGAGGGAGTCCAGGTGCCTGGGGGGTGGAGGTTCATGGGGTGGAGGTCCATGGGGCTGGGGCGTGGAGGACCTGGGGGGTGGAGGTTCATGGGGTGGAGGTCCATGGGGCTGGGGCGTGGAGGACCTGGGGGTGGAAGTCCAGGGGGCTGGGGGAGGAGGTCCATGGGGTGGAGGTCCATGGGGCTGGGGTGTGGAGGACCTGGGGGGTGGAAGTCCAGGGGGCTCGGGGGAGGAGGTCCATGGGGTGGAGGTCCATGGGGCTGGGGTGTGGAGGACCTGGGGGTGGAAGTCCAGGGGGCTGGGGGTGGAGGTCCAGGGGGCTGGGGGTGGAGGTCCATGGGGCTGGGGTGTGGAGGACCTGGGGGTGGAAGTCCAGGGGGCTGGGGGTGGAGGTCCATGGGGCTGGGGTGTGGAGGACCTGGGGGGTGGAAGTCCAGGGGGCTGGGGGGTGGAGGTCCATGGGGCTGGGGGGGTGGAGGTCCATGGGGCTGGGGGGGTGGAGGTCCATGGGGCTGGGGGGTGGAGGTCCATGGGGCTGGGGTGTGGAGGACCTGGGGTGTGGAGGACCTGGGGGGTGGGGGGTGGAGGTCCATGGGGCTGGGGTGTGGAGGACCTGGGGGGTGGGGGGTGGAGGTCCATGGGGCTGGGGGGGTGGAGGTCCGGTGACTACCCACTCCTTACTCCTCACAGCAGGCTTGTTGACTCAGGTGTGAACCTCATCCGTTTGGTCTCTCTCTTCAACCCCCCCTCCCCCGGTCCGACGTGGGCACTCCCTGGCCTTCCTGCCATCCTCCTTGCCACTGGCCTCCCCACACTCACTCCCCCACATTCTGCGATGGGGTGCCAAATGAAAATGGGGCGGAAGCGCATTTGATGTCTTTGCCTGTCTCCCTGTTTGAGGCTGATGTTCCACAGGAGACTGATTCACCGTCACTTTTGCAGGAGGAGACCATTTTCTGAAATCGGTGTCACACAAGTACCAATTGTTTGCTTCCTAAACAAAGTGCTCGATTAGGCAGCTAACTCTCAATGCGTCATCGTGGGGATGAGAGGGGGCTGGGGTTGGCTGTCAAGGTTTAAACTCCCCAGGGCTCTCAGTAGAACGCCATCTACTGGTTGGAGGTCTGGTTCCACCTACACCCTGACTTTGGTTCTGATTGTTACAGCATTGCAACCCGAGTCAAAACCAGTCCATTGGGACCCAGGGTTCCTCAGGGTTATGCTGGACCCATGGGGGTAGTCCTCAGACAAACCACCCTCTCAGAGGAAACAAGCTCTTCTCCACTGCCACCAGCAATTTTGATGTAGGCACATTATTTTCTTAGTTATTTTGAGCCATAATGATCTAAGCACTGGACATGAATCTACTCACTAAAGTGTCAAAAATAAAAAAATACCAGCCGTTTGATTTCCCTCTCATGTCCACATCTGAGAGAACACACCCCCTATTTATGTGATAAACAGTCTGGCCAAGAGGATTTTAATCCCGTCAACAGAGAGAGATTAGGAGCAGCATCAGATATATCACTCAGAACAGACGACTGGTTACAGTAAATCATCCATGTCATTGTTTTTATGAGATTGGTAATCTGGTTTCTTATGCTGGGTGGAAAAGCAGCGTCTCTAACTGACAGAGAGCCTGCTCTGATATAGAGGGAGATGAGAGGAGAGAAGGAGAGAGGAGAGGAGATGAGGAGAGACAAGAGAAGAGAGGAGGAAATGAGAGCCCATCTGCTGCAGAGAGCTGGGGTTGTCTTTTTTTCCTGTGGAATTTCTGAGTGGCTTGATGTATTCGACATGTGCATGACAGCCTGGTTGTGTGCGATTGGAGCTGAGGAAGTGTGCTATCCAGCCCAGTTGTGTGTGTGTGTGTGTGTGTGTGTGTGTGTGTGTGTGTGTGTGTGTGTGTGTGTATGCCTACATGCCCATCACACAGGGCAATGTGCTAAGGTCAAGTTGGCAACGGCCTACCAACCAGCCTTGTACACACATACATACAGGAACAACACATACAGGAAACACACCACACTGCCCCCTTACTCATGCTCACACATCACACAGAAACACTCCCACACTGGACACACACACAGAAACACACACACAGGTTTAATATCCTGAAGCTTGTCAGTTTTCCTCCTCTGCTCTTCTTCCTGGCCCTTTGAACACAGACTGGCCATGAATAGTGTATGTTGTTTTGTGTTGTAGATTCACTTTGTCTGTGGACCAGTTTTCCACTCCTTTTGTTTGTTCCACTCTAAATAGAATAAGTTAGAGTGCCGGGTTGTCTGGAAGCCCATTGTGCATCCTGATTGTGTTGATGTTGGTGGTGTTGTTGTTTGTGTTGTTGTTAGTGTTTTTGATGGTGGTGATGTTGTTGGTTGGGTTGGTGTTTGGTGGTGGTTTTGGTGTAGTTGGTGGTGGTGTTCTTGGTAGTGGTGGTGTATTTGGTGGTGGTGTTGTTGGTGTTTGATGGTCTTGTGATGATGTTTGGTGTTGTAGTTGATGGTGGGGGTGGTGGTGGTGGTGTTATTGTTATTGGTGTTGGTGTAATTGATGGTGTTGGTGTTGTTGGTGGTGTAGTTGTTGGTGTTTGGTGGTGTAGTTGATGGTGGTGGTGTTGTAGGTGTTTGGTGGTGTTGTAGTTGATGGTGGTGTTATTGGTGTTGGTGTAGTTGATGATATTGTAGTTGATGTTGGTGGTGTTGTTGGTTGTTGGTGGTGTTGCTGGTGGTGGTGTGATGTTGGATGGTGGTCTTATTGGTTTTGGTGGTGTAGTTGGTGGTGGTGTTGTAGTTGTTGTTGGTGGTGTTGTTGTTGTTGTTTGGGGGTGGTGTTTGTGTTTGGTGGTGTTGTAGTTGATGGTGGTGGTGTAGTTGGTGGTGGTGGTGGTGTTGTTGGTGTTAGTGGTGTTGGTGTTTGGTGGTGTAGTTGATGGTGGTGGTGGTGTTATTGGTGTAGTTGGTGGTGTTGTAGTTGTTGGTGGTGTTTGGTGATGGTGGTGTTGTAGTTGTTGGTGTGGGTGGTGTTGGTGTTGATGGTGTTGTTGGTATTTGGTGGTGGTGTTGTTGGTGTTTGGTGGTGTTGTAGTTGATGGTGGGGGTGGTGTTGGTGTTGTTTAGTCTGCAGATAAAGCTGTAGCCCCCTAAAGGGAAATCTACTAATAACATAAAGCTAATAGGTTCTCCGTCTCCGTCTCCCATACTGACATTTTGCCTTTTCCTCTGTATTCATGCACATACCTTTTCTGTTTGTCCACTTTTTGATCCAGTCCTCTTTTGAGTCATTCAGGACACAACCTTTTTAAGCGTACACTTTAATGTTCTTAACAGGACATTTTATTTTACTCTAAAAGTCAGGACATATTTTGGCGGTCGGGACTCTCGCATTCCCCCGCGTCCCGCATGAGGTCTCTGGCATTATTAGGCCGGCAGAAATGTGAAACGCATGTAGTAAATGTCTGGGAATATATACGAGGCCTGCTGTCCTTAAACCTCACAGCCTACACTCTGCTCTGAGCTTGCTCACTGCTGATGCGGGGAAGCTGTGCGGCAAGGGGTGGGGCAAAGCGTTCACACCGGTGTCCACAGCACATTTAAAGGTTTAAAGGCAGGAGCGGGTCACTGACATGGCACTCTCGCCCGCCGGCTCTCAGCCAGCCAGTGGCTGACAGGGGTGTGGGGTGTGGGGTGTGGGGTGTGTGCACCTGTGGGGCTGTGGGGAGAGAATAAAGGACGGAGGGACGCAGACGGGAGAGATGGATGGAGGGAGGGAAGGAGGAGGGGGAGGGTTCGGCACTTGTGAAATTTATTTGGGTATCGCAGTTTTACGCTGGTTGCCATTGGATTTACAGGTCGGAATGGAATGTGAGCCAATGAAAGGGCTTTGATCCTTCCACCAGGTTGGGTCTTTATAGGAGGGAGCCAGTACGCAGAACGCAGCAGGGCATTCTTTATAAGGTTGTGAGGAACCCCACTGCAGAACCCAGAAATCATAAAAATGTGAGACGACAATGAAGCTAGGGGACTATGGGATATCATCTGGGGAGGTTGAATTAAATGGGATGCTGATGCTTCACAGTTTAGTTTAAATGTAGGCTAATGCATTCGTCAACTCCCAAAACCCTGGATTCATCTCTTCTCTTCTATCGTACATGTCATTACCTGTAAATTCATCATGGTGTGTGCATCTTTGCTGACCTTTGTGTACTGACCTGTGTTTGGTCTCCTCTTCTCCAGAGACGCAGGCTGCTGCAGGAGCTAGGAGACCAGCGCATCCCCTACCTCGGGCCCTCAGACCATGGCTTCCAACAGCTGGTGAGTCAGACAGTCAGGCTGGTCCAGAGTTCAGACCACTGTTGACCTTCTGTCATCCCACTGCCATTGGTACTAGTCCATACCAAAGCCTTCTGTCATCCCACTGCCATTGGTACTAGTCCATACCAAAGCCTTCTGTCATCCCACTGCCATTGGTACTAGTCCATACCAAAGCCTTCTGTCATCCCACTGCCATTGGTACTAGTCCATACCAAAGCCTTCTGTCATCCCACTGCCATTGGTACTAGTCCATACCAAAGCCTTCTGTCATCCCACTGCCATTGGTACTAGTCCAGAACTTCTGTCATCCCAATGCCATTGGTACTAGTCCATATCAAAGCCTTCTGCCATCCCAATGCCATTGGTAGTAGTCCAGAACTTCTGTCATCCCACTGCCATTGGTACTAGTCCAGACTTTCTGTCATCCCAATGCCATTGGTACTAGTCCAAACCTTCTGTCATCCCATTGGTACTAGTCCAGACCTTCTGTCATCCCATTGGTACTAGTCCAGACCTTCTGTCATCCCACTGCCATTGGTACTAGTCCAGACCTTCTGTCACCCCAATGCCATTGGTACTAGTCCAGACCTTCTATCATCCCAATGCCATTAGTACTAGTCCAGACCTTCTGTCATCCCACTGCCATTGGTACTAGTCCAGACCTTCTGTCATCCCACTGCCAATGGTACTAGTCCAGACCTTCTGCCATTAGTACTAGTCCAGACCTTCTGTCATCCCACTGCCATTGATACTAGTCCAGACCTTCTGTCACCCCAATGCCATTGGTACTAGTCCAGACCTTCTGTCATCCCAATGCCATTAGTACTAGTCCAGACCTTCTGTCATCCCACCGCCATCCCAATGGTACTAGTCCAGACCTTCTGTCATCCCATTGGTACTAGTCCAGACCTTCTGCCATCCCACTGCCAGCGGTACTAGTCCAGACCTTCTGCCATCCCACTGCCATTGGTACTAGTCCAGACCTTCTGTCATCCCACTGCCATTGATACTAGTCCAGACCTTCTGTCACCCCAATGCCATTGGTACTAGTCCAGACCTTCTGTCATCCCAATGCCATTAGTACTAGTCCAGACCTTCTGTCATCCCACCGCCATCCCAATGGTACTAGTCCAGACCTTCTGTCATCCCATTGGTACTAGTCCAGACCTTCTGCCACCCCACTGCCATTGGTACTAGTCCAGACCTTCTGTCATCCCATTGGTACTAGTCCAGACCTTCTGCCATCCCACTGCCAGCGGTACTAGTCCAGACCTTCTGCCATCCCACTGCCATTGGTACTAGTCCAGACCTTCTGCCATCCCACTGCCATTGGTACTAGTCCAGACCTTCTGCCATCCCACTGCCATTGATACTAGTCCATATCAAAGCCTTCTGTCTATCCCTTGGAGACAGAGGACTCAGCACTTGGAAAGATACTTAGCTCATAGGCAGAACCATAGAATTAGAAGGAACATGGCTAGTTATACAATATTTATGTTGGCTGTTTGGTCTGTGTACTTGTTCTCCATCAATTGTTTCTGGAGACAGATACCACTTAACTTATAGCAATCAGAACAACAGCTAATTGATCTGTGTTTGCCTGTGTTCCAGTGGGAGACTAGTTACTCTGGCCTGGCTCTGCGGCGGTCCTGCTCCCTGCCTGAGGAGCTCCATGGTCGGGTGGAGGCTGCTCTGTTCACCCTGCGGCGGAGGGGCTGTTTCCTGAGGGACCTGGTGAAGGTGAGGGACCGAGACGTCTTCACCGCCGTGTCCCGGGTGCTGCTGGGTCAGCCAGGAACCACCTACCGCTATCTGGACACACGGCTCTTCACCATCCCCTGGCACACAGATGAGCAGAGAGGGACCTGCTGCGACCCAGACCTCAGCGCCGCCTGCAAAGCACTCTGGGAGCTCAACTGCTTCTTCTGCTCTGATGTCGGAGACAGGAAGGAGGGGGATGTTTTCAAGCAGTGCAGGAACGAGTTGGTTGGTGCTATAGAGTCTAAACCCAGTGTAGAAGGAGACACAGAGTCTAAAGAGAGCGAGGAGTCCAAACCCAGTGATGATGGAGGAGACTCGGAGTCCAAGCAGAGTGAGGAGGGTGAGACTGAGTCAAAGCACAGCGACGATTGGGACATAGAGTCAAAACACAGTGAAGAGGAAGGCTCATCATCCAAACAGGATGCAGCGTGGGAGTCAAGACACGGCGACGAGATGGGAGACATGAAGACTAAACAAACTGAATTGGGGAGTCCAATGGTGTCAAAACAACACAGTGAGGGAAAACACACAGGCTGGAAGCACAGGCCAGCTGGCAGCACAGAGACAGAGACCACAGACCTAGGCCCTCAGGAGAAGCCTGTGGCTGAGCTAAAACACAGTCTCTCTGGGTACCACATTGAAGATGAGGAGGATGAAGACCAGCAGAGTGGCCAGGGATGCTCTAACCTCAACCCTGCTAAGACATCCTGTGCTGGCCCGACCCAGTTCAACGTCACCCTGCTCAACTACATGGACCCAGCAGCTATGAGCCAGTTGAAAGAAGAGCCGTATTATGGGATGGGTAAGATGGCTGTGGGCTGGCACCATGATGAGAACCTGGTCAGCTTATCTCCTGTGGCCGTCTACAGTTACAGCTGTCATGACGACAAAGGTGAGGGTCAAAGGTTATACAGTATAGTTGTTGTATATCACTGTCAGTAGTGGTGGATCCCCGTCAAACTAGACCCAAACTTCCTCAAAAACACCCTTTAGTCTCACTTGTTATCCCATTTTTATCACTCCACCCACAACCCCTTAGAAGTAGCTATTTTCTTCTCCACTGTGATGTAATTTTGAGCTACTATCTCTATCAGATGCAGGTAACAGCTAACGTTGTGTATATGGCCCTACAGCAGCTCACTTCCAACAGCTATACAGCATTTATCTCAGACACGGCCTCCAGTGAGCCAGCCATCAGATCTATCAGCCTGATAGTGTCAGGGCATTATCAAATGTCATCACAGGCTGCCTCTGTTCTGTTCTGACAGGCTGGGATGCCTTATCGCTAGCAGGGCCAGGGGGTGAGGGAAGATCATCAACACACACTCTCTGGGACACATTCAGGGGCTAAACACATGCTGAACGGCACACTACAAAACTCCAACAACTCGCCCATCCTTATCGCTCAACGATCTGATCGAAGTCATTTCCTCCAGAAATGATCAATGTGTAATTATCTGATATGGAATAATGAGTGTCTGCTTTGATTACTGGTTCTAGACTGTACAGCAGTATTGAGGCAGTATTGAGGCAGTGTTTAGCCTAGATGTTCTATCATAGTGGGTCTCGGCCTGATTTTATAGTGCTGATATGAGTGTACCTTTTTTGATTGAGTTCATTGCTATTGAATCAGTGATCGTCTAACAGAATTCTGATTGATCGACCATGATCATATTTTTAAATCAAATATTTACTCTGTTTTACGACCAAGGTGCACAATCCCCTTTTCACATGACAATACAGTGCACAACCCATATCTCAGCCACCTTTGCAGCGGGCCAACATTATTTCAGAGGGATTGGCTAAACAGAACCACCTGCTGTAGAGTAAAAGTCTGTGGAGATGATTTGTTCTGACCCTTGACCCTTGGGAACGCTGGCTTCAAACAGCACAGGACCGACCGTCCGGGGCTGTAGTCTAGGTAGCCTGTTCTATCTTGCAGCTGTGCCTTTCCTTTGTAGGCCAAACTGACCCCACAGCACCAGACTTCACAGGCAAACCTGACAAAGTTTAGCATCACTGCTCGCTAACCCCGCTGTGCATTACTCAAGAAATGCTATGTTCACTTTAGGCCAGATCGTTCTGAATACTCCCAGAACCACAGAGATGGAATTGTTACCATGCGGAATGTGTTTTTTTTACGAGGGGCCCATGTTTTTTTACATTGTTCTCGGCTTGCGCCGCAGTCAAAGCCCCTCTCTCTCTCTTTCTCAACTCAATAATTGAGCTGTTTTACATCCCAGTCTGGTACGTACAGTAACCAGTAACCTTCTAAGCATGTTTATTTGCACGACACCTGTCTTTCTTTGACACGCTTACTTTTCATGTCAGGTCTGCGAGAAGTCTAGTATTTGTCTCTTTTTCCCAAGGCTCTGTCTGGTGTTTCAGAATGGTTTTATTTAGAGTCACCCAGCTGCGCTCATCCGGAGGTATCTGGCTTGGCGGCGGAGTGTTTTCCGTCTGGAAAGACCACAATGCTTTTTACTCCAGCTCCAACACCATTCCCATCCTGGGTCCTTTAGGAGCAGTGTCATTAACGGCTCTCTCAGAAATTGCTGGCTGGAAATTAAGTTACTATTTGTCCTCTGCTGAGCAAAGGAGAAGGCCTGATTTGCCTTGGGGCTGAGAGAGGCCCGGGAAGACTTTAGTATTGATTTATGCTGAAGGGTGTGGACCTAACAGGGGCTGGGTAGATCTCGTTTTCTCACCGTGCCTCGGATGGAGGACAGGCGGGGAGAGGCTGGGGGAGAGGCTGGGGAGAGGCTCGGTGAGAGGCTCGGTGAGAGGCTGGGGGAGAGGCTGGGGGAGAGGCTGGGGAGAGGCTGGGTGAGAGGCTCGGTGAGAGGCTCAGAGACTGGCTATGGGAGGAGAATAGTCCCCACTACCCTGTCTGTCTGCTGCCCCTACACACACTAGCTACCTAACATCAAATACTTTTATTAAAAAGGCTGTCCTCTTGTACAGAAACTGTGAAGAAGACACAAGTTGTACTGAGAGATAATGTAACAATATGCCCTGTCTCCTATTGTATATTTGGTTCTGATCTGACTGACCTAAGTGGTGGGATTGTTTGTGTTTAGCAGGTGTGAGCTCGGAGGAGGGTCCTGCAGAGAAGGGCTGCTGGAGGATTGGTCTAAAGGTGGCCTGGGACATCCACACCCCTGGACTGACACTCCCACTGCAGTCCGGAGACTCCTACTACCTTAGAGGTACTAGAGCATGCGCACCATTCCTTCTACATGACATCTCCAGTCTGTGTGAGATTTACACTAGATGTTCTAGTGTGTTTGGTTTACTGTGTCCCTACTGACCCATAGAAGCAGGATGCACTCCAGACTCTCGCTCACTCTCTTTCTCTCTCTTTTCTCCCTTCTCCCTTTTCTCCCTCTCTCTCTCTCTTTTATCTATCTCTATTTCTCGCTCTCTCATCATTGTGTTAGTCTGAACCCAACCCGACTAGAAGCCCTGTTCTGTTCTGTTCCGCATGTAGCTCGGACTCTGGCCTGCTTGTGTAACCCTAAGGTTCCATGTAGTTGCATGCATTAGAGAGGTTAAGAAAACCAAATGTTATTTTGTGAAGTCCTGTGACCCGGTGCTGTGGCAGCGGTGCTGGTGGTGTCTCTATGTAGTGGAGAGGACAGGCAGCGGTGCTGGTGGTGTCTCTATGGAGTGGAGAGGACAGGCAGCGGTGCTGGTGGTGTCTCTATGTAGTGGAGAGGACAGGCAGCGGTGCTGGTGGTGTCTCTATGGAGTGGAGAGGACAGGCAGCGGTGCTGGTGGTGTCTCTATGGAGTGGAGAGGACAGGCAGCGGTGCTGGTGGTGTCTCTATGGAGTGGAGAGGACAGGCAGCGGTGCTGGTGGTGTCTCTATGGAGTGGAGAGGACAGGCAGCGGTGCTGGTGGTGTCTCTATGGAGTGGAGGAGGACAGGCAGCGGTGCTGGTGGTGTCTCTATGGAGTGGAGAGGACAGGCAGCGGTGCTGGTGGTGTCTCTATGGAGTGGAGAGGACAGGCAGCGGTGCTGGTGGTGTCTCTATGGAGTGGAGAGGACAGGCAGCGGTGCTGGTGGTGTCTCTATGGAGTGGAGAGGACAGGCAGCGGTGCTGGTGGTGTCTCTATGGAGTGGAGAGGACAGGCAGCGGTGCTGGTGGTGTCTCTATGGAGTGGAGAGGACAGGCAGCGGTGCTGGTGGTGTCTCTATGGAGTGGAGAGGACAGGCAGCGGTGCTGGTGGTGTCTCTATGGAGTGGAGAGGACAGGCAGCGGTGCTGGTGGTGTCTCTATGGAGTGGAGAGGACAGGCAGCGGTGCTGGTGGTGTCTCTATGGAGTGGAGAGGACAGGCAGCGGTGCTGGTGGTGTCTCTATGGAGTGGAGAGGACAGGCAGCGGTGCTGGTGGTGTCTCTATGGAGTGGAGAGGACAGGCAGCGGTGCTGGTGGTGTCTCTATGGAGTGGAGAGGACAGGCAGCGGTGCTGGTGGTGTCTATGGAGTCTATGGAGTGGAGAGGACAGGCAGCGGTGCTGGTGGTGTCTCTATGGAGTGGAGAGGACAGGCAGCGGTGCTGGTGGTGTCTCTATGGAGTGGAGAGGACAGGCAGCGGTGCTGGTGGTGTCTCTATGGAGTGGAGAGGACAGGCAGCGGTGCTGGTGGTGTCTCTATGGAGTGGAGAGGACAGGCAGCGGTGCTGGTGGTGTCTCTATGGAGTGGAGAGGACAGGCAGCGGTGCTGGTGGTGTCTCTATGGAGTGGAGAGGACAGGCAGCGGTGCTGGTGGTGTCTCTATGGAGTGGAGAGGACAGGCAGCGGTGCTGGTGGTGTCTCTATGGAGTGGAGAGGACAGGCAGCGGTGCTGGTGGTGTCTCTATGGAGTGGAGAGGACAGGCAGCGGTGCTGGTGGTGTCTCTATGGAGTGGAGAGGACAGGCAGCGGTGCTGGTGGTGTCTCTATGGAGTGGAGAGGACAGGCAGCGGTGCTGGTGGTGTCTCTATGGAGTGGAGAGGACAGGCAGCGGTGCTGGTGGTGTCTCTATGGAGTGGAGAGGACAGGCAGCGGTGCTGGTGGTGTCTCTATGGAGTGGAGAGGACAGGCAGCGGTGCTGGTGGTGTCTCTATGGAGTGGAGAGGACAGGCAGCGGTGCTGGTGGTGTCTGGTGGTGTCTCTATGGAGTGGAGAGGACAGGCAGCGGTGCTGGTGGTGTCTCTATGGAGTGGAGAGGACAGGCAGCGGGCCATGAGGGTGTAAATCAGACCTTAATGCTGATGGCTACAGCAGATGCCTTCCCCTTTCATCTCTGCCTGCTGGGTCGGGCTGCTCTTAGCTTCTACAATACAGGACAAGGCTACACAGCTATTATTGGCTACCTCTAGCTTCACCATCACAGCAGCACACCATGTCCCTCACTGTGTATGGGTTAGGACCTCCAAAACATCATTGTGTGTATTTGTCTGGGATCGTTGGTGAAATATGACTGCATAGTTGTTTTGGACACATACGAACAGACACACACACACACACACACACACACACACAAAGACACAGGCAAGAACATGCAGGAACAGACTCATATTCTACTTCAAAACATGTTGATTTGAGTAGAAACCATGAGTTGGAGTGACCTGACGGGACATAACCCCAGACAGGATGAGATTTGTCACTTTCAGTCCAGGCATGATAACAGAGTGATGGCCTGCTCTAGAAACACCATTGTAATTGGACCTGACTGAATTGGATCAATGGGGATTTATGTTCCAGTTTGGAAGATCCCTACAGGATCACTATGGTACTGTATCAGCTCACACAGTCAGTCTGTCTCAGTCCTACACCTGGATCAGGTACACAGTACAGACACTAAATACTGTAATCAACCAAGACTACATTCAAGAAACTAGTCCACTCAGTGTTTCATTGGATGTTATAGCATGCCTCGACAAGGGACAGAAATAAAAGCTATCTTTGTGATGCCTGTTGACTAGTGGCTTTCAGGTGTTTTTTTAATGTTTTATTATTATTTAAAACATTTTGTTGTAGTTTTTGTCCCTTTTTCTCCCCAATTTTGTGATATCCAATTGGTAGTTACAGTCTTGTCCCATCCATCGCTGCAACTCCCGTACGGACTCGGAGAGGCGAAGGTCAAGAGCTATGCGTCCTCCGAAACAGGACCCCGCCAAGCTGCACTGCTTCTTGACACACTGCTCGCTTAACCCGGAAGCCAGCCGGATCAATGTGTCGGAGGAAAGCTGGCGACTGAAGTCAGCATGCGTGCGCCCGGCCCGACACAAAGAGTCGCTAGAGAGCAATGGGACAAGGACATCCCAGACGGCCAAACCATCCCCTAGGCTGGGCCAATTGTGCGCTGCCTCATGGGTCTCCCGGTCGCTGCTGGCTGCGACACAGCCCGGGATGGAACCTGGGTCTGTAGTGACGCCTCTAGACAGTTGCACCACTCGGGAGGCCCCTGGCTTTGTGGTGTTTTGATAAAGAACGTGCCCGTGGACCATAACGAACACCATCATTCCTTTTAGGCACTGTTAGTCAGTGACTCAACCTCTGAACTGTTAATGTTGTGTGTGTAATATGTGTGGTTAAAAAAGAACAATGCAAGTCTGACACCGAGCCTGTTGGGTAATACGATTTCCAGCTCCCAACTCACGAGGGACCTGAGAAAGAGTTGACCCAATATATTTAAAAGCCTGCTGCTTCCTGGAAAATGAAGGGGACAAGTGGCAACAGTTGAGGGGGTAGAGAAAGAAAGAGAAATATTTATTACAGAAATCGAGTTTGTCCCACCAGTGCCATCAGACTGTGGAGGACCAGATTGATGGAGATCATTTATTATTGGATATAAACTGTTTTAAAGACGGGAGTCATTCCCCCCAGAAACCTAATCCTTCACAATCTCATCAGAGGATAACACAGAACAGTGGGGGAACTTGTTTTGTTTGTCATGCTCTTTTTCAGTTCTTTCCCTCACGACCTCATAATAATATCTATCTTCCTAAATCACTTCACTGTTTGTCTTTCAAATCAAAGGCATTAGCCAGCCACACTGCTCAAGGCGGGGTGTAAATATGCACATGTGCTGTGATTGACAGCTCTGTAATGGCTAAACTAATGATTTGTTGTGGAGCAAATAATAACAGAGCTGGGCGACATCTAAACACACAAACAAGCTCGTGGACTGACGGGACTGATACACTCGAAACAGCAGTTGGGATCGGATCAGGATCTCTGTTTATTGGATAAATGTTTGTTGATATGAGACCTGACAGTGTTTGTTGATATGAGACCTCCATCATGAGGGAATGAATGAGATCTGACAGTGTTTGTTGATATGAGACCTCCGTCATGAGGAATTAGATCTGACAGTGTATGTTGATATGAGAGCTCCATCATGAGGAATTAGATCTGACAGTGTTTGTTGATATGAGACCTCCATCATGAGGGAATGAATGAGATCTGACTGTGTTTGTTGATATGAGACCTCCATCATGAGGGAATGAATGAGATCTGACAGTGTTTGTTGATATGAGACCTCCGTCATGAGGAATTAGATCTGACAGTGTTTGTTGACATGAGACCTCCATCATGAGGGAATGAGATCTGACAGTGTTTGTTGATATTAGACCACCATCATGAGGAATTAGATCTGACAGTGTATGTTGATATGAGACCATCATGAGGAATGAGATCTGACTGTGTTTGTTGATATGAGACCTCCATCATGAGGATTGAGATCTGACAGTGGTTGTTGATATGAGACCACCATCATGAGGAATGAGATCTGACTGTGTTTGTTGATATGAGACCTCCATCATGATGGAATGAATGAGATCTGACAGTGTTTGTTGATATGAGACCATCATGAGGAATGAGATCTGACTGTGTTTGTTGATATGAGACATCCATCATGAGGGAATGAATGAGATCTGACAGTGTTTGTTGATATGATCCCTCCGTCATGAGGAATTAGATCTGACAGTGTATGTTGATATGAGACCTCCATAATGAGGAATTAGATCTGACTGTGTTTGTTGATATGAGACTTCCATCATGAAGGAATGAATGAGATCTGGCAGTGTTTGTTGACATGAGACCTCCGTCATGAGGAATTAGATCTGACAGTGTTTGTTGATATGAGACCTCCATCATGAGGATGAGATCTGACTGTGTATGTTGATATGAGACCTCCATCATGAGGGAATGAATGAGATCTGACTGTGTTTGTTGATATGAGACCTCCATCATGAGGGAATGAATGAGATCTGACAGTGTTTGTTGATATGAGACCTCCGTCATGAGGAATTAGATCTGACAGTGTTTATTGATAGGAGACCTGCATCATGAGGAATGAGATCTGACTGTGTATTTTGATATGAGACCTCCATCATGAGGAATGAGATCTGACTGTGTATGTTGATATGAGACCTCCATCATGAGGGAATGAATGAGATCTGACTGTGTTTGTTGATATGAGACCTCCATCATGAATGAATGAGATCTGACAGTGTTTGTTGGAATGAATGAGATCTGACTGTGTTTGTTGATATGAGACCTCCATCATGAGGGAATGAATGAGATCTGACATGAGAATGAGATCTGACTGTGTATGTTGATATGAGACCTCCATCATGAGGGAATGAATGAGATCTGACAGTGTTTGTTGATATGAGAACTCCATCATGAGGAATGAGATCTGACTGTGTTTGTTGATATGAGACGTCCATCATGAGGGAATGAATGAGATCTGACAGTGTTTGTTGAATGAGATGAGGAATGATCTGACTGTGTTTGTTGATATGAGACCTCCATCATGAGGGTGTTTGTTGATATGAGACCTCCATCATGAGATCTGAGTGTTTGTTGTGTTTGTTGATATGAGACGTCCATCATGAGGGAATGAATGAGATCTGACAGTGTTTGTTGACATGAGACCTCCATCATGAGGGAATGAATGAGATCTGACTGTGTTTCTTGATATGAGACCTCCATCATGAGGGAATGAATGAGATCTGACAGTGTTTGTTGATATGAGAACTCCATCATGAGGAATGAGATCTGACTGTGTTTGTTGATATGAGACGTCCATCATGAGGGAATGAATGAGATCTGACAGTGTTTGTTGACATGAGACCTCCATCATGAGGGAATGAATGAGATCTGACTGTGTTTGTTGATATGAGACCTCCATCATGAGGGATGAATGAGATCTGACTGTGTTTGTTGATATGAGACCTCCATCATGAGGAATGAATGAGATCTGACAGTGTTTGTTGATATGAGACCTCCATCATGAGGGAATGAATGAGATCTGACTGTGTTTGTTGATATGAGACCTCCATCATGAGGAATTAGATCTGACAGTGTTTGTTGATATGAGACCTCCATCATGAGGAATTAGATCTGACAGTGTTTGTTGAATGAGACCTCCATCATGAGGAATTGAGATCTGACAGTGTTTGTTGATATGAGACCTCCATCATGAGGAATGAGATCTGACAGTGTTTGTTGATATGAGACCTCCATCATGAGCGAATGAGATCTGACAGTGTTTGTTGATATGAGACCTCCATCATGAGGGATTGAATAAGATCTGACTGTGTTTGTTGATATGAGACCTCCATCATGAGGGAATGAATGAGATCTGACAGTGTTTGTTGATATGAGACCTCCATCATGAGGGAATGAATGAGATCTGACTGTGTTTGTTGATATGAGACCTCCATCATGAGGGAATGAATGAGATCTGACAGTGTTTGTTGATATGAGACCTCCATCATGAGGAATGAATGAGATCTGACAGTGTTTGTTGATATGAGACCTCCATCATGAGGAATGAATGAGATCTGACAGTGTATGTTGATATGAGACCTCCATCATGAGGAATGAGATCTGACAGTGTTTGTTGATATGAGACCTCCATCATGAGGGAATGAATGAGATCTGACTGTGTTTGTTGATATGAGACCTCCATCATGAGGAATGAGATCTGACAGTGTATGTTGATATGAGACCTCCATCATGAGGAATTAGATCTGACAGTGTATGTTGATATGAGACCTCCATCATGAGGATTGAATGAGATCTGACAGTGTTTGTTGATATGAGACCTGCATCATGAGGAATGAGATCTGACTGTGTATGTTGATATGAGACCTCCATCATGAGGGAATGAATGAGATCTGACAGTGTTTGTTGATATGAGACCTCCATCATGAGGAATTAGATCTGACAGTGTTTGTTGATATGAGACCTGCATCATGAGGAATGAGATCTGACTGTGTATGTTGATATGAGACCCCCATCATGAGGGATTGACTGAGATCTGACTGTGTATGTTGATATGAGACCTCCATCATGATGAATGAGATCTGACTGTGTATGTTGATATGAGACCTCCATCATGAGGAATGAGATCTGACTGTGTATGTTGATATGAGACCTCCATCATGAGGGATTGAATGAGATCTGACTGTGTTTGTTGATATGAGACCTGCATCATGAGGAATTAGATCTGAATGTGTATGTTGATATGAGACCTCCATCATGAGGAATTAGATCTGACAGTGTATGTTGATATGAGACCTGCATCATGAGGGATTGAATGAGATCTGACTGTGTTTGTTGATATGAGACCTCCATCATGAGGGAATGAATGAGATCTGACTGTGTTTGTTGATATGAGACCTCCATCATGAGGGAATGAATGAGATCTGACTGTGTTTGTTGATATGAGACCTCCATCATGAGGGAATGAATGAGATCTGACAGTGTTTGTTGATATGAGACCTCCGTCATGAGGAATTAGATCTGACAGTGTTTGTTGATATGAGACCTCCATCATGAGGGAATGAATGAGATCTGACAGTGTTTGTTGATATGAGACCTCCATCATGAGGGATTGAATAAGATCTGACTGTGTTTGTTGATATGAGACCTCCATCATGAGGAATGAATTAGATCTGACAGTGTTCGTTGATATGAGACCTCCATCATGAGGGAATGAATGAGATCTGACTGTGTTTGTTGATATGAGACCTCCATCATGGGAATGAATGAGATCTGACTGTGTTTGTTGATATGAGACCTCCATCATGAGGGAATGAATGAGATCTGACAGTGTTTGTTGATATGAGACCTATCATGAGGAATTAGATCTGACAGTGTTCATGTTGATATGAGACCTCCATCATGAGGAATGAGATCTGACAGTGTTTGTTGATATGAGACCTCCATCATGAGGGAATGAATGAGATCTGACTGTGTTTGTTGATATGAGACCTCCATCATGAGGGAATGAATGAGATCTGACAGTGTTTGTTGATATGAGACCTCCATCATGAGGAATTGAGATCTGACAGTGTTTGTTGATATGAGACCTCCATCATGAGGAATGAATGAGATCTGACTGTGTATGTTGATATGAGACCTCCATCATGAGGGAATGAATGAGATCTGACTGTGTTTGTTGATATGAGACCTCCATCATGAGATCTGACTGTGTATGTTGAATGACCTCCATCATGAGGAATGAGATCTGACTGTGTTTGTTGATATGAGACCTCCATCATGAGGGAATGAATGAGATCTGACTGTGTTTGTTGATATGAGACCTCCATCATGAGGGATTGAATAAGATCTGACTGTGTTTGTTGATATGAGACCTCCATCATGAGGGAATGAGATGACTGTGTTTGTTGATATGAGACCTCCATCATGAGATCTGACAGTGTTTGTTGATATGAGACCTCCATCATGAGGGAATGAATGAGATCTGACTGTGTTTGTTGATATGAGACCTCCATCATGAGGGAATGAATGAGATCTGACAGTGTTTGTTGATATGAGCCCTCCGTCATGAGGAATTAGATCTGACAGTTTATGTTGATATGAGACCTCCATCATGAGGAATTAGATCTGACAGTGTTTGTTGATATGAGACCTGCATCATGAGGAATGAGATCTGACTGTGTATGTTGATATGAGACCTCCATCATGAGGGAATGAATGAGATCTGACTGTGTTTGTTGATATGAGACCTCCATCATGAGGAGATCTGACAGTGTTTGTTGATATGAGACCTCCATCATGAGGGAATGAATGAGATCTGACAGTGTTTGTTGATATGAGACCTCCATCATGAGGGAATGAATGAGATCTGACTGTGTTTGTTGATATGAGACCTCCATCATGAGGGATTGAATGAGATCTGACAGTGTTTGTTGATATGAGACCTCCATCATGAGGAATGAGATCTGACTGTGTTTGTTGATATGAGACCTCCATCATGAATGAGATCTGACAGTGTTTGTTGATACGAGACCTCCGTCATGAGGAATTAGATCTGACAGTGTTTGTTGATATGAGACCTCCATCATGAGCGAATGAGATCTGACAGTGTTTGTTGATATGAGACCTCCATCATGAGGGAATGAATGAGATCTGACAGTGTTTGTTGATATGAGACCTCCATCATGAGGGATTGAATAAGATCTGACTGTGTTTGTTGATATGAGACCTCCATCATGAGGGAATGAATGAGATCTGACAGTGTTTGTTGATATGAGACCTCCATCATGAGGGAATGAATGAGATCTGACTGTGTTTGTTGATATGAGACCTCCGTCATGAGGAATTAGATCTGACAGTGTATGTTGATATGAGACCTCCATCATGAGGAATTAGATCTGACAGTGTATGTTGATATGAGACCTCCAGGAATGAGATCTGACTGTGTTTGTTGATATGAGACCTCCATCATGAGAATTGAGATCTGACAGTGTTTGTTGATATGAGACCACCATCATGAGAATGAGATCTGACTGTGTTTGTTGATATGAGACCTCCATCATCTGTGTTTGTTGATATGAGACCTCCATGAATGAGATCTGACTGTGTTTGTTGATATGAGACCTCCATCATGAGGAATGAGATCTGACTGTGTATGTTGATATGAGACCTCCATCATGAGGAATGAGATCTGACAGTGTTTGTTGATATGAGACCACCATCATGAGGGATTGAATGAGTTCTGACTGTGTTTGTTGATATGAGACCTCCATCATGAGGGATTGAATAAGATCTGACTGTGTTTGTTGATATGAGACCTCCATCATGAGGAATGAATGAGATCTGACAGTGTTTGTTGATATGAGACCTCCATCATGAGGGAATGAATGAGATCTGACTGTGTTTGTTGATATGAGACCTCCATCATGAGGGAATGAATGAGATCTGACAGTGTTTGTTGATATGAGATCATGAGGAATTAGATCTGACATTATGTTGATATGAGACCTCCATCATGAGGAATTAGATCTGACAGTGTTTGTTGATATGAGACCTCCATCATGAGGAATGAGATCTGACTGTGTATGTTGATATGAGACCTCCATCATGAGGGAATGAATGAGATCTGACTGTGTTTGTTGATATGAGACCTCCATCATGAGGGATTGAATGAGATCTGACTGTGTTTGTTGATATGAGACCTCCATCATGAGGAATGAATGAGATCTGACAGTGTTTGTTGATATGAGACCTCCATCATGAGGGAATGAATGAGATCTGACTGTGTTTGTTGATATGAGACCTCCATCATGAGGGATTGAATGAGATCTGACTGTGTTTGTTGATATGAGACCTCCATCATGAGGAATGAGATCTGACTGTGTTTGTTGATATGAGACCTCCATCATGAGGGAATGAATGAGATCTGACAGTGTTTGTTGATATGAGACCTCCGTCATGAGGAATTAGATCTGACAGTGTTTGTTGATATGAGACCTCCATCATGAGCGAATGAGATCTGACAGTGTTTGTTGATATGAGACCTCCATCATGAGGAATGAATGAGATCTGACAGTGTTTGTTGATATGAGACCTCCATCATGAGGGATTGAATAAGATCTGACTGTGTTTGTTGATATGAGACCTCCATCATGAGGAATGAATGAGATCTGACAGTGTTTGTTGATATGAGACCTCCATCATGAGGGAATGAATGAGATCTGACTGTGTTTGTTGATATGAGACCTCCATCATGAGGAATTAGATCTGACAGTGTATGTTGATATGAGACCTCCATCATGAGGAATTAGATCTGACAGTGTATGTTGATATGAGACCATCATGAGGAATGAGATCTGACTGTGTTTGTTGATATGAGACCTCCATCATGAGGATTGAGATCTGACAGTGTTTGTTGATATGAGACCACCATCATGAGGGATTGAATGAGATCTGACAGTGTTTGTTGATATGAGACCTCCATCATGAGGGAATGAATGAGATCTGACAGTGTTTGTTGATATGAGACCTCCATCATGAGGGAATGAATGAGATCTGACTGTGTTTGTTGATATGAGACCTCCATCATGAGGGAATGAATGAGATCTGACTGTGTTTGTTGATATGAGACCTCCATCATGAGGAATGAATGAGATCTGACTGTGTTTGTTGATATGAGACCTCCATCATGAGGGAATGAATGAGATCTGACAGTGTTTGTTGATACGAGACCTCCGTCATGAGGAATTAGATCTGACAGTGTTTGTTGATATGAGACCTCCATCATGAGGAATGAGATCTGACAGTGTTTGTTGATATGAGACCTCCATCATGAGGGAATGAATGAGATCTGACTGTGTTTGTTGATATGAGACCTCCATCATGAGGGAATGAATGAGATCTGACAGTGTTTGTTGATATGAGACCTCCATCATGAGGGAATGAATGAGATCTGACTGTGTTTGTTGATATGAGACCTCCATCATGAGGGAATGAATGAGATCTGACTGTGTTTGTTGATATGAGACCTCCATCATGAGGGAATGAATGAGATCTGACAGTGTTTGTTGATATGAGACCTCCATCATGAGGGAATGAATGAGATCTGACAGTGTTTGTTGATATGAGACCTCCGTCATGAGGAATTAGATCTGACAGTGTATGTTGATATGAGACCTCCATCATGAGGAATGAGATCTGACAGTGTTTGTTGATATGAGACCTCCATCATGAGGGAATGAATGAGATCTGACTGTGTTTGTTGATATGAGACCTCCATCATGAGGAATGAATGAGATCTGACAGTGTTTGTTGATATGAGACCTCCATCATGAGGAATTAGATCTGACAGTGTATGTTGATATGAGACCTGCATCATGAGGGATTGAATGAGATCTGACTGTGTTTGTTGATATGAGACCTCCATCATGAGGGAATGAATGAGATCTGACTGTGTTTGTTGATATGAGACCTCCATCATGAGGAATGAGATCTGACTGTGTATGTTGATATGAGACCTCCATCATGAGGAATGAGATCTGACAGTGTTTGTTGATATGAGACCACCATCATGAGGATTGAATGATCTGACTGTGTTTGTTGATATGAGACCTCCATCATGAGGGATTGAATAAGATCTGACTGTGTTTGTTGATATGAGACGTCCATCATGAGGAATGAATGAGATCTGACAGTGTTTGTTGATATGAGACCTCCATCATGAGGAATGAATGAGATCTGACTGTGTTTGTTGATATGAGACCTCCATCATAAGGGAATGAATGAGATCTGACAGTGTTTGTTGATACGAGACCTCCGTCATGAGGAATTAGATCTGACAGTGTTTGTTGATATGAGACCTCCATCATGAGCGAATGAGATCTGACAGTGTTTGTTGATATGAGACCTCCATCATGAGGGAATGAATGAGATCTGACAGTGTTTGTTGATATGAGACCTCCATCATGAGGGATTGAATAAGATCTGACTGTGTTTGTTGATATGAGACCTCCATCATGAGGAATGAATGAGATCTGACTGTGTTTGTTGATATGAGACCTCCATCATGAGGGAATGAATGAGATCTGACTGTGTTTGTTGATATGAGACCTCCGTCATGAGGAATTAGATCTGACAGTGTATGTTGATATGAGACCTCCATCATGAGGAATTAGATCTGACAGTGTATGTTGATATGAGACCTCCATCATGAGGAATGAGATCTGACTGTGTTTGTTGATATGAGACCTCCATCATGAGGATTGAGATCTGACAGTGTTTGTTGATATGAGACCACCATCATGAGGTATTGAATAAGATCTGACTGTGTTTGTTGATATGAGACCTCCATCATGAGGAATGAATGAGATCTGACAGTGTTTGTTGATATGAGACCTCCATCATGAGGGAATGAATGAGATCTGACTGTGTTTGTTGATATGAGACCTCCATCATGAGGGAATGAATGAGATCTGACTGTGTTTGTTGATATGAGACCTCCATCATGAGGGAATGAATGAGATCTGACAGTGTTTGTTGATATGAGACCTCCATCATAAGGGAATGAATGAGATCTGACAGTGTTTGTTGATATGAGCCCTCCGTCATGAGGAATTAGATCTGACAGCTTATGTTGATATGAGACCTCCATCATGAGGAATTAGATCTGACAGTGTTTGTTGATATGAGACCTCCATCATGAGGAATGAGATCTGACTGTGTTTGTTGATATGAGACCTCCATCATGAGGGAATGAATGAGATCTGACAGTGTTTGTTGATATGAGACCTCCATCATGAGGGAATGAATGAGATCTGACTGTGTTTGTTGATATGAGACCTCCATCATGAGGGAATGAATGAGATCTGACTGTGTTTGTTGATATGAGACCTCCATCATGAGGGAATGAATGAGATCTGACAGTGTTTGTTGATATGAGACCTCCATCATAAGGGAATGAATGAGATCTGACAGTGTTTGTTGATATGAGCCCTCCGTCATGAGGAATTAGATCTGACAGCTTATGTTGATATGAGACCTCCATCATGAGGAATTAGATCTGACAGTATTTGTTGATATGAGACCTCCATCATGAGGGAATGAATGAGATCTGACTGTGTTTGTTGATATGAGACCTCCATCATGAGGGAATGAATGAGATCTGACAGTGTTTGTTGATATGAGACCTCCATCATGAGGAATTAGATCTGACAGTGTTTGTTGATATGAGACCTCCATCATGAGGAATGAGATCTGACTGTGTATGTTGATATGAGACCTCCATCATGAGGGAATGAATGAGATCTGACTGTGTTTGTTGATATGAGACCTCCATCATGAGGAATGAGATCTGACTGTGTATGTTGATATGAGACCGCCATCATGAGCGATTGAGATCTGACAGTGTTTGTTGATATGAGACCACCATCATGAGGGATTGAATGAGTTCTGACTGTGTTTGTTGATATGAGACCTCCATCATGAGGGATTGAATAAGATCTGACTGTGTTTGTTGATATGAGACCTCCATCATGAGGGAATGAATGAGATCTGACTGTGTTTGTTGATATGAGACCTCCATCATGAGGGAATGAATGAGATCTGACAGTGTTTGTTGATATGAGCCCTCCGTCATGAGGAATTAGATCTGACAGTTTATGTTGATATGAGACCTCCATCATGAGGAATGAGATCTGACAGTGTTTGTTGATATGAGACCTCCATCATGAGGAATGAGATCTGACTGTGTATGTTGATATGAGACCTCCATCATGAGGGAATGAATGAGATCTGACTGTGTTTGTTGATATGAGACCTCCATCATGAGGAATGAATGAGATCTGACAGTGTATGTTGATATGAGACCTCCATCATGAGGAATTAGATCTGACAGTGTTTGTTGATATGAGACCTGCATCATGAGGAATGAGATCTGACTGTGTTTGTTGATATGAGACCTCCATCATGAGGGAATGAATGAGATCTGACTGTGTTTGTTGATATGAGACCTCCGTCATGAGGAATTAGATCTGACAGTGTATGTTGATATGAGACCTCCATCATGAGGAATTAGATCTGACAGTGTATGTTGATATGAGACCTCCATCATGAGGAATGAGATCTGACTGTGTTTGTTGATATGAGACCTCCATCATGAGGATTGAGATCTGACAGTGTTTGTTGATATGAGACCTCCATCATGAGGTATTGAATGAGATCTGACTGTGTTTGTTGATATGAGACCTCCATCATGAGGGAATGAATGAGATCTGACAGTGTTTGTTGATATGAGACCTCCATCATGAGGAATTAGATCTGACAGTGTTTGTTGATATGAGACCTGCATCATGAGGAATGAGATCTGACTGTGTATGTTGATATGAGACCTCCATCATGAGGGAATGAATGAGATCTGACTGTGTTTGTTGATATGAGACCTCCATCATGAGGAATGAGATCTGACTGTGTATGTTGATATGAGACCGCCATCATGAGTATGTTGAATGAGATCTGACAGTGTTTGTTGATATGAGACCTCCATCATGAGGGAATGAATGAGATCTGACTGTGTTTGTTGATATGAGACCTCCATCATGAGGGATTGAATAAGATCTGACTGTGTTTGTTGATATGAGACCTCCATCATGAGGAATGAATGAGATCTGACAGTGTTTGTTGATATGAGACCTCCATCATGAGGGAATGAATGAGATCTGACTGTGTTTGTTGATATGAGACCTCCATCATGAGGGAATGAATGAGATCTGACAGTGTTTGTTGATATGAGCCCTCCGTCATGAGGAATTAGATCTGACAGTTTATGTTGATATGAGACCTCCATCATGAGGAATTAGATCTGACAGTGTTTGTTGATATGAGACCTGCATCATGATGGAATGAATGAGATCTGACAGTGTTTGTTGATATGAGACCTCCATCATGAGGAATGAGATCTGACTGTGTTTGTTGATATGAGACCTCCATCATGAGGAATTAGATCTGACAGTGTATGTTGATATGACCTCCATCATGAGATCTGACAGTGTTTGTTGATATGAGACCTGCATCATGAGGAATGAGATCTGACTGTGTATGTTGATATGAGACCTCCATCATGAGGGAATGAATGAGATCTGACAGTGTTTGTTGATATGAGACCTCCGTCATGAGGAATTAGATCTGACAGTGTATGTTGATATGAGACCTCCATCATGAGGAATTAGATCTGACAGTGTTTGTTGATATGAGACCTCCATCATGAGGAATGAGATCTGACTGTGTTTGTTGATATGAGACCTCCATCATGAGGAATGAGATCTGACAGTGTTTGTTGATATGAGACCTCCATCATGAGGAATTAGATCTGACAGTGTTTGTTGATATGAGACCTCCATCATGAGGAATGAGATCTGACTGTGTTTGTTGATATGAGACCTCCATCATGTGGATTGAGATCTGACAGTGTTTGTTGATATGAGACCACCATCATGAGGATTGAATGAGATCTGACTGTGTTTGTTGATATGAGACCTCCATCATGAGGGATTGACTGAGATCTGACTGTGTTTGTTGATATGAGACCTCCATCATGATGAATGAGATCTGACTGTGTATGTTGATATGAGACCTCCATCATGATGAATGAGATCTGACTGTGTATGTTGATATGATACCTCCATCATGAGGAATGAGATCTGACTGTGTATGTTGATATGAGACCTCCATCATGAGGGATTGAATGAGATCTGACAGTGTTTGTTGATATGAGACCTCCATCATGAGGAATGAGATCTGACTGTGTTTGTTGATATGAGACCTCCATCATGAGGGAATGAATGAGATCTGACAGTGTTTGTTGATATGAGACCTCCATCATGAGGAATGAGATCTGACTGTGTTTGTTGATATGAGACCTCCATCATGAGGGATTGACTGAGATCTGACTGTGTTTGTTGATATGAGACCTCCATCATGAGGGATTGAATGAGATCTGACAGTGTTTGTTGATATGAGACCTCCATCATGAGATCTGACTGTGTTTGTTGAATGAGATCTGACTGTGTTTGTTGATATGAGACCTCCATCATGAGGATTGAATGAGATCTGACTGTGTATGTTGATATGAGACCTCCATCATGAGGGATTGAATGAGATCCATCATGAGGGATTGAATGAGATCTGACTGTGTTTGTTGATATGAGACCTCCATCATGAGAAATGAGATCTGACTGTGTTTGTTGATATGAGACCTCCATCATGAGGGAATGAATGAGATCTGACTGTGTTTGTTGATATGAGACCTCCATCATAAGGGAATGAATGAGATCTGACTGTGTTTGTTGATATGAGACCTCCGTCATGAGGAATTAGATCTGACAGTGTATGTTGATATGAGACCTCCATCATGAGGAATTAGATCTGACAGTGTATGTTGATATGAGACCTCCATCATGAGGAATGAGATCTGACTGTGTTTGTTGATATGAGACCTCCATCATGAGGATTGAGATCTGACAGTGTTTGTTGATATGAGACCACCATCATGAGGTATTGAATGAGATCTGACTGTGTTTGTTGATATGAGACCTCCATCATGAGGGATTGAATAAGATCTGACTGTGTTTGTTGATATGAGACCTCCATCATGAGGAATGAATGAGATCTGACAGTGTTTGTTGATATGAGACCTCCATCATGAGGGAATGAATGAGATCTGACTGTGTTTGTTGATATGAGACCTCCATCATGAGGGAATGAATGAGATCTGACTGTGTTTGTTGATATGAGACCTCCATCATGAGGGAATGAATGAGATCTGACAGTGTTTGTTGATATGAGACCTCCATCATGAGGAATTAGATCTGACAGTGTATGTTGATATGAGACCTCCATCATGAGGAATTAGATCTGACAGTGTTTGTTGATATGAGACCTCCATCATGAGGGAATGAATGAGATCTGACTGTGTTTGTTGATATGAGACCTCCATCATGAGGGAATGAATGAGATCTGACAGTGTTTGTTGATATGAGACCTCCGTCATGAGGAATTAGATCTGACAGTGTTTGTTGATATGAGACCTCCATCATGAGGAATGAGATCTGACTGTGTATGTTGATATGAGACCTCCATCATGAGGGAATGAATGAGATCTGACTGTGTTTGTTGATATGAGACCTCCATCATGTGTTTGGAATGAATCATGAGGGAATGAGATCTGACTGTGTTTGTTGATATGAGACCTCCATCATGAGGAATGAATGAGATCTGACAGTGTTTGTTGATATGAGACCTCCATCATGAGGAATTAGATCTGACAGTGTTTGTTGATATGAGACCTCCATCATGAGGGAATGAATGAGATCTGACTGTGTTTGTTGATATGAGACCTCCATCATGAGGGAATGAATGAGATCTGACAGTGTTTGTTGATATGAGACCTCCATCATGAGGAATGAATAGATCTGACAGTGTTTGTTGATATGAGACCTCCATCATGAGGAATGAGATCTGACTGTGTTTGTTGATATGAGACCTCCATCATGAGGGAATGAATGAGATCTGACTGTGTTTGTTGATATGAGACCTCCATCATGAGGGAATGAATGAGATCTGACAGT
Organism: Oncorhynchus masou masou; assembly: GCF_036934945.1. Taxonomy (NCBI): domain Eukaryota; kingdom Metazoa; phylum Chordata; class Actinopteri; order Salmoniformes; family Salmonidae; genus Oncorhynchus; species Oncorhynchus masou. Next base: position 23,563,465 of record NC_088213.1, on the reverse strand, counting down.
GTTTGTTGATATGAGACCTCCATCATGAGGAATTAGATCTGACAGTGTTTGTTGATATGAGACCTGCATCATGAGGATGAGAGATCTGACTGTGTATGTTGATATGAGACCTCCATCATGAGGAATGAGATCTGACTGTGTATGTTGATATGAGACCTCCATCATGAGCGATTGAATGAGATCTGACAGTGTTTGTTGATATGAGACCTCCATCATGGGGAATGAGATCTGACAGTGTTTGTTGATATGAGACCTGCATCATGAGGAATGAGATCTGACTGTGTATGTTGATATGAGACCTCCATCATGAGGGAATGAATGAGATCTGACTGTGTTTGTTGATATGAGACCTCCATCATGAGGAATGAGATCTGACTGTGTATGTTGATATGAGACCTCCATCATGAGCGATTGAATGAGATCTGACAGTGTTTGTTGATATGAGACCTCCATCATGGGGAATGAGATCTGACAACGTTTGTTGATATGAGACCTCCATCATGATGGAATGAAAGAGATCTGACTGTGTTTGTTGATATGAGACCTCCATCATGAGGAATGAGATCTGACTGTGTTTGTTGATATGAGACCTGACTGTGTATGTTGATATGAGACCTCCATCATGAGGAATGAGATCTGACTGTGTATGTTGATATGAGACCTCCATCATGAGGGATTGAATGAGATCTGACAGTGTTTGTTGATATGAGACCTCCGTCATGAGGAATTAGATCTGACAATGTATGTTGATATGAGACCTCCATCACAGGGAATGAATGAGATCTGACAGTGTTTGCTGATATGAGACCTCCATCATGAGGGAATGAATGAGATCTGACAGTGTTTGTTGATATGAGACCTCCATCATGAGGAATGAGATCTGACTGTGTATGTTGATATGAGACCTCCATCATGAGGGAATGAATGAGATCTGACTGTGTTTGTTGATATGAGACCTCCATCATGAGGGAATGAATGAGATCTGACAGTGTTTGTTGATATGAGACCTCCGTCATGAGGAATTAGATCTGACAGTGTTTGTTGATATGAGACCTCCATCATGAGGGAATGAATGAGTCTGACTGTGTTTGTTGATATGAGATCCATCATGAGGGAATGAATGAGATCTGACAGTGTTTGTTGATATGAGACCTCCATCATGAGGGAATGAATGAGATCTGACTGTGTTTGTTGATATGAGACCTCCATCATGAGGGAATGAATGAGATCTGACTGTGTTTGTTGATATGAGACCTCCATCATGAGGGAATGAATGAGATCTGACAGTGTTTGTTGATATGAGACCTCCATCATGAGGAATATGAATGAGATCTGACAGTGTTTGTTGATATGAGACCTCCATGAGGAATGAGGGAATGAATGAGATCTGACTGTGTTTGTTGATATGAGACCTCCATCATGAGGGAATGAATGAGATCTGACAGTGTTTGTTGATATGAGACCTCCGTCATGAGGAATTAGATCTGACAGTGTTTGTTGATATGAGACCTCCATCATGAGGAAGGAGATCTGACTGTGTATGTTGATATGAGACCTCCATCATGAGGGAATTAATGAGATCTGACTGTGTTTGTTGATATGAGACCTCCGTCATGAGGAATTAGATCTGACAGTGTATGTTGATATGATACCTCCATCATGAGGAATTAGATCTGACAGTGTTTATTGATATGAGACCTCCATCATGAGGGAATGAATGAGATCTGACAGTGTTTGTTGATATGAGACCTCCGTCATGAGGAATTAGATCTGACAGTGTATGTTGATAGAGACCTCCATCACGAGGGATTGAGATCTGACTGTGTTTGTTGATATGAGACCTCCATCATGAGGGAATGAATGAGATCTGACAGTGTTTGTTGATATGAGACCTCCATCATGAGGAATTAGATCTGACAGTGTATGTTGATATGAGACCTCCATCATGAGGGAATGAATGAGATCTGACTGTGTTTGTTGATATGAGACCTCCATCATGAGGGAATGAATGAGATCTGACAGTGTTTGTTGATATGAGACCTCCATCATGAGGGAATGAATGAGATCTGACAGTGTTTGTTGATATGAGACCTCCATCATGAGGAATGAGATCTGACTGTGTATGTTGATATGAGACCTCCATCATGAGGGAATGAATGAGATCTGACAGTGTTTGTTGATATGAGACCTCCGTCATGAGGAATTAGATCTGACAGTGTTTGTTGATATGAGACCTCCATCATGAGGAATGAGATCTGACTGTGTATGTTGATATGAGACCTCCATCATGAAGGATTGAATGAGATCTGACAGTGTTTGTTGATATGAGACCTCCATCATGAGGAATGAGATCTGACAGTGTTTGTTGATATGAGACCTCCATCATGAGGAATTAGATCTGACAGTGTATGTTGATATGATACCTCCATCATGAGGAATTAGATCTGACAGTGTTTATTGATATGAGACCTCCATCATGAGGGAATGAATGAGATCTGACAGTGTTTGTTGATATGAGACCTCCGTCATGAGGAATTAGATCTGACAGTGTATGTTGATATGAGACCTCCATCACGAGGGATTGAATAAGATCGGACTGTGTTTGTTGATATGAGACCTCCATCATGAGGGAATGAATGAGATCTGACTGTGTTTGTTGACATGAGACCTCCATCATGAGGGAATGAGATGAGTGTTTGTTGATATGAGACCTCCTCATGAGGAATTAGATCTGACAGTGTTTGTTGATATGAGACCTCCATCATGAGGGAATGAATGAGATCTGACTGTGTTTTTTGATATGAGACCTCCATCATGAGGATTGAGATCTGACAGTGTTTGTTGATATGAGACCTCCATCATGAGAATTAGATCTGAATGTTTGTTGATATGAGATCTGACTGTGTTTGTTGATATGAGACCTCCATCATGAGGGAATGAATGAGATCTGACAGTGTTTGTTGATATGAGACCTCCATCATGAGGAATGAGATCTGACAGTGTTTGTTGATATGAGACCTCCATCATGAGGAATGAGATCTGACAATGTTTGTTGATATGAGACCTCCATCTGAGATCTGACAGTGTTTGTTGATATGAGACCTCCATCATGAGGGAATGAGATCTGACTGTGTTGTTGATATGAGACCTCCATCATGAAGGATTGAATGAGATCTGACAGTGTTTGTTGATATGAGACCTCCATCATGAGGAATGAGATCTGACAGTGTTTGTTGATATGAGACCTCCATCATGAGGGGAATGAGATCTGACAGTGTTTGTTGATATGAGACCTCCATCATGAGGAATGAGATCTGACTGTGTATGTTGATATGAGACCTCCATCATGAGGGATTGAATGAGATCTGACAGTGTTTGTTGATATGAGACCTCCATCATGAGGAATGAGATCTGACAGTGTTTGTTGATATGAGACCTCCATCATGAGGAATTAGATCTGAATGTTGATAGATCTGACTGACAGTGTTTATTGATATGAGACCTCCATCATGAGGGAATGAATGAGATCTGACAGTGTTTGTTGATATGAGACCTCCGTCATGAGGAATTAGATCTGACAGTGTATGTTGATATGAGACCTCCATCACGAGGGATTGAATAAGATCTGACTGTGTTTGTTGATATGAGACCTCCATCATGAGGGAATGAATGAGATCTGACTGTGTTTGTTGACATGAGACCTCCATCATGAGGGAATGAATGAGATCTGACAGTGATGATATGAGACCTCCGTCATGAGGAATTAGATCTGACAGTGTATGTTGATATGAGACCTCCATCATGAGGGAATGAATGAGATCTGACTGTGTTTGTTGATATGAGACCTCCATCATGAGGATTGAGATCTGACAGTGTTTGTTGATATGAGACCTCCATCATGAGGAATTAGATCTGACAGTGTTTGTTGATATGAGACCTCCATCATGAGGGAATGAATGAGATCTGACAGTGTTTGTTGATATGAGACCTCCGTCATGAGGAATTAGATCTGACAGTGTATGTTGATATGAGACCTCCATCATGAGGAATGAGATCTGACAGTGTTTGTTGATATGAGACCTCCATCATGAGGAATGAGATCTGACAGTGTTTGTTGATATGAGACCTCCATCATCTGACTGTGTTTGTTGATATGAGACCTCCATCATGAGGAATGAGATCTGACAATGTTTGTTGATATGAGACCTCCATCATGAGGGAATGAATGAGATCTGACTGTGTTTGTTGATATGAGACCTCCATCATGAGGAATTAGATCTGACAGTGTTTGTTGATATGAGACCTCCATCATGAGGAATGAATGAGATCTGACAGTGTTTGTTGATATGAGACCTCCATCATGAGGAATGAATGAGATCTGACAGTGTTTGTTGATATGAGACCTCCATCATGAGGAATGAGATCTGACTGTGTATGTTGATATGAGACCTCCATCATGAGGAATGAGATCTGACTGTGTATGTTGATATGAGACCTCCATCATGAGGGAATGAATGAGATCTGACTGTGTTTGTTGATATGAGACCTCCATCATGAGGAATTAGATCTGACAGTGTATGTTGATATGAGACCTCCATCATGAGGAATTAGATCTGACAGTGTTTGTTGATATGAGACCTGCATCATGAGGAATGAGATCTGACTGTGTATGTTGATATGAGACCTCCGTCATGAGGAATTGAATGAGATCTGACTGTGTTTGTTGATATGAGACCTCCATCATGAGGGATGAATGAGATCTGACTGTGTTTGTTGATATGAGACCTCCATCATGAGGGAATGAATGAGATCTGACTGTGTTTGTTGATATGAGACCTCCATCATGAGGAATGAATGAGATCTGACAGTGTTTGTTGATATGAGACCTCCATCATGAGGAATGAGATCTGACTGTGTATGTTGATATGAGACCTCCATCATGAGGGATTGAATGAGATCTGACAGTGTTTGTTGATATGAGACCTCCATCATGAGGAATGAGATCTGACTGTGTTTGTTGATATGAGACCTCCATCATGAGGAATGAGATCTGACTGTGTATGTTGATATGAGACCTCCATCATGAGGAATGAGATCTGACTGTGTTTGTTGATATGAGACCTCCATCATGAGGGAATGAATGAGATCTGACTGTGTTTGTTGATATGAGACCTCCATCATGAGGAATTAGATCTGACAGTGTATGTTGATATGAGACCTCCATCATGAGGAATTAGATCTGACAGTGTTTGTTGATATGAGACCTCCATCATGAGGGAATGAATGAGATCTGACAGTGTTTGTTGATATGAGACCTCCGTCATGAGGAATTAGATCTGACTGTGTATGTTGATATGAGACCTCCATCACGAGGGATTGAATAAGATCTGACAGTGTATGTTGATATGAGACCTCCATCATGAGGGAATGAATGAGATCTGACTGTGTTTGTTGATATGAGACCTCGATCATGAGGAATGAGATCTGACAGTGTTTGTTGATATGAGACCTCCGTCATGAGGAATTAGATCTGACAGTGTATGTTGATATGAGACCTCCATCATGAGGAATGAGATCTGACTGTGTATGTTGATATGAGACCTCCATCATGAGGGATTGAATAAGATCTGACAGTGTTTGTTGATATGAGACCTCCATCATGAGGAATGAGATCTGACAATGTTTGTTGATATGAGACCTCCATCATGAGGGAATGAATGAGATCTGACTGTGTTTGTTGATATGAGACCTCCATCATGAGGGAATTAATGAGATCTGACAGTGTTTGTTGATATGAGACCTCCATCATGAGGAATTAGATCTGACAGTGTTTGTTGATATGAGACCTCCATCATGAGGGAATTCATGAGATCTGACTGTGTTTGTTGATATGAGACCTCCATCATGAGGGAATGAATGAGATCTGACAGTGTTTGTTGATATGAGACCTCCGTCATGAGGAATTGGATCTGACAGTGTATGTTGATATGAGACCTCCATCATGAGGGATTGAATGAGATCTGACAGTGTTTGTTGATATGAGACCTCCATCATGAGGAATGAGATCTGACTGTGTTTGTTGATATGAGACCTCCATCATGAGGAATGAGATCTGACTGTGTATGTTGATATGAGACCTCCATCATGAGGAATAAGATCTGACTGTGTATGTTGATATGAGACCTCCATCATGAGGGAATTAATGAGATCTGACTGTGTTTGTTGATATGAGACCTCCGTCATGAGGAATTAGATCTGACAGTGTTTATTGATATGAGACCTCCATCATGAGGGAATGAATGAGATCTGACAGTGTTTGTTGATATGAGACCTCCGTCATGAGGAATTAGATCTGACAGTGTATGTTGATATGAGACCTCCATCATGAGGGAATGAGATCTGACAGTGTTTGTTGATATGAGACCTCCATCATGAGGAATTAGATCTGACAGTGTATGTTGATATGATACCTCCATCATGAGGAATATAGATCTGACAGTGTTTGTTGATATGAGACCTCCATCATGAGGGAATGAATGAGATCTGACAGTGTTTGTTGATATGAGACCTCCATCATGAGGATTAGATCTGACAGTGTATGTTGATATGAGACCTCCATCATGAGGAATGAGATCTGACAGTGTTTGTTGATATGAGACCTCCATCATGAGGGAATGAATGAGATCTGACAGTGTTTGTTGATATGAGACCTCCATCATGAGGAATGAGATCTGACAGTGTTTGTTGATATGAGACCTCCATCATGAGGAATGAGATCTGACTGACATGTGTATGTTGATATGAGACCTCCATCATGAGGAATGAGATCTGACAGTGTTTGTTGATATGAGACCTCCATCATGAGGAATGAGATCTGACAATGTTTGTTGATATGAGACCTCCATCATGAGGGAATGAATGAGATCTGACTGTGTTTGTTGATATGAGACCTCCATCATGAGGGAATGAATGAGATCTGACAGTGTTTGTTGATATGAGACCTCCATCATGAGGAATTAGATCTGACAGTGTTTGTTGATATGAGACCTCCATCATGAGGGAATTAATGAGATCTGACTGTGTTTGTTGATATGAGACCTCCATCATGAGGGAATGTGAGATCTGACAGTGTTTGTTGATATGAGACCTCCATCTGACTGAGTGTTTGTTGATATGAGACCTCCATCATGAGGAATTAGATCTGACAGTGTTTGTTGATATGAGACCTCCATCATGAGGGAATTGAATGAGATCTGACAGTGTTTGTTGATATGAGACCTCCATCATGAGATCTGAATGAGAGATCTGATCTGACTGTGTATGTTGATATGAGACCTCCATCATGAGGGAATGAATGAGATCTGACTGTGTTTGTTGATATGAGACCTCCCATGAGGAATTAGATCTGACATCATGTTGATATGAGACCTCCATCATGAGGGAATGAGATCTGACTGTGTTTGTTGATATGAGACCTCCATGAGGAATTAGATCTGACAGTGTTTATTGATATGAGACCTCCATCATGAGGGAATGAATGAGATCTGACAGTGTTTGTTGATATGAGACCTCCGTCATGAGGAATTAGATCTGACTGTGTATGTTGATATGAGACCTCCATGAGGGATGAATAAGATCTGACTGTGTTTGTTGATATGAGACCTCCATCATGAGGGAATGAATGAGATCTGACAGTGTTTGTTGATATGAGACCTCCATCATGAGGAATTAGATCTGAATGTTGATATGAGACCTCCATCATGAGGGAATGAATGAGATCTGACAGTGTTTGTTGATATGAGACCTCCATCATGAGGAATTAGATCTGACAGTGTATGTTGATATGAGACCTCCATCATGAGGAATGAATGAGATCTGACAGTGTTTGTTGATATGAGACCTCCATCATGAGGGAATGAATGAGATCTGACAGTGTTTGTTGATATGAGACCTCCGTCATGAGGAATTAGATCTGACAGTGTATGTTGATATGAGACCTCCATCACGAGGGATTGAATAAGATCGGACTGTGTTTGTTGATATGAGACCTCCATCATGAGGGAATGAATGAGATCTGACTGTGTTTGTTGACATGAGACCTCCATCATGAGGGAATGAATGAGATCTGACAGTGTTTGTTGATATGAGACCTCCGTCATGAGGAATTAGATCTGACAGTGTATGTTGATATGAGACCTCCATCATGAGGGAATGAATGAGATCTGACTGTGTTTGTTGATATGAGACCTCCATCATGAGGATTGAGATCTGACAGTGTTTGTTGATATGAGACCTCCATCATGAGGAATGAATGAGATCTGACAGTGTTTGTTGATATGAGACCTCCATCATGAGGGAATGAATGAGATCTGACAGTGTTTGTTGATATGAGACCTCCGTCATGATCTGACAGTGTTTGTTGATAGACCTCTAGATCTGTGTATGTTGATATGAGACCTCCATCATGAGGAATGAGATCTGACAGTGTTTGTTGATATGAGACCTCCATCATGAGGAATGAGATCTGACTGTGTTTGTTGATATGAGACCTCCATCATGAATGAGATCTGACAGTGTTTGTTGATATGAGACCTCCATCATGAGGGAATGAATGAGATCTGACTGTGTTTGTTGATATGAGACCTCCGTCATGAGGAATTAGATCTGACTGTGTATGTTGATATGAGACCTCCATCACGAGGGATTGAATAAGATCTGACTGTGTTTGTTGATATGAGACCTCCATCATGAGGGAATGAATGAGATCTGACAGTGTTTGTTGATATGAGACCTCCGTCATGAGGAATTAGATCTGACAGTGTATGTTGATATGAGACCTCCATCATGAGGGAATGAATGAGATCTGACTGTGTTTGTTGATATGAGACCTCGATCATGAGGAATGAGATCTGACAGTGTTTGTTGATATGAGACCTCCGTCATGAGGAATTAGATCTGACAGTGTATGTTGATATGAGACCTCCATCATGAGGAATGAGATCTGACTGTGTATGTTGATATGAGACCTCCATCATGAGGGATTGAATAAGATCTGACAGTGTTTGTTGATATGAGACCTCCATCATGAGGAATGAGATCTGACTGTGTTTGTTGACATGAGACCTCCATCATGAGGAATGAGATCTGACTGTGTTTGTTGATATGAGACCTCCATCATGAGGGAATTAATGAGATCTGACAGTGTTTGTTGATATGAGACCTCCATCATGAGGAATTAGATCTGACAGTGTTTGTTGATATGAGACCTCCATCATGAGGGAATTCATGAGATCTGACTGTGTTTGTTGATATGAGACCTCCATCATGAGGGAATGAATGAGATCTGACAGTGTTTGTTGATATGAGACCTCCGTCATGAGGAATTGGATCTGACAGTGTATGTTGATATGAGACCTCCATCATGAGGGATTGAATGAGATCTGACAGTGTTTGTTGATATGAGACCTCCATCATGAGGAATGAGATCTGACTGTGTTTGTTGATATGAGACCTGCATCATGAGGAATGAGATCTGACTGTGTATGTTGATATGAGACCTCCATCATGAGGAATGAGATCTGACTGTGTATGTTGATATGAGACCTCCATCATGAGGGAATTAATGAGATCTGACTGTGTTTGTTGATATGAGACCTCCGTCATGAGGAATTAGATCTGACAGTGTTTATTGATATGAGACCTCCATCATGAGGGAATGAATGAGATCTGACAGTGTTTGTTGATATGAGACCTCCGTCATGAGGAATTAGATCTGACTGTGTATGTTGATATGAGACCTCCATCACGAGGGATTGAATAAGATCTGACTGTGTTTGTTGATATGAGACCTCCATCATGAGGGAATGAATGAGATCTGACAGTGTTTGTTGATATGAGACCTCCGTCATGAGGAATTAGATCTGACAGTGTTTGTTGATATGAGACCTCCATCATGAGGAATGAGATCAGACTGTGTTTGTTGATATGAGTCCTGCATCATGAGGAATGAGATCTGACTGTTTATGTTGATATGAGACCTCCATCATGAGGAATGAGATCTGACTGTGTATGTTGATATGAGACCTCCATCATGAGGAATGAGATCTGACAGTGTTTGTTGATATGAGACCTCCATCATGAGGAATGAGATCTGACAATGTTTGTTGATATGACCTCCATCATGAGGGAATGACCTCCATCATGACTGTGTTTGTTGATATGAGACCTCCATCATGAGGGAATGAATGAGATCTGACAGTGTTTGTTGATATGAGACCTCCATCATGAGGAATGAATGAGATCTGACAGTGTTTGTTGATATGAGACCTCCATCATGAGGAATTAGATCTGACAGTGTTTGTTGATATGAGACCTGCATCATGAGGAATGAATGAGATCTGACTGTGTTTGTTGATATGAGACCTCCATCATGAGGGAATGAATGAGATCTGACAGTGTTTGTTGATATGAGACCTCCATCTCCTGACAGTCATGTTGATATGAGACCTCCATCATGAGGAATGAGATCTGACAGTGTTTGTTGATATGAGACCTCCATCATGAGGAATGAGATCTGACAATGTTTGTTGATATGAGACCTCCATCATGAGGGAATGAGATCTGACTGTGTTTGTTGATATGAGACCTCCATCATGAGGGAATGAATGAGATCTGACAGTGTTTGTTGATATGAGACCTCCATCATGAGGAATTAGATCTGACAGTGTTTGTTGATATGAGACCTCCATCATGAGGGAATTAATGAGATCTGACTGTGTTTGTTGATATGAGACCTCCATCATGAGGGAATGAATGAGATCTGACAGTGTTTGTTGATATGAGACCTCCGTCATGAGGAATTAGATCTGACAGTGTATGTTGATATGAGACCTCCATCATGAGGGATTGAATGAGATCTGACAGTGTTTGTTGATATGAGACCTCCATCATGAGGGAATGAGATCTGACTGTGTTTGTTGATATGAGACCTGCATCATGAGGAATGAGATCTGACTGTGTATGTTGATATGAGACCTCCATCATGAGGAATGAGATCTGACTGTGTATGTTGATATGAGACCTCCATCATGAGGGAATTAATGAGATCTGACTGTGTTTGTTGATATGAGACCTCCGTCATGAGGAATTAGATCTGACAGTGTATGTTGATATGATACCTCCATCATGAGGAATTAGATCTGACAGTGTTTATTGATATGAGACCTCCATCATGAGGGAATGAATGAGATCTGACAGTGTTTGTTGATATGAGACCTCCGTCATGAGGAATTAGATCTGACTGTGTATGTTGATATGAGACCTCCATCACGAGGGATTGAATAAGATCTGACTGTGTTTGTTGATATGAGACCTCCATCATGAGGGAATGAATGAGATCTGACAGTGTTTGTTGATATGAGACCTCCGTCATGAGGAATTAGATCTGACAGTGTATGTTGATATGAGACCTCCATCATGAGGGAATGAATGAGATCTGACTGTGTTTGTTGATATGAGACCTCCATCATGAGGAATTGAGATCAGTGTTTGTTGATATGAGACCTCCATCAGGAATGAGATCTGACAGTGTTTGTTGATATGAGACCTCCATCATGAGGAATGAGATCTGACAGTGTTTGTTGATATGAGACCTCCATCATGAGGGAATGAATGAGATCTGACTGTGTTTGTTGATATGAGACCTCCATCATGAGGGAATTAATGAGATCTGACAGTGTTTGTTGATATGAGACCTCCATCATGAGGAATTAGATCTGACAGTGTTTGTTGATATGAGACCTCCATCATGAGGGAATGAATGAGATCTGACTGTGTTTGTTGATATGAGACCTCCATCATGAGGGAATGAATGAGATCTGACAGTGTTTGTTGATATGAGACCTCCGTCATGAGGAATTAGATCTGACAGTGTTTGTTGATATGAGACCTCCATCATGAGGGATTGAATGAGATCTGACAGTGTTTGTTGATATGAGACCTCCATCATGAGGAATGAGATCTGACTGTGTTTGTTGATATGAGACCTGCATCATGAGGAATGAGATCTGACTGTTTATGTTGATATGAGACCTCCATCATGAGGAATGAGATCTGACTGTGTATGTTGATATGAGACCTCCATCATGAGGGAATTAATGAGATCTGACTGTGTTTGTTGATATGAGACCTCCGTCATGAGGAATTAGATCTGACAGTGTTTATTGATATGAGACCTCCATCATGAGGGAATGAATGAGATCTGACAGTGTTTGTTGATATGAGACCTCCGTCATGAGGAATTAGATCTGACTGTGTATGTTGATATGAGACCTCCATCACGAGGGATTGAATAAGATCTGACTGTGTTTGTTGATATGAGACCTCCATCATGAGGGAATGAATGAGATCTGACAGTGTTTGTTGATATGAGACCTCCGTCATGAGGAATTAGATCTGACAGTGTATGTTGATATGAGACCTCCATCATGAGGGAATGAATGAGATCTGACTGTGTTTGTTGATATGAGACCTCCATCATGAGGATTGAGATCTGACAGTGTTTGTTGATATGAGACCTCCATCATGAGGAATTAGATCTGACAGTGTTTGTTGATATGAGACCTCCATCATGAGGGAATGAATGAGATCTGACAGTGTTTGTTGATATGAGACCTCCATCATGAGGAATTAGATCTGACAGTGTATGTTGATATGAGACCTCCATCATGAGGAATGAGATCTGACAGTGTTTGTTGATATGAGACCTCCATCATGAGGAATGAGATCTGACAATGTTTGTTGATATGAGACCTCCATCATGAGGGAATGAATGAGATCTGACTGTGTTTGTTGATATGAGACCTCCATCTGATCTGTGTTTGTTGATATGAGACCTCCATCATGAGGGAATGAATGAGATCTGACAGTGTTTGTTGATATGAGACCTCCATCATGAGGAATTAGATCTGACAGTGTTTGTTGATATGAGACCTCCATCATGAGGGAATGAATGAGATCTGACTGTGTTTGTTGATATGAGACCTCCATCATGAGGGAATGAATGAGATCTGACAGTGTTTGTTGATATGAGACCTCCATCATGAGGAATTAGATCTGACAGTGTATGTTGATATGAGACCTCCATCATGAGGGATTGAATGAGATCTGACAGTGTTTGTTGATATGAGACCTCCATCATGAGGAATGAGATCTGACTGTGTATGTTGATATGAGACCTCCATCATGAGGAATGAGATCTGACTGTTATGTTGATATGAGACCTCCATCATCTGACTGTGTATGTTGATATGAGACCTCCATCATGAGGGAATTAATGAGATCTGACTGTGTTTGTTGATATGAGACCTCCGTCATGAGGAATTAGATCTGACAGTGTATGTTGATATGAGACCTCCATCATGAGGGAATGAATGAGATCTGACAGTGTTTGTTGATATGAGACCTCCATCATGAGGAATTAGATCTGACTGTGTATGTTGATATGAGACCTCCATCACGAGGGAATGAATAAGATCTGACTGTGTTTGTTGATATGAGACCTCCATCATGAATGAATGGATCTGATCTGTGTTTGTTGATATGAGACCTCCATCTGAGATCTGACTGTGTTTGTTTGTTGATATGAGACCTCCATCATGAGGAATTAGATCTGACAGTGTTTGTTGATATGAGACCTCCATCATGAGGGAATGAATGAGATCTGACAGTGTTTGTTGATATGAGACCTCCGTCATGAGGGAATTAATGAGATCTGACTGTGTTTGTTGATATGAGACCTCCGTCATGAGGAATTAGATCTGACAGTGTTTATTGATATGAGACCTCCATCATGAGGGAATGAATGAGATCTGACAGTGTTTGTTGATATGAGACCTCCATCATGAGGAATTAGATCTGACTGTGTATGTTGATATGAGACCTCCATCACGAGGGATTGAATAAGATCTGACTGTGTTTGTTGATATGAGACCTCCATCATGAGGGAATGAATGAGATCTGACAGTGTTTGTTGATATGAGACCTCCGTCATGAGGAATTAGATCTGACAGTGTATGTTGATATGAGACCTCCATCATGAGGGAATGAATGAGATCTGACTGTGTTTGTTGATATGAGACCTCCATCATGAGGATTGAGATCTGACAGTGTTTGTTGATATGAGACCTCCATCATGAGGAATTAGATCTGACAGTGTTTGTTGATATGAGACCTCCATCATGAGGGAATGAATGAGATCTGACAGTGTTTGTTGATATGAGACCTCCGTCATGAGGAATTAGATCTGACAGTGTATGTTGATATGAGACCTCCATCATGAGGGAATGAATGAGATCTGACTGTGTTTGTTGATATGAGACCTCCATCATGAGGGAATGAATGAGATCTGACTGTGTTTGTTGATATGAGACCTCCATCATGAGGGAATTAATGAGATCTGACAGTGTTTGTTGATATGAGACCTCCATCATGAGGAATTAGATCTGACAGTGTTTGTTGATATGAGACCTCCATCATGAGGGAATTAATGAGATCTGACTGTGTTTGTTAATATGAGACCTCCGTCATGAGGAATTAGATCTGACAGTGTATGTTGATATGAGACCTCCATCATGAGTGAATGAATGAGATCTGACAGTGTTTGTTGATATGAGACTTCCATCATGAGGGAAAAAATTAGATCTGACAATGTTTGTTAATTTGAGACCTCCATCATGAGGAATGAGATCTGACTGTGTATGTTGATATGAGACCTCCATCATGAGTGAATGAATGAGATCTGACAGTGTTTGTTGATATGAGACCTCCATCATGACGGAATGAATGAGATCTGACTGTGTTTGTTGATATGAGACCTCCATCAGGAGGGAATTAATGAGATCTGACTGTGTTTGTTGATATGAGACCTCCATCAGGACGGAATGAATGAGATCTGACTGTGTTTGTTGATATGAGACCTCCATCATGAGGGAATGAATGATATCTGACTGTGTATGTTGATAGGAGACCTCCATCATGAGGAATGAGATCTGACAGCGTTTGTTGATAGGAGACCTCCATCATGAGGAATGAGATCTGACAGCGTTTGTTGATATGAGACCTCCATCTTGAGGGAATGAATGAGATCTGACAGTGTTTGTTGATATGAGACCTCCATCATGAGGGAATGAATGAGATCTGACTGTGTATGTTGATATGAGACCTCCATCATGAGGGAATGAATGAGATCTGACTGTGTATGTTGATAGGAGACCTCCATCATGAGGGAATGAATGAGATCTGACTGTGTATGTTGATATGAGACCTCCATCATGAGGAATGAGATCTGACAGTGTTTGTTGATATGATACCTCCATCATGAGGGAATGAATGAGATCTGACTGTTTTTGTTCAATGAAGTAGAATAATGCTCACATTTCACTGATCCTGCTGCTGGACCGAGATTGGTAGATAGAGGACCTGGCAGTCTATTTAGCTGGTGTGGAGCAGCAAATGTGTTTTTATGGTGCATCAATAAATGAATGCGAGAACATTTGTTGCCAGGATTAGCTATTTGTATCTAGCCTCTCAATAACTGCATAACGCTGCAAGATAGACATGTTCATTATAGTCATACTGAGTTGGTGATGCAATTGTTCACCATCTTGCTAGATCCTCCAAAGACACACAGGGCTTGTTACATTTATTCACATAATAATGGAGTCAGATTGATGAATGTAGTTTATTATTATTCAACATAGTTTCCACCTACATAATGGTGTGCCCTAATGAATACACCCCATGCCCTAACCTGTCCTGAACCACTGACACCTTGAAACAGGTCACTTTTCAGTGAACACTGGTGCACTTGAGAGGCTGTACAATTGCACTGTTAACAATCTAATGGCCAACACTTAACATGTTTGTAAAAAAAATAAATAGATCGTTAGCATAAATATTAGCATTTCTGATAAAGGATACAGATACAGGAGCAATTATGGTTATGTGCCTTGCTCAAAGGCACATTGACAGATTTTTCAGGTAGACTCTGGTGATAACCAGACTCTGGCATCTGTGTTCTTATATAATAGAAGGCGTTGCCATTTGATAGGTTTAGCGATAGCATTGTTAGGTTAGCAAGAAATATTTGAAACGAGCCATCTGTTTGAGTGGGGAGAAAGGGTCCGACAAGGTGATAACTCAGGCACATCATAATAAAGAGGCAAAAGTTATTAAACAGACATTTCAATTATACTGTCGATCTTCATTCCACTAGTGGACAAGTGTGGTGTGGTGTCTCGTGTTCTAACAAAGGTTAAAACAGAATGAAAACATTTGGCATTTGTGGAGGCCTATATTCATAGTAAATTGTTGTGAACATCATTGCCTCTTAATATTTGGGATAGTTGACTGGTGTTGGTTGTGTGGTGACCGTGGTGTGTCCTCCTCTGTCCCCAGATGACCTGAACAGGACCCATCAGCACTGTGTTCTGGCTGGAGACTCAGCCCGCTTCAGCTCTACACACAGAGTGGCGGAGGTGAGAGGGGCCTGGGGTACACTGGGGGCTTGGAGACCCTGGCCTGATTCTAATAATGATTTATTTATTTTATAGGATACCGTATATTCCACTACCTTTCTTTAACTTCTTGCGTCGAGCAATCCCGTATCCGGGAGCGTAATCATAGCCTCAAGCTCATTACCATAACGCAACGTTAACTATTCATGAAAATCGCAAACGAAATGAAATAAATATATTCACTCACAAGCTTAGCCTTTTGTTAACTTCTTGCGTCGAGCAATCCCGTATCCGGAAGCGTAATCATAGCCTCAAGCTCATTAGCATAACGCAACGTTAACTATTCATGAAAATCGCAAATGAAATGAAATAAATATATTGGCTCACAAGCTTAGCCTTTTGTTAACAACACTGTCATCTCAGATTTTCAAAAGATGCTTTTCAACAATAGCTCCACAAGCATTTGTGTAAGAGTATTCATAGCTAGCATAGCATTAAGCCTAGCATTCAGCAGGCAGCATTTTCACAAAAACAAGAAAAGCATTCAAATAAAATAATTTACCTTTTGAAGAACTTCGGATGTTTTCAATGAGGAGACTCTCAGTTAGATAGCAAATGTTCAGTTTTTCCAAAAATATTATTTGTGTAGGAGAAATCGCTCCGTTTTGTTCATCACGTTTGGCTAAGGAAAAAAAAAATTCAGTCATTACAACGCCAAACTTTTTTCCAAATTAACTCCATAATATCGACAGAAACATGGCAAATGTTGTTTAGAATCAATCCTCAAGGTGTTTTTCACATATATATTCGATGATAAATCATTCGTGGCAGTTGCCTTTCTCCTCTGAACCAAATGGAAAAATGCACGCAGCTGGAGATTGCGCAATAATTTCGACGGAGGAGACATTGGAACACAGCGCATTCAAAATCTGGGGCACTTCCTGTATGAAATTTCATCTTGGTTTCGCCTGCAGCATTAGTTCTCACACTCACAGACAATATCTTTGCAGTTTTGGAAACGTCAGAGTGTTTTCTTTCCAAAGCTGTCAATTATATGCATAGTCGAGCATCTTTTCGTGACAAAATATCTTGTTTAAAACGGGAACGTTTTTTTATCCAAAAATTAAAAGAGCGCCCCCTATATCGAAGAAGTTAACAGATTCTACCTTCTATTCTAGAATTCCAAGAGGCCCTCATGCTCCCAGAATACATGCATTATTTCCCAACCTTTTTTGAGTGTCTGTCCTCACAGTGTTCCACCGGGACCCTGGACTACATCCAGTCCCGCTGCCGGGAGGCCCTGTCTAACCTGAGCACAGACCCAGAAACAGGGACCCACAGCCTACTGTCCCTGCTGCCAGCTACCCTGCAAGGCTACGAGGAGATACACAACGAGGTGTGACTGTGTGTGACTAACTTTTGGGGTTCTACGATAGGCCTAACTTTGTGTCCTACCTACACTCTTAGAAAAAAATTGCTATCTCGAACCTAAAAGGGTTTTTCGGCTGTCCCCATAGGAGATTCCTTTGAAGAACCCTTTTTAGTTCCAGGTAGAAACCTTTTGGTTCCAGGTAGAACCATTTTGAGTTCTGTTTACACAGAGGGTTCTACCTGGAACCAAAAAGGCCTATCCTATGGAGACAGCCAAATAACCCTTTTGGAACCCTCATTCAAGGAAAGGGTAGTTGTGTATAATCGTTCCCTTTCTACTTTCGGTCACATAACCAGGGTTAAGGCCCTTCCATAGGAAAATAAAGAGGTTGTCAATATTTAAGTTGACATCATTCATAGCTACCGTGGGTATTTATGTTATGGGAGAAATATTTCATAAGTCCAGGTTGCTCTTGTTTGTCTAAGGATCGAGATCATGGCCCCTTTCACACAGAACAATCAGTGAATCTGGCTCCGGGGCCCATAGACCCTATGGGGGCCGTTCACGCTTTACAGTGGCAGCTTGCTCAATACAGCCTTCTGCAGCCCAGCCTGCCCCTGACTGCCAGGGGCTAATGGTTAAAATAGCACTTCACCTCTCCACCCTCTGTATGTGTTATCCTCACTACTCCCAGGTAACCACAGCAGCGGGCCGAGTCAGGAACCACACGGGATGCCATGACAGATGAGCCTGGCGTGAGGTTGTTTAAAGGTTGTAGCCAGTATTAATTATTCAGACAATATGAGAGAGCGAGAGAGAAAGAGACAGACAGAGAGAGAGGTATAGAGAGGGGTATAGAAAGAGATAGAGGGAGAGGCCTAGCCAACACCTGGTCTCCATCGCAGAGAGAGAGAGAGAGAGAACACCTGCTCACAGCGCAGCACCACAGGATTACCCAGTGTAGGCCTGGCTGGGGGGTGCGCACTGTTTATTTAGGAAAACAGGAGGCTATTTATAAAAGGCTGGGAGAGGAGGGGATGGAGCCCTCTCTCAGGGGCCTGGCCCTGCTCTACTCTACCTGGCGTCCCCAGGGCCATGATGATGGATTGGGCCATTTGTTCTGAGTTGCCCATGAGGGCAGAACACCCACTTAAATGATGTGTTGTTGGCAGAGTTATTTACTATGACGGCTAGTTTTGTCGGTTAGCGGGTGCATATTGCATGGGTCGTGTTTGACATGGACGACCGTAGAGCGAACAAGCAGAGGCTCGTCAGACAGGCTGACCTGACCAACACCTTTTGGGCATTTCTTTAAAAAGTGATAAACAGGAGATCGACCGGCCGGCTGCCTGGCTGATGCTGCTGTACTGTGTGTCGTGTATGCTTAGAGGGGGTTTGACAGTTGTTTGGGTAGGGATTGAGGGGGGAAGGGGGGTGTTTAGGGTTGTGATGGGGATGAAGCTGAATGTCAGCCATCTGAGGAACGTGTGTTCAGGTAGAGGGGGAGAATGTTAGTAGCCAGAGGAGGGAGTTGAAGCAGGGGTTGATGGGTAGAGGACAGGAGAACAGCACCTGGCATAGCAGAGGGAGAGAGACCGGTTTCTAGTTGATTCTAGGCCCTCCTGGCCTCTCTACTCTAATCTTCCTGTCTATGTGTTGGAACGGTGGGACGAACAGGGGGCTAGCATCACGTCACATCCCATCGCCACACGGCCCTGTCTGTGTGTTGGAACGGTGGCACGAACAGGGGGCTAGCATCACGTCACATCCCATCGCCACACGGCCCTGTCTGTGTGTTGGAACGGTGGCACGAACAGGGGGCTAGCATCACGTCACATCCCATCGCCACACGGCCCTGTCATCAGGGGCTAGCATCACGTCACATCCCATCGCCACACGGCCCTGTCTGTGTGTTGGAGCCGGTGTGCACGGTGGCACGAACAGGGGCTAGCATCACGCTAGCATCACGTCAGCATCCATCCCATCGCCACACGGCCCTGTCTGTGTGTTTGGGAACAGGGGCTAGCATCACGTCACATCCCATCGCCACACGGAACACGGTGGCACGAACAAGGGACTAGCATCACGTCATCCCATCCTGTCATGGCACGAACAGGGGGCTAGCATCACGTCACATCCCATCGCCACACGGCCCTGTTTGTGTGTGTGTGTGTGTTTGGCTTTGAAATGCTAATCCCAGACACAAACGTCTTGTCTCATTTAAAGCCATCGTGTCACTTCCCAGGTGGATGTGTGACAATGTGCCCTCTGGGACCCCCCTAATGAAGCCTGTCCCTGCTCAGTAAATATTGGAGGGTGTGACGCACTAAGTAAGTCCCACATGTCTGGTTCTGCTAGAGACGGGGGAAGGTACAAGTGTAATCAGCCAGGTAGTTCCTCTGACCTTCCTCTGTCCTGTACAGTATGTTTTCCAGGCCTCTCCCTCCCTAGTGAGTAACAGTGTTTGTCAAGTAGCTAAAAGGCCACACCACTCTTCCTTGTGGAGTCAGAGAGTTTGTGACTGACCTGTAGGGAACAGTTTTTTCCTATCCTGTTTTCAGTTGAGAAAGAATGTAATTGAAATGTGTAATTTGGAGCATATTATTGTCTGTGGTCCTATAATGAGTAAGGACAGGTTGTGTGAGTCTGTCTGTGAGTACAGTTTGTATCTCCTCAAGGTGTGTGTGTGTGTGTGTGTCCATGGTGGCCAAGGTGTGATGAGTGTGAAGTGTGGACCTCTGGAGACAGGCAACAGGGCTCAGTGCTCCTGGTTGATGTGATGTGGGGGCAGTTCCAGGAAAGTAAACAGAAAGAGGCAGGTTGATATCGATCCGTCTCTCATCAGCTCCTACCTCGGGGGCCGCACGGCATGGAACAGACGGAAATTGATTGGTCAAGTCTGCTGGGGGACCACCGAGAGGTGTGGAAAAACCCTGCTTCATTAAATACTGAAAGGGACTACTTGGCTTTGACTCCTGGGTCGCCATGGTGAGTGGGAGGCTGAGCGGAGTGCTAATGTGCAGTTAGCACGTCCGTCACCTGGAGAGATGACAGGAGACACCACAGGGAAGGGGCCCCTCTCAGTCTTCCTGCTCCCAGAACCCAGAGCGGGCTAGGCAGAGGAGAAAATCTAGCCTAACGATGGCGATGACTCTCTCCATCTCTCTCTCCATCTCTCTCTTTCGATCTCTACCTGGGCAGGTGGCATTTAGTCAGTGTTTCCCTCTCAGTAACTCACAGCCGGGCGGCTCAGGCTCCAAATGCCAGGCGTCCCACAGATGCCGCAGTCGCCTGGCTTTGAGGCTGCCATTGCCATGCTCCGCGGGGGCTAGGAGTCCATGTCGGCTCAAAGCGGAGCCACAGGCTGTGTTCCCTCAGTAAAGGACAGACGGACAATCAGAGAGAAAAGGGGAGCGGTGGGAGGAGGTAGAGAAAGGACAGTCTATGTTTGTCCCCTCTCTCTTGCTTTGTTGTGTGTGTGAGCTGTACTGTTCAAGGGGGGAGGGGAGGGTTGAACGGTTGACATTTGTTTGAAGGGTCTGTTGTATGGAGTGGTTGTGAAGGTGCTGAACCGTGCTATGGCCCATGTACCCCCCCGTACGTGACCCAGCCCCTGCATGTCAAACCGCTGTGATCAGCCCCCTTTGGATCCAAAATGGCGGATAGTTTCTCTGTATCCTGTGCCACTGCATAGCCTAGAAGGCCAGCCACTGAACAAAGGGTGAAGTGGAAATGTCTTTGTATTCTTGTCATCTTCTTCCTCTGTATTGTTCTTATGTGTTATAGAGCTAATGTAACCCTGTACCATACATACTAATGCCCCCTACAAGAACAATACACAGACTAGTAGTTGGAGATGAACAGTAGGTCTTGTAGTCACTTTCACATTTGATATGCAACTCTTTTGTACTCCTCACCTTGTGGTCTACAGTTGTCTATGTCAAATGAAATGGTGTATGTATTGTTGGGAGGATGATACTGGAACAGTGCTTTGTAGGATGTTTTCGGAGAGGGAAGCTCAGAGCGCCTTGCATTTGCATCACCGACATTTGGGGCAATCTCTGACACACACTTTCTCAGACAAACACACATACACACACACATCCATACACCTGGCTACATGACGTGTCCTTGTGAGGATTAAATCAGCACTTCAAAAGAGCTGAAAACATAAACACTCCCAGTGGAGGACAGGTGAGCCGCTCTGCAGAGTAAACTGTCATTCCCCTGCGGAGCGAGGGAGGAGGAGGGGAGGAGGAGTAGGGGAGGAGGAGTAGGGGAGGAGGAGTAGGGGAGGAGGAGGTGGAGGAGGAGTGGAGGAGGGGAGTTTAGGAGGAGGAGGAAATAGGAGTGAGGAGAGGGTTGAGCAATGTGGCGTATAGGCGTCTAGGGTCGGGATGGTTTGGGAAATGGGGGTCGAGGGGTGTATTGTGAGAGGGGTGTGTTGTCTATTCTCATAGGGATGACCATCTGTGTAAACAGACATTCTAGGATGTCTAGACTCCAGTACACTTCATTCTCTGTACATATCTGACTAGGGGAAATCCCCAACAGACAGATTTAACCTTTTGTTATCTCCTGTCTCTCACTCGCGCTCTAAAGCACAGTAGAGGCCTTGGCGTTGATAGACGGATATACTTCCATGTTTTTGTACCACCATGCTTTTGCAAGTTTTCGCTTTCCAATATTTCCATCTGGACTTCATACGGCTTGACTGATCTACCACTGCCTGTCTAGGATCTGGACTATTCCTATAATCCCATATGGTTCCTCTACCTGACTGTTGTGTGCAGGTGGAGTTTGAGTGGCTGAGGCAGTACTGGTTCCAGGGCCAGCGTTACACCCGGTTCTGCAGCTGGTGGTCCAGACCCATGGAGCAGCTGGAGAATGACTGGAGAGAGATGGAGCTCATGGTAAGACTGCACAGAGACCCACTGGGACCCAGTAATAACACATACTAGTGTGTAGTAGTAAGGTTGACTGTCTACGATTGCCATTTAAGAGCCATACAAAGTCTAATCACAAAGAGCTTTACTGTAACACTTCAGTTCATTCACACACTTCTGCAGTCAGTGATTATTAGTGACACAGTTTCCTGTTCCAACGTGATCAGCATTCTCACAGTGGACAGCCTCCATCAGGATCTGATGCTGATTGGCTGTATACATCTGTGTAACGTCAAATATGCCTGTGCTTGAGTTCATTGCACAAACTAGACCGATAATAGTCAGAGAGTGCAGGTGTGATTGTGAAGTGTCTTTGTGTCACACCCCGGGTGTGATTTTAAGAATGTCTGGTTCCACATGGTCTTACTCAGCTCTTCACCAAATCACAAGGACTAGTAATTGTTCTGACACATCTTTCCATTTTCTCAGTCATTTCATTCTCATAAATGAGAGAGGATGGGTTGTTCACATTGAAGTCTACTTAGTTACATCTGTTTACCGTGTGTGTGTGTGTGTGTGTGTGTGTGTGTGTGTGTGTGTGTGTGTGTGTGTGCGTGCGTGCGTGTGTGCGTGCGTGCGTGCGTGCGTGCGTGTGTACGTTAAGTCTAATCTCAGCTCTGCTGTTGTATCAAAGTGTGCGTTGTAACTCTGCAGAGTGGAGCAGTAGGGGGCACTCTTGTATCACTGAAACAGCCAAGACCAGAGCTGTGCTCCCTCTCTCTCTTTCTCCCTCCATCTCTCCCTGCCTCCCTGCCTCCCTTCCTCTGTGCTCTCTCTCTCTCTCTGTCTTTGTCAGTGTGGAGCGCTGAGCAGTAATCACATCTAATACTCAAGCGGGGATAAAGAGAGGAGCCTGGAGAAGCACGGTGCTGCTCTGCACTGAGACACAGGGAGGCAGTCAGTCAGACAGGCAGGCTGGCAGGCAGGCAGGCTGGCTGGCTGGCTCACTCGCGTCCACACAGCCAGGAGGAGGGGGAGACGGGTCTAATCTCATCTAGAGCTCAGATGAAGTGTGTGATTTGAACCTGTACTTAGAGAGGAGCAGGAGTGAGATGTGAAGACTTGATCTGTGTGTGTCTCTCTCTCTCTCTCTCATGATAAACCAGCCATCTCTCTCTCTCTGATGGCCAACCAGCTGTGTGTGTCTCTCTCTCTCGCTCTCTCTCTCTGATGATAAACCAGCCATCTCGCTCTCTCTCTCTCTCTCTCTGATGATAAACCAGCCATCCCTCTCTCTGTCTCTCTCTGATGGTCAACCATCTGTGTGTGTCTCTCTCACTCTCTCTCTCACTGTCAACCAGACCCCACTCACCATTTAGTTTTTCATGACACTAGTCAGACATGCAGATGTGTGTCTGCTACACATTGCCTTGAGTAGTCTACAGCATCATTTTTTATTTAAAAAAAATTCTCATTCCCTTTAGAGCAATGTTTGTTTTACTATTTTGTATTTTATATTAGAGGCATGCTGTTAATTTATATTTTCCCATGTAGCTTCTGTAAAATCTATTTATTAGTTTTCTTCTTTATCATTTTGTATTTTACTGAAGGTGCATTGTGTTGTTTTCTAAATGAAACAACATGAAGTAGTTTATCAGCGAGGTATTTGTCTTTGACCCATTAAGTAAATCAAACCATGCTCGTTGTGTTTGTGGAAAATGAACAAATCAAATGGGCCACTATTGTTGATGGAGGCTCTTTGTGCTTTCATAAGCAATATTGTACCACATACTGATTAAATAGGCCTTTCTCAGTATTATAGAAATCAGTCATATATTCATTTTTATTTTCCTTTTTTCGATCGCTTATGTTTGTTTATTACACTTCTATTTGAATTGTCAAATGATTTTATAACTTACTTACATTGTTTATATTTTCATATACTTATACATAAACTATTTTTATTATAATTTTTTAGCAAAACTATTTAAAATATCAGAATATCAGTGTGTCAGTTGGTGTTTTTCTCTGGTCACATTTTACTATTTAAATAATCTGCAGTGTCCTAAATGTATGACATTTTAATATTTATTCATATTTTGAGATAATTTCACGCTATATGCTTAATCTTGAAAATGTTAAACATATTAGACACATAAAAAAAAGGAAAAACACAGTAGTGTGTGCTGTTTTTAATTGACAACAAAGACGGTATAATATTGGATTTGTGTGTGTATGTGTGTGTGCGGGTGTATGTGTGTGTGTGGGTCTATGCCTGCGACATACATAGCAGCTTCTGAAAAAGACTGAACACAATGCAAGGCTGTCTGTTTATAGATGCTAGTTTCCTCCCTAGGGCTCAGTCCCTGTTCTCCATCCTGTTGTCATGCAAATACTCACCCTGCCATCTGAATGACATTCTGATAAAACACATCCAGAGGTTTTCTCTCTCTTCCTTTTATCTCCAAACTGTTACCTCATGAATTGAAGTCGCTTCCTAATAGAAACAAGAAGAGGTAGATGGAAGTCAGTGGTCGAGAGAGGATAAATAAAGAGTATTCAGATCAGGTGTGGGAGGGTGGGTGTGGGAGGGTGGGTGGGTGGGTGGGTACACGAGTGCTCTATGCATAGATAAAGGAATTGAAGTGCCTATCAGATATGAGAACAGGTATGAAGAAGGTCCAGGGTTCCACCTCTCTCAGAAGACGAGGGGTACAGGCTGCGCCCCGTGGTTAAAGGACAGGGGTGTAAAGGCTCTGTTCCCCTGTGATCCAGACTAGGAATGGAGCGAGGGGCGGTGGAACCCTGTTATGGTTTGGATGGGCCCGGTCCGCAGCCCAGCCCCCCTAGGACCTACTATCATGGATCTCATACAATCCTGACATTTACTTAAACCAGCAACAATGAATAGCTTCCACCTGGCTAACAAAAGGAGAGAGACAGTCTGGCTTTATGCAAAATATTTTAAATACTGGTGTGGCATTTATTATCTTTCATTTTTTATATCCTTCTTTTTGCTGTGCGGGAGAAGCAACAAAAAATTGCATATTTCCTTTTTTGGTGTGTGTTTATGTGTGTGTGTGTGTGTGTGTGTGTGTGTGTGTGTGTGTGTGTGTGTGTGTGTGTGTGTGTGTGTGTGTGTGTGTGTGTGTGTGTGTGTGTGTGTGTGTGTGTGATGATGCTAATGTATGCACTCTGTTTGACTTTAATTGATATACCAGCTCTGCCTGCACACTACAGCTTCTCCCCTAATTTGTCACTTTCCCTGACTTCTGTGGCTGCTCATATCATAACTTAAAAAGCTGCTGGCATGCAGAGATTTCAGACGGTTTTCTCTCTCTCTCTCTCTCTCTCTCTGTTCCTCTCCCTCTCTCCCTCCCCTTCTCCCTCTCTCCCTCCCCTTCTCCCTCTCCTTCTCTCTATTCCTCATTTGACAGTTGAACGATCCTTGTAGATGAAAATCTTTCAGCGTGTATCAAGAAAATGTATCTACTTTCACAATAAATATAATCCACACACTTGAATATATTTGTATACTTCAAGATCTACAAAACAGGAAGGGGTACCCGGGCCATGTCTTCTAGCGTCTCCCTGTAACCATTTTGTCAGTCTCTCTCTTCCTCTGGGTTTGGTCACACTCCCGTCATGTAGCCGTGGAGGAACGTGATGTGTAGGGACGCGGCCTGTGACCGTTTCATCATTTCTCTTCTCCTTTCCCTCGCTCCCTCCGTCTTTAATGTTGGTCCTTAGTAACAATCTGGGGCGGGCTGCTGAGGGGAACGACTCAGGGGGAGCACAGAGCAATCACTCGCAGGCTGGCCAGGTCGCCATCGATAGCTGATTAGGTTATTGACCTAGCAAGGGGGAGGAGGGGATGGAGCTTCAAGGAGAGAATGACAGAGAGATAGAAAGAGAGAGAGGGGTCAATGTAAATGTTATTGCAGTGTGAGCTCATTTGATCAAAGCTCTGGAAAGGTTAAGCGAATCCAATCTGGTTTTGTATGGCAGAGTGCAGACAGACACCGGCGGGAGAGGAGAAACCTCAGGACGCAGAATGGATTATCGTATTGGTGCTGGGCTGAACTAGTGCAGGAGGGCCTCCCTCCCTCCTATAGACAGACAGTTTACTCTGCCTCTAATGCGTTTAGACAGCAATTGGCCTTAATAACCTTTATTGACTTCAGCGGGTCAGAGCCAAGAATCTAATTATCAAAGTGTATCAATTTCATTGGGAGTTTAGAGTTGCACTGTTCATATAATTATTTTAAGGTCGTCGGGGCCAATTAATCCCTATCCACTTATTTGATGGGTTTGTAAAACATTATAGATGTTATGGTTCTGTAGTGTGCAGTTTCAGTGTTAATCATTTTGGGGGAATGTTTTTTTTTTGGGGGTTGTGCTCGTGGTTGTTTTTCTGTGCCCGGTAGGTAAGAAAGAGCAGGACATTTAAAGGCTTGAGGCTTAGATACAGTAGAATCATACTACTCTGTTTCACTCTCTAGTTTATTGAGGCTTCGATACAGTAGAATCATACTACTCTGTTTCACTCTCTAGTTTATTGAGGCTAAGCTACAGTAGAATCACACTACTCTGTTTCACTCTCTAGTTTATTGAGCCTTAGCTACAGTAGAATCACACTACTCTGTTTCACTCTCTAGTTTATTGAGGCTAAGCTACAGTAGAATCACACTACTCTGTTTCACTCTCTAGTTTATTGAGCCTTAGAATCACACTACTCTGTTTCACTCTCTAGTTTATTGAGAGCTCAGTAGAATCATACTACTCTGTTTCACTCTCTAGTTTATTGAGCCTTAGCTACAGTAGACTCACACTACTC
Organism: Oncorhynchus masou masou; assembly: GCF_036934945.1. NCBI lineage: Eukaryota > Metazoa > Chordata > Actinopteri > Salmoniformes > Salmonidae > Oncorhynchus > Oncorhynchus masou. The sequence continues at coordinate 23,535,856 of NC_088213.1, read as the reverse complement.
TGTTTCACTCTCTAGTTTATTGAGCCTTAGCTACAGTAGAATCATACTACTCTGTTTCACTCTCTAGTTTATTGAGCCTTAGCTACAGTAGAATCATACTACTCTGTTTCACTCTCTAGCTTGACATTCTAGGGCAACATTTTCTAACAGTTTCATATACAGGCCACACACATGCAAGCCAGATTAAGTGTGAACTAAACATTAAATTGTTTAAAGAGCATTTTTATTACTTTTATTACTTATATATTTTGTATTATAAAACCATTCATCTTCTGGTAAATCTTAGCAGTTTTTCAGTTTAGCGTTTTAGTAGAATGCACTGTAGCTGTCTTATCGATATTGAGTATGTTTGTAATGTTAAGGGTGTCTGATTATTTGTACTTGTTTGTGATGTTGTGTGTGTATGTAACAGTATATGAAATGTGGAGTAGTTTATGCGTGTGTGTGTGTGTGTGTGTGTGTGTGTGTGTGTGTGTGTGTGTGTGTGTGTGTGTGTGTGCGCGCACCAGGCTACCTGGATAGTAATGTGTGTTGTCCTTATCACAGAACACAGAATAGTGTATAATCCTGGTGTTCATTCCAGCTCGGCCTTGTTTACCTCCAGCTCTATATTAACACACCTGCTGCAACCTATTTACAACCCTCCACACTGAAAAGAAATTACTCCAAGATTATTGTTGTTATTCATTTAAAAAGGAAATCTATGGCTGATAATACATGTGACATCACGGAGCCTGTGTTGAGGGGAAATATCAAAGAAGAAAAGTAAGAGAGAGAGGGGTAGAAAATGGAGCATAAATCGCAGGCAAAAGGTATTTGCGATTCTCTTTGAAGTACTTATTCAACAGGGTAAGCTGCATTTTCGGCAGAGCCTGATAGTGTTCTGGGTAAATACTTAAACCCCTTTAGAGAATTTCATGCAGCACAGATACGGTGCGCTGCGGAGTGGGGCTGCAGAGGCAAGGCAGCAGTGTTTATGTTACCTGCAGCCACTGCAGCCCGCAGGCTTTGTACCTGAAGACATAGGTACTGACTGGAATCTCAGTAGGGTATGTGTGACAGAATCTACAGTAAAACCACTGTGTGTGTGTGTGTGTGTGTGTGTGTGTGTATGTGTGTGTGTGTGTGTGTGTGTGTGTGTGTGTGTGTGTGTGTGTGTGTGTGTGTGTGTGTGTGTGTGTGTGTGTGTGTGTGTGTGTGTGTGTGTGTGTGTGTGTGTGTGTGTGTGAGAGTGAATAGAAAGGGATTTTTTTAACCCTTTCACTGCACAGAAAGCCTCCGTCACAGACCACCCAACCACTACACACACAGCCTCCCAAGGTCTAAATCCAATTCAGCTGTTGACGTGACGTTGAAGGCACTCTCCTAGGCTCTCAGGATTTCCTCTGTATCATTTTTAAACACCTAACAATGATTGACCACATATTGCTATCATTATTAGTCTTAGATGTAATAGTGTACTGTATGTGATTTTTCTTTCTGATAATTTAACAGTAAACATAATACAAGTCATTATCTTCTGGACAAAAGTGAGGTGTTTTGGTTCACCACACCAAAACACCGGCCTTTACTGTATATGGAATACATGGGGCAGTCTGAGACATCATTACCCTACTTTTCATCTAAGATGAACTCCAAATATGGACACATCAAATAAGGAAGTGCTATTGTTTTGCTTCTTATTCCATAATGAAGAAAAAGCTCAGCAAACCCTCAAGCTCATTTTCTTGCTTGTTATATTCTCAGCCCAAACCATGTTTAATTACCTATAGAATATCTCTCTCTTTCTTTGTGCGTTCATAAAAAACAAAGCTATTTGTTATTGACACCAGTTTGGGTAATTCATTTTGTTTGTCTGATGGATTGTGATGTTGACGGTGTTTCTACTGTATTGGCAGACTTTGAAGTCACTTGTCTATTTTTCTTGGAAAACAAATGAGCACTTTACCGGGACTGATCTGTCTTCTCCTCTTAGCAGCTCCTCCAATCCCCTTCCTCCATTATTTATTTATTTAGCAGGTTGTTTTTCCTCCTAGCTGGGCCCTGATCAGCAAGATAAGTCTTCAGAGGGGGGCGATAACATCCATTAAAGTGGTAAAGAGGAATTACAGGGCAGAGCAGATTAATCACTGCTCAGCTTAATCACATTCACTCACTGTGGCTGTGGACGGGAGGACGGGCGGGCTAGCTGCAGGGCCTCTCCTTGCCTGCTTCTGTCACAGAAACCCAGAGGGAGAGAGGGGAAAGGATATATAGAGTGAGAAAGAAAGAGATTGAAGGGAGAGAGAGAGGTGAGAAAGAAAGAGTGAGAACGAGCAAGAGAGGGAGAAAGAGAGAGAGAGATAGACAGTGAGAGAGTTAAACAGAAACAGAGATGAAAGAAAGATGTCTCCATACTCTCATACCAAAGCACACCCTCTTTCTGCTGACAATAGACATTAACGTTAACCAACACTTGACATGCAATTATTGCATCACTTTGATCCAGGTGTAATTATTTATTCTCCAACTGATCTGATGCTCGTCTATGTGTGGGATCGAGTCAATTAACACAGGGGGGCGGTTCTGTTTTTCTTTTGTGGGAATGAAAAGCAAACTGAGGAAGTACTGTTTCACTGTAGGCTCTGGCTCTAGACTGTGTAGCAGCAGACAGGAACATTCAGTCCTACCTTTTGCCCCAGACACAGAAGGGTGCTTGTTTTGTTTTCTGCGAGTAAAAAACATATTGTAAAATGGATTAATGTTCTCCTGTAGCAAACGTGTATGTTCATCCCCAGAGATAGATTCCACTGTGATTCTTCCAGGCTCTTCCCCTTGATATTTAATTTTATTATCTGTGAATAAACACCTTATTGTTGGTGGATACACTCTTTCTGTGTCGCAGGCACAGTAGAGGCAAGACACAGTAGTAGCAGACAGGTAGCAAAGTTAACTGAAGTACCCCACCTACCAATTCCCCCAGTCTCAGCCCTCTGCACATGTTGTGCAATTCCTCGTTTTAATTCTCCAAAGTCATCAGTGCAGCTATCGTGTTCAGGCTCTTAAGTGCGTTAAGCTGCGTTGAGAACAAAGAGCAGGAGAACAGGGGAATCCTGACGGGAAGAGGAGTGTAAAATTGTCTGATTCGCTTGAAGAATCGCAAAGAAAGAGAGGAATTATGGAGAAGATGCAGCAGATTATTTGGGATGTTTCAGGTGTGAGGGGGGACACGCGGGGGAAGTAGAGGAAGAGATAATGGGAGGATTTAAACGGCAGTCAGAGAGAGAGGGAGACAGAGGAGGTAGAGATAGTGAATGGATGTGGGGAGAGAGAGGGAGATGGATGATGTGATGCAGGTTGGGTGATAGAGGAGGACTAGTGGAGCTTAGTAACATGCTGGGAAGTTCCTTATTTTGTTTTTTAGTTTGTTTCTCTTTCAGGAGGTCCTGTATGAGGTGGACAAGCTAACTGAGATAAAACATCAAGTGTGTTTGTGGGTTAACATATACAGTACCTCCACACTTTACTCTCCAGATGATTATTTTGCTATAAAAAACACAATGATTGTCACGCCTTGGTCTTAGTATTTTGTGTTTTAGTTTATTAGTTAGTCAGACCAGGGTGTGACATGGGTTTATTATGTATTGTATTTTTGTATCGGGGTTTGTAGTATTTGGGATTGTAGTTGATTAGGGGTGTGTGTGTTTAATAGGTTTGGCTGCCTGAGGCGGTTCTCAATCAGAGTCAGGTGATTCTCGTTTTCTCTGATTGGGAACCGTATTTCGGTAGCCTGGTTTTCGCTTTGTATTTCGTGGGTGATTGTTCCTGTCTCTGTGTTAGTTTCACCAGTCAAGCTGTAATTGGTTTCACGTTCCGTTTGTTGTTTTGTATTTATTTTGTTATTCATGTATAGTTCGTTTTGTTTGTTTCACTATTAAACATGAGTAACTTACACGCTGCATTTCGGTCCGACTCTCTTTCAACAAAAGAAGAACGTCGTTACAATGATACAGTACAGTATCTCCCAAAAATCTCTTCAACTAACTCCAACTCCTTTTTTGGGTCATGCCATCTTGCTAAGCTCACTGGGGCGATCAGATCACTGCAGGTAGTGGGGGAGTATTTCCCCTCCACCCCTCCAGATAGCTCACACTAGTGGGCGGCGTTAAGTGGGTGAGATGTAGGACAGTGTAATTAACGCTAGTCCTTTAGAGGGGCCCGCCTCCCTCCGTGGGGAGCGCCAGATATAGCTCTCATTAATTCCTATTTATGTGTAATGAGAGGGTCATGTACGGTGTAATAAATGTCTGTTTTATTTGGGTAAGAGCTGCCTGGAGGGCTGCATCCTCTCTCTGCTGGCTAACTGCCTTATAAACACTGTTTACCCACTCAGCTCCCATCAGCCTGCCGGGCTCCCTGGGTGGGGAGCAGAAGCACACACAATCAAATGAGCAGGGTTGTGTGTGTAGTGGGATAAATTCACAAGTCTAAAAACAGATAGTATCCTTTCCATTTTCTAACTCCTCTATTACACATGAATGTAAATGGGGGTTGTCTTGTTCTCGACCACCCAGTACAGGAGACGGGTTCATACGGGTCAGTTAGCCTCATGTCTGTCAGAGCCTGGGGACCTTATAGAGGAGCTGTCTGTATTAGCCCTGACAGTACTCTACTACAGCCTTTACAATGGGACTGCACCCCTAGGGAACTCATACTAGTCCACTATGTATTCTTCTCTCTAACAGACTTAGCAGACCTGCCAGCTTCACTCCCAGGATAAAGACATGAGTGGGATCTGACAGGTCTTTCACACAGTAATGTAGCCTTACCTCAGGCCTTTCTGTTCATACAGTCACATACCTCTCTAGCCAGAGCAGTGATGGACCTCAGGCCTTTCTGTTCATACAGTCACATACCTCTCTAGCCAGAGAAGTGATGGACCTCAGGCCTTTCTGTTCATACAGTCACATACCTCTCTAGCCAGAGAAGTGATGGACCTCAGGCCTTTCTGTTCATACAGTCACATACCTCTCTAGCCAGAGAAGTGATGGACCTCAGGCCTTTCTGTTCATACAGTCACATACCTCTCTAGCCAGAGAAGTGATGGACCTCAGGCCTTTCTGTTCATACAGTCACATACCTCTCTAGCCAGAGCAGTGATGGACCTCAGGCCTTTCTGTTCATATAGTCACATACCTCTCTAGCCAGAGCAGTGATGGACCTCAGGCCTTTCTGTTCATACAGTCACATACCTCTCTAGCCAGAGCAGTGATGGACCTCAGGCCTTTCTGTTCATATAGTCACATACCTCTCTAGCCAGAGCAGTGATGGACCTCAGGCCTTTCTGTTCATACAGTCACATACCTCTCTAGCCAGAGCAGTGATGGACCTCAGGCCTTTCTGTTCATACAGTCACATACCTCTCTAGCCAGAGCAGTGAGACCTGGACCTCAGGCCTTTCTGTTCATACAGTCACATACCTCTCTAGCCAGAGCAGTGATGGACCTCAGGCCTTTCTGTTCATACAGTCACATACCTCTCTAGCCAGAGCAGTGATGGACCTCAGGCCTTTCTGTTCATACAGTCACATACCTCTCTAGCCAGAGCTGGGGTTAACCTTATGGGTCTGAGGCCTGTGTTCTTTCATTGGAACAGTTAAATCGCAGCATTTTCAGCCCTACTCTAATGTTAACTCTAGTCAATCAGAGCTTACCTCCTATAAATGGCCCAGTTCTGTCCCTATGGACATGCTAAACCACCTTATCCTGTGATAGTGATGCTGCAGGAGAATGATGGAAATCCCCATTATTGGTTTAGCATTTTGTAGGAAATGAGGTGTGGCGCATTGGAGTGTGTGTAACATTGTAACTTTCTGGGAGAGATCCTGGCTTTCCCCCAGTCAGCAAAAAGATTTTATTGGCAAGAGAGAGGTGCTGATCCGAATCTGCTATCTACAATCTGTGATCAACTTTTAGGTGGAGGGAGGGAGCAGTCGAGTAGCATGCTCATGTGAGCAAGTGCCATGTGTCTTCCATCTCTGTCAAGCTCCATCTTTTCTGTCCTAAGTTAGTCCTTACACCCCAGATGCTTTCTTATGGGGGACAGTGATTCATTTAGTCTAGTCAGGAAGGCTGGGGTAGTAGTCTGTGTAGAATGTGTATGTCCTTACCAGTCCCCTGATGTGGAGGCAAATCTGTGTGTGTGTGGTAGCCATCTGCAGAGCTCATTTAGATGGGGGTATGTGGTTTAACCATTAAATTCAACTGGATCCGCTCTCATGCTGACCTGTGCGACGGTTAGAGCCGTGCGAGTAGGGTTTTTTGTGTGATTGTTTGTGGGGCTGAATTGGACTGTTGGATTGCGACCCTAAAACAGATTTGCTTTTTCTTTGCCAACAAAAGAAACGACCAGAAAAGCCAATCAGGTTCTGCCTCATTTGGCGCTGTGCAAAGCACATGTCCGTCCATCCTCCCTGCATTCTGCCCTTAAAGATGGACTGGAGCTCTGCCGTACATAGACACCCTGCCCTTGCTAGTGCATGACAATGCCTTGAAACACTCACTTGTTGAGGCCTACTCCTTCTATGGTGTCTCTTTACAACCCCACACCCCCCCTTGTCTGCTCAAATGTGCTTCTCTGATGTTTCAGACACATTTTTCTAATGTTTTACACTTCATATAATGCGGTGTGTATAGGGAAGCCCAGTTTGGGGGTGACATAATTGATGGCAGCCATGACCCTTGGGGGGTCAATCTGGAGGAAAGGGCAGCCTTTCAATCACCAAGGAGATCACAAGTACCGCACACACACGCACACACACGCACTTACACACCATGCACACGCACACACACACACACACACACACACACACACACACACACACACACACACACACACACACACACACACACACACACACACACACACACACACACACACACACACACACACACACACACACACACACACACACACACACACATTCTCTGTGAGAGGCCTAGTGTTTTTCCAGCCCCCCACCCCTCAGTCTGTTCACTCCAATGCCTGCTCAGCTTTAGTGATGTCAACAGTCTGGGGCCTTCAAAGTGGACTTAGCCTGCACAGTGATGAGACCAAGTCAACACATGACACTAATTCACCCCAACCATCCCAGTCAGTCCCCATGCAGAAGCTTTAGCTATCTTCCCACCAGTCCTCATGGAAATTTGGCAAATCAAATTTCAGCCAGGTCTCTATATGGGGCAACTATAATGTCATGATATGCAGGAATAGGTAAGAGAGCAGCACTTTTATTACTGGAGGTTGTGTGATGTCACAGGAAAGTGAAAGTGGCTCGGGCTTATTTCCTGGGCTAATATAACGTTTCCAGCCGTGTGACTGTTACCCCCAGAGCAACGTAACCTGGGAAGCCAGAGAGAGAGAGAGACACACACACACACACACACACACACACACACACACACACACACACACACACACACACACACACACACACACACACACACACACACACACACACACACACACACACACACACACACAGCATGTTCACAGTTCCCTGGTTGTCCATATCACCCAGCAGAAGCTATCAATTACCTGAAGCAAGGTGCCTGATGCCTTTTTCCACCGACCAGTCGTGGAAGTCATATTGGTTTCATGTATTAGCAGCTTGCCAAACCCCACTCCCTGGGCCTATGAAATAAGATGTCGGGGCAGGAGCAACTGGAGCAGCCACTAAGTGTCAGAAGATTTGGAAGAATAGGCCTGAAATCTACCCTGAGCAAGAGTGATAGTGTCAGACCAAAAGGGGAGATGGAGTGATTGAGAGTAGAGCTGGATGAAGAGAGAGACTGGAAGAGAGAGAGAGACAGAGTGAGAGAGAGCAGGGTTAAGACTCTGGCTGGTTCAGATATCTGTGTGGATGTTTGAGGTTGGCCATCTTGGTCAGCGTGACATGAGCTCCTCCATGTAGCTGGTTGTGTAAGAGAGGCCCCAGAAGTCGTAAACAGAAGGATGGATTACTGGGCCGGGCTAGGCCTCCATTATGGGCAGCCTGTAGTTGGCACAGAGAGTCTGACGAGGAGGCCTGTACATTGCTGGGACTGGTAAATGTGGCTGTGCCAGGGAGTTGGGGGAAAACTGGAGGAGGTAGAGGTGTAGCTGCCAGTCAGACAGACAAAGGTGTGCAGAGCAGTAAGGTATATGCTGTCTCTATCTCTAACCACTGATACAGGGTCAGATATGGCTTTACTCCGCAATAGAGGGTAGGTTAATCTGATCTTAGATATGTGGGTAACTTTTAACTACAGTGTGGGGAGAAGAGTGTGAGTCATAGCCTGGTCCAAAAGAGGAAGAAGAGCCAGATATAATCCAACATGCCTGCAACTGCTGATCTGAAGTCAGGCAATAAGACTTTACATGGGGTGTTAACAATTTGAACGATACTCTAGGGTCAGTCTGAATGCACTACAGTATTTATGGTATGTGAACCACTTTGGAGCATATTTTCCAATCACTTCCTACTTCCTCTCTAGTAATATACTTTCTATAAGTTACACTGTGACCAAACCAGTCACTTTAGGACAGGTAGTGAAACATAGCACCATAATAACACAGCCCCGTCTACCCTCACTTTTATTTTGTTTCCAGTCGTTTTATATGGAAACACAAATGGTGGTATTTGAGATCAGAGGTTAGATAGTTGTTTGTTAGTTGTGCGTGTCACCAGGTGACATGGAGATGATCTGTGTCTGCACCACGTACTCTCACTACTGGTGTCCCCCAGGGCTCGGTTCTAGGCCCTCTTCTCTCTATACACCATGTTACTCTGCTCCGTCATATCCTCACATGGTCTCTCCTATCATTGCTGACACCCAGGTGGCGACACTCATCTCTGGCAGATATCTCAACTTGGATGACGGCCCACCACCTCAAGCTCAACCTCGACAAGACTAAGCTGCTCTTCCTCCCGGGGAAGGCCTGCCAGATCAAATACCTCTCCATCACAGTTGACAACTCCACAGTGTCGTCCTCCCAGACTGGAAAGAATCTTGGAGTTAAAATTGTCATTTTAATCCATAGAGACGTGAAGGAGAAGCTCGTCGGATGTTGATCTCTTCTCGGCTGGGTCCTCATTTGGGACCAAAGTTCCTTGTTGTTAAGAGACTCTTTCTGCTCTTGCAGACGCTAACTACAGAGGCCAACAAGGCAGAGTAGGCAGAGACAAAACACCCTGTCGTTCTCTGAAAACATCAAAGCAGTGGCTCGCTCCTGCAGGTTCATGCTCTACAACATCCATAGAGTACAACCTTTCTTCACACAGGTCCTAATCCAGGGTCTTGTCCTGTACCGTCTGGACGACTGCAACTCGCTGTTGGCTGGGCTCCCTGCTTGTACCATCAAACCCCTGCAACTTATCCAGAATGCTGCAGCCTGCCTGGTTTTCAACCTTCCCAAGTTCTCTCATGTTACCACGCTCCTTCGCACACTCCACTGGCTTCCAGTTGAAGCTCACATCCACTACAAGACCATGGTGCTTACCTACAGAGCAGCAAGAGGAACTGCCCATCCCTACCTTCAGGCTATGCTCAAACCCTACACCCCAACCCGAGCACTCAGTTCTGCCACCTCAGGTCTCTTGGCCCTCCCACTCAGCCCAGTCCAATCTCTCCTCTGTCCTGGCACCAATGGTGGACCCCCCCCCACCCTCTGGATAAGCGCCTGCTAAATTACTATAATGTCAAATGTGTCAGTGAGAAGCCGCGGGCTGCCTTGGGGTTTGGTCTTTAGAAGTTGTTCTCAGTCTATGTTTGTATTCGTTTACCTAAGCTAGGAAATCTGGAGGCCTTTCTTTAGATTAAATGCACAATGCTGGAGCTGGTGGACAAGAGTATAGAGCTGGATCTGGGTGTGGCAGCTATAGGTTCCCCTCTGCCCTTTCTCTCCCCCTTGGTCCCAACCCCGGGTCACGGGGACATCTCTGGTCAGCATCAGGAAGCTGAGGACGGGTGCTGTCATCTGGATGTAAACAGAGGGGGAGGAGAGGGCCACCCAGTGCTAATAGACAAGGCTGAGATGATAAAGGTGTGGGCTGTGGATATAGGGTAGGCTGGGTTGGGTAGGTGGGGCTGTGGGTGTAGGGCGGGCTGGGTAGGTGTGGCTGTAGGGCAGGCTGGGCTGGGTAGGTGTGGGCTGTGGGTGTAGGGCAGGCTGGGCTGGGTAGGTGTGGGCTGTGGGTGTAGGGCAGGCTGGGCTGGGTAGGTGTGGGCTGTGGGTGTAGGGCGGGCTGGGTAGGTGTGGCTGTAGGGCAGGCTGGGCTGGGTAGGTGTGGGCTGTGGGGTAGGGCAGGCTGGGCTGGGTAGGGCTGTGGGGCTGGGCTGGGCTGGGTAGGTGTGGGTGGGTGTGGGTGTAGGGCAGGCTGGGCTGGGTAGGTGTGGGCTGTAGGGGGTGTAGGTGTGAGTGTAGGGCAGGCTGGGCTGGGTAGGTGTTGGCTGTGGGTGCTGGGCTGGGTAGGTGTGGGCTGTGGGTGTGGGCTAAGGCAGGCTGGGCTCGGTAGGTGTTGGCTGTGGGTGCTGGGTACGTGGGGCTGTGGGTGTAAGGCACGCTGGGCTGGGTAGGCTGTAGGGCAGGGCTGGGTAGGTGTGGGTGTGGGTGAGTGTAGGGCAGGCTGGGCTGGGCTGGGTAGGGCAGGCTGGGCTGGGTGGGTGGGTAGGGCAGGCTGGGCTGGGTAGGTGTAGGGCAGGCTGGGTGTGGTTTGTGGGTGCAGGCTGGGCTGGGTAGGTGTGGACTGTGGGTGTAGGGCAGGCTGGGTAGGTGTGGGTGGGTGTTGTGGGTGTAGGTGTGGTTTGGGCACTGGGTAGGTGTGGTTTGTGGGCTAGGGCAGGCTGGACTGGGTAGGTGTGGTTTGTGGGTGTAGGCTGGGCAGGCTGGGTAGGTGTGGGCTGGGGTAGGTGTGGTAGGTGTGGGCTGTGGGTGTAGGGCAGGCTGGACTGGGTAGGTGTGGTTTGTGGTTGTAGGGCAGGCTGGGTAGGTGTGGTTTGTGGTTGTAGGGCTGGGTAGGTGTGGTTTGTGGGTGTAGGGCAGGCTGGACTGGGTAGGTGTGGTTTGTGGGTGTAGGGCAGGCTGGACTGGGTAGGTGTGGTTTGTGGGTGTAGGGCAGGCTGGACTGGGTAGGTGTGGTTTGTGGGTGTAGGGCAGGCTGGACTGGGTAGGTGTGGTTTGTGGTTGTAGGGCAGGCTGGACTGGATAGGTGTGGTTTGTGGGTGTAGGGCAGGCTGGACTGGGTAGGTGTGGTTTGTGGGTGTAGGGCAGGCTGGGGTTTGTGGGTGTAGGGCAGGCTGGACTGGGTAGGTGTGGTTTGTGGGTGTGGGCTGGGTAGGTGTGGTTTGGGATGTAGGGCAGGCTGGTCTAGGGCAGGCTGGACTGGGTAGGGTGTAGGGGCTGGGCTGGGTAGGTGTTGTGGGTGTAGGGCAGGCTGGACTGGGTAGGTGTGGTTTGTGGGGTGTAGGGCAGGCTGAGCTGGGTAGGTGCGGGTTTGTGGGTGTAGGGCAGGCTGGCTGGGTAGGTGTGGTTTGTGGGTGGTGTAGGGCAGGCTGGGCTGGGTAGGTGTTGGCTGTGGGTGCTGGGCTGGGTTGTGGCTGTGTGGGCAGGCTGGCTGGGTAGGTGTGGGCTGTGGGTGTAGGGCAGGCTGGGCTGGGTAGGTGTAGGGCAGGCTGGGCTGTGGCTGTAGGGCAGGCTGGGCTGGTGTAGGCTGGGTGTGTGGTTTGTGGGTGTAGGGCAGGCTGGACTGGGTAGGTGTGGGTGTAGGGCAGGTTTGTGGTTTGTGTGTAGGGCAGGCTGGACTGGGTAGGTGTGGTTTGTGGGTGTAGGGCAGGCTGGACTGGGTAGGTGTGGTTTGTGGGTGTAGGGCAGGCTGGGTAGGTGTGGTTTGTGGGTGTAGGGCAGGCTGGACTGGGTAGGTGTGGTTTGTGGGTGTAGGGCAGGCTGGACTGGGTAGGTGTGGTTTGTGGGTGTAGGGCAGGCTGGACTGGGTAGGTGTGGTTTGTGGGTGTAGGGCAGGCTGGGTGTAGGGCTGTGGGGCTGGGCTGGGTAGGTGTGGTTTGTGGGTGTAGGGCAGGCTGGGCTGTGGGTGTAGGGCAGGCTGGACTGGGTAGGTGTAGGGCAGGCTGGACTGGGTAGGTGTGGGTGTAGGGCAGGCTGTGGGGAGGGCAGGCTGGACTGGGTAGGTGGTGGGCTGTGGGTTTGTGGGTGTAGGGCAGGCTGGACTGGGTAGGTGTGGTTTGTGGTTGTAGGGCAGGCTGGACTGGGTAGGTGTGGTTTGTGGGTGTAGGGCAGGCTGGACTGGGTAGGTGTGGTTTGTGGGTGTAGGGCAGGCTGGACTTGTGGGTGTAGGGCAGGCTGGACTGGTGTAGGGCAGGCTGGACTGTAGGTGTGGTTTGTGGGTGTGGGCAGGCTGGACTGGGTAGGTGTGGTTTGTGGGTGTAGGGCAGGCTGGACTGGGTAGGTGTGGTTTGTGTAGGGCAGGCTTGGGTAGGGTGTAGTGGGGCAGGCTGGGTAGGTGTGGTTTGTGGTGTAGGGCAGGCTGGTCTGGGTAGGTGTGGTTTGTGGGTGTAGGGCAGGCTGGACTGGGTAGGTGTGGTTTGTGGGTGTAGGGCAGGCTGGGGTAGGTGTGGTTTGTGGGTGTAGGGCAGGCTGGGCTGGGTAGGTGTGGGCTGTGGGTGTAGGGTGTAGGGCAGGCTGGGCTGGGTAGGTGTGGGCTGTGGGTGTAGGGCAGGCTGGGCTGGGTAGGTGTGGGTGTAGGGCAGGCTGGGCTGGGTAGGTGTTGGCTGTGGGTGCTGGGCTGGGTAGGTGTGGGCTGTGGGTGTAAGGCAGGCTGGGCTCGGTAGGTGTTGGCTGTGGGTGCTGGGTACGTGGGGCTGTGGGTGTAAGGCACGCTGGGCTGGGTAGGTGTGGTTTGTGGGTGTAGGGCAGGCTGGACTGGGTAGGTGTGGTTTGTGGGTGTAGGGCAGGCTGGACTGGGTATGTGGTTTGTGGGTGTGACTGGGTAGGTGGTTTTGGGTGTAGGGCAGGCTGGACTGGGTAGGTGTGGTTTGTGGGTGTAGGGCAGGCTGGACTGGGTAGGTGTGGTTTGGGTGTAGGGCTGGCTGGGTAGGTGTGGTTTGTGGGTGTAGGGCAGGCTGGACTGGGTAGGTGTGGTTTGTGGGTGTAGGGCAGGCTGGGCTGGGTAGGTGTTGGTTTGTGGTGTAGGGCTGGGCTGTAGGTGTGGTTTGTGGGTGTAGGGCAGGCTGGGCTGGACTGGGTGGACTGGGTAGGTGTGGTTTGTGGTTGTAGGGCAGGCTGGTGATAGGGTGTGGTGTGGTTTGTGGGTGTAGGGCAGGCTGGACTGGGTAGGTGTGGTTTGTGGGTGTAGGGCAGGCTGGACTGGGTAGGTGTGGTTTGTGGGTGTAGGGCAGGCTGGACTGGGTAGGTGTGGTTTGTGGGTGTAGGGCAGGCTGGACTGGGTAGGTGTGGTTTGTGGGTGTAGGGCAGGCTGGACTGGGTAGGTGTGGTTTGTGGGACTGTAGGGCAGGGCTGGACTGGGTAGGTGTGGTTTGTGGGTGTAGGGCAGGCTGGACTGGACTAGGTGTGGTTTGTGGGTGTAGGTGTGGTTTGGGTGTAGGGCAGGCTGGACTGGGTAGGTGTGGTTTGTGGGTGTAGGGCAGGCTGGACTGGGTAGGTGTGGTTTGTGGGTGTAGGGCAGGCTGGACTGGGTAGGTGTGGTTTGTGGGATGTAGGGCAGGCTGGACTGGGTAGATGTGGTTTGTGGGTGTAGGGCAGGCTGGGACTAGGGCAGGGTGGTTTGTGGGTGTAGGGCAGGCTGGGCTGGGTGGATGTGGGACTGTGGGTGTTGTGGGGTAGGGCAGGCTGGGTAGGTGTGGCTGGGTGTAGGCTGGACTGGGTAGGTGGGTGTGGATGTAGGGCAGGCTGGACTGGGTGGGTGTAGGGCAGGCTGGGCTGGGTAGATGTGGGGCTGTGGGTGTAGTGCAGACCGGGCTGGGTAGTTGTGGGTCTAGGGGGTGGTAAGGAACTTGTTCTGGCCCAGTGCAGTAAACAAGCAGTAGAGTCTCTAAAGGTCCTGGGGATCAGCCTGGGGCTAAACCTGAAGGCGTCACTCATCACCGGTCTGTCAGACCCTCCTGAACACAGCACAACAAACACACATAGACACACACACACACACACACACACACACACACACACACACAGATACGCCCCTCGCCCCTCTTAGGAGCCTGTTGCCATTGTGTTTACTAAGAATTAAGAGGAGAGGTGAGCATGAGTTCAGGCATGCCATCTGTGTAGATCCTGTTGTGGGTCTTCTACTGCTTCTTTGGTGGCTTCTGTCATCAACCATGCTGGGGCAGAGGGGGGGCAGAGCTCTTCCCCTCTCCTCTGAACCCCTGACCCCTCACACCTTCAGGGTGAAGAGACACACATACAGAGTCAGCATTTAGTGGGTTTAAAGCAGGTTAAATAGGTTTCAGTTCAGTTATGGTTCAGTTTCACTCAGCAGTGCTGAATCACACAGCAGACAAACACGATTTAGGAGTACTGTAAAGGAAAGCAATCCATAGAGATGGTGAGAACTCATTTCAGAGACGTTGATACACACGGAATACACTTTCTCATAGTTTCTCAAGCTGTCAATCATATGAAGAATAGTGTTTGATGCAAGGTGACAGCTACAGTACAGTTTCCATAGGGACCTGACCTATAGCCAGCCACCATTCTCTCCTCTGGTCAGCTGATTTATCTGACGTCTCATTCTCCTCAGGTGCAATCGGTCACATGTCCTCGGCTCGCCGCCCGTGTCATCAAATGTTTTGACACCTGTCCCATCGGTGTAGAGGGAAGTGAGGGTGATTTGAACGTCTCTGAATCCTGCTCCGCTCCCTTCTCAAGAACCCACAATCAAATCTGTCCTCACATGAATGAAGACAGACAGGTGGATTGTCAGAAACTGATTAAAAAGGCTGGGAAAAGAGTCTCCCTTGCATTGCGGGTTTTGAAAGAGAGGAGGGGGAGAATGGAGAGGAGATAGAAAGAGGTAGCTGTGTAATAGGAGGAAATGAAAGTGTGTGACTGGTGGATGTGACAGGAAGAGACTGCTCTTAACAAGCAGTCAGAGTCAGTCAGAGTAACAGATCCATCACACCTCCCTCTGAGGGGAGAGATGGAGGGAGAGAAACAGAGGGAGAGAGAGATGGAGAAAGAGATGGAGGGGAGAGAGAGCAAGGGTGGGGGAGAGAGCGAGAGACGACGGGAGAGAGAGACGGAGGGAGAGAGAAAGACTGAAGGGAAAGAGGGATTTGAGCGGCACTGACAGAACTGCATTTAATTTGGGCTGCCAGATCCCTTTTCATTTGACTTCCTCTGAAGCAGCTTAGAGAAGAGGAGGAGAGGAGAAGACAGCAGAGGAGGGGAGAAAACAGAGGAGAGGAACAGAGAGGAGAGGTTACCAGTATGTTCCAGATTAACGTTGATGCACCACGTCACACTCTAAGCCGCCCTGTAATTCATGTTTAACAGGGGATACTCACACATTACACACCAGTGGTATACGTGATTAATTGACTCACTCTCTAATATTTGGGGTAATTTTCCATCCTCTGATGTGAAACTGACAACCAGAATAAAATACGTTTGATACCAAAAATAATATTTACTCATGTCACGACACGAGTGAGGTCTGCAAAACAAAAACCTGATGAAAAGGCATTTAAATATAATGTATGTACAGGAAATTAATATTCAAATAGTCTGTGACAACTGTGTTCAATTTGGAGTTTGTGACATCAACTGGGTCTATTACAGCATTTTAGACTCTATTCCCTGCATTATAGACTCTATTCCCTGCATTATAGACTATATTCCCTGCATTATAGGCGCTATTCCCTGCATTATAGGCGCTATTCCCTGCATTATAGGCGCTATTACCTGCATTATAGACTCTATTCCCTGCATTATAGGCGCTATTACCTGCATTATAGACTCTATTCCCTGCATTATAGGCGCTATTCCCTGCATTATAGGCGTTATTTCCTGCATTATAGAGGCTATTCCCTGCATTATAGACACTGTTCCCTGCATTATAGACTATATTCCCTGCATTATAGACTCTATTCCCTGCATTATAGATGCTATTCCCTGCATTATTCCCTGCATTATAGACACTAATCCCTGCATTATAGATGCTATTCTCTGCATTATTCCCTGCATTATAGCCGCTATTCCCTGCATTATAGATGCTATTCCCTGCATTATAGATGCTATTCCCTGCATTATAGACTCTATTCCCTACATTATAGACTCTCTTCCCTGCATTATAGACGCTATTCCCTGCATCATAGACACTATTCTCTGCATTATTCCCTACATTATAGCCGCTATTCCCTGCACTATTCCCTGCATTATAGACTATATTCCCTGCATTATAGACTATATTCCCTGCATTATAGACTCTATTCCCTGCATTATAGATGCTATTCCCTGCATTATTCCCTGCATTATAGACACTAATCCCTGCATTATAGACGCTATTCTCTGCATTATTCCCTGCATTATAGCCGCTATTCCCTGCATTATTCCCTGCATTATAGACTCTATTCCCTGCATTATAGACTATATTCCTTGCATTATAGAGGCTATGCCCTGCATTATAGACTCTATTCCCTGCATTATAGACTCTATTCCCTGCATTATAGGCGCTATTCCCTGCATTATAGACTATATTCCCTGCATTATAGACTCTATTCCCTGCATTATAGACTCTATTCCCTGCATTATAGACGCTGTTCCCTGCATTATAGACACTGTTCCCTGCATTATAGACGCTGTTCCCTGCATTATAGACTATATTCCCTGCATTATAGACGCTGTTCCCTGCATTATAGACGCTGTTCCCTGCATTATAGACTCTATTCCCTGCATTATAGACGCTATTCCCTGCATTATAGACTCTATTCACTGCATTATAGACGCTATTCCCTGCATTATAGACTCTATTCCCTGCATTATAGACTCTATTCCCTGCATTATAGACTCTATTCCCTGCATTATAGACTCTATTCCCTGCATTATAGACGCTATTCCCTGCATTATAGACTCTATTCCCTGCATTATAGACGCTATTCCCTGCATTATAGACGCTATTCACTGCATTATAGACGCTATTCCCTGCATTATAGACGCTATTCCCTGCATTATAGACTCTATTCCCTGCATTATAGACTATATTCCCTGCATTATAGACTCTATTCACTGCATTATAGACGCTATTCCCTGCATTATAGACTCTATTCCCTGCATTATAGACTCTATTCCCTGCATTATAGACTCTATTCCCTGCATTATAGACTCTATTCCCTGCATTATAGACGCTATTCCCTGCATTATAGACTCTATTCCCTGCATTATAGACGCTATTCCCTGCATTATAGACGCTATTCACTGCATTATAGACGCTATTCCCTGCATTATAGACGCTATTCCCTGCATTATAGACTCTATTCCCTGCATTATAGACGCTATTCCCTGCATTATAGACGCTACTCCTTGCATTATAGACGCTATTCCCTGCATTATAGACTCTATTCCCTGCATTATAGACTCTATTCCCTTTAGAGATGTTTTCGTGAGAACAACCGGTTTCCGAACGTTGTCTCGCCGACGCAAGAGGTGTATCCAGGACAAATAGACGCGTCAAATGACACGTCC
This sequence comes from Oncorhynchus masou masou, assembly GCF_036934945.1. NCBI lineage: Eukaryota > Metazoa > Chordata > Actinopteri > Salmoniformes > Salmonidae > Oncorhynchus > Oncorhynchus masou. The sequence continues at coordinate 23,518,123 of NC_088213.1, read as the reverse complement.
AGGAAGTCTGCACTTCGAACAGGCGAGTCAGGAAGTGTTCAGAACAGCTCCGCCTGCACCAAATTAGGCCTGATAAGTCTGAGATATGGTTTTCTTTGATTCATAGACAGAATTGAGATATGGAACCATGTCATTTTAATACAGAATTTCCTGTTTACTTCCTATCTTTCAGACGCAACTCTTACTGGCAGCGGTAGAGGAAGAGGGACAACCGGAGGAGGGCAGGAGAGAGATGGCAGAGACCCTGCTAACTGCCCTGACAGATAGACAGCAGCACAGACAGACCTGGAGAGACAGGTAAGCAGATAACCTCCAACAACAGTAAACAACAACGGCAGTAAACAGAAACTCACACACAACAATGTTGAAATGTGCCATCCAGACACGTGTGCTTGTTTTCACATGTTCAAGAATCACACCCTGTTACACGTTCAATTGTGTGAAACAAAACCTTAAAGGAATCAGTATTGTTGAAATTTGAGTAAGAACGTAGGTGATGTGAAGTGAGTTCCCCAGATAGTCTGCAGCTCTGACTGGGTGTTGGAGGTTGTTTGTAGTGAGGGGTCCTTGGACCCAGCAGCTATCAGTGTGACGTGTGTCTTGGATTGGATAGCTCAGTAACTTCCTTCCCCTAGATGAGGCCCAGTCCAGGATAAGAACAGAGACAGTGTCCATTCATTCAGATAAAGCAAGGCCTCACACTCACAACCATGTTGTTTTAGCTGCCCCATCTCTCCCTCCACTCTGGTAGGTGTTCTCTCTGTCCCCCCCCCCCCCCCCCACACACACACACACACACACACACACACAATACATATTATACACACATGTTATTACATATACACCCATAACACCCTCCCACACAAAACATAATATGTTTGTTTTAGCTGTTCCACCTCTCCCTCCCGTCTCTACTGCTTAGGTGCCCTTGTCTCAGAAAGACACACACTTAGCCACACTCACAGGCATGCATACTCAGAAAGACACACACTTACCCACACTCACAGGCATGCATACTCAGGAATGCACACACTTAGCCACACTCACAGGCATACATACTCAGAAAGACACACACTTAGCCACACTCACAGGCATGCATACTCACAAAGACACACACTTAGCCACACTCACAGGCATGCATACTCACAAAGACACACACTTAGCCACACTCCCAGGCATACATACTCAGGAATGCACACACTTAGCCACACTCACAGGCATGCATACTCAGGAATGCACACACTTAGCCACACTCCCAGGCATACATACTCAGAAAGACACACACTTAGCCACACTCCCAGGCATACATACTCAGAAAGACACACACTTAGCCACACTCACAGGCATGCATACTCAGGAATGCACACACACTTAGCCACACTCCCAGGCATACATACTCTGTAATGCATACACACATCTGTGCTCTCGCACACACACACACACACACACAAAAAAGCATATTTTGCCCAGTGGGTTTAATAATGACGGAAAACCAATGGTCCAAACCTCATGTCTCTATCAGAACCTTGTAGGACGGTCAGAATTGGCGTGACTAAATCAATGGTCCAAACCTCATCTCTCTATCAGAACCTTGTAGGACAGCCAGAATTAGTGTGACTCAATCAATGGTCCAAACCTCATCTCTCTATCAGAACCTTGTAGGACAGCCAGAATTAGTGTGACTCAATCAATGGTCCAAACCTCATCTCTCTATCAGAACCTTGTAGGACAGCCAGAATTAGTGTGACTCAATCAATGGTCCAAACCTCATCTCTCTATCAGAACCTTGTAGGACGGCCAGAATTAGTGTGACTCAATCAATGGTCCAAACCTCATCTCTCTATCAGAACCTTGTAGGACGGTCAGAATTAGTGTGACTCAATCAATGGTCCAAACCTCATCTCTCTATCAGAACCTTGTAGGACGGCCAGAATTAGTGTGACTCAATCAATGGTCCAAACCTCATCTCTCTATCAGAACCTTGTAGGACGGCCAGAATTAGTGTGACTCAATCAATGGAAGCCAGAGAAAAAAAGTGGTCAAAAAATCTGGAACATAGCATGGCGTCTGCCAGGCTGGACTCTGTCCATGAATTAAGGCTACTGGTTACTTGACAGGTTCTCTTTCCCGTTAAACTTTCTTCTTGAATCCACAGGACATAAAACAGTATAGAGGTCAGATGGAAAAGGATTTTGAGACAGGACATTAAGTATTTTCTTATTTTAGTATACACTTTTCTCACAAAAACAAGCGTACCTCTGTGAAATGACAACGAAGCACTCAGCTTTTGTTTTTCAAAGCCTTTTACATTTAATCCGGGTCATGTCATGCAAATGTAGCTTTTAGAGAAACACCCCACTGAACCATTCAGAACATGAATAATAATATTTGTCTTGTGAAGATGTATTTTATAACGTAAGGAAGTGAACTTTCACAAACAAAGCGCCTTTTCACCCACTCTGCCCAGAGTGAACACCCTACATATTATTACATATACACCCATAACACCCTCCCACACAAAACATAATGTGTTTGTTTTAGCTGTTCCATCTCTCTCTCCTCTCTGGTAGTGGTAACCCCCCCCCCCCCCCCTCTACTGTTTCGGTGCCTTTTTCTCAGAAATACACACACACACACACACACACACACACACACACACACACACACACACACACACACACACACACACACACACACACACACACACACACACACACACACACACACACACACACACACACACAGCCGCTCTCCGAGGGTGTCTCGGGGAGTTGGGATGTACATTTCACACCTCACACTCGTACAGGTTACCCGCTTGTACCTGCACTGAAACAGGACAAATATAAGCACCCACTATTAGAACTTTGACACACACACACTACATATTATTACATATACACCCATAACACCCTCCCACACAAAACATTATGTGTTTTGTGTGGGAGAATGTTATGTAAGGGATAATCAACCAGGGCCTATGCGTTCTATTGAAAACAATGCACGTTGTGGAAGGTGTGTCCCACGACACGCCAGTGTGAATAGTAGCTAGAATATACCAATAAAAGTTGCTGGAGTGGTCTGAAAAGTCACAAAGTTGGCAACGTTGGGAATAATGCATGCTCTAGAATGCCCTTCAAGCCAATCAGAAACAAGTATACAACAATGCTATGGTATACTAGAGAAGCTTAACCAAGTTGAATTCTTCCCAAAGGGTGGATACAGCTGTATTCAGACACAGACATGGCTTCCCCTGTGGTGGTATTCATACCCCACTGTGGGTGGTGTCTCCTCCTTATCTCTAAACATTACATCATTCTCGCTGAGCAGGGAACTAAGTGACATGAGCCTTCAACACTTTCTCCCCTTATTAGTACTGTCACAACGGATTTTTCCCTGCACTCAACCCTCATGTCTCTTGTGTAACTAATGTTCCTATACTCGGAGTATAACAATGTTCAAAGTTTACTCCAGAATCCAACAGTATAATTAAGCAATAAGGCCAGAGGGGGTGTGTTATATGGCCAATATTATACCCTGATGAAGACAGCTTGGCTGTCCAAACGTTGGTAATTACATTTTTGCATCTGAGCTCCTAGAGTGTGCGGCTCTCTTTTATTTTCAAGTTTTCTTCTCCGCCAGCCAGCACCTCGCATAAATAGGTGTGCGTTTCTTTTTCTTCTATATGGCCAATATACCACAGCTAAGGGCTGTCCTAATGCACGACTCAACGCGGAATGCCTGGATACAACCCCTTAGCCGTGGTATATTGGCCATATACCATAAACCACCAAGGTGGTTTTGTCGTACCCATAGTGTACGGTCTGACATTCCACGACTGTCAGCCAATCAGCTTTCATAAACCACCCAGTTTATAAGGATGTATATTTAATAATGTGTGTGTATAATGTGTAGTGTGTGTATGTTCCTGTGTGTGTGTGTGCATTCCTGTGTGTTGTATGCCTGTGTGTGTAGCTTAGTGTGTGTCTTTCTGAGACAACGGCACCAAAGCAGTAGAGGGGGGTCATAATCAGCCACTGGGCCCCAGCTGTAAGGTCCCAGCCTGGACACCCTGTGTTCAGGGGCAGACGAGACCCAGGCCCTGGCTCTGGTAAGAACCTAAAGAGCATGGAGGGGAATGAACACACACAGACCACACGTTACAGATGAATACCAACCAGGGACAAACACACACAGACCACACACTACAGATGAATACCAACCAGGGACAAACACACACAGACCACACACTACAGATGAATACCAACCAGGGACAAACACCGACAGACCACACACTACAGATTAATACCAACCAGGGACAAACACACACAGGCTACACACTACAGATGAATATCTGGACAGACAGCCCCCACCCTCTCCCCTCCATCCCCCTTATTTCCCCCATAGCCCTGTGTCCCGCCTCTGTTTTGATGTGTCCCCTCTTGTTGACCCGAGCTACGCCCTGACCAGATGATTCTTGTAAACAGACAGTTTCCACACACCTCATCGGCCTGCGTTGACGCCTAGCCCGGCCTCTCAGCCTCTGGAGGAGGGAAGGAGGGAGGGCTGGCCATCTGAACTGCATTCCTAACGCAGGTGCTGAAAGCTAGAAACCATCCCACTAGTCACTACACCCACCCCTCAACACTACTACAACACCCGCACTACCAACCCACAAATGTATGTACCACCCTCCTAGTCCAGCCCAGTCACACACATGCACACGTACACGCACACACAGCCCAGCCCTCACACATCACAGGGAAACCAATAACAAGGCTCAGGACAGGAAATGCAGGGTCCCTGTCTTCGGTTCAGACAGGAGTTTATTTAATCAGCAGGATAGAGTGATTAGATTGGGGGGACAGCACCATACACACATAGACATACACATAGACACATACACACACACACACAGACATATATACACACACACACACACAGACATATATACACACACACACACACACACACACACACACAGACATATATACACACACACACACACAGACATATATACACACACACACACACAGACATATACACACACACACACACACACACACACACACACACACACACACACACACACACACACACACACACACACACACACACACACACACACACACACACACACACACACACACACACACACACACACAGCCGTAATGTGTTTGAACTCCGACTGCTCCCTATCTCTCTGCAAGCAGATAATGCCTCTCCCCAAAAAGCAAGCTGGGGGTCATCTGTGAAGTGGCCGTCAACAGACGACGTTTAGACAAAACTAAACACATGGCCTCATGCTATGTTAAGAGACGATTTGAGATATGGAGGGATAAGGGAAAAGAAACACTTTGTGATGAAAGATAGCTACACTTTGGGGTCTCTGCAGGATATTGTTCTGAAGTAGTTTCATTGTTCCTAATCAAACATAAACTATGTGAATGTTGATATATTAGCGAGAGAAAGAGAGACCAAAGTTCATCTCAGTTTAGTCTGACAGATTCAAACATTCATTTATTTCCATAAAACCACCTAAATTGTACTTTTTAAAATGAACCAGTAAATTAATTTGACTGTTTTTATTTTTTCTATTTATATGAAGGTTTAATTAGGTTCCAGTAGACTCAGTATTCAACAGGCTCCACTGTCTGCGTTCTGCTGTTCTTTTGTTTCCATGGAAACCATTCAGAGAATAATGCTCACGAAAGGTTTCAAAACACAAAACAACATGATGGATTACTCTAGCTAAAGGCACAGAAACATAAACACAGCAAGCTGATTGATGAAGTTTTCCCCTGACTTTTGTTTCTTAAACACGACCAGTTAAAGCACTAGAGCGCTCAGCAAACCTGTGCCTGCTAGCTCTCAGCCCAGTATTCCCTCAGGTATTTTTACAACTTTATATATATAGAGAGAGAGAAAGAGAGAGAGAGAGAAAGAAAGAGAGAGAGAGAGAAAGAAAGAGAGAGAGAGAGAGAGAAAGAAAGAGAGAGAGAGAGAGAGAGAGAGAGAGAGAGAGAGAGAGAGAGAGAGAGAGAGAGAGAGAGAGAGAGAGAGAGAGAGAGAGAGAGAGAGAGAGAGAGAGAGAGAGAGAGAGAGAGAGAGAGAGAGAGAGAGAGAGAGAGAGAGAGAGAGAGAGAGAGGTTCCCCTTGACCGCCAGGTCTTCACCAGTGAATTATGGGTACTCAGGGTGAGGAATGTCTTCGATCCCCCAGCACTGTGAGGGCCGTCCATTCATTCATCCCCGCTGCAACACTGAAGTTATGGGGCCTTTCTTATTATTATCAGCTTTTTGTCCTGTGACTTGGTTTCTTTTGGGTGTGTATTGAGAAAGATTTGATGTACAGTACCAGTCAAAAGTTCTGGACACACCGACTCATTCACGGGTTTTTCTTTATTTTTCCTATTTTCTACATTGTAAAATAATAGTGAAGACATTAAAACTATGAAATAACACACATGGACTCATGTAGTAACAAAAGATTCTTCAAAGTAGCCACCCTTTGCCTTGATGACAGCTTTGCACACTCTTGGCATTCTCTCAACCAGCTTCATGAGGAATTCTTTTCCAACAGTCTTGAAGGAGTTCCCACATATGTTGAGCACTTGTTGGCTGCTTTTCCTTCATCAATCCAACTCATCCCAAACCACCTCAATTGGGTTGAGGTTGGGTGACTGTGGAGGCCAGGTCATCTGATGCAGCACCATCACTCTCCTTCTTGGTCAAATAGCCCTTACACAGCCTGGAGGAGTGTTTTGGGTCATTGTACTGTTGAAAAACAAATTATAGTCCCACTAAGTGCAAACCAGATGGGATGGTGTATCGCTGCAGAATGATGTGGTAGCCATGCTAGTTAAGTGTGCTTGAATTCTAAATAAATCATTGACAGTGTCACCAGCAAAGCACCATCACATCTCCTCCTCCATGCTTCACGGTGGGAACCACACATGCAGAGATCATCCGTTCAACTACTCTGCGTCTCACAAAGACACAGCGGTTAGAACCAAAAATCTCAAATTTGACTCATCATACCAAAGGACAGATTTTCACTGGTCGAATGTCCATTGTTCTTGTTTTTGGCCCAAGCAAGTCTCGTCTTATTATTGGTATCCTTTAGTAGTGGTTCCTTTGCAGCAATTCAACCATGAAAGCCTGATTCATGCAGTCTCCTCTGAACAGTTGATGTTGAGATTTGTCTGTTCTTTGAACTCTGTGAAGGATTTATTTGGGCTGCAATCTGAGATACAGTTAATTGCCGATTTCTGAGGCTGGTATCTATAATGAACTTATCCTCTGCAGCTGAAGTAACTCTGGGTCTTCCTTTCCTGTGGCGGTCCTCATTGAGAGCCAGTTTCATCATAAAACAAATTTTCCAGATTGACTGACCTTCATGTCTTAAAGTAATGATGGACTTCTCTTTGCTTATTTGAGCTGTTCTTGCCATAATATAGACTTGGTCTTTTACCAAATAGGGCTGTCTTCTGTATGCCACCCTACCTTGTCACAACACAACTGATGCATTCAGATGGAAAGAAATTCCACAAATGTACTTTTAACAAGTCACACCTGTTGAAATGCATTCCAAGTGACTACCTCATGAAGCTGGTTGAGAGAATACCAAGAGTGTGCAAAGCTATCATCAAGGCAAAGGGTGGCTACTTTTAAGTATCTAAAATCTAAAATCGATTTAGATTTGTTTAACACTTTTTTTGGTTACTACATTATTCCATATGTGTTATTTCATCGTTTTGATGTCTTCACTATTACTCTACAATGTAGAAAATAGTGAAAATAAAGAAAAACCCTTGAATGAGTCAGTGTGTCCAAACTTTTGACTGGTACTCCTGAGGTGCTGACTTGCTGCACCCTCGACAACTACTGTGATTATTATTATTTGACCATGCTGGTCATTTATGAACATTTGAACATCTTGGCCATGTTCTGTTATAATCTCCACCCGGCACAGCCAGAAGAGGACTGGCCACCCCTCATAGCCTGGTTCCTCTCTAGGTTTCTCTAGGTTTCTTCCTAGGTTTTGGCCTTTCTAGGGAGTTTTTCCTAGCCACCGTGCTTCAACACCTGCATTGCTTGCTGTTTGGGGTTTTAGGCTGGGTTTCTGTACAGCACTTTGAGATATCAGCTTATGTACGAAGGGCTATATAAATACATTTGATTTGATTTGATACTGCACATATGCTGTCTACCATGTCCTTAGATAAATGTCCTGTGAGTGGCCCTCCAAACAGCCAGTATTAGGTCTGTGAGTGAGTGAGGGGGCTGTTCCCTAGCATGGCAGTTAAAGAATACATCATGAGGGTAAGGTAAACACTAGGTACTTACTTATCCTTTGCCATCCAGAATGTATGACCCCTGGAAGCTGTGCTATACTGGAGCCCTTTAGGTTGACATTGACTAGATCTGGGGAGCCTCGAGCCAGAGACCTGGAAGGTTGTTGTTAGTTGTCGTGTGGACATGAATCATGACTTTATTTTTCTTGTCGTAGTATGTTCTAACTTATTGACAGGTGTTGTGACCTGTGCTGTGCCTGCGGCCACCTCAAACCTTCCTGAGTGAGGTGACCCCGTGCCGACCTACCAGAGCCAAAGGTCATGCCTCGACCAATAAAAAGGCTGCACTGTCACAGCCGGCGAGCAAACACTGAAGGGAACAGCTGTGAATTTTGTTCTGACCGTGCAAACTGCTGTAGGCTTTGTAAGGTCATTATATGATAATGAAAATGATTACAGAATTACATGGGGGTTTAGGACATGAGAGCGGCGGGGAGGGGAAGGGAGGAGGAGGTAGAGGAGAGGGGGAGGCACATTGGGTTTGATAAATGGACTGTGAAGGTACCCATCTGGCCCTTCTCTGTGGCTTTTCTCTTCTTTTCTTTCATTCTGTTTGGTTCATTCTGTGTCTCTATCTCTCTCTTTACTACCTCCCTTTCATTCTGTTTGGTTCATTCTGTCTCTCTCTCTCTTTACTACCTCCCTTTCATTCTGTTTGGTTCATTCTGTCTCTCTCTCTCTTTACTACATTCTCCCTTTCATTCATTCTGTTTGGTTCATTCTGTTTGGTTCATTCTGTCTCTCTCTCTTTACTACCTCCCTTTCATTCTGTTTGGTTCATTCTGTACTACCTCTTTCATTCTCTCTCTTTACTACCTCCCTTTCATTCTGTTTGGTTCATTCTGTGTCTCTCTCTCTTTACTACCTCCCTTTCATTCTGTTTGGTTCATTCTGTGTTCATTCTGTGTCTCTCTCTCTCTTTACTACCTCCCTTTCATTCTGGTTCATTTGTCTCTCTCTCTCTTTACTACCTCCCTTTCATTCTGTTTGGTTCATTCTGTCTCTCTCTCTTTACTACCTCCCTTTCATTCTGTTTGGTTCATTCTGTCTCTCTCTCTCTCTTTACTACATCTCCCTTTCATTCTGTTTGGTTCATTCTGTGTCTCTCTCTCTTTACTACCTCCCTTTCATTCTGTTTGGTTCATTCTGTGTTCATTCTCTCTCTCTCTTTACTACCTCCCTTTCATTCTGTTTGGTTCATTCTGTCTCTCTTTACTCTCTTTCTCATTCTGTTTTTATTCTGTTTGGTTACTCTTTCCCTTTCATTCTGTTTGGTTCATTCTGTCTCTTTCTACCTCCCTTTACTACTTTACTACCTCCCTTTCATTCTGTTTGGTTCATTCTGTCTCTCTCTCTCTTTACTACCTCCCTTTCATTCTGTTTGGTTCATTCTGTCTCTCTCTCTTTACTACCTCCCTTTCATTCTGTTTGTTCATTCTGTTTGTTCATTCTGTTTGGTTCATTCTGTCTCTCTTCTTTACTACCTCCCTTTCATTCTGTTTGGTTCATTCTGTCTCTCTCTCTTTACTACCTCCCTTTCATTCTGTTTGGTTCATTCTGTCTCTCTCTCTCTTTACTACCTCCCTTTCATTCTGTTTGGTTCATTCTGTCTCTCTCTCTCTTTACTACCTCCCTTTCATTCTGTTTGGTTCATTCTGTCTCTCTCTTTACTACCTCCCTTTCATTCTGTTTGGTTCATTCTGTGTCTCTCTCTCTCTCTTTACTACCTCCCTTTCATTCTGTTTTCATTCTTTCACCTCCCTTTCATTCTGTTTGGTTCATTCTGTCTCTCTCTCTTTACTACCTCCCTTTCATTCTGTTTGGTTCATTCTGTCTCTCTCTCTTTACTACCTCCCTTTCATTCTGTTTGGTTCATTTCTGTCTCTCTCTCTTTACTACCTCCCTTTCATTCTGTTTGGTTCATTCTGTCTCCCTTTCATTCTGTTTGGTTCATTCTGTTTTTACTCTCTCTTTACTCCCTTTCATTCTGTTTGGTTCATTCTGTCTCTCTCTCTTTACTACCTCCCTTTCATTCTGTTTGGTTCATTCTGTCTCTCTCTCTTTACTACCTCCCTTTCATTCTGTTTGGTTCATTCTGTTTGGTTCATTCTACCTCCCTTTCATTCTGTTTGGTTCATTCTTTACTACCTCCCCATTCTTTCATTCTGTTTGGTTCATTCTGTGTCTCTCTCTCTCTTTACTACCTCCCTTTCATTCTGTTTGGTTCATTCTGTCTCTCTCTCTCTTTACTACCTCCCTTTCATTCTGTTTGTTCATTCTGTCTCTCTCTCTTTACTACCTCCCTTTCATTCTGTTTGGTTCATTCTGTCTCTCTCTCTTTACTACCTCTTTCCTTTCATTCTGTTTGGTTCATTCTGTCTCTCTCTCTCTCTCTCTTTCATTCTGTTTGGTTCATTCTGTCTCTCTCTCTTTACTACCCCTTTCATTCTGTTTGGTTCATTCTGTCTCTCTCTCTTTACTACCTCCCTTTCATTCTGTTTGGTTCATTCTGTCTCTCCCTTTCATTCTGTTTTTATTCTGTCTCTCTCTCTTTACTACCTCCCTTTCATTCTGTTTGGTTCATTCTGTCTCTCTCTCTCTTTACTACCTCCCTTTCATTCTGTTTGGTTCATTCTGTGTCTCTCTCTCTTTACTACCTCCCTTTCATTCTGTTTGGTTCATTCTGTCTCTCTCTCTTTACTACTACCTCCCTTTCATTCTGTTTGGTTCATTCTGTCTCTCTCTCTCTTTACTACCTCCCTTTCATTCTGTTTGGTTCATTCTCTCTCTCTCTCTTTACTACCTCCCTTTCATTCTGTTTGGTTCATTCTGTTTGGTTCATTCTGTCTCTCTCTCTTTCTCTTTATTCTGTTTGGTTACCTACCCCTTTCATTCTGTTTGGTTCATTCTGTGTCTCTCTCTCTTTACTACCTCCCTTTCATTCTGTTTGGTTCATTCTGTGTCTCTCTCTCTCTTTACTACCTCCCTTTCATTCTGTTTGGTTCATTCTGTGTCTCTCTCTCTCTTTACTACCTCCCTTTCATTCTGTTTGGTTCACTCTTTACTACCTCCCTTTCATTCTGTTTGGTTCATTCTGTCTCTCTCTCTTTACTACCTCCCTTTCATTCTGTTTGGTTCATTCTGTCTCTCTCTCTCTTTACTACCTCCCTTTCATTCTGTTTGGTTCATTCTGTGTCTCTCTCTCTTTACTACCTCCCTTTCATTCTGTTTGGTTCATTCTGTCTCTCTCTCTCTTTACTACCTCCCTTTCATTCTGTTTGGTTCATTCTCTCTACTCTCTTTCATTCTCATTCTGTCTCTCTCTCTTTACTACCTCCCTTTCATTCTGTTTGGTTCATTCTGTTTGTCTGTCTCTCTCTTTACTACCTCCCTTTCATTCTGTTTGGTTCATTCTGTCTTTCTCTCATTCTTTACTACCTCCCTTTCATTCTGTTTGGTTCATTCTGTCTCTCTCTCTTTACTACCTCCCTTTCATTCTGTTTGGTTCATTCTGTGTCTCTCTCTCTCTTTACTACCTCCCTTTCATTCTGTTTGGTTCATTCTGTCTCTCTCTCTTTACTACCTCCCTTTCATTCTGTTTGGTTCATTCTGTCTCTCTCTCTTTACTACCTCCCTTTCATTCTGTTTGGTTCATTCTGTCTCTCTCTCTTTACTACCTCCCTTTCATTCTGTTTGGTCTCTCTCTCTTTACTACCTCCCTTTCATTCTGTTTGGTTCATTCTCTCTCTCTTTACTACCTCCCTTTCATTCTGTTTGGTTCATTCTGTCTCTCTCTCTTTACTACCTCCCTTTCATTCTGTTTGGTTCATTCTGTTACTACCTCCCTTTCATTCTGTTTGGTTCATTCTGTCTCTCTCTCTCTTTACTACCTCCCTTTCATTCTGTTTGGTTCATTCTGTCTCTCTCTCTTTACTACCTCCCTTTCATTCTGTTTGGTTCATTTGGTTCATTCTGTCTCTCTCTCTTTACTACCTCCCTTTCATTCTGTTTGGTTCATTCTGTCTCTCTCTTTACTTTACCTACCTCCCTTTCATTCTGTTTTTCATTCTGTTTGGTTCATTCTGTCTCTCTCTCTTTACTACCTCCCTTTCATTCTGTTTGGTTCATTCTGTCTCTCTCTCTCTTTACTACCTCCCTTTCATTCTGTTTGGTTCATTCTGTCTCTCTCTCTTTACTACCTCCCTTTCATTCTGTTTGGTTCATTCTGTCTCTCTCTCTTTACTACCTCCCTTTCATTCTGTTTGGTTCATTCTGTCTCTCTCTCTTTACTACCTCCCTTTCATTCTGTTTGGTTCATTCTGTCTCTCTCTCTTTACTACCTCCCTTTCATTCTGTTTGGTTCATTCTGTCTCTCTCTCTTTACTACCTCCCTTTCATTCTGTTTGGTTCATTCTGTCTCTCTCTCTCTTTACTACCTCCCTTTCATTCTGTTTGGTTCATTCTGTCTCTCTCTCTTTACTACCTCCCTTTCATTCTGTTTGGTTCATTCTCTCTCTTTACTACCTCCCTTTCATTCTGTTTGGTTCATTCTGTCTCTCTCTCTTTACTACCTCCCTTTCATTCTGTTTGGTTCATTCTGTCTCTCTCTCTTTACTACCTCCCTTTCATTCTGTTTGGTTCATTCTGTCTGTCTCTCTCTTTACTACCTCCCTTTCATTCTGTTTGGTTCATTCTGTCTCTCTCTCTTTACTACCTCCCTTTCATTCTGTTTGGTTCATTCTGTCTCTCTCTCTTTACTACCTCCCTTTCATTCTGTTTGGTTCATTCTGTCTCTCTCTCTTTACTACCTCCCTTTCATTCTGTTTGGTTCATTCTGTCTCTCTCTCTTTACTACCTCCCTTTCATTCTGTTTGGTTCATTCTGTCTCTCTCTCTCTTACTACCTCCCTTTCATTCTGTTTGGTTACCTCCCTTTCATTCTGTTTGGTTCATTCTGTCTCTCTCTCTTTACTACCTCCCTGTTTTTCATTCTGTTTGGTTCATTCTCTCTCTCTCTCTTTACTACCTCCCTTTCATTCTGTTTGGTTCATTCTGTCTCTCTCTCTCTTTACTACCTCTTTCATTCTGTTTGGTTCATTCTGTTTGGTTCATTCTGTCATTCTCTCTCTCTTTACTACCTCTTTCCTTTCATTCTGTTTGGTTCATTCTGTCTCTCTCTCTTTACTACTCCCTTTCATTCTGTTTGGTTCATTCTGTGTCTCTCTCTCTTTACTACCTCCCTTTCATTCTGTTTGGTTCATTCTGTCTCTCTCTCTCTTTACTACCTCCCTTTCATTCTGTTTGGTTCATTCTGTCTCTCTCTCTCTTTACTACCTCCCTTTCATTCTGTTTGGTTCATTCTCTCTCTCTTTACTACCTCCCTTTCATTCTGTTTGGTTCATTCTGTCTCTCTCTCTTTACTACCTCCCTTTCATTCTGTTTGGTTCATTCTGTCTCTCTCTCTTTACTACCTCCCTTTCATTCTGTTTGGTTCATTCTGTCTCTCTCTCTTTACTACCTCCCTTTCATTCTGTTTGTCTCTCTCTCTTTACTACCTCCCTTTCATTCTGTTTGTCATTCTCTCTCTCTTTACTACCTCCCTTTCATTCTGTTTGTTCATTCTGTCTCTCTCTCTTTACTACCTCCCTTTCATTCTGTTTGTTCATTCTCTCTCTCTTTACTACCTCCCTTTCATTCTGTTTGTTCATTCTGGTTCTACCTCCCTTTCATTCTGTTTGGTTCATTCTGTCTCTCTCTCTTTACTACCTCCCTTTCATTCTGTTTGGTTCATTCTGTCTCTCTCTCTTTACTACCTCTCTTTCATTCTGTTTGGTTCATTCTGTGTCTCTCTCTCTTTACTACCTCCCTTTCATTCTGTTTGGTTCATTCTGTCTCTCTCTCTTTCTCTTTACTACCTCCCTTTCATTCTGTTTGGTTCATTCTGTCTCTCTCTCTTTACTACCTCCCTTTCATTCTGTTTGGTTCATTCTCTCTCTCTCTTTACTACCTCCCTTTCATTCTGTTTGGTTCATTCTGTCTCTCTCTCTTTACTACCTCCCTTTCATTCTGTTTGGTTCATTCTGTCTCTCTCTCTTTACTACCTCCCTTTCATTCTGTTTGGTTCATTCTGTGTCTCTCTCTCTCTTTACTACCTTCCTTTCATCCCTCTTTTCTGTTCTCTTACCAGGCTCTGTGTAAAAGGAGTGTGGGGCGGGTGTGGAGTGTAAGATCAACAGAGTGAAGCCCCAGCTTTCCTCTGGAGGGAGGGAGGAGAGGAGGAGGAGGGGAGGAGAGAGGGTAAGAGTAGGTGTTTATGACTCAGTAGGAGGGTTTCTGGCTGACACGGCAGCCCCTGTCCTCTCTGTTGGTATGCACAGAGCTGTGTGTGTGTGTGTGTGTGTGTGTGTGTGTGTGTGTGTGTGTGTGTGTGTGTGTGTGTGTGTGTGTGTGTGTGTGTGTGTGTGTGTGTGTGTGGGGACAGAACGGTAGGAGAGTGGGCAGCAGCCGATGACCTTTGACCTGGGAAGAAGTTGGACAGCTTCGACTGCATAAATCAAGGGGCTGCTGTATTCCAGGGGCTCGGAAGTTCATCTTCCAATGGAAAACTGCATGACCTCAAACCATTACACTTCCTGACTACACAATGCTTTTCTCCACACGTCTTATTTCAGTTCAACATGACCATCATTGTCATTTCTAATTAGTTTACCATGAATAAATAGACTATTATAGGTTTCCTCAAACTAGTACCTCTGTTATGTTCATTTTCATGTAGCTGCTTACTGTATCTAGCTATTCTCACCAGCATTGTTGAGGGCTTTATTCTCTCTCACACAATACTCATCAGATCAGTGTGAGATAGAGAGATGTATGTCCCGTTGATGGAGAGATATAGGTCTCTCCATCAGAGAGATGTAGAGAGATGTAGAGAAGAGAGAGATGTAGGTCTCATTGATAGAGAGATGTAGGTCTCATTGATAGAGAGATGAAGAGAGAGATGTAGGTCTCATTGATGGAGAGATGAAGAGAGAGATGTAGGTCTCATTGATAGATACATGGTGAGAAGAGAGAGATGTAGGTCTCATTGATAGAGAGATGGAGAGAAGAGAGATATGTAGGTCTCATTGATAGAGAGATGAAGAGAGAGATGTCGGTCTCATTGATAGAGAGATGAAGAGAGAGATGTCGGTCTCATTGATAGAGAGATGAGAGAGATGTAGGTCTCCTTTATAGAGAGATGGAGAGAAGAGAGAGATTTAGGTCTCATTGATAGAGATAGAGAGATGTAGGTTTCATTGATAGAGAGATGAAGAGAGAGATGTAGGTCTCATTGATAGAGAGATGAAGAGAGAGATGTCGGTCTCATTGATAGAGAGATGAAGAGAGAGATGTCGGTCTCATTGATAGAGAGATGAGAGAGATGTAGGTCTCCTTTATAGAGAGATGGAGAGAAGAGAGAGATTTAGGTCTCATTGATAGAGATAGAGAGATGTAGGTTTCATTGATAGAGAGATGAAGAGAGAGATGTAGGTCTCATTGATGGAGAGATATGTAGGTCTCATTGATAGAGACATGGTGAGAAGAGAGATGTAGGTCTCATTGATAGAGAGATGGAGAGAAGAGAGAGATGTAGGTCTCATTGATAGAGAGATGGAGAGAAGAGAGAGATTTAGGTCTCATTGATAGAGATAGAGAGATGTAGGTTTCATTGATAGAGAGAGATGTAGGTCTCATTGATAGAGAGATGGAGAGAAGAGAGAGATGTAGGTCTCATTTATAGAGAGATGAAGAGAGAGATTTAGGTATCATTGATAGAGATAGAGAGATGTAGGTTTCATTGATAGAGAGATGGAGAGATGAGAGAGATGTAGGTCTCATTGAGGGAGAGATGAGAGAGATGTAGGTCTCATTGATAGAGAGATGAAGAGAGAGATGTAGGTCTCATTGATGGAGAGATGAGAGAGATGTAGGTCTCATTGAGGGAGAGATGAGAGAGATGTAGGTCTCATTGATAGAGAGATGTAGGTCTCCAGGTCCATAGCTGCACTCATCTCTCAGCTGTCCATCACTGTCCACTGACCTGGGGTCCATCATCTCTTCTCCCACCCTCCACACCACCTTTGTTTACTACCCCTGCCCTCCCCTGCCCTCACCTAGGTACAGCGCTCCCAGACAAAGGGCCCAGCTTGTCATCAAACCCAGGGGTCAGCAGGGACCACAGTAGGGCCACAGGTGCCAGGCTAGCGTTATGTTCAGGCTGTGGTGAGTTCTCCACCGTGTCAGCCACCAGTTGCAGCCCTGTAGAGCCACTCAGAGAGAGAGAGAGAGAGAGAGAGAGAGACCCTCCTCTCATGTTACTCCGAACCCCCCTCATGTGTCCTCCACCATGATGACATGTCCTTTGTGTCCCCCCTCGCCAGGGTGGGACCCAGAAAGAGGAACAATGGGGATCCCCTGTCCCAGATGGGAATTTGAAATATGGTACTCTTCTTGTTCCACAATGATGAGGGACAGAGCCCAGGCTGCTGCAGCTATAGGACCCAGAGGGAGAGGCCCCATACTGTGGCAGGGTCCACTAACTACCAGAAAACAACCTTCTTTTAACACATACACCCATAGCAGCAACAAGGGGAGTTCCCAAAGACCAGGGGTGTCAACTCATTCTATGGAGGGACTAGTGTCTGCAGACTTTTCCTTCCAATGAACAGCTAGACAACTAGGTGAGGACAGTTCCTTACTAATTAGTGACCTTAATTCCTCAATCAAGTACATGGGAGGAGTGAAAACCCTGACACTAACCAAAACCCAAGGGGAGTCTCCATAGACCTCCACAGAGACATGTAGCCAAGCAGTCATCTGTCTACAGCGGTCTGCCAGTTAACATGGGTCATCTGTCTACAGCAGTCTGCCAGTCAACAGCAGTCATCTGTCTACAGCGGTCTGCCAGTTAACAGCAGTCATCTGTCTACAGCGGTCTGCCAGTTAACATGGGTCATCTGTCTACAGCAGTCTGCCAGTCAACAGCAGTCATCTGTCTACAGCGGTCTGCCAGTTAACAGCAGTCATCTGTCTACAGCGGTCTGCCAGTTAACATGGGTCATCTGTCTACAGCAGTCATCTGTCTACAGCGGTCTGCCAGTTAACAGCAGTCATCTGTCTACAGCGGTCTGCCAGTTAACATGGGTCATCTGTCTACAGCAGTCTGCCAGTCAACAGCAGTCATCTGTCTACAGCGGTCTGCCAGTTAACAGCAGTCATCTGTCTACAGCGGTCTGCCAGTTAACATGGGTCATCTGTCTACAGCAGTCTGCCAGTCAACAGCAGTCATCTGTCTACAGCGGTCTGCCAGTTAACATGGGTCATCTGTCTACAGCAGTCTGCCAGTCAACAGCAGTCATCTGTCTACAGCGGTCTGCCAGTTAACATGGGTCATCTGTCTACAGCGGTCTGCCAGTTAACATGGGTCATCTGTCTACAGCAGTCTGCCAGTCAACAGCAGTCATCTGTCTACAGCAGTCTGCCAGTTAACAGCAGTTAGCTGTCTACAGCGGTCTACCAGTCAACAGCAGCCATCTGTCTACAACAGTCTGCCAGTCAACAGCAGTCATCTATCTACAGCAGTCTGCCAGTCAACATGGGTCATCTGTCTACAACACTGCCAGTCAACAGCAGTCATCTGTCTACAACACTCTACCAGTCAACAGCAGTCATCCATCTACAACACTCTACCAGTCAACAGCAGTCATCCATCTACAACACTGCCAGTCAACAGCAGTCATCTGTCTACAACACTCTACCAGTCAACAGCAGTCATCTGTCTACAACACTCTGCCAGTTAACATGGGTCATCTGTCTACAACACTCTACCAGTCAACAGCAGTCATCTGTCTACAACACTCTACCAGTCAACAGCAGTCATCTGTCTACAACACTCTACCAGTCAACAGCAGTCATCTGTCTACAACACTCTGCCAGTTAACATGGGTCATCTGTCTACAACACTCTACCAGTCAACAGCAGTCATCTATCTACAGCAGTCTGCCAGTCAACAGCAGTCATCTATTTACAACAGTCTGTCAGTCAACAGCAGTCATCTGTCTACAACACTCTACCAGTCAACAGCAGTCATCTATCTACAGCAGTCTGCCAGTCAACAGCAGTCATCTGTCTACAGCGGTCTGCCAGTTAACAGCAGTCATCTGTCTACAGCGGTCTGCCAGTTAACATGGGTCATCTGTCTACAGCAGTCTGCCAGTCAACAGCAGTCATCTGTCTACAGCGGTCTGCCAGTTAACAGCAGTCATCTGTCTACAACGGTCTGCCAGTTAACATGGGTCATCTGTCTACAGCAGTCTGCCAGTCAACAGCAGTCATCTGTCTACAGCGGTCTGCCAGTTAACAGCAGTCATCTGTCTACAGCGGTCTGCCAGTTAACATGGGTCATCTGTCTACAACACTCTACCAGTCAACAGCAGTCATCTATCTACAGCAGTCTGCCAGTCAACAGCAGTCATCTATTTACAACAGTCTGTCAGTCAACAGCAAGTGATGGGGACAGCCTTCTGTTAGGTAATGATTTTCATCCTCAACAACGTGTGCCTGTCATCACCTCTGTCTAGTCCAGACCTTCATGACCAGAGCCACATATCATCACAGGGTCATGATGTACATAGTCAGGGCGAGAGGTGGATGTCACTTGAAGGGAGGTCATGAACCAATAGTCCACATGATAGGCTGATTTGTTGGCCGTTAGGGGCGAGAGGGGATCTCATGTCATGTGACACCAAACTTTATCGGCGTTCGTTAGCTGTTCATTAATGACTTGTGTACAGCTTTGCTCTCATTTGTTTAATTGGTGTGGCTGGTGTGGCCCCGGAAGAAGGGGGTGGCGAGGGTGGCGGGTGGTCGGGCTGGCTGCCGTGTTGGTGGGAGGGCGGTTGTTGAACAGAGCTCTGTGATGTAGTTGTCATCCGAGGGGACAGGTTAATCAGAGACAACATCTCAGACATCTTCCCCTTCGCTTCGTTGCTCCTTATCCCCTTAACAGGATAATATAGCTACTGTACCACCGCCTGCCAGCCAGCTCTGTCTGTCTGTCTGTCTGTCTGTCTGTCTGTCTGTCTGTCTGTCTGTCTCTCTGTCTGTCTGTCTGTCTGTCTGTCCTGCCTGCCTGCCTGCCTGCCTGCTTGCCTTCCTTCCTTCCTTCCTTCCTGCCTTCCTTCCTGCCTTCCTTGGTGTACGTGCTTCTTGCCAAAAGTTTGTTGACTGCACTTCAGTGAGTCTCTCTACCTCAGGGTGCTACGCTGTTATGTGCTGGCGGGCAATATCTACCTCTCTCTCTACCTCTCTCAATTCAATTCAATTCAAGGGCTTTATTGGCATGGGAAACATGTGTTAACATTGCCAAAGCAAGTAAGGTAGATAATATATAAAGTGAAATAAACAATAAAAATTAACAGTAGACATCACACATACAGAAGTTTCAAAACAATAAAGACATTACAAATGTCATATTATATATATATATATATATATATATATATATATATATATATATATATATATATATATATATATATATATATATATATATATATATATATATATATATTTATATTTATATATATATATATATATATATACAGTGTTTTAACAATGTACAAATGTTAAAGGACACAAGATAAAATAAATAAGCATAGATATGGGTTGTATTTACAATGGTGCGTGTTCTTCACTGGTTGCCCTTTTCTCGTGGCAACAGGTCACAAATCTTGCTGCTCTGATGGCACACTGTGGAATTTCACCCAGTAGATATGGGAGCTCAGTTTCCACCTCATTTTGTGGGCAGTGAGCACATAGCCTGTCTTCTCTTGCTGCTCTCTACTTTTCTCTCTACCTCTCTCTACCTCTCTCTACTTTTCTCTCTACCTCTCTCTACCTCTCTCTACTTTTCTCTCTACCTCTCTCTACTTTTCTCTCTACCTCTCTCTACCTCTTTACTTTTCTCTCAACCTCTCTCGACCTCTCTCTACTTTTCTCTCTACATCTATCTACCTCTCTCTACTTTTCTCTCTACCGCTCTCTACTTCTCTCTCTACCGCTCTCTACTTCTCTCTCTACCGCTCTCTACATCTCTCTACATCTCTCTACTTTTCTCTCTACCTCTCTACTTTTCTCTCTACCTCTCTCTACCTCTCTCGAACTCTCCCTACTTTTTTCTCTACCGCTCTCTACTTCTCATTCTACCGCTCTCTACACCGCTCTCTACCTCTCTCTACTTCTCTCTCTACTTCGCGCTCTACCTCTCTACTTTTCTCTCTACCGCTCTCTACCTCTCTCTCTACCACTCTCTACCGCTCTCTACCTCCCTCTCTACCGCTCTCTACCGCTCTCTACCGCTCTCTACCGCTCTCTCTACCGCTCTCTACCTCTCTGTACTTCTCTCTCTAGCTCTCTCTACCTCTCTCTCTACCACTCTACTTTTCTCTCTACCGCTCTCTACCTCTCTCTCTACCGCTCTCTACCTCCCTCTCTACCGCTCTCTACCGCTCTCTACCGCTCTCTACCGCTCTCTACTTCTCTCTCTACCGCTCTCTACCTCTCTGTACTTCTCTCTCTAGCTCTCTCTACCTCTCTCTCTACCACTCTCTACCGCTCTCTACCTCCCTCTCTACCGCTCTCTACCGCTCTCTACCGCTCTCTACCGCTCTCTACTTCTCTCTCTACCGCTCTCTACCTCTCTGTACTTCTCTCTCTAGCTCTCTGTACTTCTCTCTCTACCACCCTCTCTACCGCTCTCTACTTCTCTCTCTACCTCTCTCTACCGCTCTCCACTTCTCTCTCTACCGCTCTCTACCTTTCTCTCTACTTCTCTCTCTACCAGTCTCTACTTCTTTCTCTACCGCTCTCTACCGCTCTCTACTTCTCTCTACTTCTCTCTCTGCCGCTCTCTACTTCTCTCTCTACCACCCTCTCTACCGCTCTCTACTTCTCTCTCTACCTCTCTCTACTTTTCTCGACCTCTCTCTACTTTTCTCTCTACCGCTCTCTACTTCAATTCAATTCAATTCAAGGGGCTTTATTGGCATGGGAAACATGTGTTAACATTGCCAAAGCAAGTAAGGTATATAATATATAAAGTGAAATAAACAATAAAAATTAACAGTAGACATCACACATACAGAAGTACTTCTCTCTCTACCGCTCTCTACTTTTCTCTCTACCTCTCTCTACTTTTCGCTCTACCTCTCTCCTCTTCTCTCTCTACCGCTCTCTACCTCTCTCTACCGCTCTCCACTTCTCTCTCTACCTCTCTCTACCTCTCTCTACCTCTCTCTACTTCTCTCTCTACCGCTCTCTACCTCTCTCTACTTTTCTCTCTACCGCTCTCTACTTTTCTCTCTACTTTTCTCTCTACCTCTCTCTACCTCTCTCTACTTTTCTCTCTACCTCTCTCTACTTTTCTCTCTACCTCTCTCTACTTTTCTCTCTACTTTTCTCTATACCTCTCTCTACTTCTCTCTCTACCTCTCTCTACCGCTCTCTACATCTCTCTACCTCTCTCTACTTTTCTCTCTACCTCTCTCGAACTCTCCCTACTTTTCTCTCTGCCGCTCTCTACTTCTCTCTCTACCGCTCTCTACACCGCTCTCTACCGCTCTCTACTTCTCTCTCTACTTCGCGCTCTACCTCTCTACTTTTCTCTCTACCGCTCTCTACCTCTCTCTCTACCGCTCTCTACCTCTCTCTACTTTTCTCTCTACCGCTCTCTACTTTTCTCTCTACCTCTCTCTACTTTGCTCTCTACCTCTCTCTACCTCTCTCTACTTTTCTCTCTACCTCTCTCTACTTTTCTCTCTACCTCTCTCTACTTTTCTCTCTACTTTTCTCTCTACCTCTCTCTACCTCTCTCTACATCTCTCTACCTCTCTCTACTTTTCTCTCTACCTCTCTTGAACTCTCCCTACTTTTCTCTCTACCGCTCTCTACCTCTCTCTACTTTTCTCTCTACCGCTCTCTACTTTTCTCTCTACTTTTCTCTCTACCTCTCTCTACCTCTCTCTACTTTTCTCTCTACCTCTCTCTACTTTTCTCTCTACCTCTCTCTACTTTTCTCTCTACTTTTCTCTATACCTCTCTCTACTTCTCTCTCTACTCTCTCTACCGCTCTCTACATCTCTCTACTTCTCTCTACTTTTCTCTCTACCTCTCTCGAACTCTCTCCTACTTTTCTCTCTGCCGCTCTCTACTTCTCTCTCTACCGCTCTCTACACCGCTCTCTACCGCTCTCTACTCTCTCTCTCTACTTCGCTCTCTACCTCTCTCTACTTTTCTCTCTACCGCTCTCTACTTTCTCTCTACCGCTCTCTACCTCTCTCTACTTTTCTCTCTACCGCTCTCTACTTTTCTCTCTACCTCTCTCTACTTTGCTCTCTACCTCTCTCTACCTCTCTCTACTTTTCTCTCTACCTCTCTCTACTTTTCTCTCTACCTCTCTCTACTTTTCTCTCTACTTTTCTCTCTACCTCTCTCTACCTCTCTCTACATCTCTCTACCTCTCTCTACTTTTCTCTCTACCTCTCTTGAACTCTCCCTACTTTTCTCTCTACCGCTCTCTACTTCTCTCTCTACCGCTCACTACACCGCTCTCTACCTCTCTCTACTTCTCTCTCTACTTCGCGCTCTACCTCTCTACTTTTCTCTCTACCGCTCTCTACCTCTCTCTCTACCGCTCTCTACCGCTCTCTACTTCTCTCTCTAGCGCTCTCTACTTCTCTCTCTACCGCTCTCTACTTCTCTCTCTACCACTCTCTACCGCTCTCTACATCTCTCTCGACCTATCTCTACTTTTCTCTCTTCCTCTCTCTACTTTTCTCTCCACCGCTCTCTCTACTTTTCTCTCTACCGCTCTCTACTTTTCTCTCTACCGCTCTCTACTTTTCTCTCTACCGCTCTCTACTTCTCTCTCTACTGCTCTCTACCTCTCTCTCTACTGCTCTCTACTTCTCTCTCTACTTTTCTCTCTACCGCTCTCTACTTTTCTCTCTACCGCTCTCTACTTTTCTCTCTACCCCTCTTTACTTCTCTCTCTACTGCTCTCTACCTCTCTCTCTACTGCTCTCTACCTCTCTCTACTTCTCTCTCTACCTCTCTCTACTTTTCTTGACCTCTCTCTACTTTTCTCTCTACCGCTCTCTACTTCTCTCTCTACCGCTCTCTACCGCTCTCTACATCTCTCTCGACCTCTCTCTACTTTTCTCTCTTCCTCTCTCTACTTTTCTCTCTACCGCTCTCTACTTTTCTCTCTACCGCTCTCTACTTTTCTCTCTACCGCTCTCTACTTTTCTCTCTACCGCTCTCTACTTCTCTCTCTACTGCTCTCTACCTCTCTCTCTACTGCTCTCTACCTCTCTCTACTTCTCTCTCTACCGCTCTCTACTTTTCTCTCTACCGCTCTCTACTTTTCTCTCTACATCTCTCTACCGCTCTCTACATCTACTTTTCTCTCTACTTCTCTCTCTACCGCTCTCTACCGCTCTCTACCGCTCTCTACCGCTCTCCACTTCTCTCTCTACCGCTCTCTACATTTCTCTCTACTTCTCTCTCTACCGCTCTCTAATTCTTTCTCTACCGCTCTCTACCTCTCTCTAGAGCTCTCTACTTCTCTCTCTGCCGCTCTCTACTTCTCTCTCTACCACCCTCTCTACCGCTCTCTACTTCTCTCTCTACCTCTCTCTACCGCTCTCTACTTCTCTCTCTACCTCTCTCTACCGCTCTCTACTTTTCTCTCTACCGCTCTCTACTTTTCTCTCTACCTCTCTCTACCTCTCTCTACTTCTCTCTCTACCACACTCTACCTCTCTCTACCGCTCTCCACTTCTCTCTCTACCGCTCTCTACCTCTCTCTCTCTACCTCTTTCTACTTCTCTCTCTACCGCTCTCTACCTCTCTCTACTTCTCTCTCTACCACACTCTACCTCTCTCTACCGCTCTCCACTTCTCTCTCTACCGCTCTCTACTTTTCTCTCTACCGCTCTCTACTTTTCTCTCTACCTCTCTCTACCCCTCTCTACTTCTCTCTCTACCGCTCTCTACCTCTCTCTACTTTTCTCTCTACCTCTCTCTACTTCTCTCTCTACCGCTCTCTACATCTCTCTCTACCTCTCTCTACTTTTCTCTCTCTACTTACCACCTCTCTCTACTTCTCTCTCTTTCTCTACCGCTCTCTACCTCTCTCTACCGCTCTCCACTTTCTCTCTACCGCTCTCTACATTTCTCTCTCTCTCTCTACCGCTCTCTACTGCTCTCTTCCTCTTTCTACCGCCCTCTACCTCTCTCTACCTTTCTCTCTACCGCTCTCTACCTCTCTCTTCTTCCTCACTCTACCTCTCTCTTCCCTCTCTCTACCTCTCTCTACCGCTCTCTCTCTTTCTCTACCGCTCTCTACTTCTCTCTACCACTCTCTACCTCTCTCTACCACCCTCTCTACTTCTCTCTCTACCACCCTCTCTACCTCTCTCTACCGCTCTCTACATCTCTCTCTACCTCTCTCTACTTCTCTCTCTACCCGCTCTCTTCTCTCTCTACTGCTCTCTACCTCTCTCTACCCCTCTCCACTTCTCTCTCTACCTCTCTCTACTTCTCTCTCTACCGCACTCTACCTCTCTCTACCGCTCTCCACTTCTCTCTCTACCGCTCTCTACCTTTCTCTCTTCTCTCTCTCTCTACCTCTTTCTACTTCTCTCTCTACCGCTCTCTACATCTCTCTCTACCTCTCTCTACTTTTCTCTCTACTTCTCTCTCTACCGCTCTCCACTTCTCTCTTCCTCTCTCTCTCTACCTCTTTCTACTTCTCTCTCTACCGCTCTCTACATCTCTCTCTACCTCTCTCTACTTTTCTCTCTACTTCTCTCTCTACCGCTCTCCACTTCTCTCTCTACCGCTCTCCACTTCTCTCTCTACCGCTCTCTACCTCTCTCTACCGCTCTCTACATCTCTCTCTACCTCTCTCTACTTTTCTCTCTACTTCTCTCTCTACCGCTCTCTACTTCTTTCTCTACCGCTCTCTACCTCTCTCTACCGCTCTCCACTTCTCTCTCTACCGCTCTCTACATTTCTCTCTACTATTCTCTCTACCGCTCTCTACTGCTCTCTTCCTCTTTCTACCGCCCTCTACCTCTCTACCTTTCTCTCTACCGCTCTCTACCTTACTCTCTCTACCGCTCTCTACTTTCTCTACTGCTCTCTACCGCTCTCTACCTCTTTCTACCGCCCTCTACCTCTCTCTACCTTTCTCTCTACCTCTCTCTACCGCTCTCTACCTCGCTCTTCTCTACCTCTCTCTTCCTCTCTCTACCTCTCTCTCTACCTCTCTCTACCGCTCTCTACTTCTTTCTCTACCGCTCTCTACCGCCTCTACTTCTCTCTCTACCACTCTCTACCTTCTCTCTACCACCCTCTCTACTTCTCTCTCTACCACCCTCTCTACTTCTCTCTCTACCACCCTCTCTACCTCTCTACCGCACTCTACTTCTCTCTCTACCTGCCGCTCTCTACTTCTCTCTCACCCTCTCTACCTCTCTCCACCGCTCTACATCTCTCTCTACCTCTCTCTACTTTTCTCTCTACCTCTCTCTACCCCTCTCCACTTCTCTCTCTAACGCTCTCTACCTTTCTCTCTTCCTCTCTCTCTCTACCTCTCTCTACTTCTCTCTCTACCGCACTCTACCTCTCTCTACTGCTCTCCACTTCTCTCTCTACCGTTCTCTACCTTTCTCTCTTCCCCTCTCTCTCTACCTCTTTCTACTTCTCTCTCTACCGCTCTCTACCTCTCTCTACTTTTCTCTCTACCTCTATCTACTTCTCTCTCTACCGCTCTCTACATCTCTCTCTATCTCTCTCTACTTTTCTCTCTACTTCTCTCTCTACCGCTCTCTACTTCTTTCTCTACCGCTCTCCACTTCTCTCTCTACCGCTCTCTACATTTCTCTCTACTACTCTCTCTACCGCTCTCTACTGCTCTCTACCTCTTTCTACCGCCCTCTACCGCTCTCTACTTCTCTCTCTGCCTCTCTCTACCCCTCTCTTCTTTTCTCGACCTCTCTCTACTTTTCTCTCGACCTCTCTCTACCGCTCTCTACTTTTCTCTCTACCGCTCTCTACTTTTCTATCTACCTCTCTCTACCGCTCTCTACTTCTCTCTTCCTCTCTCTACCGCTCTCTACATCTCTCCCTACATCTCTCTACTTTTCTCTCTACCTCTCTCTACTTCTCTCTCTACCGCTCTCTACCTCTCTCTACCGCTCTCCACTTCTCTCTACTCTCTCTACCTCTCTTACTTCTCTCTCTACCGCACTCCTCTCTCTCTACCGCTCTCCACTTCTCTCTCTACCGCTCTCTACCTTTCTCTCTTCTCTCTCTCTCTACCTCTTTCTACTTCTCTCTCTACCGCTCTCTACATCTCTCTCTACCTCTCTCTACTTTTCTCTCTACTTCTCTCTACCGCTCTCCACTTCTCTCTTCCTCTCTCTCTCTACCTCTTTCTACTTCTCTCTCTACCGCTCTCTACATCTCTCTCTACTCTCTCTACTTTTCTCTCTACTTCTCTCTCTACCGCTCTCCACTTCTCTCTCTACCGCTCTCCACTTCTCTCTCTACCGCTCTACCTCTCTCTACCGCTCTCTACATCTCTACCTCTCTCTACTTTTCTCTCTACTTCTCTCTCTACCGCTCTCTACTTCTTTCTCTACCGCTCTCTACCTCTCTCTACCGCTCTCCACTTCTCTCTCTACCGCTCTCTACATTTCTCTCTACTATTCTCTCTACCGCTCTCTACTGCTCTCTTCCTCTTTCTACCGCCCTCTACCTCTCTCTACCTTTCTCTCTACCGCTCTCTACCTTACTCTCTACCGCTCTCTACTTTCTCTACTGCTCTCTACCGCTCTCTACCTCTTTCTACCGCCCTCTACCTCTCTCTACCTTTCTCTCTACCTCTCTCTCTACCGCTCTCTACCTCGCTCTCTTCCGCACTCTACCTCTCTCTTCCTCTCTCTCTACCTCTCTCTCTACCTCGATCTCTACCGCTCTCTACTTCTTTCTCTACCGCTCTCTACCGCTCTCTACTTCTCTCTCTACCACTCTCTACCTCTCTCTCTACCACCCTCTCTACTTCTCTCTCTACCACCCTCTCTACTTCTCTCTCTACCACCCTCTCTACCTCTCTCTACCGCACTCTACTTCTCTCTCTGCCGCTCTCTACTTCTCTCTCTACCACCCTCTCTACTTCTCTCTCTACCACCCTCTCTACCTCTCTCCACCGCTCTCTACATCTCTCTCTACCTCTCTCTACTTTTCTCTCTACCTCTCTCTACCCCTCTCCACTTCTCTCTCTAACGCTCTCTACCTTTCTCTCTTCCTCTCTCTCTCTACCTCTCTCTACTTCTCTCTCTACCGCACTCTACCTCTCTCTACTGCTCTCCACTTCTCTCTCTACCGTTCTCTACCTTTCTCTCTTCCCCTCTCTCTCTACCTCTTTCTACTTCTCTCTCTACCGCTCTCTACCTCTCTCTACTTTTCTCTCTACCTCTATCTACTTCTCTCTCTACCGCTCTCTACATCTCTCTATCTCTCTCTACTTTTCTCTCTACTTCTCTCTCTACCGCTCTCTACTTCTTTCTCTACCGCTCTCCACTTCTCTCTCTACCGCTCTCTACATTTCTCTCTACTACTCTCTCTACCGCTCTCTACTGCTCTCTACCTCTTTCTACCGCCCTCTACCGCTCTCTACTTCTCTCTCTCTCTCTCTCTACCCTCTCTTCTTCTTTTCTCGACCTCTCTCTACTTTTCTCTCGACCTCTCTCTACCGCTCTCTACTTTTCTCTCTACCGCTCTCTACTTTTCTATCTACCTCTCTCTACCGCTCTCTACTTCTCTCTTCCTCTCTCTACCGCTCTCTACATCTCTCCCTACATCTCTCTACTTTTCTCTCTACCTCTCTCTACTTCTCTCTCTACCGCTCTCTACCTCTCTCTACCGCTCTCCACTTCTCTCTACCTCTCTCTCTCTACCTCTCTTTACTTCTCTCTCTACCGATCTCTACCTCTCTCTACTTTTCTCTCTACCGCTCTCTACTTTTTTCTCTACCACTCTCTATCGCTCTCTACCGCTCTCTACTTCTCTCTCTGCCGCTCTCTACTTCTCTCTCTACCACCCTCTCTACCGCTCTCTACTTCTCTCTCTACCTCTCTCTACTTTTCTCGACCTCTCTCTACTTTTCTCTCGACCTCTCTCTACTTCTCTCTCTACCGCTCTCTACCTCTCTCTACCGCTCTCCACTTCTCTCTACCTCTCTCTCTCTACCTCTCTTTACTTCTCTCTCTACCGATCTCTACCTCTCTCTACTTTTCTCTCTACCGATCTCTACTTTTTTCTCTACCGCTCTCTACTTCTCTCTCTACCGCTCTCTACTTCTCTCTCTACCGCTCTCTACCTTTCTCTCTACCTACCTCTCTCTACCTCTCTCTCTACCTCGCTCTCTACCGCTCTCTATCACGCTCTACCTCTCTCTACCTCTCTCTAATTCTCTCTCTACATCTCTCTCTACATCTCTCTCTACTTCTCTCTCTACCGCTCTCTACCTCTCTCTACCTCTCTCTCTACCGCTCTCTACCGCTCTCTACCTCTCTCTCTACCTCTCTCTACTTCTTTCTCTACCTCTCTCTACTTCTCTCTCTACCTCTCTCTCTACCGCTCTCTACTTCTCTCTCTACCGCTCTCTACTTCTCTCTCTACCGCTCTCTACTTCTCTCCCTACCTCTCTCTACCGCTCTCTACTTCTCTCTACCTCTCTCTACCGCTCTCTACCTCTCTCTACTTCTCTCTCTACCTCTCTCTACCTTGCTCTCTACCTCGCTCTCTACCGCTCTCTACCTCTCTCTACCGCTCTCTCCCTCTCTCTCTACCTCTCTCTCTACCTCTCTCTACCGCTCTCTCTCTCTCCCGCTCTCTCTCTCTCTCTCCCACTCTCTCTCTCTCTCTACCGCTCTCTTCCTCTCTCTCTACCGCTCTCTACCTCTCTCTCTACCTCTCTCTCTACCTCTCTCTACTTCTCTCTCTACAACTCTCTACTTCTCTCTCTACAACTCTCTACTTCTCTCTCTACAACTCTCTACTTCTCTCTCTACAACTCTCTACTTCTCTCTCTACAACTCTCTACTTCTCTCCCTACCGCTCTCTACCTCTCTCTCTACTGCACTCTCCTTCTCTCTCTACCGCTCTCTACCGCTCTCTACTTCTTTCTACCTCTCTCTACCTCCCTCTACCGCTCTCTACTTCTCTCTACCTCTCTCTACCTCCCTCTACCGCTCTCTACTTCTCTCTCTACCGCTCTCTACTTCTCTCTCTACCGCTCTCTACCTCTCTCTACCTCTCTCTACCTCTCTCTACCTCTCTCTACCTCTCTCTACCTCTCTCTACCTCTCTCTACCTCTCTCTACCTCTCTCTACCTCCCTCTACCTCTCTCTACCTCTCTCTACCTCTCTCTACCTCTCTCTACCGCTCTCTACCTCTCTCTACCTCCCTCTACCTCTCTCTCTCTCTATCTCCCTCTTTCCACCTCTCTCACTCAGTACCATTGGTATGTTTACCCTCTACCCCTCTGAGGGAGAAAACAAATAAGAACACATCATCTGTGTCTTTCATCATCATCATCCAGGGACTAGAATTAATGTGAAAGCGATGGTTATCTCAAAAAGCTGTGTCATTTGTCTGTCTTTATCTAAACCTTGCCTGTGTGGTCTGTCTGACAGTATGCGTGCAATGCTATCAGAGCGCCTGTGGCCTGGGTGGTTGAGGTGTGATATGTGATTGTAAATTTCTCCCATGTATTCACCCGCCCGTTTAGCAATAATACAGCTATGCACAACACGAACTCTGTGCTGTCAGACTCCGCCCCACAGCACGTTTAGCTCTCTCCTCCTGTTGGCTGCGTGGTTGGAAAGTACATGAGAACACGTCTGTCTCAGTCAGGTTGGAATGTTCCTTTGAAGAGGAACTGTTTATTCATCTATGCAGATAAGACAAGCCCAAAACCTGTTTACACCTACTATGCCTGCACATACATATCTGGTCTGGCACTGAATGCTGCAGCCTAATCACCTCATCAGATACATGGTTAGCCTCATTTTGTAGGGTAGATGTGGAAGTGGAAGCCATACTAATGGGCCTGTTTCAGTGGGTAGTGCCTCATGTACCATTGCCACCCCTTCTACTAAATGCACTATTTGCCCTTGAATTGAATGGTGAAGAAAATCACAGCTGTGTTAAATTGCTCCCAGCTCTTAATGGAAACAGTCATTTCATAATTACGCTTTTCACAGTAATAGCTTGGCGATGCAACACAGCGTTGAGAGAGAGAGAAGAATGTCATTAAAGCACCACAGACATTTAGGGCCACTTGTTGCAGAGACAGTCAAGCCATTAAGTGTTGCTTTTAATATGGAAACAGCATTTAGGGATTGGAGAAAGAAAGACAAAGTGAACACATGGAGGGAGGTAGGGCGGGCTGGGGCCTGGCTGGGGCCTGTTTTACTGGTGGGAATTATTTCTGGTCAGACACCAAACCAGAGAGCATGATGGGAGGAGGATGTGTGGCAGGGGTGTGAACTGACAAACAAGAGCACGGCATTATGGGCCAGTGGAGGAATTGACTGGAGGAGAGTGTGTATTTTACCTCACCAGAGAACCAGCAACACCTGTCTACATTCAAGTATGTCTTTCCAGTTGAGTGACTGTCCAGTACATGAAGGCAATGCCAATGAAGCGTTTGGAATCAGCCTCTTATAGCAGGTTATTTTCCTCTCTGTAAATGAAATAGGTCTCTGAACTAAAGCTTTCCTGTTTCAAAGGGGCAGGATCTGTAATTGTCTACTTTCTGGGATGTTTTATTAGTAATAGGAGGGTTAATAACAGTGATTTCTGGAGGCTCACAGCATGGTTAAGAGTAGCCTCTCTGTCTCTGACAGGGGATCCCCCTTTCTCTTTCTCTCGCTCTCTGTGTGTCTCTCTGTTTCTCTCTCTCTCTGTCTGTCTGTGTGTGTCTCTCTCTCTGTCTGCCTGTGTATGTTTCTCTCTCTCGATTCAATTCAATTCAAGGGCTTTATTGGCATGGGAAACATGTGTTAACATTGCCAAAACAAGTGAGGTAGATAATATAGCAAGTGAGGTAGATAATATATAAAGTGAATATATAAAGTGAAATAAACAATAAAAATTAACAGTATACATTACACATACAGAAGTTTCAACACAATAAAGACATTACAAATGTCATATTATATATATACAGTGTTTTAACAATGTACAAATGGTTAAAGGACACAATATAAAATAAATAAGCATAAATATGGGTTGTATTTACAATGGTGTTTGTTCTTCACTGGTTGCCCTTTTCTCGTGGCAACAGGTCACAAATCTTGCTGCTGTGATGGCACACTGTGGAATTTCACCCAGTAGATATGGGAGTTTATCAAAATTGAATTTGTTTTCAAATTCTTTGTGGATCTGTGTAATCTGAGGGAAATATGTCTCTCTAATATGGTTATACATTGGGCAGGAGGTTAGGAAGTGCAGCTCAGTTTCCACCTCATTTTGTGGGCAGTGACCACATAGCCTGTCTTCTCTACGGCAGCCTTTCTCAATAGCAAGGCTATGCTCACTGAGTCTGTACATAGTCAAAGCTTTCCTTAATTTTGGGTCAGTCACAGTGGTCAGGTATTCTGCCACGGTGTACTCTCTGTTTAGGGCCAAATAGCATTCTAGTTTGCTCTGTTTTTTTGTTAATTCTTTCCAATGTGTCAAGTAATTATCTTTTTGTTTTCTCATGATTTGGTTGGGTCTAATTGTGCTGCTGTCCTGGGGCTTTGTAGGGCGTTTTTGTGTTTGTGAACAGAGCCCCAGGACCAGCTTGCTTAGGGGACTCTTCTCCAGGGTCATCTCTCTGTAGGTGATGACTTTGTTATGGAAGGTTTGGGAACCGCTTCCTTTTTGGTGGTTGTAGAGTTTAACGGCTCTTTTCTGGATTTTGATAATTAGCAGGTATTGGCCTAATTCTGCTCTGCATGCATTATTTGGTGTTCTACGTTGTACACAGAGAATATTTTTGCAGAATTCTGCATGCAGAGTCTCAATTTGGTGTTTGTCCCATTTTGTGAAATCTTGGTAGGTGAGCGGACCCCAGACCTCACAACCATAAAGGGCAATGGGCTCTATGACTGATTCAAGCATTTTTAGCCAAATCCTAATTGGTATGTTGAAATTTATGTTCCTTTTGATGGCATAGAATGCCCTTCTTGCCTTGTCTCTCAGATCGTTCACAGCTTTGTGGAAGTTACCTGTGGCGCTGATGTTTAGGCCAAGGTATGTATAGTTTTTTGTGTGCTCTAGGGCAACAGTGTCTAGATGGAATTTGTATTTGTGGTCCTGGTGACTGGACCTTTTTTGGAACACCATTATTTTGGTCTTACTGAGATTTACTGTCAGGGCCCAGGTCTGACAGAATCTGTGCATAAGACCAAGGTGCTGCTGTAGGCCCTCCTTGGTTGGTGACAGAAGCACCCAATCATCAGCAAACAGCAGACATTTGACTTTGGATTCTAGTAGGTTGAGGCCGGGTGCTGCAGACGTTTCTAGTGCCCGCGCCAATTCGTTGATATATATGTTGAAGAGGGTGGGGCTTAAGCTCTCCCTCTCTCTCTCTGTCTCTCTTTCTCTGTCTCTGTCTCTCTCGCTCTCTAACTCTAACGCTGTCTGTCTGTCTGTCTGTCTGTCTGTCTGTCTGTCTGTCTGTCTGTCTGTCTGTCTGTCTGTCTGCCAACATTTACACCTACCATGTACCCCCCCTCCCCTATACACACGCCAACATTTACACCTACCATGTACCCCCCCCTCCCCTATACACACGCCAACATTTACACCTACCATGTACCCCCCTCCCCTAAACACTGGCCAACATTTACACCTACCATGTACCCCCCCTCCCCTATACACACACCAACATTTACACCTACCATGTACTCCCCCTCCACCCCCTACACCCTCAAATCAAATCAAATTTTATTTGTCACATACACATGGTTAGCAGATGCGAGTCTAGCGAAATGCTTGTGCTTCTAGTTCCGACAATGCAGTAATAACCAACAAGTAATCTAACTAACAATTCCTAAACTACTGTCTTATTTTTTTCTTCTTTTTTTCTGTCTGTCTGTCTCTGTCTTTTTTTGTGTGTTAATAGTAGTGTTAATTATAACCTCCACCTCCCTCCACCCTGTAGTGTTAATTATAACCTCCAACCAACCCCCTCCACCCTGTAGTGTGAATTATAACCTCCACCCCCTCCACCCTGTAGTGTTAATTATAACCTCCACCCCCCTCCACCCTGTAGTGTTAATTATAACCTCCACCCCCTCCACCCTGTAGTGTTAATTATAACCTCCGCACAACTCCCTCCACCCTGTAGTGTTAATTTTAACCTCCACCCACCCCCTCCACCCTGTAGTGTTAATTATAACCTCCACCCCCCTCCACCCTGTAGTGTTAATTATAACCTCCACCCCCTCCACCCTGTAGTGTTAATTATAACCTCCACCCAACCCCCTCCACCCTGTAGTGTTAATTATAACCTCCACCCAACCCCCTCCACCCTGTAGTGTTAATTATAATCTCCACCCAACCCCCTCCACCCTGTAGTGTTAATTATAACCTCCATCCCCCTCCACCCTGTAGTGTTAATTATAACCTCCACCTCCCTCCACCCTGTAGTGTTAATTTTAACCTCCACCCAACCAGCCTCCACCCTGTAGTGTTAATTATAACCTCCACCCTATAGTGTTAATTATAACCTCCACCTCCCCCCACCCTGTAGTGTTAATTATAACCTCCACCCAACCAGCCTCCACCCTGTAGTGTTAATTATAACCTCCACCATGTAGTGTTAATTATAACCTCCACCTCCCCCCACCCTGTAGTGTTAATTATAACCTCCACCCACACCCCTCCACCCTGTAGTGTTAATTATAACCTCCACCCTGTAGTGTTAATTATAACCTCCACCTCCCCCGACCATGTAGTGTTAATTATAAACACCCTGTAGTGTTAATTATAACCTCCACCCTGTAGTGTTAATTATAACCTCCACCCCCCTCCACCCTGTAGTGTTAATTATAACCTCCACCCTGTAGTGTTAATTATAACCTCCACCCAACCCCCTCCACCCTGTAGTGTTAATTATAACCTTAACCCACCCCCCTCCACCCTGTAGTGTTAATTATAACCTCCACCCTGTAGTGTTAATTATAACCTCCACCCAACCCCCTCCACCTTGTAGTGCTAATTATAACCTCCACCCTCACCTCCACCCTGTAGTGTTAATTATAACCTCCACCCTGTAGTGTTAATTATAACCTCCACCCACCCCCTCCACCCTGTAGTGTTAATTATAACCTCCACCCACCCCCCTCCACCCTGTAATGTTAATTATAACCTCCACCCTGTAGTGTTAATTATAACCTCCACCTCTCCCCACCCTGTAGTGTTAATTATAACCTCCACCCCCCTCCACCCTGTAGTGTTAATTATAACCTCCCACCTGTAGTGTTAATTATAACCTCCACCCCCCTCCACACTGTAGTGTTAATTATAACCTCCACCCTGTAGTGTTAATTATAACATCCACCCCCCTCCACCCTGTAGTGTTAATTATAACCTCCACCCTGTAGTGTTCATTATAACCTCCACCCTGTAGTGTTAATTATAACCTCCACCCCCCTCCACCCTGTAGTGTTAATTATAATCTCCACCTCCCTCCACCCTGTAGTGTTAATTATAACCTCCACCCAACCCCCTCCACCCTGTAGTGTTAATTATAACCTCCACCCCCTCCACCATGTAGTGTTAATTATAACCTCCACCCAAACCCTCCACCTTGTAGTGTTAATTATAACCTCCACCCAACCCCCTCCACCCTGTAGTGTTAATTATAACCTCCACCCCCCTCCACCCTGTAGTGTTAATTATAACCTCCACCCAACCCCCTCCACCCTGTAGTGTTAATTATAACCTCCACCCCCCTCCACCCTGTAGTGTTAATTATAACCTCCACCCCCCTCCACCCTGTAGTGTTAATTATAACATCCACCTCCTTCCACCCTGTAGTGTTAATTATAACCTCCACCCAACCCCCTCCACCCTGTAGTTTTAATTATAACCTCCACCCAACCCCCTCCACCTGTAGTGTTAATTATAACCTCCACCCAACCCCCTCCACCTGTAGTGTTAATTATAATCTCCACCCAACCCCCTCCACCCTGTAGTGTTAATTATAACCTCCACCCCCCTCCACCCTGTAGTGTTAATTATAACCTCCACCTCCCTCCACCCTGTAGTGTTAATTTTAACCTCCACCCAAACAGCCTCCACCCTGTAGTGTTAATTATAACCTCCACCCTGTAGTGTTAATTATAACCTCCACCTCCCCCCACATTGTAGTGTTAATTATAACCTCCACCCACCCCCCTCCACCCTGTAGTGTTAATTATAACCTCCACCCTGTAGTGTTAATTATAACCTCCACCTCCCCCGACCCTGTAGTGTTAATTATAACCTCCACCCTGTAGTGTTAATTATAACCCCACCCTGTAGTGTTAATTATAACCTCCACCCTGTAGTGTTAATTATAACCTCCACCCTGTAGTGTTAATTATAACCTCCACCCTTTAGTGTTAATTATAACCTCCACCCCCCTCCACCTTGTAGTGTTAATTATAACCTCTACCCCCCTCCACCCTGTAGTGTTAATTATAACCTCCACCCTGTAGTGTTAATTATAACCTCCACCCCCCTCCACCCTGTAGTGTTAATTATAACCTCCACCCTGTAGTGTTAATTATAACCTCCACCCTGTCGTGTTAATTATAACCTCAACCCTGTAGTGTTAATTATAACCTCCACCATGTAGTGTTAATTATGACCTCCACCCCCCTCAACCCTGTAGTGTTAATTATAACCTCCAACTCCCCCCACCCTGTAGTGTTAATTATAACCTCCACCTCCCCCCACCCTGTAGTGTTAATTATAACCTCCACCCTGTAGTGTTAATTATAACCTCCACCCCCCTCCACCCTGTATTGTTAATTATAACCTCCACCCCCTCCACCCTGTAGTGTTAATTATAACCTCCACCCCCCTCCACCCTGTAGTGTTTTTTATAACCTCCACCCTGTAATGTTAATTATAACCTCCACCCTGTAGTGTTAATTATAACCTCCACCCCCCTCCACCCTGTAGTGTTAATTATAACCTCCACCCTGTAGTGTTAATTATAACCTCCACCCCCCTCCACCCTGTAGTGTTAATTATAACCTCCACCCCCTCCACCCTGTAGTGTTATTTATAACCTCCACCCTGTAGTGTTAATTATAACCTCCACCCTGTAGTGTTAATTATAACCTCCACCCCCCTCCACCCTGTAGTGTTAATTATAACCTCCACCCTGTAGTGTTAATTATAACCTCCACCCTGTAGTGTTAATTATAACCTCCACCCCCCTCCACCCTGTGGTGTTAATTATAACATCCACCCTGTAGTGTTAATTATAACCTCCATACACCACTGGAACACTTCATTCCAAGCATATTGTCTCTCCAAGGCAGGCAGGTGGGTCGTAAATGATCCTGAAGGTGAAGATGTAAGTTGGAGGACATAGTTATGAACATTTCATCTGTCTGCTGTAGCCGCTGCAGCTGCTCCTGTCAGCACATGGGTGCTGGAGGAATTACACAGGGTCAGGATGGGAGGGGAGAGAGGATGTGTGTGTGTGTGTAGGGGGGGGGGTATGAAGGCAGGGGTTACATGGGTAGACAGGTAGGACCTGCCTGTCACTGTATGGGACATCTCTGCCGCCCCGTCACCCATGCCCCCCCGGAAGCAGCAGCTTGGCCGTGTGTGTGTGTGTGTGTGTGTGTGTGTGTGTGTGTGTGTGTGTGTGTGTGTGTGTGTGTGTGTGTGTGTGTGTGTGTGTGTGTAGACAAGGCGGTCCCCAAGCTGTCTCTGTTCATTACAGCTAGCGACATTGGGACACAGCAGGCTGGTGGCCAGACCTTTACCCCTCACCTACTGTCATAGTGTGTGGGAGGACTGTGTGTGTGGAGTGTGTACTGTAACACATCAACGTATGTAAATGCAGACACATATGTTCGTATGTGTACGTTAGGGCTTGTCCTTATGTGGATGTTAGTGGGAATTACCTTTGTTGAAATGTGGCACTGCTCAGTCCTTGACAGAGTGTAGAAACAGGCCTATCCACATCCAAGAATTCCACCTTCCCATCCTTGCAATTAACAGAAAAAGGACATATTTTTTCCTCCAAGAAGTCGATCTGCAGATCCCAGAATTCACCCAGTGAATGAATTGTATGAGGTGAAATCCTGACTGTTAATTAGAGCTGTAACGACGGTGCCTCCTGACAGAGGAATGGATGGCTTCAGTACAGATGTAGGATAGAGGGATATCACTTCACTTCCACTTCTTTTGACAATGGCTGCCTGCGTAATGGGTCATCAATCCCACAGTGATAAATGTCTCTTGGAGTAATGACTGTCTTATCGCCCCAGGATTAGTGCAGATATTTGTAATTAGTGTACCCACACAACTCCCCGGCAGATGTTGGAATATCAGCAACACAATGTTGGCGCCTGCTTAAAGCTGAATGGGAACTTGTGGAGATGAATAGGCAACGCTGGAGCTTATTGTACTGTACATTTTTGATTGTCTTAGGTGAA
Source organism: Oncorhynchus masou masou (assembly GCF_036934945.1). Classification (NCBI taxonomy): domain Eukaryota; kingdom Metazoa; phylum Chordata; class Actinopteri; order Salmoniformes; family Salmonidae; genus Oncorhynchus; species Oncorhynchus masou. Next base: position 23,479,939 of record NC_088213.1, on the reverse strand, counting down.
CTTGCACTGACTGTGACTGCAGCTTTTTGTCACTCAGTAGCAGATGTATGCTGTTTTTGATGGTAAGCACTAGAGGTCGACTGATTAATCGGAATGGCCAATTAATTCGGGGCGATTTCAAGTTTTCATAACAATCGGAAATCGGTATTTGTGGGCGCCGATTTCCGATTTTTTTCAATTATTTTTTTTAAATATATTTTTTATACCTTTATTTAACTAGGCAAGTCAGTTAAGAACACATTCTTATTTTCAATGAATGTCTAGGAACTGTGGGTTAACTGCCTTGTTCAGGGGCAGATTGACAGATTTTCCAATCTTGCAACATTACAGTTAACTACTCCAACGCTCTAACCACCTGATTACACTGCACTCCACAAGGAGACTGCCTGTTATGCGAATGCAGTAGAAACCAAGGTAAATTGCTAACTAGCATTAAACGTATCTTATAAAAAACAATCAATCATAATCACTAGTTATAACTACTAATCCAGTTTAGCAGGCAATATTAACCAGGTGAAATTGTGTCATTTCTCTTGTGTTCATTCCACGCAGAGTCAGGGTATATGCAACAGTTTGGGCTGCCTGGCTCATTGCAAACTAATTTGCCAGAATTTTATGTAATTATAACATAACATTGAAGGTTGTGCAATGTAACAAGAATATTTAGATTTAAGGATGCCACCCGTTAGATAAAATACCGAACGGTTCCGTATTTCACTGAAATAATAAACGTTTTGTTTTCGAAATTATAGTTTCCAGATTCGACCATATTAATGACCAAAGGCTCGTATTTCTGTGTGTTATTATGTTATAATTAAGTCTGATTTGATAGAGCAGTCTGACTGAGCAGCAGCAGGCCCGTAATCATTCATTCAAACTGCACTTTCGTGCATTTTGCCAGCAGCTCTTCGCAAGCACAGCGCTGTTTATGACTTCAAGCCTATCAGCCTAATGGCTGGTGTAACCAATGTGAAATGGCTAGCTAGTTAGCTGGGTGTGCGCTAATAGTGTTTCAAACGTCACTCGCTTTTAGATTTGGAGTAGTTATTCCCCCTGCGCTGCAAGGGCCGCGGCTTTTGTGGAGCGATTGGTAACGATGCTTCGAGTGTGGCTGTTGTCGATGTGTTCCTGGTTCAAGCCCAGGTAGGGGCAAGGAGGGGGATGGAAGCTATACTGTTACACTGGCAATACTATAGTGCCTATAAGAACATCCAATAGTCAAAGGTGTATGAAATACAAATGGTATAGAGAGAAATAGTCCTAGAAGTACCATATTAACTACAACCTAAAGCCTCTTACCTTGGAATATTGAAGTCTCATGTTAAAAGGAGCCACCAACTCTCATATGTTCTCATGTTCTGAGCAAGGAACTTAAACGTTAGCTTTTTTACATGGCACATATTTTACACGGCACACATTTTTACATGGCACATATTGTATATTGGCACATATTACTTTCTTCTCCAACACTTTGTTTTTGCATTATTTAAACCAAATTGAACATCTTTCATTATTTAATTGAGGCTAAATTGATTTTATTGATGTATTATATTAAGTTAAAATAAGTGTTCATTCAGTATTGTTGTAATTGTCATTATTACAAAAAAATAAAAAATTGTCCGATTAATCGGTATCGCCCTTTTTGGTCCTCCAATAATCGTTATTGCGTTAAAAAATCATAATCGGTCGACCTCTCGTAAGCACTCCTATTATATGATAAACACACACACACACACACACAACAGGGAGGCCGAGGCCTCTGTAGCCCTATTTATTGAGGTCCATCCTCCAGTTAGTAAACTATAGGGCCTCTCCTCCCATCCAATCCTCTCCTCGTGCCAAAAGTTCAGGTCTCAAAAGTTTACATACACTTAGGTTGGAGTCACTAAAACTAAATTTGCAACCACACCACAAATTTCTTGTCAACAAACTATTGTTTTGGCAAGTTGGTTAGGACATCTAGTTTGTTTATGACACAAGTAATTTTTCCAACAATTGTTTACAGACAGATTATTTCACTTATAATTCACTGTATCACAATTCTAGTGTGTCAGACGTTTACATACACTAAGATGACTGTGCTTTTAAACAGCTTGGAAAATTCCCAAAAATTATGTCATGGCTTTAGAAGCTTCTGAAGCTTCTGTTAATTGACATAATTTTAGTCAATTGGAGGTGTACATGTGGATGTATTTCAAGGCCTACCTTTAAACTCAGTGCCTCTTTGCTTGACATCATGGGAAAATCAAAGGAAATCAGCCAAGACCTCAGAAACAATTGTAGACCTCCACAAGCCTGGTTCATCCTTTGGTGCAATGTCCAAATGCCTGAAGGTACCATCTTCATCTGTACAAACAATATTACGCAAGTATAAACAACATGGGACCACGCAGCCGTCATACTGCTCAGGAAGGAGACGCGTTCTGTCTCCTAGAGATGAACGTACTTTGGTCCGAAAAGTGCAAATTAATCCCAGAACAACAGCAAAGGACCTTGTGAAGATGCTGGAGGAAATGGGTACAAAATTATCTATATCTACAGTAAAACAAGTCCTATATCGACGTAACCTGAAAGGCCGCTCAGCAAGAAAGAAGCCACTGCTCCAAAACTGCCATAAAAAAGCCAGAGTGCGGTTTGCAACTGCACATGGGGACAAAGATTGTACTTTTTGGAGAAATGTCCTCTGGTCTGATGAAACAAAAATAGAACTGTTTGGCCATAATGACCATCATTATGTTTGGTGGAAAAAGGGGGAGGCTTGCAAGCCGAAGAACACCATCCCAACCATGAAGCACGGATGTGGCAGCATCATGTTGTAGGGGTGCTTTGCTGCCGGAGGGATTGGTGCACTTCACAAAGTAGATGGCATCATGAGGCAGGACATTTGCGGATATATTGAAGCAACATCTCAAGACATCAGTCAGGAAGTTAAAGCTTGGTCGCAAATGGGTCTTCCAAATGGACAATGACACCAAGCATACTTACAAAGTTGTGGCAAAATGGCTTAAGGACAACAAAGTCAAGGTATTGGAGAGGCCATCACCAGCCCTGACCTCAATCCTATAGAGAATTTGTGGGCAGAACTGAAAAAGTGTGTGCAAGCAAGGAGGCCTACAAACCTGACTCAGTTACACCAGCTCTGTCAGGAGGAATGGGCCAAAATTCTCCCAACTTATTGTGGGAAGCTTGTGGAAGGCTACCCAAAACGTTTGATCTAAGTTAAACAATGTAAAGGGAATTCTACCAAATACTAATTGTGTGTATGTAAACTTCTGACCCACTGGGAATATGATGTAAGAAATAAAAGCTGAAATAAATCATTCTCTCTCCTATTATTCTGACATTTCACATTCTTAAAATGAAATGGTGATCCTAACTGACCTAAGACAGGGCATTTTTACTAGGATTTAATGTCAGGAATTGTGAAAAACTGAGATTAAATGTATTTGGCTAAAGTGTATGTAAACTTCTGACTTCCACTGTAGGTAGCCACAGATATGCCAGGGGGATGAGGTGAATTCAGCCCCAGCAGTTTCTGGGGCTGAGATGTGCCTGTCCTCATCTCCTCCTCGTCCGCTACTGGCTGGAAGGACTTTCTCCTCCTGATGACATGAAATCACATTGTGATGTATTCTGCTTCAGGTGTAGTCCCTATTCACAAAGCAGTTTGACACAGCACAGGCCTGTTCCCCCTGCATTCTGCCAGTACTGGGACTTCAGATAGACCTAGCCAATACTGGGACTTCAGATAGACCTAGCCAATACTGGAACTTCAGATAGGCCTAGCCAATACTGGAACTTCAGATAGACGAAGCCAATACTGGGACTTCAGATAGACCTAAACAATACTGGGACTTCAGATAGACCTAGCCAATACTGGGGGACTGGGACATCAGATAGACCTAGCCAATAATGGGACTTCAGATAGACCTAGCCAATACTGGGACATCAGATAGACCTAGCTAATAATGGGACTTCAGATAGACCTAGAAAATACTGGGACTTCAGATAGGATTTCCCAATACTGGGACCAATAGCTAATAATGGGACTTCAGATGGGCCTGCCAATACTGGGACTTCAGATAGGCCTAGCCAATACTGGGACTTCAGATAGACCTAGCTAATGCTGGGACTTCAGATAGGCCTAGCCAATACTGGGACTTCAGATAGGCCTAGCCAATACTGGGACTTCAGATAGACCTAGCCAATACTGGAACTTCAGATAGGCCTAGCCAATACTGGGACTTCAGATAGACGAAGCTAGTACTGGGACTTCAGATAGACCTAACCAATACTGGGACTTCAGATAGACCTAGCCAATACTGGGACTTCAGATAGACCTAGCCAATACTGGGACATCAGATAGACCTAGCTAATAATGGGACTTCAGATAGACCTAGAAAATACTGGGACTTCAGATAGGCCTAGCCAATACTGGGACTTCAGATAGGCCTAGCCAATACTGGGACTTCAGATAGACCTAGCCAATACTGGGACTTCAGATAGGTCTAGCTAATGCTGGGACTTCAGATAGGCCTAGCCAATACTGGGACTTCAGATAGGCCTAGCCAATACTGGGACTTCAGATAGGCCTAGCTAATGCTGGGACTTCAGATAGGCCTAGCCAATACTGGGACTTCAGATAGGCCTAGCCAATACTGGGACTTCAGATAGACCTAGCCAATACTGGGACTTCAGATAGGTCTAGCTAATGCTGGGACTTCAGATAGGCCTAGCCAATACTGGGACTTCAGATAGACCTAGCCAATACTGGGACTTCAGATAGGTCTAGCTAGTACTGGGACTACAGATAGGCCTAGCCAATACTGGGACTTCAGATAGGCCTAGCCAATACTGGGACTTCAGATAGGCCTAGCCAATACTGGGACTTCAGATAGGTCTAGCTAATGCTGGGACTTCAGATAGGCCTAGCCAATACTGGGACTTCAGATAGGCCTAGCCAATACTGGGACTTCAGATAGGCCTAGCCAATACTGGGACTTCAGATAGGCCTAGCTAATGCTGGGACTTCAGATAGGCCTAGCCAATACTGGGACTTCAGATAGACCTAGCCAATACTGGGACTTCAGATAGGCCTAGCCAATACTGGGACTTCAGATACGCCTAGCTAATACTGGGACATCAGATAGGCCTAGCCAATACTGGGACTTCAGATATGCCTAGCTAATAATGGGACTTCAGATAGACCTAGCCAATGCTGGGACTTCAGATAGGCCTAGCTAATGCTGGGACTTCAGATAGACCTAGCTAATACTGGGACTTCAGATAGGCCTAGCCAATACTGGGACTTCAGATAGGCCTAGCCAATACTGGGACATCAGATAGACCTAGCTAATAATGGGACTTCAGATAGGCCTAGCTAATGCTGGGACTTCAGATAGGCCTAGCCAATGCTGGGACTTCAGATAGACCTAGCCAATACTGGGACTTCAGATAGGCCTAGCCAATGCTGGGACTTCAGATAGACCTAGCCAATACTGGGACTTCAGATAGGCCTAGCCAATGCTGGGACTTCAGATAGGCCTAGCCAATACTGGGACTTCAGATAGGCCTAGCCAATACTGGGACTTCAGATAGGCCTAGCCAATACTGGGACTTCAGATAGACCTAGCCCATACTGGGACTTCAGATAGGCCTAGCCAATACTGGGACTTCAGATAGACCTAGCCAATACTGGGACTTCAGATAGACCTAGCCAATACTGGGACTTCAGATAGACCTAGCCAATACTGTGACTTCAGATAGGCCTAGCCAATACTGGGACTTCAGATAGACCTAGCCAATACTGGATAGGCCTAGCGAAGTACCTGCAATATATCAACTGACTCCTAATTTCAATTTCAATTCAATTTAGCCAGCACTGCTTTTGTGATTGAATTGGTAAGGTGACCTGATTAAAAAGTAAACAAACAAACTGAGAAGATAGTGTGGATAACCAATACGTCATCATCTCTTGGAATCAGTCTTGACTCTCTCCGTAACACTAATGTTGATTGCGTTGTGTGAAATTTTATTTCTGTGTGTGTTGAGAGTTTGTCCCTTTGTGTGTGGATGCCAAGCTGGGTGACACACACACGTACACACACTCTGCTTCCTACCCTCCACTGACAGACGCTGTAAGCAGATGCGGGCCGGGGCAGTAATGGCAGGTGATTATAAGTGTCACGCATGCCAAGCTAATTAAACCCCTGGGCTGACAGACAGCAGTATTTGGTGTGTGTGGGGGGGGAGGGGAGGGGGGGCAGCCTGGCTGCACAATAATTGTATCTCACCTGCCTGGGAAAGAGACTGCAGCTAACTGCGTCATGTTTTTACAGTAGGCCGGCCGGCCAGGCACTACATAGCCCAGGCTCTGTCGAGTTAGTTGTGACCTCCTTAAATGCCTCTGTCACAGATGGGACCACTCAGGTCTCTGGCCCAGTATATGGATAACAGTAGCCAGCTCTACACTACCATGCAGGTATGTGAGGTGAGTGTATTTCTGTGTGTAGGAGTGGAGAATAATGTATGTGCGCATCATTACCTGTTTAAGAGTAGCTGTTTAAGACAATTAGGAAAATATAATACATTCAGATTGATATGTTTCCTACAGTAACAAGTAGAAACTGCCTCATTCTGCAGTGCTCTTCCCTCCCTATACCGGCCGGGGTGGCAGGTAGCCTAGTGGTTAGAACATTGGACTAGTAACCGAAAGGTTACAAGATAGAATCCCTGAGCTGACAAGGTAAAAATCTGTCATTCTGCCCCTGAACAAGGCTGATAACCCACCGTTCCTAGGCTGTCATTGAAAATAGGAATTTGTTCTGAACTGACTTGCCTAGTTAAATGAAGGTAAAATAAATAAAAAATACTGTACTGCCACATACTGTAACCACCACACTGTCAGAAAGGGACAAGGACAGGCCTCTATAGCCAAGGAGTGAGGTCACAGCCCCTCCAGCTGGTGAGTAACTCGAAGCTTGTCACAGCTGTGCTGGTCAGAGCTGCACAAGGAGGCCTTCCTCCACCAGGAGGCCCACCTGTACACAGTACTCTCTATGTAGCCTCACACGTACACACTGAGGCACACATCTGGCAGAGAGGATGGACAGACAGACACAGACATCTGAAGTCCCATACAACTAGACAGACAGACAGACAGACAGACAGACAGACAGACAGACAGACAGACAGACAGCTCTTTCTGTGAGAACTAGTCAGACTGATCTGATTCATGTGATGCTAAAGAGCATGCAGGTGTGGCTGAGCCAGGTGCACATTGCATCACATTGCCATATCAGATCTGATCAGTGACAGGTTTGTGTGCTTGTATGCCTGGGGTGGAGTGGGTTAAATGAGGTATGTGAGCTGGTTTGTCTGTAATGCTGAATTTCTGGATTATCACTAGGCCTATCTTGTTATGACAAAAACATGACTCCATACTCACATGTCAGAATACTACATTCTGAGTATTGTTTTGTCCTTTCAAGCCTGACCTAGACACGTATTTTTTTGATAGTCTTTAGCCACACCCTCATACTACTCCTCCTCTGTTCCGCGGGTGATGTGGAGGTAAACCCAGGCCCTGCATGTCCCCAGGCACCCTCATTTGTTGACTTCTGTGATCGAAAAAGCCTTGGTTTCATGCATGTCAACATCAGAAGCCTCCTCCCTAAGTTTGTTTTACTCACTGCTTTAGCACACTCTGCTAACCCTGATGTCCTTGCCGTGTCTGAATCCTGGCTCAGGAAGGGCACCAAAAATTTGGAGATTTCCATACCCAACTATAACATTTTCCGTCAAGATAGAACTGACAAAGGGGGAGGAGTTGCAGTCTACTGCAGAGATAGCCTGCAAAGTAATGTCATACTTTCCAGGTCCATACCCAAACAGTTCGAACTACTAATCTTAAAAATTACTCTCTCCAGAAATAAGTCTCTCACTGTTGCCGCCTGCTACCGACCCCCTCAGCTCCCAGCTGTGCCCTGGACACCATTTGTGAATTGATCACCCCCCATCTAGCTTCAGAGTTTGTTCTGTTAGGTGACCTAAACTGGGATATGCTTAACACCTCGGCAGTCCTACAATCTAAGCTAGATGCCCTCAATCTCACACAAATCATCAAGGAACCCACCAGGTACAACCCTAAATCTGTAAACAAGGGCACCCTCATAGACGTCATCCTGACCAACTGGCCCTCCAAATACACCTCCGCTGTCTTCAATCAGGATCTCAGCGATCACTGCCTCATTGCCTGTATCCACTATGGAGCCGCAGTCAAACGACCACCCCTCATCACTGTCAAACGCTCCCTAAAACACTTCTGTGAGCAGGCCTTTCTAATCGACCTGGCCCGGGTATCCTGGAAGGACATTGATCTCATCCCGTCAGTTGAGAATGCCAGGTCATTCTTTAAAAGTAACTTCCTCACCATTTTAGATAAGCATGCTCCGTTAAAAAAATGCAGAACTAAGAACAGTTATAGCCCTTGGTTCACTCCAGACCTGACTGCCCTCGACCAGCACAAAAACATCCTGTGGCGGACTGCAATAGCATCGAATAGTCCCCGCGATATGCAACTGTTCAGGGAAGTCAGGAACCAATACACGCAGTCAGTCAGGAAAGCTAAGGCCAGTTTCTTCAGGCAGAAATTTGCATCCTGTAGCTCCAACTCCAATAAGTTCTGGGACACTGTGAAGTCCATGGAGAACAAGAGCACCTCTTCCCAGCTGCCCACTGCACTAAGGCTAGATAACATGGTCACCAACGATAAATCCATGATTATCGAAAATTTCAACAAGCATTTCTCAACGGCTGGCCATGCCTTCCGCCTGGCTACTCCAACCTCGGCCATCAGCTCCGCCCCCTCCCCGCAACTACTCGTCCAAGCCTCCGCAGGTTCTCCTTTACCCAAATCCAGATAGCAGATGTTCTGAAAGAGCTGCAAAACTTGGACCCATACAAATCAGCTGGGCTTGACAATCTGGACCCTCTATTTCTGAAACTATCCGCCGCCATTGTCACAACCCCTATTACCAGCCTGTTCAACCTCTCTTTCATATTGTCTGAGATCCCCAAGGATTGGAAAGCTGCTGCAGTCATCCCCCTCTTCAAAGGGGGAGATACCCTGGACCCAAACTGTTACAGACCTATATCCATCCTGCCCTGCCTATCTAAGGTCTTCGAAAGCCAAGTCAACAAACAGGTCACTGACCATCTCGAATCACACCATACCTTCTCCGCTGTGCAATCTGGTTTCCGAGCCGGTCACGGGTGCACCTCAGCCACGCTCAAGGTACTAAACGATATCATAACGGCCATCGATAAAAGACAGTACTGTGCAGCCGTCTTCATCGACCTTGCCAAGGCTTTTGACTCTATCAATCACCATATTCTTATCGGCAGACTCAGTAGCCTCGGTTTTTCTGATGACTGCCTTGCCTGGTTCACCAACTACTTTGCAGACAGAGTTCAGTGTGTCAAATCCGAGGGCATGCTGTCCGGTCCTCTGGCAGTCTCTATGGGGGTGTCACAGGGTTCAATTCTCGGGCCGACTCTTTTCTCTGTATATATCAATAATGTTGCTCTTGCTGCGGGTGATTCCCTGATCCACCTCTACGCAGACGACACCATTCTATATACTTCCGGCCCGTCCTTGGACACTGTGCTATCTAACCTCCAAACGAGCTTCAATGCCATACAACACTCCTTCCGTGGCCTCCAGCTGCTCTTAAACGCTAGTAAAACCAAATGCATGCTTTTCAACCGTTCGCTGCCTGCACCCGACTAGTTTCACCACCCTGGATGGTTCCGACCTTGAATATGTGGACATCTATAAGTACCTAGGTGTCTGGCTAGACTGTAAACTCTCCTTCCAGACTCCTATCAAACATCTCCAATCGAAAATCAAATCTAGAGTCGGCTTTCTATTCCGCAACAAAGCCTCCTTCACTCACGCCGCCAAAATTACCCTAGTAAAACTGACTATCCTACCGATCCTCGACTTCGGCGACGTCATTTACAAAATAGCTTCCAACACTCTACTCAGCAAACTGGATGCAGTTTATCACAGTGCCATCCGTTTTTTCACTAAAGCACCTAATACCACCCACCACTGCGACCTGTATGCTCTAGTCGGCTGGCCCTCGCTACATATTCGTCGCCAGACCCACTGGTTCCAGGTCATCTACAAGTCCATGCTAGGTAAAGCTCCGCCTTATCTCAGTTCACTGGTCACGATGGCAACACTCACCCGTAGCACGCGCTCCAGCAGGTGTATCTCACTGATCATCCCTAAAGCCGACACCTCATTTGACCGCCTGTGACTCTGCTGCCTGTGACTGGAACGAATTGCAAAAATCGCTGAAGTTGAAGACTTTTATCTCCCTCACCAACTTCAAACATCTGCTATCTGAGCAGCTAACCGATCGCTGCAGCTGTACATAATCTATCGGTAAATAGCCCACCCAATTTTACCTACCTCATCCCCATACTGTTTTTATTTATTTACTTTTCTGCTCTTTTGCACACCAATATCTCTACCTGTACATGACCATCTGATCATTTATCACTCCAGTGTTAATCTGCAAAATTGTAATTATTTGCCTACCTCCTCATGCCTTTTGCACAAAATGTATATAGACTCTCTTTTTTTCTACTGTGTTATTGACTTGTTTATTGTTTACTCCATGTGTAACTCTGTGTTGTCTGTTCACACTGCTATGCTTTATCTTGGCCAGTTCGCAATTGCAAATGAGAACTTGTTCTCAACTAGCCTACCTGGTTAAATAAAGGTGAAATAAAAATAATAACAAATATCTAGCTTGTCTCTGTTTCACTATATTATGCTCAATGTTGTCAACATTGTGCATACTTTGCCTCTCACACATCTCTAGATCCTGTACACACTCCTTGTGTCCTTTCTGTTCTGTACTGTGTGTTCAGATGGTTCAGGATGAAGCCGGTCTTGTGATGGTTTTAATAAGGAGCTGGTGGCATCAGTTCCATCAGATACTGTGTCTGAGGCTTAGTGCTACCTCAAGTGCTGAAGAAACCTGATTAAAACATCCATTTATACTGTGTGTGTGTGTGTGTCAGAGTCTCTGCTAGGACTCACGGCTGTTTGGGTGTCTTATCTCTGTGTTCAACCCTGTCACGTTAATTAGGGGCCATTTTTACTTACATAATGTTTTTGTTTCCTCCTCTCGATAATAATCTGTGACTGCTGCTGTGAAGGGTGTTCTCAATAACAAAGTGATTTACTGTGATAGCAGAACATCTAGCAATAACACACAGAGGGGGAGACATCATTCCTTAAAAGAGGTCACGGTAACAATCATTTCTATGAATATGTCATTAGAAGTGGATGTACTGCTGGGCCTAGTTCTATGTTTTATTACTGGTGATGCAGATATCAGTGAAAACACATGAAGGGATGAGTGTACATCAGAGACTTAGGCCAGTTTTCACTTCTAAAATATTATGTTTGTATTAGTGATACAACTATCACTCTATCTCCTAGGTAGAAAACATCATGCAGGGATACAAGTAAGTTAAAGCCATAGCATTTGTTAGGATTATTGTTTTACTGGGTCATTGGCTATGCGACCATACTGTCACTGCTGACCCCAGTACTATAGATCACCTTCAGACAACAGTCAACACCTGTCACCTCGGAAGAGATGGATAGATATCCTGCCACTGTGACTTCATGTTTAGTCAGCCCCAGTTTCTGATTAACCAAACTTCCTACACTTGGCTAAACCGCTGACAAAAGAAAGAACATCTACGCACGCACACACACACACACACACACACACACACACACACACACACACACACACACACTTGTGTGTCTGTGTGTTTGACGTAAAACCCAAAAGGCCTTGTAAATGGTTAAAGGGAACAGGAAGGACGTGTGAGGATGCATGCTGGGTCGTGGTTAGTAAATGACCCACAGCTGATGGTTTAATGTTCATAGGAGAGGAGTGGGGGTCTCTGTGTCTCAGTCTCTTTTAGAAGAGCATTAGTGACTGTTAGTCTGTTAGTGAGGGATTCCCAGACACAGCACAGTGCATCCTTAATGGGTAAATGCCATGTATTCAGCCGGCTAGTCTGGGAAAACATATGGTGCCATTTGAAGGCCCAGTCTGGAGCATGCTGTTCTACTGTAATTACTATGGCCTCACCCGGCAGTGTGGCAGCAGCAAGGCAGCGTGGGTAGTGGGTACTCTCTCTCTCTCCTGCTCTATGTCCTCAGCCAGCTCAGGAAGAACACAGCCAGGCCTCCTGCAGGAGCAGTTGTGTTTGGCCTTCACACACACCTACATTCACAGCTACTGTACAGGTGCCAGCTCTGGCAGGATGTGTTCTGAATGTGTGTAAAGTAATCCAGTCATGTCCAGCATTCTCTCTGTCTATCTTTCTCTCTCCTGGTCCTGAATGTGTGTAAAGTAATCCAGTCATGTCCAGCATTCTCTCTGTCTATCTTTGTCTCTCCTGGTCCTGAATGTGTGTAAAGTAATCCAGTCATGTCCAGCATTCTCTGTCTTTCTTTCTCTCTCTCTTGGTCCAAGTATTTTAGGAAGGCTTAGAAGGTGCTTTCCTTCTCTTCCGTCTCTCTCTCTCCATCCATCTCTCTCTCCATCCCTTTCTCTCTACTTCCCTCTCTCTCTCCATCCCTTTCTCTCTACTTCCCTCTCTCTCTCCATCCTACTTTTCTCTCTCCATCCCTTTCTCTCTACTCTCTCTCCATCCCTTTCTCTCTACTTCTCCTCTCCATCCCTTTCTCCACTTCCTCTCTCTCTCCATCCCTTTCTCTCTACTTCCCTCTCCATCCCTTTCTCTCTACTTCCCTCTCTCTCTCCATCCCTTTCTCTCTACTTCCCTCTCTCTCTCCATCCCTTTCTCTCCACTTCCATCTCTCTCTCCATCCCTTTCTCTCTACTTCCCTCTCTTTCTCCACCCCTCTCTCTCTCCATCCCTTTCTCTCTACTTCCCTCTCTCTCTCCACCCCTCTCTCTCGCCATCCCTCTCTCTCTCTCTCTCCATCCCTCTTTTCTTTTCCTCAATCTCTGCCTCTCTCTGTCTGTAATAGTGTGTATGTGTGCTTGCATGGGGGGGGGGGAGCAGATTGTGGGTTTAAAGTGTGTGTGGGGTGTCTGTTGGCAGGGCGATGAGGGTGTCAGCTGGGATGTTGTTAAGGCAGGGGGAACAGGCTGGCTGTGTGTGTGTGTGTGTGTCAGCTGGGAGGGATGTTGTTAAGGCTGGGGGAACAGGCTGGCAGCACGGCAGGAAGGCCCTGTTAAGATCCACTGCTGGGAATTTGGCGGAGCCAGTTGCCGGCCAAAACAGGGGGGACTTCCAAACTTGGGATAAAGACATTTCCTCCCCCATTTATAAAGTCTGACACCCTCACGTCTGTTGTCTCCCCCCCCCACCATCCCACCCCTACCACCTCCACTCCCCTTCTGCCTTGTACCCAGTCCACCACCACCACCACCACCACCCACCATCCACCACCACCCACCCCGCCCTATGTTTGAGTATCTCTCTGCCTTGTACCCAGTCCACCACCACCACCCACCATACCCCGCCCTATGTTTGAGTATCTCTCTGCATTGTACCCAGTCCACCACCACCCACCATACCCCGCCCTATGTTTGAGTATTTCTCTGCATTGTACCCAGTCCACCACCACCCACCATATCCTGCCCTATGTTTGAGTATCTCTCTGCCTTGTACCCAGTCCACCACCACCCACCATACCCCGCCCTATGTTTGAGTATCTCTCTGCCTTGTACCCAGTCCACCACCACCCACCATACCCTGCCCTATGTTTGAGTATCTCTCTGCCTTGTACCCAGTCCACCACCACCACCCACCATACCCCGCCCTATGTTTGAGTATCTCTCTGCATTGTACCCAGTCCACCACCACCCACCATACCCCGCCCTATGTTTGAGTATCTCTCTGCATTGTACCCAGTCCACCACCACCACCCACCATACCCTGCCCTATGTTTGAGTACCTCTCTGCATTGTACCCAGTCCACCACCACCACCCACCATACCCCGCCCTATGTTTGAGTACCTCTCTGCATTGTACCCAGTCCACCACCACCCACCATACCCTGCCCTATGTTTGAGTACCTCTCTGCATTGTACCCAGTCCACCACCACCCACCATACCCCGCCCTATGTTTGAGTACCTCTCTGCATTGTACCCAGTCCACCATTGTACCCAGTCCACCACCACCCACCATACCCCACCCTATGTTTGAGTATCTCTCTGCATTGTACCCAGTCCACCACCACCCACCATACCCCGCCCTATGTTTGAGTATCTCTCTGCCTTGTACCCAGTCCACCACCACCCACCATACCCCGCCCTATGTTTGAGTATCTGCATTGTACCCAGTCCACCACCACCCACCATGCCTATGTTTTGTACCCAGTCCACCACCACCCACCATATCCCGCCCTATGTTTGAGTATCTCTCTGCATTGTACCCAGTCCACCACCACCCACCATACCCCGCCCTATGTTTGAGTATCTCTCTGCATTGTACCCAGTCCACCACCACCCACCATACCCCGCCCTATGTTTGAGTATCTCTCTGCATTGTACCCAGTCCACCACCACCCACCATACCCTGCCCTATGTTTGAGTATCTCTCTGCATTGTACCCAGTCCACCACCACCCACCATACCCCGCCCTATGTTTGAGTATCTCTCTGCCTTGTACCCAGTCCACCACCACCACCCACCATACCCCGCCCTATGTTTGAGTATCTCTCTGCCTTGTACCCAGTCCACCACCACCACCCACCATACCCTGCCCTATGTTTGAGTATCTCTCTGCATTGTACCCAGTCCACCACCACCCACCATACCCCGCCCTATGTTTGTTTGAGTACCTCTCTGCATTGTACCCAGTCCACCACCACCCACCATACCCCGCCCTATGTTTGAGTATCTCTCTGCATTGTACCCAGTCCACCACCACCCACCATACCCCGCCCTATGTTTGAGTACCTCTCTGCATTGTACCCAGTCCACCACCACCCACCATACCCCGCCCTATGTTTGAGTATCTCTCTGCATTGTACCCAGTCCACCACCACCCACCATACCCCACCCTATGTTTGAGTACCTATCTGCATTTTACCCAGTCCACCACCACCACCCACCATACCCCGCCCTATGTTTGAGTATCTCTCTGCCTTGTACCCAGTCCACCACCACCCACCATACCCCGCCCTATGTTTGAGTATCTCTCTGCCTTGTACCCAGTCCACCACCACCCACCATACCCCACCCTATGTTTGAGTATCTCTCTGCCTTGTACCCAGTCCACCACCACCCACCATACCCCGCCCTATGTTTGAGTACCTCTCTGCATTGTACCCAGTCCACCACCACCCACCATACCCCGCCCTATGTTTGAGTATCTCTCTGCATTGCATGTCATCTGTGTTCTTTCTGCAACTACAGTGTGTTAGAGCACTCTGCAAAATTAACATATGCTGCATGTATATTTCAGCGCAGTTTAAAGCACGCATCTCTGTGTGTAAATAATGCATGGTGTACACTGAAGGTGCTTGTTCTGCTCACACTGGGAAAATCTAGATGTTCCTCTTCAACTGATGATGAAGATTTTATAGTTACAGTACATACAGCATATAACCTCTAAATGGACCAGGGTACCTCTGATTCCCCTAACACACACACACACCACAGACACAACACAACACACACACAACACACAGACACACACACACCACAGACACACACAGACACACACAGAGAGCGAGAAAGGCTCCAGAGTAGAAAGAAACAGAGCTAGACAGGTTCTGACAGTTTGATAATGGGATCTATTCTGAAGGGACTGGTTTGGTACTGTTGTAGCATCTACACTGAGTGTACAAAACATTAAGAACACCTTCCTGATATTAAGTTGCACCCTTTTGCCTTCAGAACAGCCTCCATTTGTCGGAGCATGGACTCTACAAGGTGTTGAAAGCGTTCCATAGAGATTCTGCCCATGTTGACTCCAATGCTTCCCACAGTTGTGTCAAGGTGGCTGGATGTCCTTTGGGTGGTGGACCATTCTTGATACACACGGGAAGCATGAAAAACACAACAGCGTTGCAGTTCTTGACACAAACTTGTGTGCCTGGCACCAACTACCATACCTCTTTCAAAGGCACTTAAATCGTTTGTCTTGCCCATTCAACCTGTCAATGGCACACATACACAATCAATGTCTCAATTGTCTCAAGGCTTAAAAATCCTTATTTATCTCGTCTCCTCCCCTTAATCTACACTGACTGAAGTGGATTTAACAAGTGACATCAATGTGGGATTGTACTGTAGCTTTCACCTGGTCAGTCTATATCATGGAGAGAGCAGGTGTTCCTAATGTTTTGTACACAGTATATATACTGTACACTGTGTGTGTGTGTGTGTGTGTGTGTGTGTGTGTGTGTGTGTGTGTGTGTGTGTGTGTGTGTGTGTGTGTGTGTGTGTGTGTGTGTGTGTGTGTGTGTGTGTGTGTGTGTGTGTGTGTGTGTGTGTGTGTGTGTGTGTGTGTGTGTGTGTGTGTGTGTGTGTGTGTGTGTGTGTGTGTTTTCAAATGAGCTGCTCTGCCAGAGATGAGTGACTGAATTATTCAACGCTGCATGTCTCACAAAATGATGCAAAACCATGTGGGTGGCAACTGTAAACAGTGTAAAAGGCTCTTCTGCATTATAGACAAGCCTTTTGAAAACGGTTCATATGCAAATAGCTTTTGATTACACTGACTACAGCAAGGACTTAATGTGAATCTACCCATCCATTCACCTACCGCAAATCCAGAATGATGAATGAGTCAAGACTGTTAATGCTGATATTGTCTGGCCCTGGTGGAATGAAATGGAGGGATGTTGGTCTGAGGGGATACAGCTTACAATTGTGCTTCTGTCGATGTTTACTTTGAGGGAATGAGAACTGAAGACGATAGCATTGCTACAACAAAACAGCTATGCCTTCCTAGGCCCATCTCTGGAAAATGGCTTTAAAGGATGTGTGTGATTAGATCTGTCAGTGACGACTCAGACACTCTTTCAGCTCCTATATTTATCCTGCTGTGGGTGACTGCAGGTCTTCAGGTCAAAGCTCTCCTCTCTCTACCTGCCAACAGAGCTCTGGACAGGAGACAGGACATATGTGTGGGTGGATAGATTAAATATTAGTATTATTTACCCACATGTTAGCCGCTAGTAGCCCTCACATCTCTCGTCCTGTCACTAGCCTTTCTTATTACCACTCTGACCTGTGTAATGGGATGTAGGTAGCACCTGACACTTTAAATGCCACCTATTCACCTCCATTAGCCTAGGACCTGTGTTAGCCTAGAGCGTAGCGCTGCTGTTTAAAGTGCCTCTGTTAGCACCAAGAGGCTATTAGCATAGCACTGGTCAGCCTGGAGTTTATATGACGTGCGTTATAAAAAAAAAATGAAATGTAAATTTTATTTCACCTTTATTTAACCAGGTAGGCTAGTTGAGAACACCTTTATTTAACCAGGTAGGCTAGTTGAGAACACCTTTATTTAACCAGGTAGGCTAGTTGAGAACACCTTTATTTAACCAGGTAGGCTAGTTGAGAACACCTTTATTTAACCAGGTAGGCTAGTTGAGAACACCTTTATTTAACCAGGTAGGCTAGTTGAGAACACCTTTATTTAACCAGGTAGGCTAGTTGAGAACACCTTTATTTAACCAGGTAGGCTAGTTGAGAACACCTTTATTTAATCAGGAAGGTTAGTTGAGAACACCTTTATTTAACCAGGAAGGCTAGTTGAGAACACCCTTATTTAACCAGGTAGGCTAGTTGAGAACACCTTTATTTAACCAGGTAGGCTTAGTTGAGAACACCTTTATTTAACCAGGAAGGCTAGTTGAGAACACCTTTATTTAACCAGGAAGGCTAGTTGAGAACACCTTTATTTAACCAGGTAGGCTAGTTGAGAACACCTTTATTTGACCAGGTAGGCTAGTTGAGAACACCTTTATTTAACCAGGTAGGCTAGTTGAGAACACCTTTATTTAACCAGTTAGGCTAGTTGAGAACTAGTTCTCATTTGCAACTGTGACCTGGTCAAGGTAAAGCACAGCAGTGTGAACAGACAACAACACAGAGTTACACATGGAGTAAACAATAAACAAGTCAATAACATAGTAGAAAAAAAAAATCTATATACATTGTGTGCAAAAGGCATGAGGTAGGCAATAAATAGACCATAGGAGTGAACAATTACAATTTAGCAGATTAACACTGGAGTGATAAATGATCAGATGAACATGTGCAGGTAGAGATACTGGTGTGCAAAAGAGCAGAAAAGTAAATCAAATTAAAATAAAATAAAAAAGCAGGAGCGCTGCTCAGGCTAATGTTTACAGGACCTGTGCTACTGTTAGCACCAGGAGGCTCCAGCATTATCCTAGCGCTGCTCAGGCTAATATTTACAGGACCTGTGCTACTGTTAGCACCAGGAGGCTCCAGCATTATCCTAGCGCTGCTCAGGCTAATGTTTACAGGACCTGTGCTACTGTTAGCACCAGGAGGCTCCAGCATTATCCTAGCGCTGCTCAGGCTAATATTTACAGGACCTGTGCTACTGTTAGCACCAGGAGGCTCCAGCATTATCCTAGCGCTGCTCAGGCTAATGTTTACAGGACCTGTGCTACTGTTAGCACCAGGAGGCTCTGTACTGTGAGGCTCCTTGGTCCATAATGATAAGGCCCAGCCTGTAATAAACTGTGAGTCGTAAACACACTGCTTCTCGGCCCCCATTGGCCTCAGGGCCTTGTAACTGCTTTATAACACATTTATTACCTGTTTAATGGAGTGTGAGCTGAGTTGAGTCATAACATAAACTTACTGTAATCTGATTTTTTTCTGACAAGCCTTGGCATTACAGTATCTGTAAGTCATCATTATGTGCACACCTTGGTGTAAGGATTTGAAGAGCCTGACATTATTCCTATGCCTCAATTAGGCTGTTTCTATGCTTGGCATTGAAATATAAGTGTGTGTGTGGTGTGTGGTGTGTGGTGTGTGGGGATATGGGAGCCAGTTACTTTGTTATCCCAAAGCACCCCCACACAGAGAACAGACAAATGGGCAGTATATGGGGAATAGAATCATGAAGATGTATCTCCTATATTTCCTGTAGGCTGCCTGAGTACATTTAGAAGCTAGAAGGCAGCATAATGTCTCATAACCCGGAGCTATTTGAAATTGAACAGCAGGGCTTTCTTTGAAAAAGAATAGTTGATGTGTTCCGAGAGCTCACTGTTTACTTTATGTGATTTGGACTGAAATGCAAAAACCGAGTTATCTTTTTATTTTCATCTTTGGACAAGAAGTGCAAAGCCAATGTTTGGGCTTCTGTTGCACTGCAGCCAGAAGGGCAACTGTTTTCTGAAACTTTGAAGTCATTTCCACCTTTCTGTAACTCAAAGTACCGTCTGCCCTTTTTCTTTGGAAATATGTTCACAGCCGTATGGCAAAGGAAGAGTTCATGGTTTTTCTAGGCTATTGCATGTCCAATATGTCACCCCCTTTCTGGCATCTTTAGGTTAGATAGATAATGTATATTTTTCTATTTAAAAATGGTATATATTTACCACCATTCTGATGTGTTATATACACAAATAAAGGTTAAGAGATTGTCTTGTTTTAAGATTGGCCTACAGATTTGATGGTTAATGATGGTTAATTAAAGTAACCCCTTGGTCTGCAGATATCTCATTTTGCTTTCAAGACTCCTTTCTCCAAATACCAATTTGAGCTCTCCAACAGTCTATTATCTTGTGTCTGTAAAGAATCAAGGTATTAATCTTTTATGTTTTGGAAAAATCATGTTATTTGCAGGGACCTCCTGCTCGACCGACCAAGATTGGGGAGCTGGCATGGGGAGAGACACGAAATTGCAGAGTAAATCAATACTGGCCCAGTAATGTTAGTGGATCCTCTTTCAAAGGGCTACGTTGAATTTGTAAAACCCCATGTTTTTCATCTCTTTTTCATTCCAACCTCACTTGTTATCATAGTTGCTGTTGTTTGTATGTTATTTTAGCTTCTTTCCTAAGTAGCTATTTTGCAATTTGGACGAAAATACAATTAGAGCGACATGTGTTTCCGCTGGTCCTAACGTTAGACAGATGCATGAGTCTATTAAAGCCATACTTCTAGTCCTGAGCTCTGGCAGGTCTGTTATAAAATCCTTTCAGTAATGTACATGATTTTCAATATGGAGCCAGGCTGATTTATACTGTACTGTGGCCATGGATGTGTAAACCTCTGACAGAGCTAAAGCCACTCTTTCATGTTGTAGGGCATGTTGTCACACTTTGGCCTTGACTGAGATCTGAGAGAACGCTACCCAGCCACGTATTTACCCATGTGTACGTGACTCATCTCTGTTTGCACAGATCCTTTATCTTGGCCTTCAAGGGTTGGATTTGATAGAAAGCCCAGTTAGGTTATCCAGCGCTCTATTCCAGGTATGGGCCCAGGCATTAGCCTCACTAACCTTGTCATGGTAACCTGTTCATTGTAACTCTTCAGAAGTAAATTTAGATTTTAGTCATTTAGCAGATGCTCTTATCCAGAGTCACTTAAAGGAGCAATTAGGGTTGAGTGCCTTGCTCAAGGGCACATTGACAGAGTTTTCACCTAGTCGGCTCGGGGATTTTGAAGCAGCAGCCTTTAGGTTACTTGCCCAATGCTCTTAACCTCTAGGCTACCAAGAAGTATGTGTCTATGTAACGTCCTCAATGTTTACAGTCCTGCACCTGAGTTACATCATTCCTTACAGGATCAGATCATTCCCAACATTTTTAAATTTTACCTTTATTTTACTAGGCAAGTCAGTTAAGAACAAATTCTTATTTTCAATGACGGCCTAGGAACAGTGGGTTAACTGCCTGTTCAGGGGCAGAACGACAGATTTGTACCTTGTCAGCTCGGGGATTCGAACTTGCAACCTTTCGGTTACTAGTCCAACGCTCTAACCACTAGGCTACCCTGCCTCCCCACAGGTCCATACACATACAGTCTTCCGCATTAGAAACTTCAAGGAAAATCTCCCACAACACGTCACACTGATCCTTCCTCTGTGTGTAAATGGCTTTCCCACCATCTCTGAGTGCATCTCCACCATGGACCCCTGACACCATGTCCGCTCACCGCCCGCCACTACCCTGATGGGATTGTTTAGGTATCCCTCTCTGTCCAGGTTGAACCAACAGTAGCAGGCCTGGAGTGTTACAGACTACACAGAGAGGGTTTTAAAGTGACAATCTCTCCTGCCCCAGATACAGGTGCTCTTAAATCCTCACAATAGTAAACAGGTTGATCTAACGTATCAAAATATCCCCTCTGACAGCCATGGTGCTGGAATTTAAGTGGATTTAAGTAACTACCTGACTGGTCACGTGTGGCTCAGTTGGTAGAGCATGGCGCTTGCAATGCCAGGGTTGTGGGTTTGATTCCCACGGGGGACCAGTATGTATGCAAGTTGCTCTGGATAAGAGTGTCTGCTAAATGACAAAAATGAAAACATGTCAAATGTACTTTGCCGTTCAGCCTTAAGCTGTCAGAGAGAGAGAGAGATGTGTGAAAGTCAGACACTCTTGCAGATCGTGTTTCTCCGGGACTTGGGCTTTGGGTGATTGATCACACTGTGCAGACTCTGACGGACCTGGACTCCACTTAAGCACACAGCTTTTCTCCTCCTCCTCCTCCTCTTGTCTCCTGAAGAGCATGCAAGTACAAACATCTCTGACACAGTTCTTTACCTAGAAAGAAGTCTGGAGGCGGCTGTCCAAAACACTTCTTCTTTCTAATATGGGAAAATTGAGCTGCTTTGAACTTGGGGGGTTTTGATAAATACTTGGTATGCTTCCTGAAGGATAACCTGTGGGCTTGGCTTCCCAAGACCTAATCACTTTGATTAAGTGCCAGCGCCAAATATCTCCACACTCAATAGGCCCTACCTCCTAATTCCCCTTCTCATCTGTAGGCTTCTGAAGCACACTGCTTGCTTCAACTCTCAGTAGGTAAAGCCTCACTCAGCCTACTTAGTTAATCCAAACTCCTCTCAGATGCTGTTCCTTTGTTGTTTTGTTGAAAAAAGTTATGGCAAATGATAAACTCCCCCACGCTTGCCCTCTCCCTCCACCTCTCCTCCTCCCTCTCTTCCCCTGACAGTGTTCCTGTTTGGGGTCAGCGTGGCCTCCTTTCCTCTGGCTGATTGTGTGAGTCGTAAGTAATGGCTGTGGGTGCACGTGGTACTGGAGTGGTACTGGCGTGGTTCTCCCCCGGAAGGCAGAGGAGAGGGCAGCTGACTATAGGGCCATGGCCTCTCCAGAGGAGGTGTAACACAGTAGGGTGATTAGCAGTGGGCTTTAGGCTGTGCTGTGTGCTGTGTGCTGCGAGATGCAGACTCCAGTTTCATTTCAGCCTCAGTCGCAGACTGGTGGATCAACCATTGATACTACTGGAGGCAACTCAGGGTCTAACACTCCATGGCCCCATCACACTCCCTACCCCCAGCCTCACCAGCTAGCTCTAGCCCCCCAGGTCATGGGTGGTTTAAAGATATGTCTATGGAAAGATGTGTCTATGTTAAATCACTTTCTCTTAATTCCCTCCCAATGAAAGGCTTCAGCCTCCTCCTTGTCTGTCTTTGTTCAGCTGTAGTTATGTGCTGTGTTTATTTAAAAAATATATATATATATATTTCCCCTTTATTTAACCAGGTAGGCCTGTTGAGGACAAGTTCTCATTTACGACTGTGACCTGGCCAAGATAAAGCAAAGCAGTGCGACAAAAACAACAACAGAGAGTTACACATAAACAAACATACAATAACACAATAGAAAAATCAGCATGCAGTGTGTACAAATGAAGTAAGGAGGTAAGGCAATAAATAGGCTAATAGGGGCGAAGTAATTACAGTTTAGAAATTAACACTGGAGTGATGGATGTGCAGATGAGGGTGTGCAAATAGAGATACCGGTGTGCAAAAGAGCAGAAAAACAAATATGGGGTAGGTAGGTGGTTGGATGGGTTATTTACAGATGGGCTGTGTACAGCTGCAGCGATCGTTAAGCTGCTCTGACAGGTGACACAAAGTTAGAGAAGAAGATATAAGTCTCCAACTTCAGTGATTTTTGCAATTGGTTCCAGTTATTGGCAGCAGAGAACTGGAAGGAAAGGCAGACAAAGGAGGTGTTGGCTTTGGGGATGACCAGTGAAATATACCTGCTGGAGCGTGTGCTACTTGTGGGTGTTGCTATGGTGACAAGGGAGCTGAGATAAGGTGGAACTTTACCTAGCAAAGACTTACTGATGATCTGGTGCCAGTGGGTTTGGCGACGAATATGTAGTGAGGACCAGCCAACGAGAGGCTACAGGTCGCAGTGATGGGTAGTATATGGGCTTTGGTGACAAAACGGATGGCACTGTGATAGACTGCATCCAATTTGCTGAGTAGAGTGTTGGAGGTTATTTTGTAAATTAAATCGCCGAAGTCGAGGATTGGTAGGATAGTCAGTTTTACAAGGAAATGTTTGGCAGCATGAGTGAAGGAGGCTGTTAGGAAATAGGAAGCCGATTCTAGATTTCATTTTGGATTGCAGATGCTTAATACAGATTTGGGGTTGTACCTGGTAGGTTTCTTGGTTATTTGTGTGAGATTGAGGGCATCTAGCTTAGATTGTAGGACGGCCGGGGTGTTAAACATATCCCAGTTTAGGTCACCTAACAGTACAAACTCTGACGATAGATGAGGGGCAATCAATTCACATATGGTGTCCAGGGCACAGCTGGGAGCTGAAGGGGGTCTATAACACACTGCAACAGTGAGGGACTTATTTCTGGAGAGATGGATCTATTTCACTGTTTGTGTTAGAGGTTTGAGTTAAGAGCCAAATCCAGAGGAATTGTTTTTCATTTATGTGTTTCTCTTTTTTATACTCCTATTTCTTTTGGCTTATTTGTGATATAAATTGTCATAAACAGTAGACCCTGGAAACTTATCAGGTTTGTTTGGCTCATACTAAAAACCTAAAACTTCATATAATAGACTTGTGTTCACGCCATCATGATACCAAAGCTTGCTTTGATTTTGCAGGGGTTTCTAGAGAGGCATTCTGGGGAATGTATTTTCCAAACACGGTATCTGAAGAAAACCACTGGATCGAGATGCAGATTGAGGGAGAAAATTGGTTGACCCCTTCAATCATCCCATGCCCTTCTGTTATTCAACCGCTGGGATATGAGGGCACTCCACTCGGACATGTTTTCACTCTGCGTATGTGAGGCATCAATCTGTTGCTTCTCATGGGTAACTTCTAGCCAATGTTATTCTCTGTAGGTTTCCCCCCTCCGTCACTCTAACCTAAACCATTCCAGAGTGAAATGCGGAGGCTTGAGTTACTCTCTGCTTACACACACATCACATACTGTAGAAAAGATGACAGCTGGGACAAACCTGATTTAGAGTTCCATTTGAACGTCTTTTTTCCAGCCCAATTCAGCGGCAGAAACCAAAGGCGCTTGGATAAAAACTATAATGGTGTTTTTCTAACGTTCATTCTGTTTGCTTTGCGTTATGTTGAGATGGATGGTAGGATGGTAGGATTCACGCTAGGTTGGACCTGACCAGAGACAGAGAAGACTGCTTCCTATTATGATCAATTAGAGATGTCAAGAAAACAGTCTAGACTTGATATGATTTACTAAGCTCAACCTCTGAAAGTAGAAATAACTGAGGGAGTGTTACTGTACTGTTTGACAAAAGTGAAATGTCTTTGTTTAGAGATCCTGCAAACAGGCCAACCAGAGCTTTGAGTCTGTGACCTAAGAGTTGTCATTTTGCCTGGAGTTGTGGCAGATCTGAACTTCAATGCAGTCCCCAACACCAAAGTAATGTCTTTTAGCGTCTGAATAATGTAGAAAGACCTCATCCGGCACGGTGGATATCAACTTGGCTTGTGTGTGTGTGTGTGTGTGTGTGTGTGTGTGTGTGTGTGCCCTAGACAAGGTTTGGGCTGCCTTTATTATTTAGTTTAGATACTGTATATATATTTTTGTTGGGGGGCACTGGGGTGTGGATAAGCGTGTGTCACAGCCTTTCACAATCCCTTATGAGAGACTCCCACCCAGTCCCTGTGTGAGTGAAAAGCCTTGCCCCCAGCAGCCCCAGCTCAGTTCTGATAACCATGAAGGGATTTGGGCTGGATGGGCAGAACCTAACTGGGCTGATTGCTGAGAATGGGGCAGGGGAAATCTGCTACAGGCAGGCAGAGGGCGGGAAGGGGACTGATGAAGGCTTCTCTGAAGGAAGGAAGCATCTGTGTTGTCTCTGCCCCTGGTAGTGTCCCTGTCTAATACCCCTGGATGAGATATAGTACGGGAAGGGAGGGGGACATGAGTTACCCCCAGCCATCACACACAAATCAGCCCTGTGTTGTTCTCAACCTCACACACTCGGTCACATAACAACGGAAAACGACTTTTACTAAACTTTGGGTCCCACTTGCCCAGTAATATACTAGTCTGGATCCTCTCAGGAAGCTGTGTGGTGTTGTTGGGTGGTTTCAGCCATAAAGGTTACAAAAAGGTCATTGATTACAAGCATTCCTTGTGTCAGTCTTTTTCCACCAGTACTTGTTTGAGAAATTAGTCGAGCACAGAGACAACCCATACAGAGAGAGAGGATTTCCTGAATGGGACATGTGCTTGTTTTGCTCGCTGTTTCACCTTGTCTTCTGCCTCTCATAAAACACCCTGAACATGAGATAAGACAAATTACAGTTGCAGGTGTCCCAGTGCGTTCCTCTCTCCCTGCCCCGAGGCAATGTTACCTATGCACTACAGGGCCAGTTATGGCTTGGGAGCTGTCACTGTCAGGAGGCCCCCAGAGGCCCGGCTGCTCTGAGCAGGGTGGGCCAGGACTCTGATGGCCTGTCCCCCCCGAGCAGGGAGCATCAGCCTCGGGGACAGGTCCACACCTTGCTCCCCTGACCCCCAAAACCTGGTTCCACTTCTTCACACAACCTGCAACTAAACCATTGGTCATGGAACTAAACATGTCCGCCAGTGGCAGCCAATTATGTGATTTGGGCTCCAATTTAGAATACACAGGCTTCCACTTTAGTGACTGGAGCGAGTTAGAGCAGGACCCTTCTTCCTCTCTCTGTAGACCCCTGTTACTCTTCTTCACTTCTGTCTCGGTTCTCTCTGAGATCTGCTGAAAAAACTCCCAGGTAACGCTTGTTGTTGATGTCAGTAAACTTTCTAATCTTGTGTCAGAGAGAACAGGGAGATGATGTGCTTTGCTTTCTTCTGTGTAGGTGGAAGGGCCGCAGGGGGAGAGGCTCATTTTGTGAGGGAAAGAGTAGCAGTAAATTACTGATAAGTGACAGGCAGAGCAGCTTATCATGTGACTGCATCAGTGTGGAATGAGGGCCTGGTTTGTGTGAGTTGAACTCTGACACATATATGCTGTGAAGGTGAGGTGTAGAAAGAGGAGGAAGATATGAGAAGTGAAGGAGGAAGAGAGGAGGGAAACAAAAGTGAGGGTGAAGGCGAGAAGTGGGGACAAGAGAGTAGAGGGGGCTGGTCACAGGAGGGCATTTGTGTAGGTGGTGGTGCACTGGGTTTATTTTCAGTTGCAGTTTACAATTTTTCATGGTCGTGTCGTTCTCCATTCTCAAAATAATCTGCAGTCGGCTTTTCCGTGGCTGGTCTCCTTTCATTTTGGGGTTTGTTTTTGAAAAGGTTGCTATTATAGCCGAATGGTTTGTGTGCTTATCTAAACACAGCAAGGCATTAGGCCTCGCTCCGGTTACAGGGCCTGGCATCTAATGAGAGAACCAATCACACAGAGGAAGCAGACAGATCAGTCCTCCTACTGCCGCTCCACTGCCACCAGACCTAACATGTGCCTTACCTCTTTTCCTCTCTCTCTCTGTCTCTCTCTTTCTCTGTCTCTGTAACTCTCTCTCATCATCTCTCTCTCTCTCTCTCTGTCTCTCCCCTTCTCTGTCTCTGTAACTCTCTCTCATCATCTCTCTCTTTCTCCTTATCTGTCTCTGTAACTCTCTCTCATCATCTCTCTGTCTTTCTCCTTCTCTGTCTCTGTAACTCTCTCTCATCATCTCTCTGTCTCTCTCCTTCTCTGTCTCTGTAACTCTCTCTCTCATCATCTCTCTCTCTCTGTCTCTCTCCTTCTCTGTCTCTGTAACTCTCTCTCATCATCTCTCTCTCTCTGTCTCTCCCCTTCTCTGTCTCTGTAACTCTCTCTCTCATCATCTCTCTCTCTCTGTCTTTCTCCTTCTCTGTCTCTGTAACTCTCTCTCATCATCTCTCTCCCTGTCTTTCTCCTTCTCTGTCTCTGTAACTCTCTCATCATCTCTCTCTCTCTCTCTCTGTCTTTCTCCTTCTCTGTCTCTGTAACTCTCTCTCATCATCTCTCTCTCTCTCTGTCTTTCTCCTTCTCTGTCTCTGTAACTCTCTCTCTCATCTCTCTCTCTCTGGCTCTGGTGTACAGCAGTTACACTGGGCTCTGGTGTACAGTAGCTACACTGGGCTCTGGTCTATAGTAGTTACACTGGGCTCTGCTGTATAGTAGCTACACTGGCCTCTGGTGTACAGTAGCTACACTGGGCTCTGGTCTATAGTAGTTACACTGGACTCTGGTGTATAGTAGTTACACCGGGCTCTGGTGTATAGTAGTTACACTGGGCTCTGCTGTATAGTAGATACACTGGGCTCTGGTGTATAGTAGTTACACTGGGCTCTGCTGTATAGTAGCTACACTGGGCTCTGGTGTACAGTAGTTACACTGGGCTCTGGTGTATAGTAGTTACACTGGGCTCTGGTGTACAGTAGTTACAATGGGCTCTGGTGTACAGTAGTTACACTGGGCTCTGCTGTACAGTTACACTCTCATCATCTCTCTCTCTGTCTTTCTCCGTAACTCTCTCTCTCATCTCTCTCTCTCTGGCTCTGGTGTACAGTAGCTACACTGGGCTCTGGTCTATAGTAGTTACACTGGGCTCTGGTGTACAGTAGTTACACTGGGCTCTGGTGTACAGTAGTTACACTGGGCTCTGGTGTATAGTAGTTACACCGGGCTCTGGTCTCTAGTAGTTACACTGGGCTCTGGTGTATAGTAGTTACACTGGGCTCTGCTGTATAGTAGCTACACTGGGCTCTGGTGTACAGTAGTTACACTGGGCTCTGGTGTATAGTAGTTACACTGGGCTCTGGTGTACAGTAGTTACAATGGGCTCTGGTGTACAGTAGTTACACTGGGCTCTGCTGTACAGTTACACTCTCGTCATCTCTCTCTGTCTTTCTCCTTCTCTGTCTCTGTAACTCTCTCTCTCATCTCTCTCTCTCTCTGGCTCTGGTGTACAGTAGCTACACTGGGCTCTGGTCTATAGTAGTTACACTGGGCTCTGGTGTATATTAGTTACACTGGGCTCTGGTGTATAGTAGTTACACTGGGCTCTGCTGTATAATAGCTACACTGGGCTCTGGTGTACAGTAGCTACACTGGGCTCTGGTGTATAGTAGTTACACTGGGCTCTGGTGTATAGTAGTTACACCGGGCTCTGGTGTATAGTAGTTACACTGGGCTCTGCTGTATAGTAGATACACTGGGCTCTGCTATACAGTAGTTACACTGGGCTCTGCTGTACAGTAGCTACACTGCGCTCTGGTGTATAGTAGTTACACTGGGCTCTGCTGTATAGTAGCTTCACTGGGCTCTGGTGTACAGTAGTTACACTGGGCTCTGGTCTATAGTAGTTACACTGGACTCTGGTGTATAGTAGTTACACTGGGCTCTGCTGTACAGTAGTTACACTGGGCTCCGCTGTACAGTAGTTACACTGGGCTCCGCTGTATAGTAGTTACACTGGGCTCTGGTGTACAGTAGTTACACTGGGCTCTGCTGTACAGTGGTTACACTGGGCCCTGCTGTACAGTAGTTACACTGGGCCCTGCTGTACAGTAGTTACACTGGGCTCTGGTGTATAGTAGTTACACTGGGCTCTGCTGTATAGTAGCTACACTGGGCTCTGGTGTACAGTAGCTACACTGGGCTCTGGTGTATAGTAGTTACACCGGGCTCTGGTGTATAGTAGTTACACCGGGCTCTGGTGTATAGTAGTTACACTGGGCTCTGCTGTATAGTAGATACACTGGGCTCTGGTGTACATTAGTTACACTGGGCTCTGGTGTACAGTAGTTACACTGGGCTCTGGTGTACAGTAGCTACATTGGGCTCTGGTCTATAGTAGTTACACTTGGCTCTGGTGTATAGTAGTTACACTGGGCTCTGGTGTACAGTAGTTACACTGGGCTCTGGTGTACAGTATTTACACTGGGCTCTGCTGTATAGTAGCTACACTGGGGTCTGGTGTACAGTAGTTACACTGGGCTCTGGTGTATAGTAGTTACACTGGGCTCTGGTGTACAGTAGTTACACTGGGCTCTGGTGTATAGTAGTTACACTGGGCTCTGGTGTACAGTAGTTACACTGGGCTCTGGTGTACAGTATTTACACTGGGCTCTGCTGTATAGTAGCTACACTGGGGTCTGGTGTACAGTAGTTACACTGGGCTCTGGTGTATAGTAGTTACACTGGGCTCTGGTGTACAGTAGTTACACTGGGCTCTGGTGTACAGTAGTTACACTGGGCTCTGGTGTACAGCAGTTACACTGGGCTCTGCTGTACAGTAGCTACACTGGGCTCTGGTCTATAGTAGCCACACTCGGCTCTGCTGTACAGTAGTTACACTGGGCTCCGCTGTATAGTAGTTACACTGGGCTCCGCTGTATAGTAGTTACACTGGGCTCTGGTGTACAGTAGTTACACTGGGCTCTGCTGTACAGTAGTTACACTGGGCCCTGCTGTACAGTATCTACACTGGGCTCTGCTGTATAGTAGTTACACTGGGCCCTGCTGTATAGTAGTTACACTGGGCTCTGCTGTATAGTAGTTACACTGGGCTCTGCTGTATAGTAGTTACACTGGGCTCTGGTGTATAGTAGTTACACTGGGCTCTGCTGTATAGTAGTTACACTGGGCTCTGCTGTATAGTAGTTACACTGGGCTCTGCTGTAGTTAGTAGTTACACTGGGCTCTGCTGTATAGTAGTTACACTGGGCTCTGCTGTATAGTAGTTACACTGGGCTCTGCTGTATAGTAGTTACACTGGGCTCTGCTGTATAGTAGTTACACTGGGCTCTGCTGTATAGTAGTTACACTGGGCTCTGCTGTATAGTAGTTACACTGGGCTCTGCTGTCTCTAGCTTTTCTATGGGAATGTTATGCTCTCACCAGTCAAAGACCCTGTCAGGAGTCAGCGGCTTTGAGTCCTGATCCACAGTAGAGACAGTAGAGAACAGTAGATCACTGTAGTGTATGCATAGTGAGCCTTCTGCCAGTGTGAGACTCTCCTCTGTCTCCCTGCTGCAGTCATATGATTTATAGAGGAGACTCCCTGTTGAAGAACCTGAAGAAGGATCACTCAGGTCTGCAGAGAAGGAGGCTTCTCCTCTGTGTCCCTTCCTTAGTGCTTCACCTACACTGCTACTGTACTGTACCTGCTGGCATGGCACTCCTTATTCCCATTTCAGTTTCTGGTTTTGATGGAAGAAAGAGAGAAGCCAGGCTTGGCTACCTCTCCTTTTCTTTTTTCAAAGTTAGTGATTGTTTAACACTTTATATATTCTCTTTCTGCGTGTGGGTTTATTGGAGGTGATGAATTAGGTCTGAAGTGTTCACTGCAGGTTGTGTTTGAAACTTGAAAGGAAGGAAGCCCCCCTCTCCTCTCTCATTCCCTCTCCTCTCTCACTCCCCCCTCCTCTGTCACTCCCCCTCTCCCTCTCTCACTCCCCCCTCCCTCTGTCTCTCACAGACACACACACTCCAGTCCCTGCGTGCTTTGGCACAGTTGTCATACAGCACACAGCGTTATTTGCACATTATTAGTTATTACTTTATCGTCTCCCAAAGCTGTCAGAAGACATCCTCCTGGAATATAAGGCAGCATAAAGCCATCAGTCCTCATTACCGCTACCCTGCACCACAGTTTACACAACACACACACACACCACACACTCATGATGACAACATGCTAATGTGTGGGTGCCGCTGACATGGCTGCACACACATGATATGTGAGACACACTGAGACTCACATCTGTGAATGGGACTGAGCTGAATGTGGCTGGATGATAAAAGAACTCACTGAGGCTTTTCTATGTGCAGTCAAACAGAAACATAGCTGGATGGGTTAGTTAGTAAAGTCTCACTGTCAGAACACGGAATATGTAACACCGTTCTGTACCACTAGGTGTCAGGGTGCTGAAAGGGAGTGGCCCAGGGTGGTTGATGGTGGAGGTGTTCTCTCCCAGTCCTACACAGGTGTGCTGTACAGTAGAACCCCCGGGGGCTCTGGGGCTTGAGAAGGGCCCCAGCAAGTCAGTGAGGTGGGTGAGTTACTGTGTCTGTCTCAGATAGTAATCAACCTAGCAGCCCTGCCTCACCTTGCCTTGTCTTACCTGTCTCACCTTGCCTTACCTGTTTCACCTTGCCTTACCTGCCTCACCTTGCCTTGTCTTACCTGTCTCACCTTGCCTTGCCTTGCCTTACCTGGCTCACTTTGTCTTACCTGGCTCGCCTTGCCTTACCTGGCTCACCTTGCCTTACCTGCCTCACCTTGCCTTGTCTTACCTGTCTCACCTTGCCTTGCCTTACCTGTCTCACCTTGCCTTGCCTTACCTGTCTCACCTTGCCTTGCCCTACCTGTCTCACCTTGCCTTGCCTTACCTGTCTCACCTTGCCTTGCCTTACCTGTCTCACCTTGCCTTGCCTTACCTGTCTCACCTTGCCTTGCCCTACCTGTCTCACCTTGCCTTGCCTTACCTGTCTCACCTTGCCTTGCCTTACCTGTCTCACCTTGCCTTGCCTTACCTGTCTCACATTGCCTTGCCTTACCTGCCTCACCTTGCCTTGCCTTACCTGTCTCACATTGTCTTGCCCAACCTGTCTCACCTTGCCTTGCCTGTCTCACCTTGCCTTGCCTTACCTGTCTCACCTTGCCTTGCCTTACCTGCCTCACCTTGCCTTGCTTTACCTGTCTCACCTTGCCTTGCTTTACCTGTCTCACCTTGCCTTGCTTTACCTGTCTCACCTTGCCTTGCTTTATCTGCCTTGCTTTACCTGCCTCGCCTTGCCTTGCCTTACCTGGCTCACCTTGCTTTGCTTTACCTGCCTCGCCTTGCCTTGCCTTACCTGGCTCACCTTGCTTTGCTTTACCTGCCTCGCCTTGCCTTACCTGGCTCACCTTGCTTTGCTTTACCTGCCTCACCTTGCCTTACCTGCCTCGCCTTGCCTTGCCCTACCTGGCTCACCTTGCTTTGCTTTACCTGCCTCGCCTTGCCTTGCCTTACCTGGCTCACCTTGCTTTGCTTTACCTGCCTTGCCTTGCCTTGCCTTACCTGCCTCGCCTTGCCTTGCCTTGCCTTACCTGGCTCACCTTGCTTTGCTTTACCTGCCTCGCCTTGCCTTGCCTTACCTGGCTCACCTTGCTTTGCTTTACCTGCCTTGCCTTGCCTTACCTGCCTCGCCTTGCCTTGCCTTGCCTTGCCTTACCTTACCTGGCTCACCTTGCTTTGCTTTACCTGCCTCGCCTTGCCTTACCTGGCTCACCTTGCTTTGCTTTACCTGCCTCGCCTTGCCTTACCTGTCTCACCTTGCCTTGCCTTACCTGTCTCACCTTGCCTTGTCTTACCTGTCTCACCTTGCCTCGCCTTACCTATCTCACCTTGCCTTGTCTTACCTGTCTCACCTTGCCTTGTCTTACCTGTCTCACCTTGCCTTGTCTTACCTGTCTCACCTTGCCTTGCCTTACCTGTCTCACCTTGCCTTGTCTTACCTGTCTCACCTTGCCTTGTCTTACCTGCCTCGCCTTGCCTTGCCTTTCCTTGCCTTACCTGGCTCACCTTGCCTTGTCTTACCTAGCTCACCTTGCCTTGTCTTACCTGGCTCACCTTGCCTTGTCTTGTCTTACCTGGCTCACCTTGCCTTGTCTTACCTGCCTCGCCTTGCCTTGCCTTACCTGGCTCACCTTGCCTTGTCTTACCTGCCTCGCCTTGCCTTACCTGGCTCACCTTGCCTCACCTGGCTCAACTTGCTTTACCTGCCTCGCCTTGCCTTTCCTTACCTGCCTCACCGTGCCTTACCTGGCTCACCTTGCCTTGTCTTACCTGGCTCACTTTGCCTCACCTGGCTCAACTTGCTTTACCTGCCTCGCCTTGCCTTTCCTTACCTGCCTCACCATGCCTTACCTGGCTCACCTTGCCTTGTCTTACCTGGCTCACTTTGCCTCACCTGGCTCAACTTGCTTTACCTGCCTCGCCTTGCCTTTCCTTACCTGCCTCACCGTGCCTTACCTGGCTCACCTTGCCTTGCTTTACCTGCCTTGCCTTACCTGGCTCACCTTGCCTTGCTTTGTCTGCCTTGCCTTACCTGGCTCATCTTGCCTTGTCTTACCTGACTCACCTTGCCTTGTCTTGTCTTACCTGGCTCACCTTGCCTTGTCTTACCTGCCTCGCCTTGCCTTGCCTTACCTGGCTCACCTTGCCTTGTCTTACCTGCCTCGCCTTGCTTTACCTGGCTCGCCTTGCCTTCCCTGCCTCGTATTGCTTTACTTGCCTCGCCTTGCCTTGCCTGCCTCGCTGGACCTGGCTCACCTTGCCTTGCTTTACCTGGCTCACCTTGCCTTACCTGCCTCACCTTGCCCTACCTGCCTCAGCTTGCCTTGTCCTACCTGCCTCGCCTTGCCCTGCCTTACCTGGCTCACCTTGCCTTGCTTTACCTGCCTAGCCTTGCCTTGCTTTATCTGCCTTGCTTTACCTGCCTAGCCTTGCCTTGCTTTAGCTGCCTCACTGTGCCTTACCTGGCTCACCTTGCCTTGCTTTATCTGCCTTCCTTTACCTGCCTCGCCTTGCCTTGCTTTATCTGCCTAGCCTTGCCTTGCTTTATCTGCCTAGCCTTGACTGGCCTTACCTGCCTCGCCTTGCCTTGCTTTACCTGCCTAGCCTTGCCTTGCTTTATCTGCCTTGCCTTATCTGGCTCACCTTGCCTTGCTTTATCTGCCTTGTCTTACCTGGCTCACCTTGCCTTGCTTTATCTGCCTTGCCTTACCTGGCTCACCTTGCCTTGCTTTATCTGCCTTGTCTTACCTGGCTCACCTTGCCTTGCTTTATCTGCCTTGCCTTACCTGGCTCACCTTGCCTTGCTTTATCTGCCTTGTCTTACCTGGCTCACCTTGCCTTGCTTTACCTGCCTTGTCTTACCTGGCTCACCTTGCCTTGCTTTATCTGCCTTGCTTTACCTGCCTCGCCTTGCCTTGCTTTACCTGCCTCGCCTTGCCTTGCTTTATCTGCCTTGCCTTACCTGCCTCGCCTTGCCTTGCTTTATCTGCCTTGTCTTACCTGGCTCACCTTGCCTTGCTTTATCTGCCTTGCTTTACCTGCCTCGCCTTGCCTTGCTTTATCTGCCTTGCCTTACCTGCCTCGCCTTGCCTTGCTTTATCTGCCTTGCTTTACCTGCCTCGCCTTGCCTTGCTTTACCTGCCTAGCCTTGCCTTGCTTTACCTGCCTTGCTTTATCTGCCTTGCTTTACCTGCCTAGCCTTGCCTTGCTTTATCTGCCTTGTCTTACCTGGCTCACCTTGCCTTGCTTTTATCTGCCTTGCTTTACCTGCCTCGCATTGCCTTACCTTACC
Source organism: Oncorhynchus masou masou (assembly GCF_036934945.1). Classification (NCBI taxonomy): domain Eukaryota; kingdom Metazoa; phylum Chordata; class Actinopteri; order Salmoniformes; family Salmonidae; genus Oncorhynchus; species Oncorhynchus masou. The sequence continues at coordinate 23,445,069 of NC_088213.1, read as the reverse complement.
TGGCTCACCTTGCCTTACCTGGCTCACCTTGCCTTGCTTTACCTGCCTCGCCTTGCCTTGCCTTACCTGCCTCGCCTTGCCTTACCTGGCTCACCTTGCCTTACCTGCCTCGCCTTGCCTTACCTTACCTGCCTCGCCTTGCCTAGCTTTACCTGCCTCGCCTTGCCCTGCCTTACCTGGCTCACCTTGCCTTGCTTTACCTGCCTCGCCTTGCCTTGCTTTACCGGCCTCGCGTTGCCTTACCTGGCTCACCTTGCTTTGCTTTACCTGCCTCGCCTTACCTCGCCTTACCTGCCTCGCCTTGCCTTACCTGGCTCACCTTGCCTTGCTTTATCTGCCTTGCCTTGCTTTATCTGCCTTGCCTTACCTGCCTCGCCTTGCCTTACCTCGCTCACCTTGCCTCACCTGGCTCAACTTGCTTTACCTGCCTCGCCTTGACTTTCCTTACCTGCCTCACCGTGCCTTACCTGGCTCACCTTGCCTTGTCTTACCTGGCTCACTTTGCCTCACCTGGCTCAACTTGCTTTACCTGCCTCGCCTTGCCTTTCCTTACCTGCCTCACCGTGCCTTACCTGGCTCACCTTGCCTTGCTTTACCTGCCTTGCCTTACTTGGCTCACCTTGCCTTGCTTTGTCTGCCTTGCCTTACCTGGCTCATCTTGCCTTGCTTTATCTGCCTTGTCTTACCTGGCTCACCTTGCCTTGCTTTACCTGCCTTGCCTTACCTGGCTCACCTTGCCTTGCTTTATCTGCCTTGCCTTACCTGGCTCACCTTGCCTTGCTTTACCTGCCTTGTCTTACCTGGCTCACCTTGCCTTGCTTTACCTGCCTTGCCTTACCTGGCTCACCTTGCCTTGCTTTACCTGCCTCGCCTTGCCTTTCCTTACCTGCCTCACCGTGCCTTACCTGGCTCACCTTGCCTTGCTTTATCTGCCTTGCCTTACCTGGCTCACCTTGCCTTGCTTTATCTGCCTTGCCTTACCTGGCTCACCTTGCCTTGCTTTACCTGCCTTGCCTTACCTGGCTCACCTTGCCTTGCTTTACCTGCCTTGCCTTACCTGGCTCGCCTTGCCTTGCCTTACCTGCCTCGCCTTGCCTGGCTCGCCTTGCCTTGTCTTACCTGCCTCGCCTTGCCTTGTTTTACCTGTCTCACCTTGCCTTACCTGTCTCACCTTTCCTTACCTGCCTCACCGTGCCTTACCTGGCTCACCTTGCCTTGCTTTACCTGCCTTGCCTTACCTGGCTCACCTTGCCTTGCTTTACCTGCCTTGCCTTACCTGGCTCACCTTGCCTTGCTTTACCTGTCTTGTCTTACCTGGCTCACCTTGCCTTGCTTTATCTGCCTTGTCTTACCTGGCTAAACCTTGCCTTGCTTTACCTGCCTTGTCTTACCTGGCTCACCTTGCCTTGCTTTATCTGCCTTGTCTTACCTTGCTCACCTTGCCTTGCTTTACCTGCCTTGCCTTACCTGGCTCAACTTGCCTTGCTTTATCTGCCTTGCCTTACCTGGCTCAACTTGCTTTACCTGCCTCGCCTTGCCTTTCCTTACCTGCCTCACCATGCCTTGTCTTACCTGCCTCGCCTTACCTTGTCTTACCTGTCTCACCTTGCCTTGTCTTACCTGTCTCACCTTGCTTTACCTGCCTCACCTTGCCTTGCCTTACCTGCCTCACCTTGTCTTACCTGGCTCACCTTGCCTTGCTGTACCTGCCTCGCCTTGCTTTACCTGTCTCGCCTTGCCTTTCCTTACCTGCCTCACCGTGCCTTACCTGGCTCACCTTGCCTTGCTTTATCTGCCTTGCCTTACATGGCTCACCTTGCCTTGCTTTACCTGCCTTGCCTTACCTGGCTCACCTTGCCTTGCTTTACCTGCCTTGCCTTACCTGGCTCACCTTGCCTTGCTTTACCTGCCTTGCCTTACCTGGCTCACCTTGCCTTGCTTTACCTGCCTTGCCTTACCTGCCTCGCCTTACCTTGTCTTACCTGTCTCACCTTGCCTTACCTGTCTCACCTTGCCTTGCTTTACCTGCCTCGCCTTGCCTTGCCTTACCTGCCTCACCTTGTCTTACCTGGCTCACCTTGCCTTGCTGTACCTGCCTCGCCTTGCTTTACCTGTCTCGCCTTGCTTTACCTGCCTCTTATTGCCTTACCTTACCTGCCTCACCTTGCCTTACCTGCCTTGCCTTACCTGGCTCACCTTGCCTTGCTTTACCTGCCTCGCCTTGCCTTACCTGCCTCGCCTTGCCTTGCCTTACCCGCCTCGCCTTGCCTTGCCTTGCCTTGCCTTGCCTTGCCTTGCCTTGCCTTGCCTTGCCTTGCCTTGCCTTACCTGCCTTGTCTTACCTGCCTTGCCTTGCCTTTCCTTGCCTTACCTGGCTCACCTTGCCTTGCCTTACCTGCCTCGCCTTGCCTTACCTGGCTCACCTTAAAGAATATAATGAAAAATGTTTTGATCCGTTCCTCTCTCTATTTGGCCCGAGGTGTCTGTGACGAACAGAAGTACATACCTGAGTTCCCATCATTAGGGCTGTTCTGTGCTGGATGTTGGATATGAAGATTGAGCAAATCAGATCTCCTGCACTGACATGCCTCTCCTCTCTTTATTACCAGAGCCTGTTGTTAGTGTCGGCGTCCCAAATGGCACCCTATTCCGTATGTAGTGCACTACTTTTGACTAGGTCCCATAGGGCTCTGGTCAAATGTATTGCACCGTATAGGGAAAAGGGTCCCATTTGGGACTAATCCAGTGACTAACCTTGATGCTGTTTGATGTAGCAAAGAGGCCACATTAGTACTAACTAATTCCCCTGGCTGTGGTTTGGAAAGCCTTCCTCTACATGTTCCTGAGCTGGAGCAGACTGATTATGGGGTTGGTGTGTGTAGTCCTTTGATTCACATTGCAAACATATATGTCTTCATTCCTCAGAAGTCATTCATTTGTCTGATTGAGCAAGATGCCTACTTCAAGTCATCCATCACAGGACAGGTGACATGAGAAAGGCGTCACCCAAAGCCGCGGTGGCTTGGAGCTTATTGATGTTTATCTGAGGAGTTGGAAAGGTATCATTGTGAACATGATGTAATGTGGTTGTCATCAGAGGACTGAGAGATAGTTCATGTACTTTGGAAAGTGGACATGCTTGAACAACTGTGTTGACAGCCTTGCTGGAAGGATTATTGTTGCTTTGATGAAATGACTTCCTTGTAAATAAAACGTTTCAACGATGGAATATTAGAACTGGTTACCTTTGTTACACCGTTGACACCATAAATAAGATTATTGCTGTTTGTTTGAGTGAGAACGTGTGTCAAAGAAGACAGAGGAGAGCAGAGTGACGTTGACTGAAATTGTAACTGTCGTACTACAGTACTAACTGTAGTTTTATGGAGGACGTGGCTGCTCTCCAGAAGGTCACACATACAGTAACAACGTTGTCTGACAGCCATAGAAGCAGTGTCTCTGCCCGCGCTGTTGTCGTTGACGTGTCCTCATTTGTTTCATCCTTCATTATCAGTATAAAGCAGCAGTCTGGATGGCCAGCAGCACCAGCTGAGGGATTCATCACTAAGTTGCTCTTGGAGAGCTGCATCTCTCTCTCTGCATTATGCCAAAACACAATTATGTAAACTTATTTACGACAACAACAAACAATACTGGATTTAATATATGCCCTTACCTTCCAGCAAGCGTTTTATATGTAAATGAGCGATGGATGATGATTCTTGGGGAAAGGAGGAGAAGGGAGGACTTTGCATGTCTCTCTCTCCTGGAGTGTTGTATGCATCGATCTCTTTGTTGCCGGGCGGATTAGTGAGATCTGTTATGGTTTGTTAACATGGGGTTTTTGATTCCAATTGAAACGAAACCATGTGTAGAATTAGATTAAAGACAATGGCTGTGTACAAAATGGCACCCTATTCCCTATGCTTGGCACTACTTTTGACCGGGGCCAGCATAGGGCTCTGGTAAAAAATGTGTGCACTATATAGGGGATAGGGGGGACGTGCCGGACATCAACCGACGTTATGTGAGTCCCTATGGCTGTCCCTATTATCTGGCCTGGCTCTGTGAAGTGGGTCTGTGTTCTCCTGCTGTTGTTCTGTAATGGGCTATAATAACTTCTATAAATCATACTGACTGGGAGCAGCTCCACAGGATCTGCTTGGCATTGATGGAAGGTGAGGAGACTGGTGGGGAAAGTCTTAGGCCTTATAAGCTGAGGGAAAGTTTGGGCGTCAGCCTCCTTGGGTTTAGAGTTACTGTGTTTGTTGAAGAGGGACTCTGGCTTGGTATTGAGGAGGAAGGCGGAAGAAGGTTTTGATAGTGAAGCAGGTACGGTGTGTTAGGATAGGTGAGGATATGAATGGAGGTACGGTGTGTTAGGATAGGTGAGGATATGAATGGAGGTACGGTGTGTTAGGATAGGTGAGGATATGAATGGAGGTACGGTGTGTTAGGATAGGTGAGGATATGAATGGAGGTACGGTGTGTTAGGATAGGTGAGGATATGAATGGAGGTACGGTGTGTTAGGATAGGTGAGGATATGAATGGAGGTACGGTGTGTTAGGATAGGTGAGGATATGAATGGAGGTACGGTGTGTTAGGATAGGTGAGGATATGAATGGAGGTACGGTGTGTTAGGATAGGTGAGGATATGAATGGAGGTACGGTGTGTTAGGATAGGTGAGGATATGAATGGAGGTACGGTGTGTTAGGATAGGTGAGGATATGAATGGAGGTACGGTGTGTTAGGATAGGTGAGGATATGAATGGAGGTACGGTGTGTTAGGATAGGTGAGGATATGAATGGAGGTACGGTGTGTTAGGATAGGTGAGGATATGAATGGAGGTACGGTGTGTTAGGATAGGTGAGGATATGAATGGAGGTACGGTGTGTTAGGATAGGTGAGGATATGAATGGAGGTACGGTGTGTTAGGATAGGTGAGGATATGAATGGAGGTACGGTGTGTTAGGATAGGTGAGGATATGAATGGAGGTACGGTGTGTTAGGATAGGTGAGGATATGAATGGAGGTACGGTGTGTTAGGATAGGTGAGGATATGAATGGAGGTACGGTGTGTTAGGATAGGTGAGGATATGAATGGAGGTACGGTGTGTTAGGATAGGTGAGGATATGAATGGAGGTACGGTGTGTTAGGATAGGTGAGGATATGAATGGAGGTACGGTGTGTTAGGATAGGTGAGGATATGAATGGAGGTACGGTGTGTTAGGATAGGTGAGGATATGAATGGAGGTACGGTGTGTTAGGATAGGTGAGGATATGAATGGAGGTACGGTGTGTTAGGATAGGTGAGGATATGAATGGAGATAGGTGAGGATACGGTGTGTTAGGATAGGTGAGGATATGAATGGAGGTACGGTGTGTTAGGATAGGTGAGGATATGAATGGAGGTACGGTGTGTTAGGATAGGTGAGGATATGAATGGAGGTACGGTGTGTTAGGATAGGTGAGGATATGAATGGAGGTACGGTGTGTTAGGATAGGTGAGGATATGAATGGAGGTACGGTGTGTTAGGATAGGTGAGGATATGAATGGAGGTACGGTGTGTTAGGATAGGTGAGGATATGAATGGAGGTACGGTGTGTTAGGATAGGTGAGGATATGAATGGAGGTACGGTGTGTTAGGATAGGTGAGGATATGAATGGAGGTACGGTGTGTTAGGATAGGTGAGGATATGAATGGAGGTACGGTGTGTTAGGATAGGTGAGGATATGAATGGAGGTACGGTGTGTTAGGATAGGTGAGGATATGAATGGAGGTACGGTGTGTTAGGATAGGTGAGGATATGAATGGAGGTACGGTGTGTTAGGATAGGTGAGGATATGAATGGAGGTACGGTGCTGGGCAGGTTGTCTTGGGATGTAAAAAACACTTTCAGTGTTAACTTAAACAACTAAAATATATATATTTTTAAATAATACATATTTAAGAACTATGAATCACTGAAATAAAAGCTAGACAAAAATGATGAATTCAGAAATATTGATTTAAATGATAATGTATGAGCATAAGAAGAACACAGCGCTAGCGATTGCAAAATGCATAGAATTGCAGGAAATTAGCTTCAGCCATTGCCACGCCCCTCGCCACGCCCCTCGCCACGCCCACCACCTAAGCCTGTTTTTGATCTAGAAAAAAACTTGATACAGAAAATGTTTTGAACAAAAGACAATAGAGGCACATAGGAGGTGGACTGGTGTTTGTGTGTGTGGAGGGAATGATGTGTTGGGGTTGGACTGTGTATGGTTTGTGTAAGCCTACTTATACTGTATGTGAGCTGAGGGTTGAGCAATTATGGTGAACTCATCCATTACTGGCCAGTGATGTGTTGTCAATAAGGAAGGCTTTTCACTTTGTCCTGTAAGCCCTGACAGTGTTGCACATTTAGTTTTACCACAGGGACTTGTCCAGAGGCCTGTTTTACATTGAACACAGCCCACAGAGGATGGAGGGAGGGAGAGCGGGGGGTGGATGAAGGGGCAGAGAGATGGAGAGAGAGGTGGAGGAAAGTAACTAGTGATTAATTATGTGCAGACCTGATTGTGACAAGCTATCTGCTCCTATTAATGGCCAGAGATAATTACACTGGATTGTAATTGCAGCCTTGGATTTCAGAAGTGTACTGTGTCCAACATCAATCTTCATACCAAACCCTGCAACTTGGAGTTAAACTTCATTCGTAGTAACTCCTGTAATTCAGCTCAACTACTGAGATTTCGGAGAAGTCAAGTGTGCGTGTGTGTGTGTGTGTGTGTGTGTGTGTGTGTGTGTGTGTGTGTGTGTGTGTGTGTGTGTGTGTGTGTGTGTGTGTGTGTGTGTGTGTGTGTGTGTGTCGAGGGGGGTAGGATAAGGATTAAAATGGTGTCAGGGATAGACAGACAGGTCAGAACAGAACAGTGATATTACAGCTACACTGCTTGAGGTTATGAAAAATAATTAGATGTTGGGGGAAAAACATTCAGTTGTTATGAGGTGGCATATTACAGTTTTCACAACTTTCCTTGCACACAGCTCTTTCTTTTAATTCAGCTCCTAAATGAGAGCCATTATTCTCGCTCTCACGCATAGCATTACTGAAGAATGAAAAGAAAATAACACTTTAAAAAAAACAATTATTTAATAAAAAAGTCTTAAGTGTGGATTAATGAGAAAATAATGCCTGCCAAGTGATTTTCAGGCTTCATTTAAACTGCTGAAAGAGAAGTCCCATGTATTTGACAAAAAAAAGCTCTGTCAATGTAAAGGTCTGTTCTGTGTCATGAGCATAATAACTCTGCCTATTACACTCAAAGATTCAAGAAGATAAATGGATAGTTTACTTCATATTTTATCCAATTTTGGCACAATTTTTTTCATTAAAGAATCAAAACCTTATATGAAAATTGTCAAATGAAGCCCAGCTTCTTTTTTTGCCTTTCTAAAGTTACTCTGGCAGTGTGTTTAAAGAGGATGAAATGAAGAACGTAATGAAAGGGAAGGAAACTCTAAGAGAACTTCAGAATGTGAAGCAATCAGGACTTAAAGCTCCGTTTGGTCTCCCCATCACAGTGGCTCCTGCTCCACCACAGAGTCACACACGGGCAGACTCAGAACACAGTGTGTGCGCACACACACACACACACACACACACACACACACACACACACACACACACACACACACACACACACACACACACACACAGGGCAGAAAATGGCACATGTGACGGTTCTTTATTCCAGTACCTTCCAGTGTCGTGCCATCTCACTTCTCTCCCCTGCCTGTCTCCTGACACACTCTGTTACACTCTCCCCTCTTCTGTGGCTTAGAGACCGACTGGGACGACACAGCTGGAGACAGCCCCCACCAGGGGAGGAGAAGAGAGAGAAGGGGTGGTGTAGAGAAGAAGAGAGAGGACATAACTTGGGGGAGAGAGTAGAGGAGATGGAGGAAGAAAAAGAAAGGAGGGAAGGGAGGGGAGAGAAAAAAATCCCACTTTAGTATTTTCCTGCCCACTGGCAGAGCTAAACAAACAGAGAGAGAGAGCAGCATGAACTGTAACAGCCCTTTTGATCTGTGGGAGTTTAGAGCGCTGTCGGCACGGCTAATGAACACTTCATTTAGTTTTAATGGTGCCGGCACCTCTCCGCGCGCAGCCTTCAAAAGCACCCTTTATTTGGGTCATTTAGCGCTCTTCCTCCAAGCAGAGCCCAGGGGACGGTGGATCCAGTCCACATCGCACGCCGCCTCTCTCTGCCTGCCGGAGCGCCTGAGACCGGGGGGAAATTAATAGGGCTATCTGGGAAAAATAAATAAGTGATGGCTGGGGTTTACCCCCTCCAATCCAAAGAGTCCTGAGAGCTTATTAAGGCAAAGCGAAGAGAGCGAGAAAGATAGGCAGTTGGGGAATGAGTTTCATGTGAATTTTTCACCTTTTTATGGAGCCTGTATTTTATTTTTTTACTTTCTAGTTTCTCTCTTTCTTTTATCTTCCCTCTCTTCTTTCTCTCTCTTCGTCTTCCTCTATGTGCCTCTTCTATAGTAATTGTAAACAGGGCAATTATGGATTGTGTGTGAGTTAATTACAGCTTTGCGTAGGGCCCCGGGGGAACGTTGGCGGAATGTTCCGGCTGATAAAGAACCCAGCAGCTCATAAGCACACCACCAACCAGCCAATGGTGTCTCAGGTCCTCAGAGAGTCTGACCAAAGGGAGCCAATCCCCTGGGCCCGCCTCAGCCCGACGACCAATTAGTATTAGGCAGGAATTAATCTTAATGGGACACATCACAGAACAGCCACATCGTTCTGATTCTGAACAGTTCTCTCGAGGTGAAGAGGAATTAATGCAGCCGGGCGATTGGCTGGCTGTGACTCCTCAGCTTAGTTCTGAGTCCTCATCCTCCCTCAGCGGGCTACAGACCCTACAGACAAGATCAGCCCAGCAAACATGTGTTCTCTACTCCTCACCATGTTGGGACATTAGTTAACTTGGTGTACCGTAAGTTCCTGTAGTAAAAGAAACAGCAAATCAGATCAGTTGACAAGCTATGGCTCTTAAGGAGGCAGTTTGCTGTCAATCACTGCAGTTAGAGCAGCAGTACATCAGTAATCCTATCTTGTGATAGATAGAGTTACTAGAATAACTAAAACTATTTATATGGCCATGACAACATATGGAATAAGGAGGCCTGTCTATATTGATGTGGCTGTTAGCAGCTCCTTTTGTTTTATTTGGTTGTTTCAGCCTGGCCCCTCCAGCCCCCGTCAGATCCCATCGGGGGGGGGGGTCGATCAGGACCCATGCCCAGTTTGAGTATTGATTTTCGTTGGGGGAGTTTGGCTCCATTAAGGTCCTCACCGGGGGTTTTGAGGGGTCACTGAGACGGGGAGCAGTCCGCCGTGACCCCAGCTGCAGTTTACACATCGATTAACTCTGTCTACGTCCTAAATGGCACCCTATTCCCCTTATAGTGCACTACTTTTGACCAGGGCTCATCAATCAACATAACTTTATAGGGAATAGGGTGCCATTTGGTACCCACACTCTGACTGGGAAAGACTGGTCCTGAGGAGGTAAATGCTGTCCGGCAGGCCCCCATACACACGATTATGGTACATTAGCCCTCTGGTGAAAGCTGAAGGCTTGCACTAAGTTAATTAGCACTTTGTTATGATATCAGTGATGACAGGAGGTAGAGATATAGACCGACAGGCATTGATTCCTGCTCTCTCCATTTCAGCCATAGAGACCGTTAGTTACCGCCATGCAATACTCCCATACTCTCCCATCCGTCTTAGTAGAACGCTCCCGTCACTACCTGGAAACGATTAGCGAGTACTAACCCCGTGACGAGCACTAATACACTAACTACTGAGGGAGATCATAGGGATATTTAAACTGCTATGTGCTGCTGTTTCAAACACACACACTGTTGTGTATTCCTCTTCTTCATCTCTCTGTTGTTCCTTTGTGGCCCTCTCCTTTATGCTATCTCACCACATCAATTATGTTTGAACTGACTGACTGGCATTTTCTGAATGCTTGTGTAATGTTACTGACTGTTTATACAAACTCTCGTCTTATAGAGGAGTCCTGGACTTGTTGTCGTGATGGCTTGTGACAGCCCTGTGAGGAGTGCTGTGTTTGAAGCAGGGGCTTGTGGGAGTGCACATCCCACTCTCTCTCGTCTCTAAGACACAGCGGCCCAGGAGATGAACTTAACTCTCACTGACGCCTTCGTTGTTTCGTCGCACATCTCTAATCGCTAATTTCTTACTTTGGCAATTAATGTGTAAAGGTGTCAGAAAGCTGAGCGTCTTTGTCTCCTCCACTCTGCTCCTCTGGCTGCCTGTTTCTCGTCATCTCGCTCTCTTTTTCGCTCTCTTTCTCGCTCTTTCTCTCTCCTCTGTACCCTAATCCTGTTGTTATGCCTGCCATTGTCTTTCAGTTTGCCTTGCGCTCTTTTTCTGTCACTCTTCTTTAGCTCTGTCTCTCTCTCTCCCTTTTTTTCTCTCTCTGTCTCTCTCTCTTTCTGTCTCTCTTTCTCTCTTTCTGTCTCTGTTTCTCTCTCTTTCTCTCTCTCTCTGCTCCTCTCTCTCTTTCTGTCTCTCTCTCTTTCTCTCTCTCTCTCTCTTTCTGTCTCTCTCTCTCTTTCTGTCTCTCTCTCTTTCTGTCTCTCTCTTTCTGTCTCTGTCTCTCTCTCTTTCTGTCTCTCTCTTTTCTCTCTCTCTCTCTCTCTCTTTCTGTCTCTCTCTCTGTCTCTGTCTCTGTCTCTCTCTTCTTTGTTGAATGAAAGGTATGCCAATGGATCACCACTGTCTTTTCTTCTCTTTTACACTCGATACTGTTTGTTTTACCAGCAGCTAAACTACAGTCACCATCTTTCCTTTTCTCATCTTTCTTTTTACCCCTTTCTTCTTTTTTTGCTTGGGGCCAGCCAGCCAGCCAGCCAGCCAGTCAGTCAGCCAGTTAGCCAGCCAGCCAGCCAGGCAGTGAGCAGAAGTGTCTAGATCAAGCATCTTGGTTTCGTTCCAAATGGCACCCTATTCCCTATGGGCCCTGGTCAAAAGTAGTGCACTAGATAGGAAATAGTGTGCCATTTGGGATGCAGTTCTTGTCTGTCAGCAGCATTGGAGGGAATTAATTACGAGTCAATAAGTGCTCTGATGAAGATTCAGAGATGCTTGTTAAGATAGTCGTCAGGTGTGTCTGATCCGTCATGCTGTTGACAGCTGCTGCAGGCGGAACACTGAGCCAGGCATTAGGGCCTGTTCACCAACCTCTCCCTCTGTCTCTCTGTCTCTGCCTGTAAGGCACCGGTCACACTGCTGAGGGCCTTGTGGACAGTCTGTGTCTGTCACACACTAGCTTGTTTTATTTTGCCATTATTTTATAGTGTTTCACTACTGCTCACCTTATAGTCAGTGACCTTATACACAGACACAGATAACAGACAGAGAGACACAGACCTGAGCTGCTTCTTGTGTCAGAGCATTATTTTTGCACCACCTTTGATCCACATAATTTCTAGGGAAGAAGTCAGCTACGTAAAGTATATCTTATAGTCAGACATATCTCTGACATTACTTACTGAGATCAGATACAAGGTGAAATGGGATCATTGGGACAAAATAATAGATTCAACAATGATAAATGTCTTCTAAAATGTTACAAATGATGACTGTAGTTCCATTTGAAAAGGGGCTGTAGGCGTGGTTTTGTGTTTTCTGCCCCGTGCAGCATTCCTCAGGGTCATTTACTACATGGAGCAGCTAGTTTAATTTCAGAGCACAAATGAAAGCGTTTGTGGCATATTGACATATTGTTCTTGTTAAGAAATGTTTAAGGTAGAGATACACACGGTGGTAATTGCAGGTTTGACTGTGAGTCAGGCAGAGCAGTTGAGTGAACAGACATCAATACACCCTGACCCTGGGAAAGACATGGAAATCAAATAGAATATTACAGATAGGCATCAATGCAGAGGTATGTCATCGAACTTAACTCTTTCCCTGCCTGTAGAGGACAATCACTCACACCACGCCAGGCAGTTACACTACATACAGAAAGAAGTAGAAAGTAGAATTTACACACAAAAAATTATAAAAAACAACACATTTGCCTAGAAAAACAGAACTGGGGCAGAAATGAAGAATGAGGACACATGAGCCTGTAATAAAGATAGCATAACAAACACCAGCCAAAATTAGTCTCTCACAATAAACTGACAGGGGTAGGAAAACAACCACCAACCCACTTTATAATGTTGAATTATAATGAAGCATTGATTGTTTGTCCTCGATTCCTATTCCAGTTGCTAACCAACCAACCAAATTGAATGCAGCAGCCACTTGTGAACAGCCAAAGCTGTGTCTTAGTTGTTCTCATTAGTATAAGTTATGTTAATATTCTTCTGAGAAGTTAAGGAGGAGCAGTGATCTAGATCAAAGAGAGAGGCCCTTGGGATGTCACTTCCTGTGTGTTGCTACTACATCCTGTTTGCCTGTCAGTGGTCAGCTGCAGTGTTCCCGGCAACAGAGTTAAACAGTGCTACCAACCATCTCACTGTCACAGCTAGAGGGTAGTGCGCCACAGGACCAGGGTCCTCTGGGCTGCCTGTTTGTTTGTGCTGTCTTTTATTATGCCAGATTTCTTTTAAATTTCTTTAATTGTCCTTGTGGCAGAGACAGGAATGTGCAGTTGCTTGCTGGAGGAGCAGTGAAGGGCCCAATTATGTTGGGTCCTGGTGCCTGGTGGGGCTCTGGTGGCGGGCTGGGGGCCCGGTGAGCAGCTGTCCCTGGTGATGCCTGCTGGTGGGAGAGGGAGAGAAAGGAGTTGAAAGAGAGGCAGAGCAATAGAGAGTGAGGGAAAAGAGTGAGTAGCATGGAGAGAAAGAGGCAGACAGAAAAGAGAGGGAAAAGAGTGAGGAGCATGGAGAGAAAGAGGCAAAGGGAAAAGAGGGAAAAGAGTGAGGAGCATGTAGAGAAAGAGGCAGAGAGAAAAGAGAGGGAATAGAGTGAGGAGCATGGAGAGAAAGAGGCAGAGAGAAAAGAGTGAGGAGCATGGAGAGAAAGAGGCAGAGAGAAAAGAGTGAGGAGCATGGAGAGAAAGAGGCAGAGAGAAAAGAGTGAGGAGCATGGAGAGAAAGAGGCAGAGAGAAAAGAGTGAGGAGCATGGAGAGAAAGAGGCAGAGAGAAAAGAGAGGGAAAAGAGTGAGGAGCATGGAGAGAAAGAGGCAAAGGGAAAAGAGAGGGAAAAGAGTGAGGAGCATGTAGAGAAAGAGGCAGAGAGAAAAGAGTGAGGAGCATGGAGAGAAAGAGGCAGAGAGAAAAGAGAGGGAAAAGAGTGAGGAGCATGGAGAGAAAGAGGCAAAGGGAAAAGAGAGGGAAAAGAGTGAGGAGCATGTAGAGAAAGAGGCAGAGAGAAAAAGAGAGGAGCATGGAGAGAAAGAGGCAGAGAGAAAAGAGAGGGAAAAGAGTGAGGAGCATGGAGAGAAAGAGGCAAAGGGAAAAGAGAGGGAAAAGAGTGAGGAGCATGTAGAGAAAGAGGCAGAGAGAAAAGAGAGAGGAGCATGGAGAGAAAGAGGCAGAGAGAAAAGAGTGAGGAGCATGGAGAGAAAGAGGCAAAGGAAAAGAGAGGGAAAAGAGTGAGGAGCATGGAGAGAAAGAGGCAGAGAGAAAAGAGTGAGGAGCATGGAGAGAAAGAGGCAAAGGAAAAGAGAGGGAAAAGAGTGAGGAGCATGGAGAGAAAGAGGCAGAGAGAAAAGATTGAGGAGCATGGAGAGAAAGAGGCAGAGAGAAAAGAGTGAGGAGCATGGAGAGAAAAGAGTGAGGAGCATGGAGAGAAATAGGCAGAGAGAAAAGAGAGAGGATCATGGAGAGAAAGAGGCAAAGGAAAAGAGAGGGAAAAGAGTGAGGAGCATGGAGAGAAAGAGGCAGAGAGAAAAGAGTGAGGAGCATGGAGAGAAAAGAGTGAGGAGCATGGAGAGAAAGAGGCAAAGGGAAAAGAGAGGGAAAAGAGTGAGGAGCATGTAGAGAAAGAGGCAGAGAGAAAAGAGAGGGAATAGAGTGAGGAGCATGGAGAGAAAGAGGCAGAGAGAAAAGAGAGGGAATAGAGTGAGGAGCATGGAGAGAAAGAGGCAGAGAGAAAAGAGAGGGAAAAGAGTGAGGCGCATGGAGAGAAAGAGGCAGAGAAAAGAGAGAGGAGCATGGAGAGAAAGAGGCAGAGAGAAAAGAGAGAGGAGCATGGAGAGAAAGAGGCAAAGGGAAAAGAGAGGGAAAAGTGTGAGGAGCATGGAGAGAAAGAGGCAGAGAGAAAAGAGAGGGAAAAGAGTGAGGCGCATGGAGAGAAAGAGGCAGAGAAAAGAGAGAGGAGCATGGAGAGAAAGAGGCAAAGGGAAAAGAGAGGGAAAAGAGTGAGGAGCATGGAGAGAAAGAGGCAGAGAGAAAAGAGAGGGAATAGAGTGAGGAGCATGGAGAGAGGAGCATGGAGAGAAAGAGGCAGAGAGAAAAGAGAGGGAAAAGAGAGGGAAAAGAGTGAGGAGCATGGAGAGAAAGAGGCAGAGAGAAAAGAGAGGGAAAAGAGAGGGAAAAGAGTGAGGAGCATGGAGAGAAAGAGGCAAAGGGAAAAGAGAGTGAAAAGAGTGAGGAGCATGGAGAGAAAGAGGCAGAGAGAGAGAGGCAGAGAGAGAGAGAGTGGCCCCTCAGGGACATGGCTTCCTTCCCAGCAGCCTCTGCTCACCAGACCTCACCGCTCTCCCTTACCACTTTTAATGCTGTCTGATGTTGTAAAGTTATGTACGTGACGTCTCCTACCTAAGTGAAGCGGTTTCCCATCGCCCTCCCTAGTTTTAACAGTACGTGTGGCCAATTAGACCCTAGGTTATGAGGCTGTGTATGAATTACAATGTATTATTTATCCTTCCCCAAATGTTGCCCATTAGCCATTTGTCGTTGTTCCCCTCTTTAACAGCTGTGGTGGTAGGAACCCGTTAAGAACCAGGAAGTAAAAGATACACTATGGTCTGTCACACACTTCCACTGTGGTCCTGTGGGTGACATGGGAACGGGACAGAATGCTCTGGTGAACACACAGACACTGGTAAAGACAGTGTTAACATAGTAACTTGGGATTTTTAGGGAGTGTATCACCAGTAGATAGTGGAATTATACGTCCTGTAACACGGGCCCAGATAGTGTAGTGTGTGTTGTTTAATGTTTCAGAGGGGGCAGTATTGTCTTTAACACCATGTTTTTGGCTATGATATCGTACTGTCCGTACAGTCTGTGACACTGTGTTCTCTATGGTAGCAGAGAGTAAGAGGAAAAGCCAGAGGGTTTACCCCGCACAAAATCTGTCCATTAAAATAAGACCACGAAGTGAAACATTTTTGTATGGAGGTCAAAAGAGTGTCGAATTTGTTCAACAAAAAATGTAATTGCTAATTTGCAACGTGAGGCTTATTTTATGGAATGTAGGTTTTGTATGGTTAGGTTGTAACAGATGCACTGATAGAAGTGGACGCACGTGGCATTTCAGGAACAGCAACAAAAACATTATGCCTGTCTGTTGTTCAACTTTTAATGTATTGTGCACAGTGAAAAGCCCCGCAAGTTTTATGAGCAAAAGTTTATATTTTAATTTGTACTGTAAATCAGCCCAGCAAATCGGCACAAGTGATTTTCATTTGTACTGTACA
Organism: Oncorhynchus masou masou; assembly: GCF_036934945.1. Lineage (NCBI taxonomy): Eukaryota > Metazoa > Chordata > Actinopteri > Salmoniformes > Salmonidae > Oncorhynchus > Oncorhynchus masou. Next base: position 23,429,364 of record NC_088213.1, on the reverse strand, counting down.
AACATCAGCAAATCAGCCCAAGTGATTTTCATTTTGGAAATCTGTTCCAAAGTATTCCCAGAGAGATCGAGAGAGATATAGAGAGATACAGAGATAGAGTGGCTTCGTAAGAAGCATTTCAAGGTCCTGGAGTGGCCTAGCCAGTCTCCAGATCTCAACCCCATAGAAAGTCTTTGGAGGGAGTTGAAAGTCTGTGTTGCCCAGCAACAGCCCCAAAACATCACTGCTCTAGAGGAGATCTGCATGGAGGAATGGGCCAAAATACCAGCAACAGTGTGTGAAAACCTTGTGAAGACTTACAGAAAACGTTTGACCTCTGTCATTGCCAACAAAGGGTATATAACAAAGTATTGAGATAAACTTTTGTTATTGACCAAATACTTATTTTCCACCATAATCTGCAAATAAATGTATTAAAAATCCTACAATGTGATTTTCTGGATTTTTTTTTTCTCATTTTGTCTGTCATAGTTGAAGTGTACCTATGATGAAAATGACAGGCCTCTCTCATCTTTTTAAGTGGGAGAACTTGCACAATTGGTGGCTGATTAAATACTTTTTTGCCCAACTGTATATGTACGAAAAAGTATGAAAAATATATGCACTCACTACTGTAAATTGCTCTGGATGAGTGTCTGCTAAATGACTAAATACGGCTCTGCCGTCTGACTAAATACGGCTCTGCCGTCTGACTAAATACAGCTCTGCCGTCTGACTAAATACAGCTCTGCCGTCTGACTAAATACGGCTCTGCCTTCTGACTAAATACGGCTCTGCCTTCTGACTAATTACGGCTCTGCCGTCTGACTAAATACGGCTCTGCCGTCTGACTAAATACGGCTCTGCCGTCTGACTAAATACGGCTCTGCCGTCTGACTAAATACGGCTCTGCCGTCTGACTAAATACGGCTCTGCCGTCTGACTAAATACGGCTCTGCCGTCTGACTAAATACGGCTCTGCCGTCTGACTAAATACGGTTCTGCCGTCTGACTAAATACGGCTCTGCCTTCTGACTAAATACGGCTCTGCCGTCTGACTAAATACGGCTCTGCCGTCTGACTAAATACGGCTCTGCCGTCTGACTAAATACGGCTCTGCCGTCTGACTAAAAAGGCTCTGCCGTCTGACTAAATACGGCTCTGCCGTCTGACTAAATACGGCTCTGCCGTCTGACTAAATACGGCTCTGCCGTCTGACTAAATACGGCTCTGCCGTCTGACTAAATACGGCTCTGCCGTCTGACTAAATACGGCTCTGCCGTCTGACTAAATACGGCTCTGCCGTCTGACTAAATACGGCTCTGCCGTCTGACTAAATACGGCTCTGCCGTCTGACTAAATACGGCTCTGCCGTCTGACTAAATACAGCTCTGCCGTCTGACTAAATACAGCTCTGCCGTCTGACTAAATACGGCTCTGCCGTCTGACTAAATACGGTATACAAATGTAAGCAATTTTTTTATTATTATGTTTTAGTCAAATATTATACATGTTTGGGCTTCTTGCTGTCAATTTGCAGTCTACAAATGATTTGTAATTATGTTCCGGTGACTAGGATTCAGGATTTTTGATAAACAGAGTAGCAGCAGTGTACATGATATGATAATTGTATGTGCATGTGTGTAAAGTCGGTATACATGTGTGGGGCGGCAGGGTAGCCTAGTGGTTAGAGTGTTGGACTAGTAACCGGAAGGTTGTGAGTTCAGACCCCCGAGCTGACAAGGTACAAATCTGTTGTTTTTCCTCTGAACAGGCAGTTAACCCACTGTTCCCAGGTCGTCATTGAAAATAAGAATTTGTTCTTAACTGACTTGCCTGGTTAAATAAAGGTAAAATAAAAATAAATAAATAAAAATGTGTGTGTGAGCAATTGAAGTGTGTGTGTGTTGGTGTGCGTGACTGAGTCCTGTGATTGTGCATAGAGACAGTGCAAAAATGTATCCATTTTGTTAGCTACTTAGCAGTCTTATGACTTGGGGATAGAAGCTGTTCAGCAGCCTGTTAGTGTCAGACTTGATGCACCAGTACCGCTTGTCATGCGGAAGCAGAGAGAACACACGCATATTTGCTCTCTCATTGGCTGGACTGGTCCCACCTGATCTCGCCTCATCCCGCTTGCCTTCCATCTTTACAAGATGGTTTTTGATAGTTAGAATGAGTCACTCGACTATCTTGTCAATGTAAAAGATCATCTTTGATGGTAGTGATTTAAGTTAAGTACCAGTGGATAGGGAAATGATACTTCCTGTTACACAGTGTGTGTTGTTTCAGAGGGGGCAGTATTGTCTGTTACACCATGTTGACTACCGTAGGTAGCGGTTCCCTGATCTCTCTCTTTCTCCGAGGCGGTGTGGTGAGTAGTGTCTAATGACAGGCCAGATGAATGATGAGACCATACACTGGTAATGTTCTGCGCCGAGTAGCGGCTGCATTGGTTTCTGTCCTGTTAACTCCACTGGTGGAAGATGGATTGTGCTGCGCTCTGCACTCATACAAAGACACCTCATTGCTCCGCAATGAAAATAAAGCTTTTCCAGCTCAAATGAAGACCAATAGTTGGTCTAGGCCCTGGATGAGACAGAGCCACAATAGCCCTGAGGACAGTGGTGGCCCTGGCATCGGTGTCACCGACATTAGTGACTGACACACCATGAAATGACGCTACACCAAGGCTCATTTGTTTACAGATGACTTCCTGCTAATTGTGCCTGTGGCATTGTGGAGTTTCTGCCTCACTCAGCTCTGATGAACTTAACTCAAGTATCTGTCCCCATTAAAGGATTTCACTGTGCTTGCTGATTCTCCACCAAGATTCCCCTTCAAATGCCAGCTGACACTGTGGAGAAACATCTAATAGAAGTGTGTAATGGGCTCTGATGACAGACGACACGGTTGGAAGACCATGTAATTTCCTCGCAATTAATTAAAGTGCGTCCTGTGTGCGTTTTTTCTTTTTCACATACACCCCCCCCCCCCACCCCCCACCACCACCACCATGAACCAGATGCCACAAAATAACTCAAGTAACATTGCTGTCACCAGTAAAAAATGAAGGCACACACCCTAACAAAGAAGGGTACTTAGAGGTAGGAGAGGAGAGGGAGGCAGCTGCAGGGTTATTTGCGCTCTACTGCTCAGCATCGTCCTGGTAAGGGTCCTCAGCAGCCCAACATCTGTACCCCTGCAACCTCCCCCCCCATGTAATTACCCAAAACACACCAGCCCACCCGCTTCCCAGTCTGTCAGCACCTTGCTGGAGAGGAGAGAGTGAAGAGGAAGTAAGGATGAAGAGTTGTTCTGTACTATGTTAGGCCAGTTGGCCACCTCTCCCATTTGACAGTGTACTGTATCTATTCATGTATCCTATTGTCATATGACTTCACCTTCACCATTGTGTATTTTACATTCAATATATTCCTAGTTATCTTTTATTAGTATCATCACTACTAACCACCAATGTTAGTCACAGTAGTATGAGAATAGTGATGAGAGCTACTTTCATTATTCTCCTTTCCCTCTTTCACTATTGTTTTCCCTTTACTTTTTCCTCCATGATATTGATCCAAAGCCACTTATTTTTATAAGTAAATGAGAAATTCTCCATGCTTTGTGTACGTTTTGATGGGAGCTATCAGTCTGGAGTTACCGCTGTCATTGATTTGATTAAAGGCATTATGCATTGTCTAATGAGTTTTACACTTGACTGGGTGGAGGATAATCACAGAGTGGTTTCTGACCTAGAACTCCTCTTTCCCCTCCTTGTTCTCTCCATCCTTTCTCTCTCTCTCATTCTTTGTTCTCTCACTCGTGCTCTCTTTTTCTATCTATCTGAAGAGAGAGGGACACAGAGCGGCTACAAAAATCCATGCAGCCCTTTAGTTGGAGTGTTATTGGTTTTTCTCTCCTCCTTCATTCCTATACTTGTTTTGCTTTAATATCCATTTTCCATAATTGTTCAATAAATGCAGAGTGAATGATTAGATGCCAGGTCTGTTTTTGCTCTGCATGGGGGATCGTTTCCCATCCAGGACTATACATTTACCACGCCGCAAATTGTCTTGCAATTAAAGCGTATTGTAGATAATAAGCGAAGCGCTGACTCGATTGGGTGTTTAGTTTTATCGAGCCTGTCTTCTTGAAACGGCAGCAGCTCATACCTGGAGCTGAACAATTGAATTGAAACGGCAGCAGCTCATACCTGGAGCTGAACCATTGAATTGAAACGGCAGCAGCTCATACCTGGAGCTGAACCATTGAATTGAAACGGCAGCAGCTCATACCTGGAGCTGAACCATTGAATTGAAACGGCAGCAGCTCATACCTGGAGCTGAACCATTGAATTGAAACGGCAGCAGCTCATACCTGGAGCTGAACCATTGAATTGAAACGGCAGCAGGTCATACCTGGAGCTGAACAATTGAATTGAAACGGCAGCAGCTCATACCTGGAGCTGAACCATTGAATTGAAACGGCAGCAGCTCATACCTGGAGCTGAACCATTGAATTGAAACGGCAGCAGCTCATACCTGGAGCTGAACCATTGAATTGAAACGGCAGCAGCTCATACCTGGAGCTGAACCATTGAATTGAAACGGCAGCAGCTCATACCTGGAGCTGAACCATTGAATTGAAACGGCAGCAGCTCATACCTGGAGCTGAACCATTGAATTGAAACGGCAGCAGCTCATACCTGGAGCTGAACCATTGAATTGAAACGGCAGCAGCTCATACCTGGAGCTGAACAGTTGAATTGCAGCACATAAAAGATGGACTGAATATGTTCCTGGGAATATTGCCCACTCTCAAAGACCAATCCGTCTTGCTTAGGGAGGCAATCTTAGGTGGAGTAGATAAACTAATATTTGTGTATAACCTCAGTCAGACAATACAAATGATGGGATGATTTTTCATCTCCTTATGCATACAGGGAAATATGAAAAATTGTGGTTTAGGAATATTTGCTGGGTGTGATGCGTGGCGGCTGGCTGGGCTGAGCACCGCCGTGGGCCAGGGTAGACGATTGACGCAGCCTGCCGAGCTGAGCTGCCGAGCTGAGTGAAGAGTGATGAGAATATTATACCCGTCTGTCTCCCGTCACCCCCCCCTTCACCACACTAATTCAGACGGCCATATGAGAGAGGAGAGCGGGGAGAGCACAGCGCCTGGCCGCCACTCCACCACCTCCACCGCTCAGCGCCACCCATCGCCTGCCCACCACCATGATTGACAATCGCTCTGACATAATTCTCCCAGTCAGTCATCTCCCCCTCCAGCCTCTTTATTGTTCCTCCCCATGGTGACTCTCTGGAGAAAGCGGTTAGATAAACCTGTCATTTATCAGACCCCCTCCTAACCTGCCCTCCGCCCCTCTAAAAACCTCTTATGGGGGTAATCTGCCTGTGTTACTGGGGCCAGCTATTCATCACCAGTGGCTGAAGCAGAGGGGTCACAGCGCTGATCATTCCCACCTTTGATGCCTCTCCGTGGCTGGGTCGTGGCAGAGCCGGGTACTGTGTGACTGTGGAGGGGGTGGGTGGATCTGGTGCTCAAACCCAGGACAAACAGACAGGAGTGGGGGTGAGGAGGGAGCAGGGGGGGGTACTGTGTGACTGTGGAGGGGGGATGGGTGGATCTGGTGCTCAAACCCAGGACAAACAGACAGGAGTGGGGGTGAGGAGGGAGCAGGGGGGGGTACTGTGTGACTGTGGAGGGGGGATGGGTGGATCTGGTGCTCAAACCCAGGACAAACAGACAGGAGTGGGGGTGAGGAGGGAGCAGGGGGGGGGCTGAGCACCCAGCAATAACACAGTATTAGGCCTGGATTGCCACGTGCCCGAGCCCCGCTCTCAGTTATGATTCGATGTGGTATGAACGTTTCCCTGGCCGTCGACTGGATAAGACCGGCCGTGCCCTGCATTAGACTGATTCATCAGACCCAGACATAGATGTGATGCCTCACACTGCCTCCCAATAGGACACTTCTTACACACTGCACTGAGTCGTGAAGATAACTACACAGCTTCTAATGATGGCCCAGCCCTGTACAGTACTCACATGAACAGGTTCCAGTAACCAGTAACCAGGCAGACAGTGGGGCACAGGGTACTTGTTTCAGTTAGATGTGTTTTCTGGCTTGCATCCTTCTCCCTCCTCCTGTACCAGCCCCGGAAACCTGCTGAATCCCACACAATCCGCCTGTCAAGCGCAATTTGCCTCACTACCTTCCGCCTCCCGCCCCAAACTCGCCAGGGAGAGTTTTTCCCCCTGCAGGTCCTGGCGTTTTTATTTGTAGTTTATTGCGTCGCCTCACGCCAAAGCCTCCCTTGTTTTCTCTGGAAAACCTTAAAACCTTTCTGTTTGCGTGCTCTCTATATTTCTACATTATCTCCCTCCCTTCACCCTCTTTGCTTTCTGCTTTTCAATGTTTTGTTGTATTTCATTTTTTCATTCCCCCTCCTCTCTCTTTTTTGTTTTATTCCCCCACAAAACTTCTCCTCCCTCCTTCCCTCCTTTCCCTTGCCGTGATCAATCAGGCGCTGAGTGGCGTTCGGCGAGCGGCTCGGCGGTGGTGGCATCACTCCGTCAGACAGAGAGGCATCAGTGGTGCTCTGATGAGATAAGCGCTCCTCATCTCTCGCCTCTCTGCATGGAGATTTATTGGCTGGCGATAAGCAACAAGCTAGCCATCACTCTCAGCTCAAATAGACTCCTTCGTTTATGCCTTTATTCTTATTGCTACGGCTGCTGAGGTGGGGTGGAGGTAGGGGTGGATGGGCCCCTGAAGGCCTGAGGCCTGCTTAGTGCCAGAGAGGGGCCAGGGCCGGCTCTGCCGTCTGTCTCATTATCTTCTATTAAATCAATGAAATCAGGGAGGGGGACAGAGGGACCCCTGACACTGATGATGGCCCCTCTCTCTCTCTCTGTCTCTGTCTCTGTCTCTCTCTGTCTCTCTCTCTCTCTCTCTCTCTCTCTCTCTCTCTCTCTCTCTCTCTCTCTGTCTCTCACTCTCTCAGGGATGAGCAGGGACAGAGGGGCTGCAGCATTGGCTTTCTGTCATGTCTTGTGTTAGGCCTCACTATATCTGATGTTTTGGTTTTAAATCAGTCAGCTCTGCTCTGGGGGGCCTTTCCGCTCTGCTGCCCTACAATCCCATCTTTAAGTCAAGTCTCCTTGTTCAGCTGCTGATGACAGCATTAATTTTGGCTGTGTGGCAGTATAGTACATTAGCTTCATCCCATCAGCGTGTTTCAGTGTGCTAGGCCAGGCGATGGTGTGCAGACCTAGCATGCCCCCATCACTTCACTCACAGAACAAGTTCTCCACAAATTGCTTTTACCCTTGTCAACCTGCCACACACACACACCAACCCCTGCAACATGGGGCCTACTTTTTGGGCCCTCAGGTTGTATTTAATCATGGGTGGAAGAGGAAGAGGCTTTTCTCTTTATGAAAGGTATTAGAGCGCTGCTGTGTTCTGTGTTTTCACTCAGCTTTACACGCTGCCCTCCTTGCTTTGCTTTCCTCGACCCCTGTTACCAGGTGCCAGGGAGAAATTTGATAAAGTGACACAGAACCCCCTCACCCCAACCTCCCTTTCCTCTGTCCTCCATCTCTCTCTCTCTTTCTCCCTCCCCCTGTCTCTCCGTCACCTCTACTTTCTCAGGTTATAGTCTAATACTGTCTGTCAGCTTGCATGCTCCAGCCGGCTCTGTCCGGTCTCTCATCTAATTAGTTAGGTCACATCTGTAGGCTACACTCTCTCTCTCTCTCTCTCTCTCTCTCGCTCTCTCGCTCTCTCTCTACCCTGGCTTCACTTTGTCATTTATCTGAGTGTGTAACACCCACTGGACTGCGGGTCTGATCCAATCTCCTTTGCTACACTACAACCTGAGGCTCATGTACTGTAGTGGACAGACAGACAGATAGAGCCATTGTGATACACAGCGATACAGCACCTCACAGGAGGGGAGTGTTACATACTGTATGACTGAAACATATAGTCTCTCTGCCCTCGCGTTTTTGTCACTACTGTCTTTAGGGTCTGGTCTGGTCTGGTCTTGTCTTGTGGTCAAAATGACTGTTTTTTTTTGGAGGGTAACCAGTGTACTTTTTCACCCTGACATACAGTAATATATTCCAACTTTTCACCATCGTTACATGAATTTTCCCTGGTTGATCTGCAGCAACAATTCTTTTTGATCCAACAGAAGTGTCATTGAAAAGTCAGCACTTTGAGTTACTGCAGACGAGGATTCATTTATACACTTTATTCCACTGTTGATTAGCATGAAGATGCTACTATCCATCCCATTTATTCTGCTTCATGTTGCTGTTCCCTGGGCCTCCCTCTTTCCTCAGCAGCAGAAGCCTCTTGGTCATTAGCTAGATTGACAGTGATTGTCCGTCTGTAGAGCTGAGGCAGCCTTTAAACCACCGGGATGCCTGCCTACGGATGCACAACGTATAGATTTTGTGTGGGGGAGAACAGAATTAACAGAAAACATTACAAGGAGGGTAATCAATGTTGGCGTGAAAGACATCAACGGCCCAGCACGGAAATCACATCTCAGACATGTTGTTATTCAGTAATTGATTGGGTTTTTTGAGAGTTGTTGTTGTCCATGTAAGAGGCTTGTAGCTATGCCTCACACAATAATGTCAGTCTTTGGTGTCTCTGTCGGTCAGCTAATTGAATCAGTGTGTAGTGTAGTGACCCACAAGTCCACTAGTGCTCTCTCGGTTACATACAGTTGTGTTGTTGTCGTGGGTAATTATATGTGGGTTGCTGTCTGACTGGAGTAGCGCTCTACTCAGACACAGGCACACGCTAAGCCTGGATGTTTAGTTTAGAGCTGTAATGATATACCATGCAACCTGTCCTATTCCTTATTGAAGCTTTGACGTGGTGATGGGGATGTATCTGACAGGTTAGCCTCTCTCTGCTCCTCTGTCTTCATCTCTGTTGTATTGAATGCATTGAGGTGGCCCCTCCAGCCGTGTGTGCTCTGGGTTGCGTGTGTGTGAGTGTGTGGGGGGGTTTATGTGTGGTGTATGGGGTTATCCTCCATTATTTATCAGTAGTAATGGCTGAGAGGAGCTGGCAGCATCTGTGGACATATCGATCCATCTGCTGGCTGGTTCTGTGTTAGCCTCCAGTGGGGTGTCCGTGGGGAAAGGGGAACAGCGGGGTGCACCCAGACACGGGGCCTCATATTGGGGCTGAGCAGGGGGCTGGGGCAGTCTCACTGAGACTGGGTCCACATGGCCCAGGGAGATAACCATGGTATATTCTTTCAATGGGAGTTACTGCAGCATTTCTAGAGATTGATGACATATCCATGACCTTGAGATATTTGTTATGGAGGCAAAATATGTGTTTTTCGTGTATATCAGTGAGTGCCTGTATGGATGTGTTTGACATGCATGGCTGCATAGAAGTGAGACAAAGAGGCAGACAGAGAGAGGAAGAGAGAGACAGACAGACAGACAGACAGACAGACAGACAGACAGACCGACCGACACACACCGACACACACAGACAGACACAGACAGACACAGACAGACACCGACACAGACAGACACCGACACAGACAGACAGACAGACACACAGACACAGGCGGACACACACAGACACAGACAGACACAGACAGACCGACACACACAGACACCGACAGACACAGACACCGACACACACAGACAGACACAGACAGACACCGACACAGACAGACACCGACACAGACAGACACCGACACAGACAGACAGACACACAGACACAGGCGGACACACAGACACCGACACAGACAGACACCGACAGACACAGACACCGACACACACACAGACAGACAGACACAGGCGGACACACAGACAGACACAGACAGACCGACACAGACAGACCGACCGACACACACAGACACCGACACACACAGACACCGACACACACAGTCACCGACACACACAGACAGACACAGACAGACCGACACAGACAGACCGACCGACACACACAGACACCGACACACACAGACACCGACAGACACAGACACCGACACACACAGTCACTGACACACACAGACACCGACACACACAGACACCGACACAGACAGTCACCGACACAGACAGACACTGACACAGACAGACAGACACAGGCGGACACACAGACAGACACAGACAGACCGACACAGACAGACAGACCGACACAGACGGACACACCAACATAGACGGGCAGACACCGACACAGACGGACACACCAACATAGACGGGCAGACACCGACGGGCAAACACCGACACAGACAGACAGACCGACACAGACGGACACACCAACATAGAAAAGCAGACACCGACACAGACCTGCAGACACCGACACAGACCTGCAGACACCGACACGGGCGGACACACCGACACGGGCGGACACACCGACACAGACAGACACACCGACACAGACGGACACACCGACACAGACGGACACACCGACACGGGCGGACACACCGACACAGACGGACACACCGACACGGGCGGACACACAGACACGGGCGGACACACAGACACGGGCGGACACACCGACACGGACGGACACACCGACACGGGCGGACACACAGACACGGGAGGACACACAGACACAGGCGGACAGACCGACACAGAGAGACAGACACCGACACAGACGGACACACCAACACAGACGGACACACCAACATAGACGGGCAGACACCGACGGGCAAACACCGACACAGACAGACCGACACAGACGGACACACCAACATAGACAAGCAGACACCGACACAGACCTGCAGACTTCGACACAGACCTGCAGACACAGACGGACACACCAACATAGACGGACAGACACCGACACCGACACAGACCTGCAGACACCGACACAGACGGACAAACCAACATAGACGGACACACCGACACAGACAGACACACAGACACAGGCGGACACACCGACACAGACGGACACACCGACACAGACAGACACACCGACACAGACCTGCAGACACCGACACAGACGGACACACAGACACAGGCGGACACACAGACACAGGCGGACACACAGACACAGGCGGACACACAGACACAGGCAGACAGACACCGACACAGACGGACACACCAACATAGACGGGCAGACACCGACGGGCAAACACTGACACAGACAGACAGACCGACACAGGCGGACACACAGACACAGGCGGACACACAGACACAGACAGACAGACCGACACAGACGGACACACCAACATAGACGGGCAGACACCGACGGCAAACACTGACACAGACAGACAGACCGACACAGACGGACACACCAACATAGACGGGCAGACACCGACGGGCAAACACTGACACAGACAGACAGACCGACACAGGCGGACACACAGACACAGGCGGACACACAGACACAGACAGACAGACCGACACAGACGGACACACCAACATAGACGGGCAGACACCGACGGGCAAACACTGACACAGACAGACAGACCGACACAGACGGACACACCAACATAGACGGGCAGACACCGACGGGCAAACACTGACACAGACAGACAGACCGACACAGGCGGACACACAGACACAGGCGGACACACAGACACAGACAGACAGACCGACACAGACGGACACACCAACATAGACGGGCAGACACCGACGGGCAAACACTGACACAGACAGACAGACCGACACAGACGGACACACCAACATAGACGGGCAGACACCGACGGGCAAACACTGACACAGACAGACAGACCGACACAGACGGACACACCAACATAGACGGGCAGACACCGACGGGCAAACACTGACACAGACAGACAGACCGACACAGACGGACACACCAACATAGACACCGACACAGACCTGCAGACACCGACACAGACCTGCAGACACCGACACAGACCTGCAGACACCGACACGGGCGGACACACCGACACAGACGGACACACCGACAGAGACGGACACACCGACACAGACGGACACACCGACAGAGACGGACACACCGACACAGACGGACACACCGACACAGACGGACACACCGACACGGGCGGACACACAGACACGGGCGGACACACAGACACGGGCAGACACACAGACACGGGAGGACACACAGACACAGGCGGACACACAGACACAGGCGGACAGACCAACACCGACGGACAGACACCGACACAGACAGACAGACGAAGAGAAAGACAGACAGAGAAAGGAAGGAAGAGACAGACAGACAAAGGAAGAGAGACAGATAGAGAATGGAAGAGAGACAGACAAACCGAGAATGGAAGGAAGAGAGAGAGGCAGACCGACCGAGAATGGAAGAGAGAGAGACAGACAGGCCGAGAATGGAAGGAAGAGAGAGAGGCAGACCGACCGAGAATGGAAGAGAGAGAGACAGACAGGCCGAGAATGGAAGGAAGAGAGAGAGGCAGACCGACCGAGAATGGAAGGAAGAGAGAGAGGCAGACCGACCGAGAATGGAAGGAAGAGAGAGAGGCAGACCGACCGAGAATGGATGAGAGAGAGAGAGAGACAGACAGACATGGAAAGGAAGAGAGACAGACAGACAGACAGAGAAAGGAGGAGAGAGACAGACAGACAGACTGAGACAGACAGACTGAGACAGACAGACTGAGACAGACAGACTGAGACAGACAGACTGAGACAGACAGACTGAGACAGACAGACTGACTGAGACAGACTGACTGAGACAGACAGACTGACTGAGACAGACTGACTGACTGAGACAGACTGACTGACTGAGACAGACTGACTGACTGAGACAGACAGACTGACTGAGACAGACAGACTGAGACAGACAGACTGAGACAAATAGACTGAGACAGACAGACAGACAGACAGACAGACAGACAGACAAAGGAAGAGAGAGACAGACAGAGAAAGGAAGAGACGGACAGTCAGTCTCTCGCTCTCTCTCTCTCACTCACTCACTCACTCACTCACATTATTTCACTCACTGCTCTAACGCAGGCAGGCTAAATTTGGCCCGCCCCTTTTTAATACCGCAGAGAGGGAAGAAGCAACCATTATGAATTATCCTTAATTACAGCCATTTCCTAAACTAATAAAGCTGCTAAATCTTTACTGCAAAGGTTAGTTTACCCCACGTACATAAAAGCACTGTGTGTGTGCGAGCTCGTGTGTGTGTGTGTGTGTGTGTGTGTGTGTGCATGCGTGTGTGCATTTCTGTCCGTGCTTGTGTGTGACAGGACTGGCTTGCTGGCAGCACCCACTCTCCCATTAATTTCATGCGGGCTCCCTATCACCAGCCACAGATGCCTATAGACACATAAATGAGTCTCCAGCGAGGCGCTGCGTCTCACAGAGGTAGCTGGGCCTAATGGGCTGGAAACACAGCGTATGTGACAGCAGGAGATGACGGCCTTATTTACACTGGCACACATTAGTGGACGGAGCTGATTCACTGATTAACATGTCAGCCACACCCTCCTTCTTCCTCTCCTCCCTCTCTCTATTCCTCTGTGTCTCGCTATTCCTCTCCTTCTTCCTCTCCTCCCTCTCTATTCCTCTGTGTCTCGCTATTCCTCTCCTCCCTCTCTCTATTCCTCTGTGTCTCGCTATTCCTCTCCTCCCTCTCTCTATTCCTCTGTGTCTCGCTATTCCTCTCCTTCTTCCTCTCCTCTCTCTCTCTCTCTCTCTCTCTCCCTTTCTCTCTGCATCCCCCTCTTTCTCTCTCTCACCCCTCTTCTTCTCTCTATTCCTCCCTCCGTCCCTCTGGTGGAGATCACAGACAGACCCCGGGAGGAGGGTGAAGCCGTCTGTACATTATGGCTCCTGTGGACAGATGATGTTTCTCATGCAGCGAGAGGCAATGAGAGGCAGTTAGATGAGATGACTTTCTGAATGGTTAAGTCGGTAAATCTGGATCCCTTCACCCTGCCCTCCATCCAGGCCCCCCATGTTTATTATAGGAGAGGATAAGAGAGAGACAGGGCTAATGCTGTGATTTGTGTCAGTCATGCAGTACAATTTGTTACAATCACAACACTTATCACAATATAATATATTTATTCTGCTCAATTAGGTGTGTGAGCCTCTCTGAAGTGTCACATGGTGAGAGGTGACGGATGCGCTGGCATTCAGGGGACTATCAAAGGGAATGGAACTAATCTGATTGTACTGCATCTCACGCTGCTGTACCGCCGCTGCTGTCGCCATAGAGACAGATGCATTGTGGGAGCTGTGACATCTGTGGAGGTGTGGTGATAGAGCCACCCTGGTGCTGCTTTTCTTAGAGCATTCCTAACACATACACACACACTTGCATATATAAGCACACACAGATGCAGACATTATGCTCACTTGCGTATATACGCAGTCTCACACACACAGAGAAACACACATCTTTGCTGTTCCACAGGAGACGATGATGACGTACAAACATACACGTGTCAAACACACGTTAGCGAGGCCAGGCAGCATCTCCTAGTAACATCCCAATAGAGGCAGGGAGACAGGGTTGGTGTGTCCATTAAAACAGTTAGAGCGTGTAGCGGACCAGTGAGCCCATCCATCTGAGACGGTTCATTAGGTAAGTGCTGACATCACAGATTGATGTCTCTTTAAACCAGTGCCTGCCAGAGAGCTGACAGGGGAAATCAGAGCTATTGACTCCATGTGTTTCTGTCTGTCTGTCTGTCTGTCTGTCTGTCTGTCTGTCTGTCTGTCTGTCTGCCTGTCTGTCTCTCTCTCTCTCGCTCTCTCTCTCTCTCTCTCTCGCTCTCTCTCTCGCTCTCTCTCTTGCTCTCTCTCTCTCTCTCTCTCTCTCTCTCTCGCTCTCTCTCTCGCTCTCTCTCTCTCGCTCTCTCTCTCTCGCTCTCTGTAAAATGTGACGCTGGACAACGTGACCGGGAAGATTGAACTTTTACAGGACATGTGAGAAATTTAGCGGACATCCATAGGCCTTCAGATCCGACGGTAGAGAGAGAGAGAAACCTCTGACGTGGTGCAGCCAGCACCATCCATCAACAAGGGACATTGGCCATATGAGCCACATTTACTTGTCCTTAAAAACAGTGCTTCGATGTGTAGCATATGCAAAACCATAGCCTATTCTTTAAATTGTTTTTTACTTTCCATAAACAATATTGTTGTCCACCTCATGGTTCAGCTGTCAGAGATTTGATCACTTAATGCATCAGGGTATTGCATGTATAGGCCTATAGGCTTAGGAGTTCACTGTATGGTATTAATATAACATCTATATCAAGGAAGAGAAGCTAAGGGCTAGTCCCAGAGAGAGATAGGGAGTTATGCCAGTTATGTAGTCAACCATGCTGCTAGTTATGTAGTCAACCATGCTGCTAGTTATGTAGTCAACCATGCTGCTAGTTATGTAGTCAACCATGCTGCTAGCTATGTAGTCAACCATGCTGCTAGTTATGTAGTCAACCATGCTGCTAGTTATGTAGTCAACCATGCTGCTAGCTATGTAGTCAACCATGCTGCTAGTTATGTAGTCAACCATGCTGCTAGCTATGTAGTCAACCATGCTGCTAGTTATGTAGTCAACCATGCTGCTAGTTATGTAGTCAACCATGCTGCTAGTTATGCAGTCAACCATGCTGCTAGTTATGTAGTCAACCATGCTGCTAGCTATGTAGTCAACCATGCTGCTAGTTATGTAGTCAACCATGCTGCTAGTTATGTAGTCAACCATGCTGCTAGTTATGCAGTCAACCATGCTGCTAGCTATGTAGTCAACCATGCTGCTAGTTATGTAGTCAACCATGCTGCTAGCTATGTAGTCAACCATGCTGCTAGTTATGTAGTCAACCATGCTGCTAGTTATGTAGTCAACCATGCTGCTAGCTATGTAGTCAACCATGCTGCTAGTTATGCAGTCAACCATGCTGCTACTTATGTAGTCAACCATGCTGCTAGCTATGTAGTCAACCATGCTGCTAGTTATGCAGTCAACCATGCTGCTACTTATGTAGCCAACCATGCGGCTAAGGAGCCTGTCAAACAGCCCTGTCTGGCTACACACAATCTATCTACATCAGACTGGAGTCAAGGAGAAGGAGAGGAAGAAAGAGAAGGAGAATTAGAGGAAGAAAGAGAAGGAGGAATAGAGGAAGAAAGAGAAGGAGGAATAGAGGAAGAAAGAGACGGAGGAATAGAGGAAGAAAGAGAAGGAGAAATGGAGGAAGAAAGAGAAGGAGAAATAGAGGAAGAAAGAGAAGGAGAAATAGAGGAAGAAAGAGAAGGAGAAATAGAGGACGAAAGAGAAAGAGAAATAGAGGAAGAAAGAGAAGGAGAAATAGATGAAGAAAGAGAATGAGAAATAGAGGAAGAAAGGGAAGGAGAAATAGAGGAAGAAAGGGCAGGAGAAATAGATGAAGAAAGAGAAGGAGAAATAGAGGAAGAAAGAGAATGAGAAATAGAGGAAGAAAGGGAAGGAGAAATAGAGGAAGAAAGAGAATGAGAAATAGATGAAGAAAGAGAAGGAGAAATAGAAGAAGAAAGGGAAGGAGAAATAGAGGAAGAAAGGGCAGGAGAAATAGAGGAAGAAAGAGAAGGAGAAGGAGAAATAGAGGAAGAAAGAGAAGGAGAAATAGAGGAAGAAAGAGAAGGAGAAATAGAGGAAGAAAGAGAAGGGGAGGAAGACTGATAATGAAAAGGCTAAGAAGAACATCAAAGATGGGGAGAGAGAAAAGGAGAATGAGAAGGAGGGAGAGGAAAGATAAGGACAGACAAAAGAAGACTGAGAAAGATAGAGGTGCTACGGAGAAGAAGATGAAGAGAGAGAAGTTGAAGGGCGAGCTGAAGGAAAAGAACGAGTGGGAATCAGAGGAACACCGGATGGATAGAAACCCTCTGTCTCTCTTTCTCTCTCTGCCATCTATTTTTCATCCGTGTGTTTAGGGCTGCTGTTCAGTAATTAAAATGTGTGAGTGTAGACTAATTTACCCTTGCGATGATGAGAGAGAGGAGATCGACATGGGACTGATTAACACTGTTACATTAGAGGAGAGGAGCCCTTGGAGCTATTTCAGTTTCCCTCTGAAATGTTTACTGGAATATTGTGCCCGTGCACGTGTATGTGTGAGAAAGAGAGAGAGAGTCTGAAAGTTGTGCTGCATTTAACCCTGGTCTAGTCCCTGAATTTCGATGGATTAAAGATGTCATTTGTATCTGAAGTGTTTCACTAATGAAGACCACGGTCGGATCGCCGTGCACGTGTATGTGTGAGAAAGAGAGAGAGAGTCTGAAAGTTGTGCTGCATTTAACCCTGGTCTAGTCCCTGAATTTCGATGGATTAAAGATGTCATTTGTATCTGAAGTGTTTCACTAATGAAGACCACGGTCGGATCGTTGCCATCGACTGGCTCCACGCACACATTGATTACAACAGGCCAGGGAGGGTGCTGAGGGCTGGGCTGTCGTGAGAGAAGTCAGGCTGGAGCCAGCAACACTGTCAGGCACACACTGACTCATTATCATGATTACCCACAATGCAGCATTCCCAAAGCAGAGTATCATGATCATAAAAAAAACAAGAAATCAACAGTGTAACAACTCTCTTCTCACTGTGTGAGTGTGTTGAAATAGCACATACTGACATAGTGCTACATTAACTACTATACTACAGTATTTGAGACCTTCTCTCACACTGGGCCTCCATGGCCATTGGATCCAGGCCCCGAGTAGAGTAGAGAGCAGGCCTCTGATTAAAAGCCTCAGCCCTCTCCTCTCCTCACGCTGTGTGATATGATTGGCCTCAGAGGGTTAACCAATAGCTTTACTCCCCTGCTAACCAATAGCCTTACTCCCCTGCTAACCAATAGCCTTACTCCCCTGCTAACCAGTAGCCTTACTCCCCTGCTAACCAATAGCCTTACTCCCCTGCTAACCAGTAGCCTTGCTCCCCTGCTAACCAGTAGCCTTACTCCCCTGCTAACCAATAGCCTTACTCCCCTGCTAACCAGTAGCCTTACTCCCCTGCTAACCAGTAGCCTTACTCCCCTGCTAACCAGTAGCCTTACTCCCCTGCTAACCAGTAGCCTTACTCCCCTGCTAACCAGTAGCCTTACTCCCCTGCTAACCAATAGCCTTACTCCCCTGCTAACCAATAGCCTTACTCCCCTGCTAACAAATAGCCTTGCTCCCCTGCTGTACAACACTGGTGTCAACTCCCGATTACAGCAGGGCCGATGGACAGGCCCCACATCCTCTGATGTCATCCCAGGCTGTGGTCTCTGCCTGTGGTCTCTCATAGCCTCTGGTCTAGTAGCACTTATACACAGTGAAAACGGGTCCATTTTCATACACAGAGAAAACTGGTATATTCCAATAAGCTGTAACAAATAACCTAGTCCCATATGCAGTGAATATATGTATTTTGTCTGTGACTTATACTGACCTTTGCAACCTCAGGATATTTTGCAAATTCTGGTATCTTTAACCAAGCGGTCAATCAGCTCTTAGAACAGTAACAGTTCTGGGTGTCTCTCTATCCAATAGAACACAATTAAACAATCAATAGCTGAAGAAAGACCAATACTTGTAGACTCTCTAGCTCTAATTTATGGACATTGCGAAGCGGCTGTATATTCAGAAGAAGAACAGAAAAAATAGTTATGAAAGTTTTGTCTGTAGTTGAGTGGTGAGAGTTTGAGAGTTGAGCATAACGCTTGGTAAGTGTTTGGGTTGTTCATGCTGCGGAATGTGCAGAAGGCATTCAACCCCGCCAGGCGACCATCTCCGCAGGCTCTTCCCCATTGGCTGCCTCCAGGAGATTAAATTGAATAATTGCCTTCTGATTGGCTGTTCAATTTTTCATGGCCCTTTGATGCCCACAGTGTTTGTATTACCTTTAGCACATAGGCATGCTAATAGGATAGCATTTGACATACTTAAATAAAACAGTATTTTCCTCAGCATGTTGCTTTTCCTAATCTACAGACTGCATGCTGTCATTGTTCTGGCCATAGCCAGACTATGTATTTTGGAAAATGCTGAAGTCATACTTTTTCAGAGTGTTTTAGTCTTTAATTGTATACCACTCTGAAAACAGTCAATTCACTTTATATGCTAGCAGGTAGACAAACTGTATCTATGAGTCCGAGACAGGTAGTAGAGTTGGAGCTACAGCCGTGCTAGTAGTTGTCTGTGGAGCTCCTCCTGTACAGTATAGGTGACAGAGTTGAGTTGAGTTGACGGGCCCAGACCCCAGCCCTGCTGACAGTAATCTGTACAGTGTGTCTGTAGGTGACCTACCCCTCCTCTCTCTCGTGTCTCTGTTGTGATGCCAGCGTGAGCAGTTGAGTTCCGGTCGCAGCGCATGATGTCTCCTCTGCGGTTCCGCTCTGGAGGTCCGGGGACGGTGAGCTCCTCACGGTTGTCACTTTGAAGTGCAGGAGCACTCATTCCTGGTCCCCTCTCCCTGAGCCTCAGCTCTGCTTCCCCGCCATCCCTCTCACTCGGATTAGTTCCTCTCTCTGGGAAAATGGAAGAAACATTACGACAATTTGCATCCCAACTATTCCCCTCCTTATGCTTTATGTTATATTTTACTACCTCCTCCATCCACTTCTCTCCTTCATTCCTCCTCCCTCCACTTCTCTCCTTCATTCCTCCTCCCTCCACTTCTCTCCTTCATTCCTCCTCCCTCCACTTCTCTCCTTCATTCCTCCTCTCTCCACTTCTCTCCTTCATTCCTCCTCCCTCCACTTCTCTCCTTCATTCCTCCTCCCTCCACTTCTCTCCTTCATTCCTCCTCCCTCCACTTCTCTCCTTCATTCCTCCTCCCTCCACTTCTCTCCTTCATTCCTCCTCTGTCCACTTCTCTCCTTCATTTTCTTCACACACTGGACCATTTTGTTGTGATTGTCAGAAAGAGTAGCAGTTGTATTGTGGGCTGATTATGACAGGGTGTTTTTACCCACAGATCACCAGAGCAATTAAAATCTGTAAATAAAAGGCTAACCGTGATGATGCAGTCCAAACAATGGCTTCCCACAGGATGGGTTTGTTTGAAGGAGAGCAGTAGAGGGGATACACACATACCGAACCCAATCGTTAATTACAACACACTCCTCTCCCCTCTGCTGTTGTGGCGATGGACAGCTTAATGCAATCACAGTGACACATATTTCCAGACAAGATGAAGTTGTTTACTTTTGTGTTAGGTCCCGAATTACGATGGGACACTTTGTTCAGCAGCAAGGCAAATATAATATCATTGTGCCAGCTACATGTGTTTAGAAGAGGATAGGAGAAAGGCCTGTGCCTGCTGGAGAGGCAGTGCAGTACAATAGTCTACAGTCAGTACTGTAGGCAAACCCAGAACCCAGGTCTGAGACATACAGTACCAGTCAAGAGTTTAGACAATGTACTATTTTCTACATTGTAGAATAATAGTGAAGACATGCTCCCGAGTGGCGCAGAGGCTTCACTACAGTACCTAGTTCAAATCCAGGCTGTATCACAACCGGCCATGATTTGGAGTCCCATAGGGTGGCGCACAATTAGCCCAGCGTCATCCTTGTTTGGCCGGGGTAGGCTGTCATTGTAAATAATAATTTGTTCTTAACTGACTTGCCTAGTTAAATAAAATAATGATAATCTAAACGATGAAATAACACACATGTAATAAACAAAAAAGTGTGAAACAAATCAAAATATATTTAATATTTTAGGTACTTCAAATTAGTCACCCGTTGCCTTGATGACAGCTTTGCACACTCTTGGCATTCTCTCAACCAGCTTCACCTGGAATGCTTTGCCAACAGTCTTGAAGGAATTCCCACGTATGCTGAGCACTTGTTGGCTGCTTTTCCTTCATTCTCCAGTCCAACTCACCCCAAACCATCTCACATGGGTTGAGGTTGGGGGATTGTGGAGGCCAGGTCATCTGATGCAGTACTCCATCACTCTCCTTCTTGGTCAAATAGCCCTTACACAGCCTGGAGGTGTGTTGGGTCATTGTACTGTTGAAAAACAAATGA
Source organism: Oncorhynchus masou masou (assembly GCF_036934945.1). NCBI lineage: Eukaryota > Metazoa > Chordata > Actinopteri > Salmoniformes > Salmonidae > Oncorhynchus > Oncorhynchus masou. The sequence continues at coordinate 23,408,389 of NC_088213.1, read as the reverse complement.
TAGTCCCACTAAGCGCAAACCAGATGGGATGGTGTATTTGTACAGAATGCTGGGGTAGCCATGGTGATTAAGTGTACCTTGAATTCTAAATAAATCACAGACAGTGCCACCAGCAAAGCATCCCAACACCATCACACCTCCTCCTCAATGCATCACGGTGGGAACCACAAATGCGGAGATCATCCGTTCACCTACTCTGCGTTTCACAAAGACACGGCGGTTAGGAACCAAAAATCTCAAATTTGGACTCATCAGACCAAAGGACAGATTTCCACCGGTCTAATGTCTATTGCTCGTGATTTGTGGCTCAAGCAAGTCTCTTCTTCTTATTGGTGTCCTTTAGTATTGGTTTCTTTCCAGCAATTCGACAATGAAGGCCTGATTCACGCAGTCTCCTCTGAACAGTTGATGTTGAGATGTGTATGTTACTTGAACTCTGTGAAGCATTTATTTGGGTTGCAATCTGAAGTGCAGTTAACTCTAATGAACTTATCCTCTGCAGCAGAGGTAACTCTGGGTCTTCCTTTCCTGTGGCGGTCCTCGTGAGAGCCAGTTTCATCATAGCGCTTGATGGATTTTGGATCTTGAATGGATCTTGAAATTTTCCTCATTGACTGACCTTCATGTCTTAAAGTTATGATGGACTGTCATTTCTCTTTGCTTATTTGAGCAAAGAGATTAAGAAGGAAATAAATTCTGCAAATTCACTTTTAACAAGGCACACCTGTTAGGTGAAATGCATTCCAGGTGACTACCTCATGAAGCTGGTTGAGAGAATGCCAAGAGTGTGCAAAGCTGTCATCAAGGCAAAGGGTGGCTACTTTGAAGAATATAAAATGTATTGGTTACTGCATGATGGTTACTGCATGATTCCATATGTGTTACTTCATAGTTTTGATGTCTTCACTATTATTCTACTATGTAGAAAATTAAGAAAAACCCTTGAATGAGTAGGTGTGTCCAAACTTTTGACTGGTACTGTACAGAACCCGGGTGAGACATACAGTACAGTCAAACCCAGAACCCGGGTGAGACATAGGAGGTCAGAAAGGAAAAGATCTGAGAGAGGAAGCTACTCTCAAAGGAAAGGATCTGAGAGAGAAAGCTACTGTCAAAGGAAAGGATCTGAGAGAGGAAGCTACTCTCAAAGGAAAGGATCTGAGAGAGGAAGCTACTCTCAATGGAAAGGATCTGAGAGAGGAAGCTACTCTCAAAGGAAAGGATCTGAGAGAGGAAGCTACTCTCAAAGGAAAGGATCTGAGAGAGGAAGCTACTCTCAAAGGAAAGGATCTGAGAGAGGAAGCTACTCTCAATGGAAAGGATCTGAGAGAGGAAGCTACTCTCAAAGGAAAGGATCTGAGAGAGGAAGCTACTCTCAAAGGAAAGGATCTGAGAGAGGAAGCTGCTCTCAAAGGAAAGGATCTGAGAGAGGAAGCTGCTCTCAAAGGAAAGGATCTGAGAGAGGAAGCTGCTCTCAAAGGAAAGGATCTGAGAGAGGAAGCTACTCTCAAAGGAAAGGATCTGAGAGAGGAAGCTACTCTCAAAGGAAAGGATCTGAGAGAGGAAGCTGCTCTCAAAGGAAAGGATCTGAGAGAGGAAGCTGCTCTCAAAGGAAAGGATCTGAGAGAGGAAGCTACTCTCAAAGGAAAGGATCTGAGAGAGGAAGCTGCTCTCAAAGGAAAGGATCTGAGAGAGGAAGCTGCTCTCAAAGGAAAGGATCTGAGAGAGGAAGCTGCTCTCAATGGAAAGGATCTGAGAGAGGAAGCTGCTCTCAAAGGAAAGGATCTGAGAGAGGAAGCTGCTCTCAATGGAAAGGATCTGAGAGAGGAAGCTGCTCTCAAAGGAAAGGATCTGAGAGAGGAAGCTGCTCTCAAAGGAAAGGATCTGAGAGAGGAAGCTGCTCTCAAAGGAAAGGATCTGAGAGAGGAAGCTGCTCTCAAAGGAAAGGATCTGAGAGAGGAAGCTGCTCTCAAAGGAAAGGATCTGAGAGAGGAAGCTGCTCTCAAAGGAAAGGATCTGAGAGAGGAAGCTACTCTCAAAGGAAAGGATCTGAGAGAGGAAGCTACTCTCAATGGAAAGGATCTGAGAGAGGAAGCTACTCTCAAAGGAAAGGATCTGAGAGAGGAAGCTACTCTCAAAGGAAAGGATCTGAGAGAGGAAGCTGCTCTCAAAGGAAAGGAGAGAACAGAAGTGGTTACAGTTGAGGAGTGCTATATGACTGGTCTTGCCATATGTCTTATTCAAGCTATCGAGGGAAGTGTGTACCCTTATAATGCTAGCCTCGGCCTTGGCAGCCTCAGGGCACTGAGTGAAAGCTCTGGCTGGTGTTTGGGCCCAATTTCAGAACCCTCTGTGGTGCTGTATCCCCATCTGCAGCCTGGAAAACCCAATACTGGCAGTGCCAAAGTGTGACATCTTACTAAACCCAACAATGTTCACCTAGTAATTACCCGTAATAAATGTTCTCTAGCTATTACACAATGAGAGACACCCTGTTTCTCCCTGATTTATATAGCCCAGTACCAAGTGTTGCAACATCTGCGAGGTGTGACTAGACAACTACAACAAATACTCAACGCTACTACTGTGGGTGTCTCTTTAGTGAAACAAAAGTGGCTCTTTGTAGTTTGGTGGAGGAGACATGGGAACATGTCATCTATTTGGTGTCAGGATGTGTGTGGGACGGTTCTGCCCCCCTGTTCATCTATTACTAAATACTGAAGCTTGGGCAGGTTTGGGAGGGAGGGAGGGAGGGAGGGGGGAGAGAAGGAAGGAAGGAGGTATGGACGGGGAGAGGAATAGGAGCGGTGCGGTGGTGCATTGTAATGGTGCCAGGCTCCCCGGGCCTGGCTGGAGGCTATATGCCTTACCAAGATCCTGTTTACAGTTAGCAGAGGAAGCTGCCAGCCACCCATTTCCATAACTATGCCTGCAGTCCTTGGTGGAAACCGATTATTCGCCTCTCTTCTTTTCTTTCCCTCTTTTCTCTCTTTTCTTTCCCTGCTCTCTCCTCTGGCTCTAGCTCACTTCCCATCTCTTAGTTTAACCCCTGAAATCTCCCTCCACCCCGCTGTACTTTTAAATCAGCTCTGCAGTGTTGTTTGCTGCCAAGAAGCGTTGAACGTCTTGTCAGTCATGGTTTTGATGAGATGGAGGAAGTTGCCCTATGAAGAAACTAGACATCCCTCCCCTGGTATCAGCTCCAAGGTAGTAGAATAGTCTCTGAAGGTCAGATCGGGTCGTTCACTTGCTGTTCACTAGCTGTGTGTGTGTGCGTGTGTGTGTGCGTGTGTGTGTGTGCGTGTGTGCGTGTTAGGTTGTCTGGGACGGATTGTACCTGTCCTGGGGGCTAGTGGAAGCCCAGGGGCCGTGGAAGACGCCAACGCCTATATATGTTCTGTTCTGCTGTGTGTGTGTGTTCCAGTGTGTAAGTGTAGTCTCTCTGTTCCTGTGTTTGTCTGTGAACATCTGCTCTTTCACATGGCCCCAAATGTCAGAACAGAACCAGTTACCAGACAAAGACGTGGAGCATTGTACAGGCCGGTGTTACCCCCCATCTCCATATCTCCTGTCTTAGGATGTTAACCGTTATTGAAGGTAAGTAGGTAACGGGGGGGGGTGTCTTCTCCTGCTTTTTAGAGCATTAACTCCTCAGAGTTCGGGGGGAATGGCTGTCCTTTGTGTGCAGGCAGGTACCCTGGGTCCCAGTGAGTAAGACCACGGCATGAGAAAGCCATTTGTAGCATGAACATGCTCTGTGCTGTATGTACTGGGGAATCAGGCAGTCTGAACCCACAGGACGCAGTATAATCAGTTGTGTGTCTATACTGTTACATTTCAGGAACGTGGGTCCTGTTTTCTGTGTGCTCTTCCTCTCTCCCTGTGGACTGGAAACAGTGTCTACACCACTCAGAGTTGATGAGGCTGTTGTTCTGCTGTGTGGGTGGGAGGCTGTAGTGGACTATACTGGGCACTGAGGCAGGCAGAATCGATGGGGGGAGAGGAGACGGGTACAGTGGCCCCAGGAGGGGCGGGGGACCTGGGGTGGAGGTCCGGGGGGCTGGGGTGGAGATCCGGGGGGGCAGGAAGCCAGAGGTAACCCCTGCAGCTCCCCTCCAGCACCATGCAGGACACACCTCTGCTCTCAGACAGCCCTATTGATTTGTCCAGCTGATTAAGTCTGTCTGCAGGTTAGCTGGTGTGTTAAATACCCCTCTTTTCACCTCCTAACCTAGCGTGTGTTTGTGTGGGGCTGGAGTGGACTGAGGTGAGGACACAGACGGACACAGGTGCCATGCAAGTGGTACCATTGATCAGGTGACTGACCGTGTTTGCTGGCTAACCCTCTTTCTCTCTCTCTCTCTGCCCCTGTGCCCCCTCCTATGCCCACACCTGTCACCAGGTGTGTCTCAGCCATTAGGTGGCGCCGGTATCCTCACTGTCACCCTGTTAGAACCCAGCCCTACCTACAGTATCCTCCATGGCACAGTGCTCTATTGTCATATCCCCAGGCTACAGGAAGACATAAGTCACAGAGCCGTTAGCCTTTGACACAACAGCATGTGACAGGTCTGCTCGCTGTGAGGAACTCACATGGGGCATAAATCAATCCAGGGCCTGAATCCGAGGATCCTGCAGAGCAGGATGTATGTCTATGTTAATTCAAGCTTAACGTAGATTAATTCACAAGAGCCTTGGATTGTCGTGGTGTGTTGGCACATGTGATCTGTGTATGTAGGGAACTGGGAGAGAGAGAGATATATGGAGCCAACGTTACTCCCCATGAGCTTAACACAAGGCACTTCACTCACGTGTGTGTGTGTGTGTGTGTGTGTGTGTGTGTGTGTGTGTGTGTGTGTGTGTGTGTGTGTGTGTGTCTGTGTCTGTGTCTGTGTGTGTGTGTGTGTGTGTGTGTGTGTGTGTGTGCGCGTGCGTGCGTGCGTGCGTAATCTAATGACAGATGGGTGTAGTGTATGAACCCCCAGAAGCCACTGCTGCTGTGACACATTTTTGTCCCCAGCGTTAGTTGGTTCAGTCCCTGGGTGTCTTTGAGTCAGAGCTGTCACAGGTGCTAGATAAGACACTGAGATACAGACACACACACCAAGACCAATACAGCGTGTCTACTATGGTGCTCAGCCATTTCTGTAACATAACCCAATGTGTTTCACAGAAAGAGAAAAGTTGGCAACCAGACACTTATATGTAAATACAGGACATTTCCTTCTAAAAGACTGCGGTGTTTTAATCTGTGTTTTTTTAAATTAAAGCAATAACATTTTGTCATTGAGTCACCTGAGTGTTTAATGTCTCTGAGTGGAGAACAAGTGTGGAGGTATGCTGAAACAAGGCTCTGGGTGGAGAACAGGTGTGGAGGTATGCTAAAACAATAAGGCTCTGGATGGAGAACAGGTGTAGAGGTATGCTGAAACAAGGCTCTTGGTGGAGAACAGGTGTGGAGGTATGCTAAAACAATAAGGCTCTGGATGGAGAACAGGTGTAGAGGTATGCTAAAACAATAAGGCTCTGGATGGAGAACAGGTGTGGAGGTATGCTAAAACAATAAGGCCCTGGGTGGAGAACAGGTATGGAGGTATGCTAAAACAATAAGGCCCTGGGTGGAGAACAGGTGTGGAGGTATGCTAAAACAATAAGGCTCTGGGTGGAGAACAGGTGTGGAGGCATGCTAAAACAATAAGGCCCTGGGTGGAGAACAGGTATGGAGGTATGCTAAAACAATAAGGCCCTGGGTGGAGAACAGGTGTGGAGGTATGCTAAAACAATAAGGCTCTGGATGGAGAACAGGTGTGGAGGTATGCTAAAACAATAAGGCCCTGGGTGGAGAACAGGTGTGGAGGTATGCTAAAACAATAAGGCCCTGGGTGGAGAACAGGTGTAGAGGTATGCTAAAATAATAAGGCTCTGGGTGGAGAACAGGTGTGGAGGTATGCTAAAACAATAAGGCTCTGGGTGGAGAACAGGTGTGGAGGTATGCTAAAACAATAAGGCCCTGGGTGGAGAACAGGTGTGGAGGTATGCTAAAACAATAAGGTCCTGGGTGGAGAACCGGTGTGGAGGTATGCTAAAACAATAAGGCCCTGGGTGGAGAACAGGTGTGGAGGTATGCTAAAACAATAAGGCTCTGGGTGGAGAACAGGTGTGGAGGTAAGCTAAAACAAGAAGGCTCTGGGTGGAGAACAGGTGTGGAGGTAGTCAGAGAAGGTAGTGTGGTGGATTATGACGGCGTGCTAAACAGATGTTTGTTAGTTTTTCCTTCAAAAGTACATTAACTGCATCGTATTGTGTTTGCCGTGGCTTAGAGCCAGACATATGCAAAGCTGCCCCTCTCAGCATGAGAAATTATTAGCAGTGACAGAATGCCCAGTTGAAACCAAATGGCCACCATCTTGGAGAAGTGCTGGCTAGTCTCCCTCTGTAATGCGACTGACAACAGCCTCACCTGCGACATGAGCGGAGAGGACAGCGACTAATTACGGGGGCAAGTGTGTGTGTTGTCTGTTTATCTCTACCACTGTTGGTTCAGACTCTCTCTCACTGTTCTGATTTAACCAGAGACAAAGCCTCCCAACTCATCAAATATTAAACAAGGAAAGGTTCTCAATGGTTTTCTGTCTCTTCCCGTATTCACAGCTTGTTTCTTTCTCTCTGTCTCTCTCTTTGTCTCTCTCTCTCTCTCTCTCTCTCCTGTGAGGCGGACAGCGGAAGTCAGGCGGAATGAAAGCTGAAGTTTCTGCTGGTCGGCTAGTTGCCTCAATCGGCCATACAGGCTGGGGGATGCAGGGGATTGCAGGGGGGTGAATGGACAGTGACATGTTGATGTTGTACTGAGAATGTTTGCATCCCCATGTGGCCAGAGAGCTAGCCCCTCCCCCTTCCACTCTCCTACCCTCTCCTAGCCCTCTTCCTCTCCCGCCTCTCCCAACCTCTCTTAGTCTCTCCGCCATCATCCTTTCCTCTCTTTCTTCAACCCCTCTCCCTCTCCTCTCTGCCCCAGCCCCTATGCCCTGTATACCCACCATCAAAGCTGGGCCTAAATACAGCTCACTGAGAGCTGCAGCCAGAGGGCCTATGATGCTCCATCTGTACCCATCATCCGTCTTTGTCTGCGTGTGTAAGTGTGTGTGTTGCTTCGACCAGTCAGCTGCCTGAGCTGTGTTTGTCCTGCTCCTCAGCTGCCTGATCCAGAGTTAGGCCTCACTGCTGGTGTCAGATGCCTTGCGTGACTCTGGATAGAGTAAGGATCTGGATGAATGATGTTGTGGTAACAGTTACCCAGAGCTGCATTGGTCTGATTTTGGACCTGTTTCTCTGTGTGGCCAGCTGGGTGTCTATGAGTCTCAGTACTGGGTTATCATCTCTCCTTATCACAGCTGACCTTGGATCAGTGGTTTAAGTTCTGGAGTCAGGGGCACATCCTCAGTGAAATAGGGAGTGGAGAGACAAGAGCAGGTGGACAGTTTTTTGGGGGGGTTGAGAGTGAAAGGAGATGAATGAGAGACTTTATCCCTTACTCCTACAGTGTAATCCATCTCTGTTCTCTACTGGCGTATGGCTCTAGTCTTCATTTAGTCGCCATTGTTCTGAATGGGAAGTTAACGTTTGTTACTTTACCTTTAAGAGACCTTTAAAACAGGCCAGTGGTATTCTCAGAGAAGCCATACTTTACATATAGGAACATTAAACAGTCAGGTTATGTTTTAATATTGACATGGGCATTGCTTTGTTGGTGTAGTAGACAAAGGGCTGGGTGTACTGAAACACAATATGTTCTTTCTCTGATATCACTGGGCGTGAATATTCATTCTATTAGACTACAGGTCAACCGCATGTTTGTATAGCTCTTTGTATTAGTTCTTGATCCACTGTGGCGTTTTGTACCTGTTTGAACACAAACAGTATTTTTCTTCTTCACACCCTTATACACACATGTTCAAACACACAATACCACATATTAGACATTAATTTTCATACACTTTCTGACATACACACACTCACCCCCTCCGTTGCATTGCGTTTCCTAGGCTGCTGTGCTGTGCCGTGCGGTACACTCTTGCACCCTGCTCAGTGCTGAAAGCCTCAGGCCCTGGCCTACCTTCCTGCTCCTCTAAACAAATTGCTCTCTTTCTGTTTCAGTCTTTTCACGGCAGCGTTTTAAATGCCGTGCCCTTTAATTACAGTATTTACTTAATAGGGTGAAACAAAACCCATGTTCACACAGCAGGAGGACCAGGTGACTCAGAAGGCTAAACACCTGGCAACAACACACTCCTCTGACACACACACCCACACACACACACCCACACACACCCACACTTAACAAAACACAGTGTTCTCTGGCTGGGAGAAAGTACTGGAGACCTGTGGGACATTTTCCACTTTGTTTACAGAAGCCACTCATGTCTATGGGAAAATGCTTCTTGTAAGTTAAAACATTTTAATTTGACAATCTTTAAAGTGGGTTAACAGATGGAAAGGAAATAAACATTCATGTATTTTATTCCTCCCTTCAGTAGTATACTATTACATTGGTCAGGGAAGACTGCTAAGTGTCTTTTCTCTTGTCTCTTCTTCTCTCTTTCCTCTCGTCTCCTCTCCTCTCCTCTCCTCCCCTCTCCTCTCCTCTCCTCTCCTCCCCTCTCCTCTCCTCTCCTCTCCCCCCTCTCCCTCCCTCTCCTCCTTTTCCATGCAACATTCCATCTTATATTTCTTTCCAATACACCTCCACAATGAAATCATCACTGCTAGATTACCCCAGCATTATGTTAATGACACGTTTGACTTTGTCTGGGTCTTTAAATGGCTCTGTGGTTTCACATTGTTTGAGGGTGTTTCCCTAATCTCTCTGGTTCTGCACTTTAAATTTACATCTCCTTTTAAAAGCTACATATGAAGATGTGCCGATGAGGGAGGAGCCTCACTGACATCATTCAGTGAGGTCACACAGGAAGTGATGTCTCAATGCGAACCTTTAACTGTAGCAGTACAAGAAGATGTGACATGTTGATTTGTGGTGTCTCTTCCTCTAATGTCTTTTCTCTCTCTTTTCAAACCAGATTAATGTACTCCACCTATCTGAAACCTAATACCTATTGTACAACAGTTTAAAGCTTCTGTCACACAGTTTAACACCATAAAGGCCTCAGATATTTAACACTACATCCCCCGTAGCTAGCAGAATGGCTTGTAACAGGCAATCTGAGGCACAATACCTATAATTAGCCAACCCAAGTTGACCCTGCCATTGTCACCTGCAGACAGGTGGGAATTGTGTGAGTCTCCGGTGACCTTATCATGTGACCAGGGTCAGGTGTCAGTCGGGGGAGAGGCTGTATAGCTGTCGAGGCAGGCCTCATCCATCATCTTCTCTTATTGCTCTCTCTCTCTCTCTCTCTGCATGATGCCCAGAAGGCGTTAGCAGGGTGGGGAGCCAGGGGTAAAGTTGAGGGGGGTGGAGGGTGGAAGAGAGGTGGTGGTGGTGGAATGATCGTTTTACAGGAACGTTCACGGAACAACAAGTTTTCACAGCAACAGTGCGCCGTTCCACCACAAATAAAGAGTTACGGCTCCCTGCCCCACAGTAACCCTCTTCCTGATCCCAGAGCAGATTTATGGCCTTCAACCGCTGGGCTGTGAAAAACTGCAAACACTGACAGGCTCGTAACCTCTTTACCCTCTGCATCAAGACTCTTATTGCTCAGTTTTCTCTCCTGGGCTGTGTAAATAAACACAGTCACTGTGAAAAACTCACATTTCTCTTTAAACCAACTCTAATTAGTTTTCCCTCACTATATCAAAATGCTTCACTCTGGTATTTGGCCACATATATGGAAGAATGTTGCATTATGGGGGCTGTGTTGGTATTTTGAGGCATTGGTCCCTGTTGAGTCTTAGCCATGGTGTCTTCATGGCTGTCGTTGTTATGGCTTGAAATGGCCGGAGTAAAAGTTTGTTTACCGTTTGAGGTCTCCGACCTGAACCAGCTGCATTAGTCGAAGCTATGGAGGTCTCTCACGGTGGCTTGGAGGCCCTCTTCATCCCTCTTGGAACACACACCCACACACAGCCTTAGGGGATGACCAATGACCCGCCCCTGTGGGAAGAACACACGGCCAGAAGCAGTGGACAGAACCTCTATCTGTTTGTCTTTACACCCTGATTGCATTTGAACAAAAGTTGTCTGCTTGTAAATGTTGGCATTAGGCTGCATTCCATCCCATAGCCCAAGGTAAGAGAGGAGAGTTGTAGCAGAGTAGGGCTGTGGTGTTGGGTAATTTGTCACCCTGTTAAACGACTAATGGACATCCACCTGGTTTGAGAGCAACAGCAGCAGTTTGCCTGGCTCCTCCTTTGCAAGTCCAGACTGCAATTGTGTTTTATGGCCCCAATTATAAAAGATATTTAGCGACTACCTTGCTGCTTGGGTGTTTTGCGTCTGGTTGGTGGAGGCTCCAGACACTCAACAACCCACCTAGCCAGCCCACATCAAACAATCTCGGTGTGAGACTTGGTGTGCTCTGCTCTGATGAACCCTGCTTTTTATCAATGCCTCATTCACCTAGTTATTGAATCATGCAGCACAGGAGTATTGCGGAGAGCAGAAGTGCACATGATGTGGTTGTACGTGCCACAGCCCAGACCTACAGGTCCTGTGTTCCCACTGCTGTCATGTAGGAGTCCTGCAGGCTCGAATAAAGTCAAATAATAAAGTCTCCTATTTGTTTCATGTGGTTTAATGAGCAGACGCACATCAGACTGTAGCTGGATGGAAGGGGACCTCACAGGGTCTGAGTCTGGCTGTGGTGGGGTGGCGGGGCGTCCCACCCAAAGGTAGATCCCTCATTGTTATAAGCAGCACCTCCCTGGGTGGGGGGGTTGTGTGTGTGTGTCCTGCTCCCGACCAAAAGGCATTTGCGTGTTTTCCACAGCCATTAATTAGAGGGATCAGATGTTAGTTTTATTAGCAGGGGCTCTTTAAAAGGAGTCAAAATGAAAGGAACATATGTCACGCATTTGATGCCCCGCCCGCTCCCCCTATTCCTCTCCTCCACAGTCACCCACCTCATACACTCACGGAGAGCACAGTCAGCACAGTCTGTCTGCAGACAATAGTGGTCAGTGGATTGATCCTGAGGAAGCTGTTGGGACGTTGCCCTACCCACGCTCTGCTGTACCTACCACTGTGGGGCTTGACCCCACGAGGCCTGTGGGCAAATTAAAGAGCACAGGCTCCATACCACGCAGCCTCACTGAACCTTACAGTATAGTACATGACTCCACACAGTTACCACTGAACCTTACAGTATAGTACATGACTCCACACAGTTCCACTGACTCCACACAGACAGAGATGTGTGCAGGTACAGGCGAGACATGCCCCCTGAACCCTACAGTATAGTACATGACTCCACACAGTTACCACTGAACCTTACAGTATAGTACATGACTCTACACAGTTACCACTGAACCTTACAGTACAGTACATGACTCTACACAGTTACCCCTGAACCTTACAGTATAGTACATGACTCTACACAGTTACCCCTGAACCTTACAGTATATACAGTATAGTACATGACTCTACACAGTTACCCCTGAACCTTACAGTATAGTACATGACTCTACACAGTTACCACTGAACCTTACAGTATAGTACATGACTCTACACAGTTACCCCTGAACCTTACAGTATAGTACATGACTCCACACAGTTACCCCTGAACCTTACAGTATAGTACATGACTCTACACAGTTACCCCTGAACCTTACAGTATATACAGTACAGTACATGACTCTACACAGTTACCCCTGAACCTTACAGTATAGTACATGACTCTACACAGTTACCCCTGAACCTTACAGTATATACAGTACAGTACATGACTCTACACAGTTACCCCTGAACCTTACAGTATAGTACATGACTCTACACAGTTACCCCTGAACCTTACAGTATATACAGTATAGTACATGACTCTACACAGTTACCACTGAACCTTACAGTATAGTACATGACTCTACACAGTTACCCCTGAACCTTACAGTATATACAGTATAGTACATGACTCCACACAGTTACCCCTGAACCTTACAGTATAGTACATGACTCCACACAGTTACCACTGAACCTTACAGTATAGTACATGACTCCACACAGTTACCACTGAACCTTACACTGGACAGAGATGTGTGCAGGTACAGGCGAGACATGCCCCCTGAACCTTACAGTATAGTACATGACTCTACACAGTTACCCCTGAACCTTACAGTATAGTACATGACTCTACACAGTTACCACTGAACCTTACAGTATATACAGTATAGTACATGACTCTACACAGTTACCACTGAACCTTACAGTATAGTACATGACTCTACACAGTTACCACTGAACCTTACAGTATAGTACATGACTCCACACAGTTACCACTGAACCTTACAGTATAGTACATGACTCTACACAGTTACCCCTGAACCTTACAGTATAGTACATGACTCTACACAGTTACCACTGAACCTTACAGTATAGTACATGACTCTACACAGTTACCACTGAACCTTACAGTATAGTACATGACTCTACACAGTTACCACTGAACCTTACAGTACAGTACATGACTCTACACAGTTACCACTGAACCTTACAGTATAGTACATGACTCTACACAGTTACCCCTGAACCAGTATATTACAGTATATACAGTATAGTACATGACTCTACACAGTTACCACTGAACCTTACAGTATAGTACATGACTCTACACAGTTACCACTGAACCTTACAGTATAGTACATGACTCTACACAGTTACCCCTGAACCTTACAGTATATACAGTATAGTACATGACTCTACACAGTTACCACTGAACCTTACAGTATAGTACATGACTCTACACAGTTACCACTGAACCTTACAGTATAGTACATGACTCTACACAGTTACCACTGAACCTTACAGTATAGTACATGACTCTACACAGTTACCACTGAACCTTACAGTACAGTACATGACTCTACACAGTTACCCCTGAACCTTACAGTATATACAGTATAGTACATGACTCTACACAGTTACCACTGAACCTTACAGTATAGTACATGACTCTACACAGTTACCACTGAACCTTACAGTATATACAGTATAGTACATGACTCTACACAGTTACCACTGAACCTTACAGTATAGTACATGACTCTACACAGTTACCACTGAACCTTACAGTACAGTACATGACTCTACACAGTTACCACTGAACCTTACAGTATAGTACATGACTCTACACAGTTACCCCTGAACCTTACAGTACAGTACATGACTCTACACAGTTACCACTGAACCTTACAGTACAGTACATGACTCTACACAGTTACCCCTGAACCTTACAGTACAGTACATGACTCTACACAGTTACCACTGAACCTTACAGTATATACAGTATAGTACATGACTCTACACAGTTACCACTGAACCTTACAGTATAGTACATGACTCTACACAGTTACCACTGAACCTTACAGTACAGTACATGACTCTACACAGTTACCACTGAACCTTACAGTATAGTACATGACTCTACACAGTTACCCCTGAACCTTACAGTACAGTACATGACTCTACACAGTTACCCCTGAACCTTACAGTACAGTACATGACACTACACAGTTACCCCTGAACCTTACAGTACAGTACATGACTCTACACAGTTACCACTGAACCTTACAGTATATACAGTATAGTACATGACTCTACACAGTTACCACTGAACCTTACAGTATAGTACATGACTCTACACAGTTACCACTGAACCTTACAGTACAGTACATGACTCTACACAGTTACCCCTGAACCTTACAGTATAGTACATGACTCCACACAGTTACCCTGAACCTTACAGTATAGTACAACTCCACACAGTTACCCCTGAACAGTATAGTACATGACTCCACACAGTTACCCCTGAACCTTACAGTATAGTACATGACTCCACACAGTTACCCCTGAACCTTACAGTATAGTACATGACTCCACACAGTTACCCCTGAACCTTACAGTATAGTACATGACTCTACACAGTTACCCCTGAACCTTACAGTATAGTACATGACTCCACACAGTTACCCTGAACCTTACAGTATAGTACATGACTCACACAGTTACCCCTGAACCTTACAGTATAGTACATGACTCCACACAGTTACCCCTGAACCTTACAGTATAGTACATGACTCTACACAGTTACCCCTGAACCTTACAGTATAGTACATGACTCCACACAGTTACCCCTGAACCTTACAGAATATACAGTATAGTACATGACTCTACACAGTTACCACTGAACCTTACAGTATAGTACATGACTCTACACAGTTACCACTGAACCTTACAGTATAGTACATGACTCCACACAGTTACCCCTGAACCTTACAGTATATACAGTATAGTACATGACTCTACACAGTTACCACTGAACCTTACAGTATAGTACATGACTCCACACAGTTACCACTGAACCTTACAGTATAGTACATGACTCCACACAGTTACCCCTGAACCTTACAGTATATACAGTATAGTACATGACTCCACACAGTTACCCCTGAACCCTACAGTATAGTACATGACTCCACACAGTTACCCCTGAACCTTACAGTATATACAGTATAGTACATGACTCTACACAGTTACCACTGAACCTTACAGTATAGTACATGACTCTACACAGTTACCACTGAACCTTACAGTATAGTACATGACTCCACACAGTTCCACTGACTCTTACACAAGACAGAGATGTGTGCAGGTACAGGCGAGACATGCCCCCTGAACCTTACAGTATAGTACATGACTCCACACAGTTACCACTGAACCTTACAGTATAGTACATGACTCCACACAGTTACCACTGAACCTTACAGTATAGTACATGACTCCACACAGTTACCACTGAACCTTACAGTATAGTACATGACTCCACACAGTTCCACTGACTCTTACACAAGACAGAGATGTGTGCAGGTACAGGCGAGACATGCCCCCTGAACCTTACAGTATAGTACATGACTCCACACAGTTCCACTGACTCTTACACAAGACAGAGATGTGTGCAGGTACAGGCGAGACATACCCCTGAACCTTACAGTATAGTACATGACTCCACACAGTTCCACTGACTCTTACACAAGACAGAGATGTGTGCAGGTACAGGCGAGACATGCCCCCTGAACCTTACAGTATAGTACATGACTCCACACAGTTCCACTGACTCTTACACAAGACAGAGATGTGTGCAGGTACAGGCGAGACATGCCCCCTGAACCTTACAGTATAGTACATGACTCCACACAGTTCCACTGACTCTTACACAAGACAGAGATGTGTGCAGGTACAGGCGAGACATGCCCGCTGAACTGCTGTCATCCTGGGCAACATGATTGCGTACATCACCTTCGGCGGCTCGTCTGAATTTATGAGACACATGCCTGTTTCTGCATGACTTGTTTGATTGCATTCTCTGGTTTGTGGCTTCGCTGGCAAGGCCGTAAAACCTCACACCTGCAGAGTTGTAAAGGACTGAACTGTGGGTGTAGGGGAGAAAATGAGGAACCAGGTGAACTGAGGCTCTCTCTCTCTCACACACACACACACACACACACACACACACAAACACACACACAACGAGAGATATCACAACCCATCTCCTTAAAAGGCATTTCAATCAGGCAGCAACCCCACCCTACCTATTCCGTACATAATGTCTTTATCAAACAGTCTCCATTTACTCCCATGTGTGGTTACAAATGATCTCCTGTAGCAATAACACAATAAGTGTTGTCTGCTATCTATGTTAGCCTGCTTTTTTTCCACTTGGCCTGACACAATCGTGGCATTTATCAGTGTAATTGCATGAGTCGGAAGCACTGACGTTGTCTATTAGGCGGCTGTCCATCCTGTTAAGAGCAGAGAGGCTTTTAATGTATGGCCCTGGTGGCAGGAGTAGACTCAGCACAATTACATGGCTAGTGGAGAGATGGAGGGTTCCTGATGCTGATCATGTTGATCTCTGGACCAGCCAGGCACTCCCAACAAATAGAGAGAGAGAGAGAGAGATGGAGGGTTCCTGATGCTGATCATGTTGATCTCTGGACCAGCCAGGCACTCCCAACAAATAGAGAGAGAGAGAGATGGAGGGTTCCTGATGCTGATCATGTTGATCTCTGGACCAGCCAGGCACTCCCAACAAATAGAGAGAGAGAGAGAGAGAGAGAGAGAGAGAGATGGAGGGTTCCTGATGCTGATCATGTTGATCTCGGGACCAGCCAGGCACTCCCAACAAATAGAGAGAGAGAGAGAGAGAGAGAGAGAGAGAGAGAGAGAGAGAGAGAGATGGAGGGTTCCTGATGCTGATCATGTTGATCTCTGTACCAGCCAGGCACTCCCAACAAATAGAGAGAGAGAGAGAGAGAGAGAGATGGAGGGTTCCTGATGCTGATCATGTTGATCTCTGGACCAGCCAGGCACTCCCAACAAATAGAGAGAGAGAGAGAGAGAGGTGGAGGGTTCCTGATGCTGATCATGTTGATCTCGGGACCAGCCAGGCACTCCCAACAAATAGAGAGAGAGAGAGAGAGAGAGAGAGAGAGAGAGAGAGAGAGAGAGATGGAGGGTTCCTGATGCTGATCATGTTGATCTCTGGACCAGCCAGGCACTCCCAACAAATAGAGAGAGAGAGAGAGAGAGGTGGAGGGTTCCTGATGCTGATCATGTTGATCTCTGGACCAGCCAGGCACTCCCAACAAATAGAGAGAGAGAGAGATGGAGGGTTCCTGATGCTGATCATGTTGATCTCTGGACCAGCCAGGCACTCCCAACAAATAGAGAGAGAGAGAGAGAGAGATGGAGGGTTCCTGATGCTGATCATGTTGATCTCTGGACCAGCCAGGCACTCCCAACAAATAGAGAGAGAGAGAGATGGAGGGTTCCTGATGCTGATCATGTTGATCTCTGGACCAGCCAGGCACTCCCAACAAATAGAGAGAGAGAGAAAACAAAGTGTAGCAGAGGTTAATCGTTTTATTTACTTGCAGCAATGGATTTCTTTTTCTTCCTCCTCTCTTTCTCTCCCTCTCTCTCTCTCCCTCTCTCTCTCCTTTCTTTACCAGGCAGGGCGGTGAGTGGGCTGAGGAGGGAGGGCTGAGCCACGGGGAAATCGATGGGGAGCGCATTACAGTAAAACGTATTGATTAGGAGAGACCTGCGAGCACCGTGTCGGTCGCGGAGATGGTGGAATGATGCAATGCTTAAAGGAATTTATCCTTTGACTTTTACATTAACCCTTTATTGACTGCTTTGCCTGTCCATAATTAACACTCACTTTAGCTAAAGTGGTTAGTTTGAGCAGAGCAGTGTGGGGCCGGAGCCTGGGTCCTATGGTGAGCTTCTCCGCCAGCTAGAGCCCTATAGCCCCCTCCTTGCCACAGACTCTGCGGCCCAAATGGCATCCTATTCACTATTTAGTGCACTACTTTGAACCAGGGCTAAAGGACTCTGATCAAAAGTAGTGCACTATATGGGGAATAGGGTGCCTTTAGGAGGCAGGCAGACAGAACAGTTCAAGTGCAGTGTGTGGCTGCACTATGGAAGGCCTCTGTGGAATAAAAGGCGATAGAAGCTCAGATTCCTTTCACATTAGCATACTATTTGAGCAGGCCTGCCGGGCTATAGGGTTTCAGGGCAAATTGAAATGAGTGATTGTATTGCCAATCTCTCCTGAGCGAGTGGGCGAGAGAGCACCAGATGGGATAGTTAGCCCATATCTGTCTAGGGTTAATCCGTTGGAACACTGTAGACTCACAAACACACTCCTAGTCCTCTAGCTCTGCCTCTCTTTCTCCATCCCGCTCTCCCTCCTCTTTGTCTTTGACCTTACCTTTAAGGTGCTGTTTTCCCAGGGGAAAGTGGTGATTTGTGAGAATGTATATAGTGCTGTGGCTCACAATGCATTTCTATGAGAGTTTAAGGTACCAGACTAGATATTGAATTTTTTCATTCCATTTTAGCGGTTAAGTGAAGGTGTGGTATTTGCAGCTATTGGATGGAGGTGGTGGGTTGAATGTCCTTGCCTCTATTATATTTCACACAACTCTCATCCTCATAACTACTGCATCTCTGGTTAAACAGACCTCTCCAGTTTAATCCGGTTAGATTCTCTGTCAGATGAGTACAGTATTACCACATAATGAGCTTCACCACATATTTACATGGTCCATCTTCATATCCTCGTTCAGGACAGCCGGAAAGAGGCCAGTGTTTTCTATTGTACCAGTCTAACATGAATAGTTCATTTACTCTCAAACTCAAACGGCACTGTGTTCCCATGGCCTTTGGTGTCGGTCCGCTGATGTCAGCAGAACGTGTGCGTGTGAGGCGTCCCTCTATTCTCTGTGTGTCTGTGTCTCTCTTCATCCAGTTCTATATGTATGCCTGGCGTGTCTGTCGTCCTCTCTGATGTGGCGCTTCCTGTAATTCTGCCCCTAAATAAATCATGAGAACATTTAGACCCATGTCTTGTCACGCAGCCCCAAGGTCAGCTGATCCTATTATTTATCAAGTCATCTGCTACATAATGGTACTTAGAGCATGTTAACACATTCTATTATCAGGCCCCTGATCTGAGGCCTGGAAGATATATGTGGATGGTGTATGTTAATAGCGTCCTCTTGGTGTAATGCACTACCTATCAGAGGGTTAGACCACAGCTGAATGGTACCACTTAGCTGAACAACTACTCCAGCATTAAGTGGCCCTTGGTTGAAATATAGAACGGCCAATTGAGGCAGGGATGGCCTGGACTGCCTGTTCCCTGGCCACATTAACGACCTCCCCGTCACATCCATAACACACACCTCCCTGTTAGGGACCCCAGAGACTGTAGGGGGGTGGGGAGGCAGGGGGAAGCAGGATGCCTGGGGTAGGGATGGGGAGGTAGGGTGTCAGGGAGTCAGACACCAACCAGCTTCTTTTTCAGAAGGAGGAGGAGGAGATCGTGAAGTAAGGAGTAACTATGACCACAACCCCTCACCACTGGCCCCTCCCACCCATCCCCTCCTTCACTTCCAGGTCAGGGGTCAGCCTCATCTGTCACTATGGAAGACAGATTTACATTGACAGTCCAGACTGCCACCAAGTCACCTGTGTAAATACAATACTGATTCCTACTGAGACGTCTCATACCGTGATGCTTTGGTATCCATTTTGATCCAACAGACTAGGTGGTGGAAACAGTAGAAGTCATAATCCATTAATCATATAATGTAGAGACTGTAGAAACACCATGTAATAACATCAGAGGGCTGTTTCTCTATCTGTCTCTTGTTCTGACTGGATGAAAGGAGAGGGCTTTTCAGAGAAACCATCTGGCTGTGTGAAAATGACTGGAGCATTAATCACTGAGGATACTGTTGCTTTGTCATCATATTGACGGTTTAAACCACAACACACACTGATCACACACCCATGTAGGGCTACTTACAAAACATTCCTGACTCATCAGGTCACACACACACACACACACACACACACACAGACACAGACACAGACAGACAGACAGACAGACAGACAGACAAACAGACAGACAGACAGACAGACAGACAGACAGACAGACAGACAGACAGAGCCCTACACCCTGAAAGGTCTAATAGGGACCAGTCTATTGGAAGTCATAAAGAGAACAGGAGAGGAAACACAAGCCCACTGCCTCCTGGTCAAACACACATTGGTCCTCCCTGTGTGTTTACAGAAAACACACTCCACACTCACCCAACAATTACCTCCCGTTATTGTGTGATCTGCTCAAACTCACTATCAGTCAGATACAGATCTCATTTTCTTTGTTATACCGTGAACCACCACTGTTGATTTACATTGCTTCTGTGTAACAATGTGTAATGATGGTGGCGTCTGTATAGGAGGTGATTTATGTCCAGAGGAGTGTCTGACCTGTCCTGTTATTTCCTGTCCTTGTCTGTCCCTCCAGGTGCCATTCCAGCCTGGCCCAGACCCTGCCCCCAGAAGAGGCCCCCGTGGACCGGCCGTTTTGGGCTGACGACGACCCCAGCATGCCTCTGCCCTTTGACCTGGCTGACATCATCAACAGGGTGGAGTCACTCCTCTGGAGGTCAGTCGCAGACACACATAAGCGGACTCACCCACACACACACACACACACACACACACACACACACACACACACACACACACACACACACACACACACACACACACACACACACACACACACACACACACACACACTTAAATAACTCACTTATATGAGTCTGCATACCTCCCTGTAGCTCTTTGATTGTCCTGTCACCATACAACAATACTTAACCATCTCCTTCATAGACCTACGTGGTGTTGCCACCACCCTATTTTCTGTATCTGCTGCCTCTCTGGTCAGCAGTTCTCTTCCTTAGTCAGAAATACAGTTGAATTATCCCATCCTGTTGGCATTTAAACTCAGCAGACATTACTCTGCAGTACGCTGGCCTTTTCATAGCCACCATGGGTCTCTGATTGGCTCAGTAGATGTTTCCCAAATGGCACCCTATTCCCCATGTAGCGCGCTCCATTTGACCTGATATCTATGGGCCCTGGTCCAGAGTAGCCCACTATAAGGGTAATAGGGTGCCATTTGGAATGCAGACTTTGGCTCCTTCAGTCTGTGTGTTAATTACAGTGTGTGGCCGGGTCCCGGCCCTGCCTGCACTCTGACATCTCAATGACTTGTTGTCATACAGACGGAGTGAGTGACTGGATGGGCTGTGAATAGATGGATGGAGGAATGACTGGGCTTGTGTTTTCTTTCCTCCTGTCAGGATGTGACGGATGGGACACAAAGTAAAGAGAAGGAGAAAGAGAGCGAGAGAGTCACCCCGTCATCTGAACAGCCTCTATCGTGAGGACAGACGACAGAGGAGAACAGGACCTACCAACTCCTGATGGTGTCAACGTCCTCCAATGGGGGTAGACTTCCCCACCCCAGCCCACCCTGAACTCCACCCAACCCTATACCTCGCCCCACCCCGCCCAAACCAGTCTCATATAGCTTTGCTTGGATTGACTCAACATGGCTGCAACATGAGGATGGAACCCTGAGTAGTGCTTTGCTAACATGCTATAGCTGGTATTGGAACTTGTCTCACAATGGTAATGTGGATAACCTGCAGAATTAAAACTGAATGTGTAGGAATGTATTATTTAAATGAATGTTCTGTTTCTACATTTAACCAGCTTTGTGTATGGATATGACAAATAGTCATACAGATGTAGGATCTTAATTTGACCAGACATTTTTGTAGGGGTTAAAATTTCCTGCAACAACAGGGTGATCAAATTAAAATCCTATATCTGTAGTACATTTATACTTTCTGTTTCTAACTCAATGTTGTTCTAATTATACTGTTGTATCCTAATGTCCATTCACTTCCTGTATTTCACGACTTTCTTGTTCAGAATCTCCCAGGGCATGACTTTGTGTTACTAAGATGTGACTGACCGTGTGTGTGTGTGTGTGTGTGTGTGTGTGTGTGTGTGTGTGTGTGTGTGTGTGTGTGTGTGTGTGTGTGTGTGTGTGTGTGTGTGTGTGTGTGTGTGTGGTTGAATGTGTGTGTGTGTGTGGTTGAATGTGTGCCACTGCAGTATTTACAGTATGTGATATTGTATATGTGTGAAGCAGTATGATAGGGATAGGGCCTGTAGCAGGGCTGGGAGATGTTTGTGTTAGGGAGGAAATGACATGAGAGTCTAGTAGGCAGGTCTCTCTCTGCAGGCATGTCTCTAGTCTGCTCTGTAGAGCTGAAATGGCAGCCCAGGCAGACAGCTACTGTAGGGCTGAAAGGCAGCCCAGGCAGACAGCTACTGTAGGGCTGAAAGGCAGCCCAGGCAGACAGCTACTGTAGGGCTGAAAGGCAGCCCAGGCAGACAGCTACTGTAGGGCTGAAAGGCAGCCCAGGCAGACAGCTACTGTAGGGCTGAAAGGCAGCCCAGGCAGACAGCTACTGTAGGGCTGAAAGGCAGCCCAGGCAGACAGCTACTGTAGGGCTGAAAGGCAGCCCAGGCAGACAGCTACTGTAGGGCTGAAAGGCAGCCCAGGCAGACAGCTACTGTAGGACTGAAAGGCAGCCCAGGCAGACAGCTACTGTAGGGCTGAAAGGCAGCCCAGGCAGACAGCTACTGTAGGACTGAAAGGCAGCCCAGGCAGACAGCTACTGTAGGGCTGAAAGGCAGCCCAGGCAGACAGCTACTGTAGGGCTGAAAGGCAGCCCAGGCAGACAGCTACTGTAGGGCTGAAAGGCAGCCCAGGCAGACAGCTACTGTAGGGCTGAAAGGCAGCCCAGGCAGACAGCTACTGTAGGACTGAAAGGCAGCCCAGGCAGACAGCTACTGTAGGACTGAAAGGCAGCCCAGGCAGACAGCTACTGTAGGGCTGAAAGGCAGCCCAGGCAGACAGCTACTGTAGGGCTGAAAGGCAGCCCAGGCAGACAGCTACTGTAGGGCTGAAAGGCAGCCCAGGCAGACAGCTACTGTAGGGCTGAAAGGCAGCCCAGGCAGACAGCTACTGTAGGACTGAAAGGCAGCCCAGGCAGACAGCTACTGTAGGGCTGAAAGGCAGCCCAGGCAGACAGCTACTGTAGGGCTGAAAGGCAGCCCAGGCAGACAGCTACTGTAGGACTGAAAGGCAGCCCAGGCAGACAGCTACTGTAGGGCTGAAAGGCAGCCCAGGCAGACAGCTACTGTAGGGCTGAAAGGCAGCCCAGGCAGACAGCTACTGTAGGGCTGAAAGGCAGCCCAGGCAGACAGTTTGTGTAGGGCTGAAAGGCAGCCCAGGCAGACAGTTTGTGTAGGGCTGAAAGGCAGCCCAGGCAGACAGTTTGTGTAGGGCTGAAAGGCAGCCCAGGCAGGCAGTTTGTGTAGGGCTGAAAGGCAGCCCAGGCAGACAGCTACTATAATGTGTGGCTGATAGAAGGATCCCCATCCCAACTGCCACTCTGTCTTCATAATTGCAGCTGTTCAATGGCTTTTAATTAGTCTTAAAGCTTGTAGAGCACCACTTTCCCTGTATCGCTGCAGGCCAGAAACTCAGATCCACGGCTTCTGACAAAACCAACCAGGAAAGAGAAGCTATGGGTGAAATGTGATGGTTGTCAAAGCCAAGCAGAGCAGCCTTATTTTTTATTTTTTGGTAACACTTTATTTCAGGGATCATCAACTTGATTCAGCCACGGGACAAATTACAAATGATTTGTTGACTGCAAATTTACCCCAAGAAGCCCAAACAGATATAATATTTGACTAAAACGTAATCATTTTGAACCTTGCTTACATTTGTACACAATTAATTGTCTCTCTATTATGCGTGGGAATACTTGGGAATTATAGAAAAATTATTCTTATTTTATTTATTTATTTTGCTTAGAAAACCTGGGTGCGAAATAAAACCACCGCCAGCTACCAGTTGGGCTGCTTTCTTTGACCTGGACACCATAATGCCTTTAGAACAATGTTGTGAACATGGCATAATGCTTCATAGTCATTGTGAAGCTTTATGGCATGTGTTGACAAGTTATGACTCGTGGTATGAAGCTTTATAACATGGTTAGGACATTTTTATGAAGGTTATGAAGAGATCATGGTGTTTAGTTCAAATGAAGTGTTACCAATTTCTTTATATATCTATCTATATCAACAGGAAGTAGAACTGATATATAGTGTTAAAAATGTTGTTGTTTTTTTTACTTCTGGAAGTTTTTCCAATTTCAAATGTTAACGGTTGCCAAAATGTTGTTCTCTTGCTTAATCTTTTTGTATGTTGACTGAGGTTGAGATTGTAGACTGGCTGTATTGTTGAGTTGAACAACTATGTGCTCTCTGTTTCACAGCTCAGCTTGTCTGTCTGAAGCTTTAGGAAGGCAGTAAATAAACCAAGACAGTGTTTTATGACCCTCTCTGTGTGGTGCTCTCTGTTGTGTCCAAGACTCCTGCATCATGTTCATCATCACACTGTATCCCACTTTGGCCTCGCTGTGTGTCTGTGTGTCCGTGTGTGTGTTTGTGTGTGTGCCTGTGCTTTTGTGTGTGCATGCACATTTACCCAAGTACACATTTCATTTACCAGGCTGTGTGAGAAGGCTATCTAAGTGTGTTTACCTTTTCCTAGAGTGTGTGTGAGCAGTGAATTGAGACTCATTTGTCAGGTGAGTGTGAGTTACAGTTCTCTGGCCTGCATGCCCTGTCACCACCTGGCCTCTCTCTCTCCCTGCCAGATAGATGGGATGCCCTGTCACCACCTGGCCTCTCTCTCTCCCTGCCAGATAGATGGGATGCCCTGTCACCACCTGGCCTCTCTCTCTCCCTGCCAGATAGATGGGATGCCCTGTCACCACCTGGCCTCTCTCTCTCCCTGCCAGATAGATGGGATGGATGCCCTGTCACCACCCCCTGGCCTCTCTCTCTCCCTGCCAGATAGATGGGATGCCCTGTCACCCCCTGGCCTCTCTCTCCCTGCCAGATAGATGGGATGCCCTGTCACCCCCTGGCCTCTCTCTCTCCCTGCCAGATAGATGGGATGCCCTGTCACCACCTGGCCTCTCTCTCTCCCTGCCAGATAGATGGGATGCCCTGTCACCCCCTGGCCTCTCTCTCGCCCTGCCAGATAGATGGGATGCCCTGTCACCCCCTGGCCTCTCTCTCTCCCTGCCAGATAGATGGGATGCCCTGTCACCACCTGGCCTCTCTCTCTCCCTGCCAGATAGATGGGAGTCACCACCTGGCCTCTCTCTCTCCCTGCCAGATAGATGGGATGCCCTGTCACCACCTGGCCTCTCTCTCTCCCTGCCAGATAGATGGGATGCCCTGTCACCACCTGGCCTCTCTCTCTCCCTGCCAGATAGATGGGATGCCCTGTCACCACCTGGCCTCTCTCTCTCCCTGCCAGATAGATGGGATGCCCTGGCAGCCATCTGTACAAAGTCCTCTTATTTACTGGCCTATTTCACTGGCAAACAAATGAGCCCAAGTGTGTCTGCAGCACAACTAACCCCTGGGTTTCAGGCCACTCTGTCCATCGACTTACTCTGCCAGGCCGTCCCAGCCCTAGCCATGTCTCTGTAAAGCAGATAGACGGGCCATTCTGTCTGTCATAGTCTAGCTTGCTCTCTCTACTATGATGTACTGTACGTGACTATATTTCTTAGACATTAAACGAGAAGAGTATTTCTTCCCTGTATTTATTTCATTTAGTCATGAACACAATAAATGTTCATATTTGGAAGGGTAGTTATAATTGGAACGAGGTGTCTCTATAGCCAAATGTAAGGGCTGCTGTTTCACACTACAGGTGTGTAGAAATGACTTTTTAACTGAATAATTACTCATAAAATAATAATACACCCCTATGCAGGTTTATAGGCCTCTCCCGCCAGGAAGGGCCTGCTGGGTTGACACAGTCAGTTGAAGCCACAAGCCCAGCCAAGCTGAGGAAAGAGTCTACTCTGTAGCTAAGTTACAACCATGGAGACCTGCTATACCCAGCACTACCCAACTACCTAATGCACACTCTCAACCCTTAACCCTGGTCTAGATACAGCTAGCTCCATGTAGTATAGTATTGAGGTTACCACCCATTTATAGTGATACCCACCACTTCAGTGGGATCTAACAATGACTCTATGTAGAAGAACAAAACACTAACATAATCATCATCTCTCTCTCACACCCCCTCCCTCCCTCCTGATCCAAGAGTGAACCGGCTGAATTAGTTGAGCAAACACAGCAGACTGATTGATTGATGTACATGGGGTTAGATGATGATGAAGTATGGCCATTGTTCTGTGTGTTTTCCCCTGTCCAACAGCCCCATAGGTCGGCCATGTTAACTACTTCCTGTAGTGGCTGAGTGACTGAGTGATGGATGGGCCTAGCTGGGTATACACTGTCCCCCTGCCTGGCCGGGCCCCGGGGCTGCCGGGAAAAGGCCCCACTTGAAGAGAAAATTGCATTGTGCCAGAGGGGAGGCACAGGTATGCATTGTTCTGGCCAGGTCAGCAGGCAACAGACCAACCCAGCCTCAATTAAACCAACAACAGGTGGCAGGGAAGACAAAATAACCAGGTGTGTGTTGTGGAAAGTATCGGTTTGGGGTCATATCCCTTTCACATGTATTGTGTGTGTGTGTGTGGCCAGGGATTGGGTGAAAGGGTGGTTTGGAAGTGAGTGTTTGTGTGTGCGTGCACATGCGTCTGTATGCTGGTTGGGGGCCCTAGGCAGTAGTAATAGTAGGAGCAGTCAGGGGTAGATGGTATCACCACTCAGAGGTCTCTGTCAGCAGTGGGCTGGCCCATTATCATTTATCAATGACACCGGTCAACACAACGACACAACATTGACTTATTGACCTATTCTAACTAATTGATGACATACGGTAAATTATAATGTTTTATTTGTACCAATATCATAGCTTTAAAAATTGCAGTGGTAAATTTGTCATGGTAAATTGCAGTGATTTCCAATTTAATAAATGATCTCTCTTCACCAGTATGTTCATGTACAAAACAGATCATGCTTTGTTTTCATCTCCATCAATCCTAATTCCTCATGGAGAAGATATTTCAACATCTTCACTGACTTTTGTTTGTTCTTCATTGTCTGCCTTATCTATTCACTCTCTCATTCCCCCTCTCCTCTCCTCTCCTCTCCTCTCCTGACTTGACTGATGAATGGGTTATAGTCTGTGACAATAGCTCCCCAGAGCAGCCCCTCCATGCTCCCATGCTAGGCCCAGAAGCATTAGACTACTGAGGAAGGTAGAGAAACAGGACAGCCTCCACATGATCAGCACATAATACAGGTCCTGTTTCTCTCCTAATGGAATGAGGGGGCCAGTCAAAACCATAAGCCCTGTCTACCAGCTCATTAGCAGATAGGCCTCCTGTATGTACACACACACACACACACGCATGCACACACACACACACACACACACACACACACACACACACACACACACACACACACACACACACACACACACACACACACGTATCTCTTCCACCCCCAGCAGTGTTACCAGCCTTGCAAGGCCCAACCAGGTCAGATGGGTTGCTGAATTCCAAAGCCTCTTTTCAAAGTTAAACAAACCATCCCCTAGACTTCACATCGTCTGTGTGTGGGTCTGTATGGCTTCTAACAGTTTCACAAGCACTCAGTTCAGTACGTATTAGGATGAATGTGGTAGCACTGTTTGTGGTAGTCTAAGTTAAGTGTTGTTGATGTTGATCGCAAGAGCTTATTGGCTTTAATGAGTTCTAGAGGGCAAGGGGTGTGTGTGTGTGTGTGTGGGGGGGGGGAGGGTCAAACAGTAGCATATATGATGTTTGTGGGACACTGCTGTGGCCTGGCTCTGGTCACCAGCCTGTCTGTCCTACAGGGCCTCTCTCTCTCTCTCTCTCTCCAGCCTTGATCTTCACTAGTGGCTCTGAAGTCCTCTGACCCACTTTTTCCTCAACTCCCCGGCTGGGTCTTCAGTGGACATGTCCAGCCCTAGACCCCTTAGCTCCAGAGGCCTGCTGCTCCAAAACATTACCATTTCCATCACTCTGGTCACCACTCTTCAGCTTGACAAGCTTTTCCTCTTGGCTCTGCCTGTCTGAGGGCCTGGCCAGAGAGACCCCTCTACTTCCCTCTCGTCTCTCATTCAGATTCACAGCTTTTTTTTGAGCCCAGTTCCCCTGAGTTGGTTTGTAGCATTTGTGCTTATTTCTGTCTCACTTCCTTAGCGGCATTAACTTAGTTAGCGGTGTTAGCCTAGTTGGCAGTGTTAGCTTAGTTAGCGGTGTTAGCCTAGTTAGCGGTGTTAGCCTAGTTAGTGGTGTTAGCCTAGTTAGCACTCTGCCATCCATATTAGTGGGATTAGAATGGCTCTATTTACTTATGCCAAGATAGCACAGCAAGGAGAAGACAAGCATAATTGAGTCATCATCGACACTGAACAAAAATATAAACGCATGTAATGTAAAGTTTTGGTCCCATGTTTCTTGAACTGAAATGAAAAATCCCTGACATTTTCCATACGAACAAAAAGCTTATTTCTCTCAAATTTTGTGCACAAATTTGTTTACATCCCTGTTAGTGAGCATTTCTCATTTGCCAAGATAATCAGCATGATCATTACACAGGTGCACCTTGTGCTGGTGACAATAAAAGGCCACTTTCAAATGTGCGGTTTTGTCACACAACACAATGCCACAGATGTTTTTATTTTTTTTATTTAACCTTTATTTAACCAGGTAGGCAAGTTGAGAACAAGTTCTCATTTACAATTGCGACCTGGCAGTTTGACACATACAACAACACAGAGTTACACATGGAGTAAAACAAACATACAGTCAATAATACAGTAGAAAAATAAGTCTATTTATAATGTGAGCAAATGAGGTGAGATAAGGGAGGTAAAGGCAAAAAAAGGCCATGGTGGCAAAGTAAATACAATATAGCAAGTTAAGCACTGGAATGGTAGATTTGAATGTGCGAAGTAGAAATGTGCGAAGTAGAAATAGAAATAATGCGGTGCAAAGGAGCTAAATAAATAAATAAATACAGGAAGGGAAGAGGTAGTTTTTTGGGCTAAATTATACATGGGCAGTACAGGTGCAGTAATCTGTGAGCTGCTCTGACAGCTGGTGCTTAAAGCTAGTGAGGGAGATATGTGTTTCCAGTTCCAGAGATTTTTGTAGTTCGTTCCAGTCATTGGCAGCAGAGAACAGGAAGGAGAGGCGGTCAAAGGAAGAATTGGTTTTGGGGGTGACCAGCTGGAGCGCGTGCTACAGGTGGGTGCTGCTATGGTGACCAGCGAGCTGAGATAAGAGGGGACTTTACTTAGCAGGGTCTTGTAGATGACCTGGAGCCAGTGGGTTTGGCGACGAGTATGAAGTATGAAGCTTCCCTGAAAAGTTACATATCATGGGAGCTGTTCGATGCTAATGCAGAACGCCATAGGATGTTTTTGTGTTGGTTAAGGGCAGTCAGGTCTGGAGAGAACCAAGGGCTATATCTGTTCCTGGTTCTAAATTTCTTGAATGGGGCATGCTTATTTAAGGCATTTTTTTTAAATAACCAGGCATCCTCTACTGACGGGATGTCTCAAGTTTTGAGGGAGCGTGCAATTGGCATGCTGACTGAAGGAATGTCCACCAGATCCGTTGCCAGATAATTAAAATATTAATTTCTCTACCCTAAGCTGCCTCCAACGTCGTTTTGGAGAATTTGTCAGTACATCCAACAGGCCTCACAACCACATACCACATGTAACCACCCCAGCCCAGGATCTCCATATCTGGCTTCTTCACCTGCGGGATTGTCTGATGGGGGGTATTTGTGTCTGTAATAAAGGAGGAAGAGGCCAGTGACATCAAACAGGCATAGTAGATAAGATGTATACTGAACAAAAATATAAAAGCAACATGCAACAACATTCAACGTTTTTAATGAGTTGCAGTTCATATAAGAAAATAAGTCAATTGAACTAAATTCATTAGGCCCTAATCTATGAATTTTACATGAATGGGCAGGGGTGCAGCCATGTGTGGGCCTGATGGGCTGGCCAGAGAGAGAGAGAAAACAGCCTTAGCCAAGCAATTCTCAGCCTCTTTTTAGATGAGAAAAAAGAAGCTAAAAGTGTTGTGAGTTTCCCCAGAGAGGACGGACCTGACGTGGCGGTTTAAAACTTAATCAGCTGGAGACAAGTCACTCTCTCTGCTGCTGCACCTCTCTTCTCTCTCACGGTCATCATGTTTAATGCATCTCCTGGACAGCGAACACAACGCCATGAAGGCTCCAGCTATTAGGCCAGCATGAAGATGTTTTGATAGGTGGCCCAGAGAGGGGGAGGAGAGGAGGAGAGGAGAGAGGGAGGAGAGGAGAGAGGGAGGAGAGGAGAGGAGGGGGATGAGAGGAGGAGAGGAGGGGGAGGAGGGGGGATGAGAGGAGGAGAGGAGAGAGCGAGGAGAGGAGAGGAGGGGGATGAGGGGGGGAGGAGAGGAGGGGGATGAGGGGAGGAGAGGAGGGGGATGAGAGGAGGAGAGGAGAGAGGGATGAGAGGAGGGGGGATGGTGTGATATATTCATAAGGAGAGACGCTCACCTTATCTGCTCCAACCTTGAAGAAGGATGTGTGTGTGTGTGTGTGTGTGTGTGTGTGTGTGTGTGTGTGTGTGTGTGTGTGTGTGTGTGTGTGTGTGTGTGTGTGTGTGTGTGTGCACAGAAACACACACACACCTTTCACACACACCTCTATGGTGACAACACCGGTGTCGCTTTTCGCTCTTGCTTTGATTGACAGGTCCTCAAATGAGTAGCTGTGGGCTCTGGTCCTTCAAATAACTGGGCCGTCAAATTACATCCAGAGGGCTGGCCGTCCTCCTCCGTCGGCAGGGGAGGTCTATTTATTTATCTGTTTATTTGCTTGGTTTAAATATTTGGTGGGGAAAATATTGAATTTTTGTCCCCCGGTCAGAGTGGCTCATATTTAGTTAATAAAGAACGGAGGAGGTTGTTTGCTCAAGAAAGTGCAGGATAGGAGACTTTATTTAAGGAAGTCCTTGGAGTCCTTGGAGAGGATGAGGGGATGACCTTTCTCTCAGCCAGGCGATGCTGGGTACTCTGACTGCACTGAGCTTAGCCGAGCACTGCTGCTCTCTCTCTACCTATCTCTATCTCTCTCTACCTATCTCTATGTCTCTCGACATATCTCTGTCTCTCTCTACCTATCTCTATCTCTCTCTACCTATCTCTATCAATTAAATTCAAGGGGCTTTATAGGCATGGGAAACATGTGTTAACATTGCCAAAGCAAGTGAGGTAGATAATATACAAAAGTGAAATAAACAATAAAAATGAACAGTAAACATTACACATACAGAAATTTCAAAACAATAAAGATATTGCAAATATCATATTATACTAATACAGTGCCTTGCGAAAGTATTCGGCCCCCTTGAACTTTGCGACCTTTTGCCACATTTCAGGCTTCAAACATAAAGATATACAACTGTATTTTTTTGTGAAGAATCAACAACAAGTGGGACACAATTATGAAGTGGAACGACATTTATTGGATATTTAAAACTTTTTTAACAAATCAAAAACTGAAAAATTGGGCGTGCAAAATTATTCAGCCCCCTTAAGTTAATACTTTGTAGCGTCACCTTTTGCTGTGATTACAGCTGTACGTCGCTTGGGGTATGTCTCTATCAGTTTTGCACATCGAGAGATGTTTTTTTTTCCCATTCCTCCTTGCAAAACAGCTCGAGCTCAGTGAGGTTGGATGGAGAGCATTTGTGAACAGCAGTTTTCAGTTCTTTCCACAGATTCTCGATTTGATTCAGGTCTGGACTTTGACTTGGCCATTCTAACACCTGGATATGTTTATTTTTCAACCATTCCATTATAGATTTTGCTTTTTGTTTTGGATCATTGTCTCGTTGGAAGACAAATCTCCGTCACAGTCTCAGGTCTTTTGCAGACTCCATCAGGTTTTCTTCCAGAATGGTCCTGTATTTGGCTCCATCCATGTTCCCATCAATTTTAACCATCTTCCCTGTCCCTGCTGAAGAAAAGCAGGCCCAAACCATGATGCTGCCACCACCATGTTTGACAGTGGGGATTGTGTGTTCAGGGTGATGAGCTGTGTTGCTTTTACGCAAAAAAACATAACGTTTTGCATTGTTGCCAAAAAGTTCAATTTTGGTTTCATCTGACCAGAGCACCTTCTTCCACATGTTTGGTGTGTCTCCCAGGTGGCTTGTGGCAAACTTTAAACAACACTTTTTATGGATATCTTTAAGAAATGGCTTTCTTCTTGCCACTCTTCCATAAAGGCCAGATTTGTGCAATATACGACTGATTGTTGTCCTATGGACAGAGTCTCCCACCTCAGCTGTAGATCTCTGCAGTTCATCCAGAGTGATCATGGGCCTCTTGGCTGCATCTCTGATCAGTCTTCTCCTTGTATGAGCTGAAAGTTTAGAGGGATGGCCAGGTCTTGGTAGATTTGCAGTGGTCTGATACTCCTTCCATTTCAATATTATCGCTTGCACAGTGCTCCTTGGGATGTTTAAAGCTTGGGAAATCTTTTTGTATCCAAATCCGGCTTTAAACTTTTTCACAACAGTATCTCGGACCTGCCTGGTGTGTTCCTTGTTCTTCATGATGCTCTCTGCGCTTTTAACGGACCTCTGAGACTATCACAGTGCAGGTGCATTTATACGGAGACTTGATTACACACAGGTGGATTGTATTTATCATCATTAGTCATTTAGGTCAACATTGGATCATTCAGAGATCCTCACTGAACTTCTGGAGAGAGTTTGCTGCACTGAAAGTAAAGGGGCTGAATAATTTTGCACGCCCAATTTTTCAGTTTTTGATTTGTTAAAAAAGTTGGAAATATCCAATAAATGTCGTTCCACTTCATGATTGTGTCCCACTTGTTGATTCTTCACAAAAACATACAGTTTTATATCTTTATGTTTGAAGCCTGAAATGTGGCAAAAGGTTGCAAAGTTCAAGGGTGCCGAATACTTTCGCAAGGCACTGTATATATATATATATAGACATATATATATATATATATATATATATATATATATATATATACAGTGTTGTAACAATGTACAAATGGTTAAAGAACACAAGGGAAAATAAATAAGCATAAATATGGGTTGTATTTACAATGGTGTTTGTTCTTCACTGGTTGCCCTTGTGACAACAGGTCACAAATGTTGCTGCTCTGATGGCACACTTTGGAATTTCCCCCAGTAGATATGGGAGTTTATCAAAATTGGATTTGTTTTCGAATTCTTTGTGGATCTGTG
Source organism: Oncorhynchus masou masou (assembly GCF_036934945.1). Classification (NCBI taxonomy): domain Eukaryota; kingdom Metazoa; phylum Chordata; class Actinopteri; order Salmoniformes; family Salmonidae; genus Oncorhynchus; species Oncorhynchus masou. Next base: position 23,375,444 of record NC_088213.1, on the reverse strand, counting down.
TAATCTGAGGGAAATATGTCTCTCTAATATGGTCATACGTTGGACAGGAGGTTAGGAAGTGCAGCTCAGTTTCCACCTCATTTTGTGGGCAGTGACCACATAGCCTGTCTTCTCTTGAGAGCCAGGTCTGTCTACGGCGGCCTTTCTCAATAGCAAGGCTATGCTCACTAAGTCTGTACATAGTCAAAGCTTTCCTTAAGGTTGGGTCAGTCACAGTGGACAGGTTTTCTGCCACTGTGTACTCTCTGTTTAGGGCCAAATAGCATTCCAATTTGCTCTGTTTTCTTTGTTGATTCTTTCCAATGTGTCAAGTAATTATCTTTTTGTTTTCTCATGATTTGGTTGGGTCTAATTGTGCTGCTGCCTTGGGGCTCTGTGGGGTGTGTTTGTGTTTGTGAACAGAGCCCCAGGACCAGCTTGCTTAGGGGACTCTTCTCCAGGTTCATCTCTCTGTAGGTGATGGCTTTGTTGTGGAAGGTGTGGGAATTGCTTCCTTTTCGGTGGTTGTAGAATTTAACGTCTCTTTTCTGGAATTTGATAATTAGTGGGTATCGGCCTAATTCTGCTCTGCATGTATTATTTGGTGTTCTATGTTGTACACAGGGGATATTTTTGCAGAATTCTGCATGCAGAGTCTCAAAAAAAAAAATTGGTGTTTGTCCCATTTTGTGAAGTCTTGGTTGGTGAGCGGACCCCAGACCTCACACCCATAAAGGGAAATAAACTCTATAACTGATTCAAATATTTTTAACCAGATCCTATTTGGTATGTTGAATTTTATGTTCCTTTTGATGGCATAGAATGCCCTTCTTGCCTTGTCTCTCAGATCGTTCACAGCTTTGTGGAAGTTACCTGTGGTGCTGATGTTTAGGCCAAGGTATGTATAGTTTTTGTGTGCTCTAGGGCAACAGTGTCTAGATTAAATTTGTATTTGTGGTCCTGGCGACTGGACCTTTTTTGGAACACCATTATTTTGGTCTTACTGAGATTTACTGTCAGGACCCAGGTCTGGCAGAATCTGTGCAGAATATCTAGGTGCTGCTGTAGGCTCTCCTTGGTTGGTGACAGAAGCACCAGATCATCAGCAAACAGTAGACATTGGACCTCAGATTCTAGTAGGGTGAGGCCGGGTGCTGCAGACTTTTCTAGTGCCTGTGCCAGTTCGTTGATATATATATATGTTGAAGAGGGTGGGGCTTAAGCTGCATCCCTGTCTCATCCCACGGCCCTGTGTGAAGAAATGTGTGTTTTTTTTGCCAATTTTAACCGCACACTTGTTGTTTGTGTACATGGATTTTATAATGTCGTATGTTTTACTCCCAACACCACTTTCCATCGATTTGTATAGCAAACCCTCATGCTAAATTGAGTCAAAGGATTTTTTTGAAATTAACAAAACATGAGAAGACTTTGCCTTTGTTTTGGTTTGTTTGGTTGTCAATTAGGGTGTGCAGGGTGAATACATGGTCTGTTGTACGATAATTTGGTAAAAAGCCAATTTGACATTTGCTCAGTACATTGGTTTCATTGAGGAAATGTACGAGTCTGCTGTTAATGATAATGCAGAGGATTTTCCCAAGGTTTCTGTTGACGCATATCCCACGGTAGTTATTGGGGTCAAACTTGTCTCCACTTTTGTGGATTGGGGTGATCAGTCCTTGGTTCCAAAATATTGGGGAAGATGTCAGAGCTAAGGATGATGTTAAAGAGTTTTAGGATAGCCAATTGGAATTTGTTGTCTGTATATTTGATCATTTCATTAAGGATACCATCAACACCACTCTATCTCCCTCTACCTATCTCTATCTCTCTCTACCTATCTCTATCTCTATCTCTCTCTACCTATCTCTATCTCTATCTCTATCTCTCTCTACCTATCTCTATCTCTATCTCTCTCTACCTATCTCTATCTCTCTCTCTACCTATCTCTATCTCTCTCCCTACCTACCTACCTACCTACCTACCTACCTACCTACCTCTCTCTCTCTCTCTCTCTCTCTCGCTCTCTCTCTTTCTATCTCTCCTTTTCTCTCTCGTGTCTCTCTCCCTCTCCCTCTCTCTCTCTTTCTTCCTCTCTCCACACCCTCTCCATCTCTCTTAGTCTCTCTCCTTTTCTCTCTCTCTCTCTGTGTCCATCTCTCTTCCTCTCTCCACAACCTCTCCACCTCTCCTGCAACTATCTCTTTCTGCTGTGTCCTGCTCCATTTGACTGGAGACTGAGGAGTCTCTCTCTGGATTCACCAGGCTGCATCCAGGTTAAACTCTTAATTGCCTTCCAGTGGGTGGTTTAAGGCCTGGGCTCACTGAGGCTCAGTCCCTGTGCTGGGCAGTAGGGGGTTGTGTGTGTATGTGAGTGAGTGTGTGTGTGCATGTGTGTGTGTGTCGTCTCATATTGGATTACGGCACAGAGCTGTCTAATGATAAAGCTCATTAATATAGATGATGGAGATGACCTCTGACTGCAGCAAAGCTTAGCACTGTTCCTCCTGGAGAAACACAATGATCCTCCTGGAAACACACACACACAATGATCCTCCTGGAGACACACACAATGATCCTCCTGGATACACATTATGATCCTCCTGGAAACACACACACAATGATCCTCCCGGAGACACACACAAAATGATCCTCCTGGAGAGACACACACACAATGATCATCCTTGAGACACACACACAATGATCCTCCTTGATATACACACACAATGATCCTCCTTGAGACACACACACAATGATCCTCCTTGAGACACACACACAATGATCCTCTTTGATACACACAATGATCCTCCTGGAAACACGCTGTGGTAACTATGCTGTTTAAATGTACCTTGAATTATAAATAAATCACTGACAGTGTCACCAGCAAAGCACCCCTACACCATCACACCTCCTCCTCCATGCTTCACGGTGGGAACCACACATGCAGAGATCATCAGTTCACCTACTCTGTGTCTCACAAAGACATGGCAGTTGAACCAAAAATCTCAAATATGGACTCATCAGACCGAAGGACAGATTTCCACTGTTCTAATGTCTGTTGCTCGTGTCTCTTGGCCCAAACAAGTCTCTTCTTCTTATTGATGTCCTTTATTAGTGATTTCTTTGCAGCAATTTGAAGGCCTGATTCATGCAGTCTCCTCTAAACAGTTGATGTTGAGATGTGTCTGTTACTTGAACTCTGTGAAGCATTTATCTAGGGCCGCAATCTAAGGTGCAGGTAACTCTACTGAACTTATCCTCTGCAGAAGAGGTAACTCTGGGTCTTCCTGTGCTGTGGTGGTCCTCATGAGAGACAGTTTCATCATAGCGCTTCATGGTTTTTGCGACTGCACTGGAAGAAAATGTCAAAGTTCTTGAGATGTTCCGGATTGACTGACAGTAACTGTCTTTTCTCTTTGCTTATTTGAGCCGTTCTTGCCATAATATGGACTTGGTCTTTTACCAAATAGGGCCATCTTCTGTATACCACCCTACCTTGTCACAACACAACTGATTGGTTAAAACGCGTTATGAAGGAAAGAAATTCCACAAATTAACTTTTAATAAGGCACACCTGTTAATTGAAATGCATACCGGGTGACTACCTTGTGAAGCTGGTTGAGAGAATACTAAGAGTGTGCAAAGCTGTCATCAAGGCAAGGGGTGGCTACTTTGAAGAATCTCAAATATAACATTTGTTTAACAATTTTTGGTTACTACATGATTCCATATCTGTTATTTCATAGTTTTGATGTCTTCACTATTATTCTACAATGTAGAAAATTGAAAAAATAACAACCCCTTGAATGAGTAGGTGTGTCCAAACTTTTGACTGGTACTTTATGTCTCTGTCTGTCTTTTACTTAGTTCTCTCTCTTTCTCTCTATGTCTATCACTCTCTCTCTCTTTCTATCTCTCTCTTTCTCTCTATGTCTATCTCTCTCTCTCTTTCTCTCTTTCTCTCTATGTCTATCACTCTCTCTCTCTTTCTATCTCTCTCTTTCTCTCACGCTATGTTTCTCTCTCTCTTTCTCTCTTTCTCTCTTTCTTTCTATGTCTATCACTCTCTCCCTCTCTTTCTATCTCTCTCTTTCTCTCTTTCTTTCTGTCTATCACTCTCTCTCTCTTTCTATCTCTCTCTTTCTCTCCCCCTATGTTTCTCTCTCTCTTTCTCTCTTTCTTTCCGTCTATCACTCTCTCTCTCTTTCTATCTCTCTCTTTCTCACCCCCTATGTTTCTCTCTCTCTTTCTCTCTTTCTTTCTGTCTATCACACTCTCTCTTTCC